>NW_028270177.1:17014749-17666416 GCF_037043375.1 Chiloscyllium plagiosum
CTGCCAGATCTGCTGAATTTCTCCAGCAATTTCTGTTTTTGTTTCTGATTTCCAGCACCTGTAGTTCTTTGTTTTATTTAAGGGTTACACGATAATGTTTTCTTTCAGATTCTGATTGACTTCTGTATTTTCTGCTTTATTTTAATAAAAAAAAGTCTTAATTAATTAATTAGTTTTGTTTCCCCAAATTGTGAAAGTAGGGAGATTCCGCAAAGCATGTTTTGATAAGACTTTGGTGGAGCAACATAATAATGCAGTTGAGTTGGCAGCAGCCCTGCCTCTGGTTGCTCTAAGCAAACTAAGTTTGCATAGTATCACAGTCTATCCAATGAACATCCCAAGTGTTTTATATCCAGTATATTACTTTGAAGCAGTAACATAATTGTTATGTGGATGAACGTAGAAGCAAAGTAAATAAGAACAGGCCCTTTGAATATGCTCTACCATTCAACATAGTCATGGTTGATCATCCAACTCAGAACCCATGTCCACTTTCTTCCCATACGTTTTGCTCCCTTTAACCCCAAGAATTATATCTAACTCTTTCCTGAAAACACTCAATGTTTTGGCCTGAACTGCTTTCTCTGGTAGTGAATTCCACATGCTCGCTACTCCCTGGGTAAAGAAATCTTTCCTCATCTCATTCCTAAATGGACTACCCTGGATCCTTAGACTGTGACTCCTGATTCAGGAAGTCAGACCAGAAAAACCTGGGAGGAGTTGTTATGCCTTGAACCAATCTAAAGCCAGACGCTGGTTCAGGACCCCTTGGTTCAGG
This sequence comes from Chiloscyllium plagiosum, assembly GCF_037043375.1. NCBI lineage: Eukaryota > Metazoa > Chordata > Chondrichthyes > Orectolobiformes > Hemiscylliidae > Chiloscyllium > Chiloscyllium plagiosum. The sequence goes on from NW_028270177.1 coordinate 17,015,528, forward strand.
ACCCCTGGTCACTGGGAGCATCGTTCCTACTTTTAGCTTCTTTAGTCCTGTTAGAATTTTATAGGTTTCTATGAGACTCCCTCAGTATTCTTCTAAACTGCAGCGAAAAAAGTCATGACCTATCAAATCTCTCTTCATACCTCAGTCCCGCTATCTCAGGAGTCTGTCTGGCAAACCTTGATTCAACTCTCTCCACAGTCAGAACATCATCGGTCAGATAAAGAGTCCAAAATTGCACAAAACATAGTATGCACAAACAGATCCCACAAACAATGTGCAAGACGAATGGTCAGTAAACTTGTACTGGTTGAGGGAGAAACACTGTCCTGGACAGGGTGAGAATACAGTTTCTGAAACACTGGCAACTGAATGACAAGACAAGGCCTTTGTTTCATGCTTCAAGCATCATCTTACAGTAACACATTGGATTGTCAGGCACTATTATATACAGTACAACCTTGATTATCCGAACGTTGATTATCCGAATTTCGGGTTATCCAAACAAGACCTCAAGGTTCCGATGCTTAGGTAAACCATGTTATCTGAAAATTTGATGATTCAAACATTCGATTATCCGAACAAAATACTCCCTGTTCGTGTTGTTTGGATATTCGAGGTAGCCCTGTACTCAATCCCTTCAATGAGGCTCAAATTGACAGTCTCACGACTGAAAGGTGAGACTGTGATCAATGGAGCAAACATTTGGATTGGTTCCAAAGTCTGCAAATCACAACCAAGCTGAAAGCAAAGAATGGAAAATTGTAACTATCATTGAAATAGAACTCTGGCCTCACTCTAATTGGACATTTCCTGTGATCAGACATTTTCACTGCAAGTCTTTCACAATGGGATCCACTTTCAGAACAACTGACACCATTCAGCCTGAGGAGGTATCTATAAGAGACTTCAAAACACACAGTGAATGGTCCATCAATCCAGGCCACGTTTTTCCTCCCCAATAGTAACAGCGCAATCTCTGCAGGTACATACCCACAGAATGGTACAGAAATCCCAGCCTGAATCAGAGAACTCCTGTTGATGCAGATATTATAATTAATTTCTTTCCAAAGCAATGCAATGATTGTAAATACTGCAGACTATAAATATAGGCAAATGTAAGCTGTTAATAATCAATCAACATGAGTTATTTCTGTCAGTTACTGGGATGGACTTGGCATCTATTACTGTTTATGAGGTAAAAACAATGACTGCAGATGCTGGAAACCAGATTCTGGATTAGTGGTGCTGGAAGAGCACAGCAATTCAGGCAGCATCCGAGGACAGGCAAAATCGACGTTTCGGGCAAAAGCCCTTCATCAGGAATAAAGGCAGAGAGCCTGAAGCATGGAAAGATAAGCTAGAGGAGGGTGGGGGTGGGGAGAGAGTAGCATAGAGTACAATAGGTCAGTGGGGAAGGAGATGAAGGTGATAGGTCAGGGAAGAGAGGGTGGAGTGGATAGGTGGAAAAGGAGCTGGGCAGGTCAGACAAGTCCGGACAAGTCGAGTTGCTGGAGGTTAGAAACTAGGATGAGGTGGGGGAAGGGGAAATGAGGAAACTGTTGAAATCCACATTGATGCCCTGGGGTTGTTAGACTAGCTAATATCTACACAACACATCCAACTCTTTAGCAATTAAACTATTTTTGTATCAGTTGGTTGTAAGCAGTTCCAAATCAACATAAACGTGATGAATCATATTTTGATTGCTCTTTGAAAAGCCTTCCCAACACGCACACATAAGTTGTAAAATGCTACTAATGGAATAGTAAATGTTGAGATTGTTATGACATGAGGCAGTCTGAACCCCCTGGATCTCGCAGAGGTCTTCCCTCCTCTGAGCTTTCCAGTGACATCGGAATTGAGTGTTGAACATTTATTGAGACTGGTGCTTCCCAAAATATTTTGTGATGGGACCCTCTTTTAACATTTGAGAATTAACATGATCAGAGATGCCAGCAAAAACAAAGTAACAGAGCATATATTAACAAGCAGCATATAATTATGAAAATTCATGGATCAACATAGAATCGATAAAACAAACATAAAAATCGGTATATTGATCAACATTGTAAAAATATTATTATTCCATGTACATATGCAGGCCTCAGTCAAGTTCTCAGTTTCCCCGGTAACAGAAGGATCAAAGAAAGGCATTCTCCCCCTGCTTCCTGGTCTCATTTGGCCATATGTCCCCACAAAGCTCTCTCCCCTCTCCAGCCATTCCCCCTCCCGCCATTCCCCCTCCTCAGCTCCAAATCTAAGATGGCGGCTGTTAAGCTGGTTTGTTTGTTGTGCTCATCAACTCCCTGTAAGTACTGCCCTTTTTATTTAGGGCCCAAAAGAGAAAATGCTGGAAAATCTCAGCAGGTCTGGCAGCATCTGTAAGGAGAGAAAAGAGCTGACATTTTGAGTCTAACTGACCCGTTGTCAGTTAGACTCGAAACGTCAGCTCTTTTCTCTCCTTACAGATGCTGCCAGACCAGCTGAGATTTTCCAGCATTTTCTCCTTTGGTTTCAGATTCCAGCATCCGCAGTAATTTGCTTCTTATTTAGGGGCTGTGGCTTAGACGAGATGTTTTTGTGTACTTTACAGATCCACTGCTCTCCTCTGCCTCACCTCAGACTGAAAGAAGGTACAGAGCCTGACACCGTGTTATAGACCAGGCTATAACTACTCAACACATTTCAAGAAAGTAGCCCAGACCCTAACTTTGCTAGCTGTTTTAAGCAGGTGTAACACGGACATTCCAGGAGAGATGCCACTGGTCAAACCACTTAGTTTTAAGCAAAACATAATTTAATTACAAGATTACCGAATGAAACACAAACAAAAGAGAACAGGACACTGCATAACTTAACCTATCTGAAAACCCAACAGATTGTCCCACCTTAATGATGCTGTTCCAAATACTTGCAACAATCCCCATTAATACCCCTTGGCACAAAAAGTAAAATCAAACACAGAGTCTTACAAGAGAGTAGTCAGGGAGAGAGGACCAACCTGGACCTGCTTCTTTGGGTCCAGCAGCTTCAGAGTACTACTGTGCTAAAACCAAACCAAACCAAACCAGAGAAGTGTTGCGCAGGAAGAACTGGCCACTCCCCTTTCATTGAACAAGTGTATTTTTTTAAAAAACCTGGAAGCCTTTTGCCTGCGGCAGTATCTGTTAGCTATAATCAAACTGACCCTAGATGGAAGGAGGTCAAGGTGAGGGTGATAGGCCAGAGTGGGTGGGGGCGGAGAGGTCAGGAAGATAGGCCCCACTCTGGCCTATCACCCTCACCTTGACCTCCTTCCACCTATCGCATTTCCAACGCCCCTCCCCCAAGTCCCTCCTCCCTACCTTTTATCTTAGCCTGCTGGGCACACTTTCCTCATTCCTGAAGAAGGGCTTATGCCCGAAACGTCGATTCTCCTGTTCCTTGGATGCTGCCTGACCTGCTGCGCTTTTCGAGCAACACATTTTCAGCCCTAAAACCCATCAACCTAGATCTATGTCTTTTATGGAACAGCATCATCACACTGTCTGGGCTGTGGTGGCAGTATTCGGGGCGCAGTCTTGAAGGACAGCAAGCTTGCGTTGGCATCCACAGTTTTTGTGATGTTAACAGGAATGGCAACCCACAGTCTGCGGGGAAACAGTGACCCAGAAAGAAAAAAGAATCATTAAAACTGGAGAATGACACAATCTGATTGGTCTTGTACACTTTAAAACAAAGGTCCAACAAAGGGGAGGCGATGGCCTTAGTGGTATTTTCACTGGACGATTAATCCAGAGACCCAGATGATGTTCTGAGGACCAAAGTACGAATTCCACAATTGCGGATAGTGGAATTTGAATTCAGTGAAAATCTGGAGTTAATGTACAACGAAACCATTGTCGATTGTTGGGGGAAAACCCATCTGGTTCACTATATTCCTTTAGGGAAGGAAACTGCCATCCTTACCTGGTCTGGTCTTGTTGGACATGTGACTCCAGACTCATAGCAATGTGGTTAACTGTCCTCAGGGCAATTAGTGATGGGGAATGATGCCCTCATCTCACGAATGAATCATAAAAAATAACTTTTATGCCCATTTCCAAGTGTCACTGCTTTGATTTGCATTGTTTTCTCTCTCTGGGAGATTTAGGCAGTTACAGGGTGAGAATCAAAGAGGGAGTGATTAGACTAAAAGGTAGAAGTATATTTATCAAACAGAACTTGTAGCTTTTGCTTGTCCCCACCTTTTGTTCCTCAAATTGTGATTTGAACATTGCAAGCTGGGCCAGTCTCACAGTGAGACAAGCAGTGTAAGTTTTATTATGACCATTTCACCTCTCACCCTGACATCAGCTCCAAACTGATGAAGGAAAAAGCTTTTTTCTTCTTTTTAATCCCATTTAAAAAAGTCTGATTGCAGTAATAAATCTTACCAGTTGCTAAAAATATCCTGGCAATAGTTTAGGTGCCTGCTTTTCAACAGTAAGGATGGATGTAGTCACAGTGATCTGTTACTTTAGAAGGGTCCTGCTATATTTTGCTGACCTACAAGTTGGCCTCGATTTAAAATCAAAGCCATACTGTGGCTGAAAGCCTTTATTAAAATCTCTCCCTTCACAACAACTTCAACTGAAATTGAAAACAAAACCTCAAAGTTAAGCAGTAGTTCTTTATTTTTGACCTCTTCATGAAATAGTGGAAAATGGGCTTCCATTTGCAATAATGCAGGTTGTAGTTAAGCAAGAAATGTAAGCAGCCCTTTACATCATTCTATTCTGAAAGACTATTGGATAATTTATGCCTGGCACATGCAATTAAAAAACATTTCATTGTATCCCAGCAGATCGAAAACCTTTGAAAAGTACAACCATCGTGTACTTTCAACTTAAGAATTGGAATAATTACAAGGGGTGAGACTTTAACAAAGGATTCATAGCTAGGTCTCTAAACTGTCCTGCGTAATACAATTTCATGGTACGTTGCCACTTAGAGAGAGTAATGTGTTAAGGGTCAAAATTAGGTCTAGATTTGCACTTGGTCTGGCACCAGCACTGTGCAGGCAACATTATCATGAATGATGAATAGTCAGACTTGTTTGTTTGCGGGGATAGTGTATCTTACTTAACCTGTGACAGTTTGAACTATAGCTTCACACTTCTGAAAATATACACTGGACATAACCTTCTTTCACTCTCTGGAGCTATGTCTTTGATACAAATTTTCGGTGCAATACTTTAATTTTATCCAGAAACATCAGCAGACAGCCAGGGAATAAACTTAAAAGATGTTATACATTTTCCAGATACTGCCCCTCTTGCCCTCCATGCACCCACTTCCTAAATATATATATATATATATATTTTCATGAACTATGGTGTGCTCTGAACACCTGGTAATATACAAAAGATTTTATTAAACCCTTTGAAAACAAAACAGAAAAAAAAATTCCTCCTTACCCCAGTCCAAGCTCAGGATCAGATTCTGTGATGCAGGCTGGAATTCCTGGCTAAATGCAAGACCAAGAATTCCTATTCAATTCACAGAGTGGACCAACGCCGCAGTGCTATTTATGGACTACAACTAAGATCTGTGGTTTAGAAATGCAGCCCGTCAAAAATCTAACACTGTCTCAAAACAATTAATATGGATTCTCTTCCAGCAGCCCATAATAATTGGAATATCTCTGCTTCACCAATCTAATTCTACATGGGATTTTTCTTTCCAAACTTTTCCAATATTGGCATCACTCCTTTGGCCTTCGCTTCCAGATGCCCCAGGTCTCTTCCCCCTGCTTTGCAGTTTATATCATTCACCCTATTCTCCCTCAGTTCATACTGTCACTTCCCGATCAGTCTCACTTCCTTTTGTCAACTTCGGCTTAATGTACTTCCTTCCAATAATCTCCATTTCCCAGTCAGCTCCACCCCTGGTTCCTGGTGGGCTAACCAATGGAATGCTGCTTTGAGAGACATTTTCCATTGTTTTCCTCATTTTTGTCACCTTAGAGAGTAAGAAATGGATGTGATTGTGTGCATTGCCTGACTATATCCGCATCACTGATGTGCTTCCAGTCCAGGTTAGTTGTATACTTGGGTTCCCACATACTTCATGATAACACCTTCCAAACCCATGATCACTTCCATCTAGAAGGATAAGAGCAGCAGATATGTGGGAACACTACCCCTGCAAGTTCCCTTCCAAGCCACTCATCTTCTTGACTTGGAAATATATCGCCTTTCCTTGAGTGTTGTTGGGACAAAATCCTGGAATTCCCTCTCTAAAAGTATTGTGGGTCTACCTACAACACATGGACTGTAGCGGTTCAAGAAGGCAGCTCACTGCATCTTTTCAAGGGCAACTAGGGATGGGCATTAAATGTTGGTCCAGCCACCAATGCCAACATCTCGTGAGTGCATAACAAAAACACTCATTTCAGTTTGGTTATAGTCTCCATTTGGGTCTGTTAGAGACATTCAAGATGGCTGGTATCATTGTGGATGTGCATATAGACACAAACTGGCTCTTGAGGGACAAAATCCTCAATTGAAGTAATCTGTGTAAAACATGCATCAATTGCAAAGAAAGCTTTAAATATCTACGAACAATGTGTAATACATCTGGATAAGACATTTCTCCAGAGAGAGAGTTTCTTTTGTAAGACACTATCAGCGTCAGTGCTTGTACGATATATGGTGGCCATGGCTCCGAAAAATAACACCATGCATTTATATTACAGCTTTCACAGTGAAATGCCTCATGATGTTTCACAAGATGCTTTCAAAGAAATATGACAAAAACATCTGAAAAAAAATGAACAAAAGCAGTACATTTAAAAGTTTAAAAGTAAGTTTAAAGGGAGTGAACGAGGTGGCTGGATGTAAGGAGGGAATTCAAGGGTTAACGTGGGTTCTCAGCAATGGTGGAGTCAATAAGAGGAGAAAGTGAGGTCTGCAGATGCTGGAGATCAAAGTTGAAACTTTATTGCTGGAACAGCACAGCAGGTCAGGCAGCATCCAGGGAACAGGAGATTCGACGTTTCGGGCACAGGCCCTTCTTCAGGAATCCTGAAGAAGGGCCTGTGCCTGAAACGTCGAATCTCCTGTTCCCTGGATGCTGCCTGACCTGCTGTGCTGTTCCAGCAATAAAGTTTCAACCTGGAGTCAATAAGAGACAAGAAGTGGAGCACATTTACTGTGTTAAAGCACTCTTGACTGTATCCTTATGATGTATGTAATATTTATTAAGGCTAGATCAGTGATGATCCGACACAGCACCTTACTGTGTTAAAGCACTCTTGACTGTATCCTTATGATGTATGTAATATTTATTAAGGCTAGATCAGTGATGATCAGACACAGCACCTCAGCTTCAATAATTGCAAGCTTTAATTTGTAAAGGAAGTTCAGTTTTGCAATAAGTCAACATGTGTAGGTGAGGTAAATTTATGAAGCTGTAAATCATTAATTGTACTCAGCATAATAACTGGCAGGAACTGGTGAAGCTAATGAAAAGCTAGAGAGAGAAGGGTGGGCTGTGTACCCTACGCCCACCACCTTTTCTCAAACATCTGAGGTGGATGCAATCAAAAGCTGACTGCAAATAATTTACTCGCTTCACTTTCACAATTATAGTCAGGTTGCGATTTTGTGTTTAACATGCAATGTTGGTGGACACTGATGCGGTTACTCTGCATCTAGTTTGTCAACTCTGGTCTTTGCCCCAAAATTGTCAATGATAACTCTGCCCTGACATCAGGATTTTGAACAACAGGGTCCTGAGTCTGTTCTGTTGTAATACAGGTTCTGCTACAAAGAAGGATCCCCTATTTGGCACACCAGAGCACATTCCGAAGAGAACAGTTATAGATATGGCCTGAGAAATGGCCAAGTAAAGATAAATGAAGGCTTTAGCAGTATTCAGGAAGCAGATCCAAATGAGGAAGAAGATAGCCAAAAATGAGGTAGGTATGGATGTGACACAGTAGTCTCAACCTGTTATACTTCTACACTGTCTCATGTAAAGCGTTTGGTTAACCTTATAATTTTTCACATGCATGGCCGTACAAGAGTAAGGCATTTGTTCAGGTTGCAACATGTCACAGACACTCACTTTCATATATTTCTGTCACCCCTGTCACACTGACTTAAAAGGCTTTCATAATTTATGGCGAGCGACAACCTCCACTCTGGAATTTATTGTCTCAGTGCACTGAGAGGGGAAGGATGAAGGTAAACCTAAAGGCTTTGCTCAAACAGAAGGGTTTGCATTATCCTTTACTGCAGCTACTTGACCTGAAACTGCCATATGCCTGAACACAGCTTAACACTGTTTTAGGGACTGTCCAATCAGCAACAGACTAACATTTCTCCTTCAACAAAAACAGAAATTGCTGGAGAAACTCAGCAAGCCTGGCAGCTTAACTCCATAAGAAATAGGAAAAAGAGTAGGCCAATCACCCCCTCCCCGAGCCTGCTGCACCTTTCAATAGGACTATGGCTGATCGAACTTTCCTCACATCCACTTTCCTGTCCTTTCCCCATAATCCTTGATTCCCTTACTAATCAAGGGTTTACCTATCTCAGACTTAAACTAAAACTAGGTCTGAAAATGAGCCTCTGCGCTCAAAACATTAACTCTGTTTTTTTTTTCTCCACAGTTGCTGCCAGACCTGCTGAGATTTTCCAGCAATTTCTGATTTTGTTTCAGATTCCAGCAGATGCAATTATCAGGTATGATTTTGGGTTCTTGCATATGGTACTGGTACATATTGCAAAGCTGTTGATCATGATAGTGTCACATGCTAGCCCACAGTTAGAGAATTAGAGTCATACAGCACGGTAACAGACCCTTTGGTTCAACCAGTCCACACTGACCATGTTTCCAAACTAAACTAGTAGTACTTGCCTGTGTTTGGCCCATATCCCACCAAACCTTTCTGATTCATGAACTTTTCCAAATGTTTTTTAAACAATGTAACTGTATCTGCATCCACCATTTTCTCTGGCATTTCGTTCCACACATGAACCACTCTCTGTGTAAAGGATTGCAATTATTAAAATTACAGTTTCCTCTCAGTGAAAGCTGACATGGACATTGAAGTTCAACATCATCTCCAGTGTGTCTGTGCAGTCTCTGCCCATCTGAGGAACAGAGTTTGATGACAACGACCTCAAACGCAGCACCAAGCTCATGGTCTATGGGGCAGCACTATTACATGCCATCCTGTTTGCTTAAGAGGCAAGGATGAAGAAGGGCCTGTGCCCGAAACGTCGAATCTCCTGTTCCCTGGATGCTGCCTGACCTGCTGTACTGTTCCAGCAATAAAGTTTCAACCTTGATCTCCAGCATCTGCAGACCTCACTTTCTCCTCAAAGTATGGCAGACAACTCAAATCCTCAGCTAAACTCACCAGGCAAATTCTGGGAAATTCACCAGCAGGATAGGTGCTCCAATAAAAGTGCCGCCTTTCAGACCAACAGCCTCAGTATCAAGGCAATGGTTCATCAGCTGCACTGGGTGAGCCACATTCTATGCAAGCCTGACACAAGGCTCTCAAAATATGCTCCCTACTCTGAACTTTGAACCAGCATGTAGTTAGCAAGGGGGCAGAAGAAACACCTAAAGGATGTCCTCCACACCGCTTTGAAAAGATGCAATACCCCACTGTCTCATGGGATTCTCCCAGCTGAGACCACCTGAACCAGAGAAGAAGCATCAGAGAAGATGCCATCCATTTTGAGCATTTCCGACAGGCCCAGATGGAGGCCAAGTGCAAACAGTGGAAGGAATGCACAAATACTTGAGCATTCCAACCTCTCACCTCATAAAATGCCAACCGTCTCCCCTTGTGGCAGGCTATGTGCCAATCAGCAGTGAATAATTGAGTTACTTGAGGATCTGTAAAGTGAAGTGTAAGTGAGTCATTCTCTGTTTTGAGAGGCTGCCAACAAGAAAGAAAGCAGTACCATGTTTTCCATTGTCACTGGCTAGGGTCTTCCAGGTGCTGAAATCAATATTCAGGGCTTTTGCACTGGGGTGCTATGGTCATCCTACTGGCCTTCAGTTATGTCAGCATAAAGAAGATCTGTGGACATGCCACAAATGTCCATCCTGGAAACATGCTTGAGCCAGTGAAATTGTCTCTGCTCCATCAGTGCCTCGGAGATCTGCCTAGGAAAAGATGGCCACCCGCATGATTTTGTCCTGCCATTAGATGTTCAGAATGTGCAACAAACAGCAAGGCTGTTGAGCTTCCTATCCTGATGGTTGTCCATATTTCACAGCCGCACAAGGTGCTGAGACACGAGCCTCATTAACCAACATCTTTGTGCTAAAAGTCAGTCAGGTGTTATGCCTTGCATCGTTTGTGAGTCACCTGGTGGCTTCGCAAATAACCCATTTTCTGGTCCCAGCACAACTGGAATTGCTACATGTATCCTGATTGGAATGTGGAAGACAGTACACACACTATTATGGGAATAAAGCACTTTTAACAATGTCATCAGACTTCCCTCACACAATTGGAAATATGCTGTTTTTCCTTTTTACTTGCAGAAATTTTGCTGAAGATACAAAATAATTTATGGAACACCAAAATTAATTTCCAGCTGAGCATTCTAATTTATGAGATGAGTAATTATGAGAAAATCTCAACATATTTTACAGCAATATTGAGATATTCTAACATTTTGATTGTGAGCCTCATGTTTCCCAGCTTGACTCACAAGGTTCTCCTTTTCCATGAGCTGTTTTCTCCGAAGGCTGAATGCTACAAGTGACGATTATGCATGTTACTCTCTTGCTGTATCAATTATCCAGTCTCACAATGATTAATCAACAAGTAGATCTAAAATGGCCCCAGTGTTAATACCACTCTGTAGACTGACCTGGAAGGATCGCTAATCCATGCAGCAATCATAAGATACATTCAAAGTTATCTTGAAGAGAAATATACGTTGATCTTGCATTATTATCTATCAGACTGGTAAAATTGTAGTTGTTGTTCCATTAAAATAAAACTAGTTTGTAGCACGACTTTAACTATCTTAAGAGCCGTGACCAACGTTTCTTCTAAGGTGCGTGGGTATGATTGTAAACACACCATGTGCAAGCAATGAAGATACCTGCCTATACAGGTGAGCATCAGTTGTAAAGGAACCGCACAGAACAACAACCCAGTCATGCACAGTGAACAGAAATTAAAAAGAATATTGTCTGTGACAGCTCAAAACAGAACAATTTTACTTTATTTTCTTGTTAATCAGTGCTTAAAATCCTTGATCTTACAAACTGCAATCCCAAATGAGATTAAATCAGAATGAAAACCATGAACTACAATTTAGGCTTTTGAAAACCTTTATTAAGACATAACTATAAACTGATTAGATGTACCAAAGCGATAAACATCCCAGTATCACAATTCTCAGACAGCACAGCCCTGCAGCAGCGATGTCTATACACATAGTTAACATTTGAAGAGATTATTTTAGGTGGATTTCTGGTGTTTGGAGACAATTAAGAAATTGCTAACTTGCCATTATCAAAGTGGCAGCAATTAGCGTCACATTTGGTCCTATAAATGGCATTAAATGAAATAGGTATAAATTGGTGTAAATTCTTCTATGTAACTGGGATTTTTGCTAATAATTAGCACTCTAATGTATTAACCTGGCTTTAGAAATTAAATGTGTAGTGAAGTATAAAGTTCAACCATGCTGGAGAGTGTATGGGAATTGGAAGCCAGTATGATCAACTTGGAATTATGGCGTGGTTTTTTTGTACAGATGCTTTGCCAAGCTTGACTTGATGCAGCTAGTTATTCTGACTAATAAGATTAATGGTGACAACTATAATTACCATAGATGAGATAATCTGCTTTGTAGGTTACAATATAAGCAAAAACACATACCTGACTGTATAGTCTAGTTTTTTTTATTGCAAGCAAGTGAGCAATGCAGCGCTGCTCCAGGGATAAATGCAGAATATTAAATATGAGTTGGCTGTGTAGCATTTGAGCTAATAACCAATATTCAGCATTTTCTGGTGTTTGTGTCATACATAACACTGTTAAACAAGTTGTTTCAATCATGACCACATTTCTTGTCTTTCCATAGGGTATATGTATATATTTATAAATGATGCATTACTCACACTCAGATCTTGTTCTCTTCACTCTCTCGGAATAAAAAGGTAAATTGAGCAATTCAAAAGTGAAAATCTCTTGGGATTCTTGAATTTTTAATGCACTTTCATCCTCTATCATGTAACATCCCTTTCCCACATCAATATAGTGTTTCCTTGCAATGCATCACCTTTTCACTCACGAACAGTAAACAGTTGAAGGCCCTTTGTAAAAAAACTTCAAAGTGGAATTATTTCTGTATTTCTGTTTCTTTTACCCTCCCCACACAAAGCTCACTCCTTGCTGAGGTACACATTCCGTGGGCACCAGAAGTGTTCTGGTGCTGTGCCTGAGTGGTTTTTCTTTTAGACGAGCCAGATACTTAGTGTGGGAAAGCAATTCAACTACAGGGAATACAGCTCCCTCTGGCTCGGCCACGCTATTTTAACCCTGTGTAACTAAATGGAGCCTCAGTGTTTGGCCGAGTATCGGGTCATCAGGATGACTACGAGAGCATTCAATAGAAAGAAGCCAGTTGAATCCAGTACTCAAAGCATCACTAAAGGCTGAAACTGTTTGTCTAACACAAATGCAGGGCACCATCCAAGTCTGACTTGCTGAAAGCTGAAAAATGTGTTGCTGGAAAAGCGTAGACAACAGGCAAAGCTAAATTTAACATTGATTACAGAGCCAGAAGCTGCAATTGACATGTCTCAATAGGACTAGAATACTTTCCTCATCCTATAGTAGGCATTGAATAGACTTCTTTGAAAACTGTTTTGAGTGTGAATACGATTATGCAAAGGATTGATGATTACACAAATGTGAATTGACACAAGTGATCAAATCTGATATGGGGCACAATGGTTGCAGCTATAGGAATGTTGGCTGCTGCATAACAGTTCCATAGTTCAATAATGTAAATTCCACTGTCCAATTAATATCTGAGCTTTCCCTCAAGATCAGAGGAATGTCATGTATCAACTTGGCTCACCCTTGCCTTTGGGATAAAAGTGGTCAGTTTGAATGTAGTCAAAGACTGACCAATGGCACAGACCACTGACTGACCTTATAGCAGAGGTTAGCAAGGGACATGAGGAGGGCAAGCTGGTCAAGAGCGAGAGTCACCATGCAGCTACAGAAGGTGCTTTATGAAGTCAGAGCAGCAGTGAAGCTGCACGCACACATCTAGAAACAGACATCAGATCCATCAGTGCTGCTTCTGCTATTGGAATGGACTATTATATAAAATATGAATTCATCTATTCATTGCTCTACATTTTTTTTTGGAAATGAATGTATTAATAACTTCAATAGAGTCATATTAAATAGAAAATCAGAATAATTACAATTTGGACTTTAATAATCACATTCTGGTACACAGAACATTGGTGTTCAAGATTAAATGTAATAAATTAATTAAAGTCCATAAGGTTGAAATTAATTCTCCATTTAGCAATTGGAATTATAAAGTCTACTCTACCTGTTCCTTACTTTTGTCTATGACCCCAAATGCAGTTTGTCTCGGTTTTCATGCCTTTTGTGATGGATTAGTTTTCCTCCTCAAATGTTTTAGCTAGATGTTAACTTGAGTCTCTTTCCCTCAATGATCGCCTCAGTTTTCTTATAAAATCATTGGCTATTACAGCCCAGAAGGAGGCCTTATTGTCTGTCTGTGCTCTATCTTTTGGAGGGGATTCCAGTTAGACCCATTCCTCCATTCTCTATTGTTATCCTTATAAATATTTCTCCCTCGATTATTTAACCAAGTGTGATGAAAGGCCATCAATCTGAAACACTAACTCTGTTTCTCTTTCTATGGTAGCATCCCAGCTTGCTGACTGTCTCCAGGGCTTCCTATTTATATACCTGCAGATCTCTAGCTTGCTGGAAGCTTCCGAATTTTGTAACAGTGCTCTGTCATGTCGGACTCACATGCCAAGTTCCATAGTCTCCATGCTTTGATATTATCTCAAGAATTGTAGACACCTGGATCATGGCCATCTTCAATACTTTTTCAATGAAAACAGGTTCTACAATATGATTCTGACTTCAGAGCTTTAACCCCAGAGTGCGAGAATCATCTGTGGTCTCTTCTCAGACACTGTTCTGATGAAATAGATATCTTTTTGAAGTTCAAGAGCCTTATTCACACAGTATTACAAATGCCATCTTGCCAACGATCTACTGGTTACCTTGTTGCAGTAACTTAAGACTTAGGCATTTCAAGTGGTAGCTTTCTGTGGAAAGGAGCTCTTGGTTTGGTTTAATTAGGTTTGTTCTTTCCTTTTTCAGGAGGTGAACATTTACTGCCCATCCGCAAAAGCCCTGAGTAAAACGTGGGGAGCCATCGGCAACTGAGTGGCTAGTTGGGGAATTTCAGAGGGCAGTAAAGGATCAACCGTGTTGCTGCTGGTCTACAGTCACAAGCAAACAAGACTGAGCCAGGATGGCAGATTTCCTTCTCTGAATGACATTGGTGTGCTGGGTGGGATGGATTTTTACACCAAAGTGCTAGTCCCTGACCATCATGATTAAAACATGAAGCAGGATTAGGCAATTCAGCCCCTCCAGCCTGTTCACCCATTTAATCCAATCATGGCTGATCTCATCTTGCCTTCAACTCCAATTTCCGGTCTCCTCCTGCAACCTTTCAACCCATTACGATTTAAAAATCTGTCTATCTCCTCCTAAAATTTATTCAGTGTCCTGGCATCCACTGTACTTTCTGGTAGACAATTCGACGGGTTACAGCACTTTGAGAGAAGGAATATTAGGATAACATAATACTATATTTATTTAATTGAACTTAAATACCCCCCAAACTGCTATGATGGGTTTGAGCTCCTGGAGTATTCGTCCTGGCCTCTGAATTGTTTTGTCAATTCTACATTGCATTATCACTCCGCTGGCATCTCCAATCAGCAACAACTTGTCAACTTAAAAGACTGCTTTTCACATGATTTCAAGGCATACAACAGAAGCTAGTCATACCTAGCCACAATGCAGTGATAGCACCAAGTAACTAAAAACATTTTGTGAATTATGATGTGCTTCTGGTCACTTTTGGATTTCTGTAACACTGTCAGTGCTTTGTTGAACTTAATCATTTTTGTCCCAGCTCCCTTAAAACCTCAGAACCACATTTCAGTACATTCATTATCGTACATTAGTGGGTGCAGTATAGCTGACCCCACATTGCACTCAGCTGTCAAGTGGTTTGTCTGACATTAAGAGGTTGTACAATTGTGACAATTGATTGTTTCTAATAATACACCACAGCATGCAGCAAATCCCATATCGTCATATAACGACAGTTCACTGTACACTATGGAGTGCTTTCATACTGTACAATATAATTAACAAAAGATTCTTCAACAGACTTTTAAAGCACCCGCTTAAGCCTTAAGGGCCAGTCGGATACTAGTGATCTGCTTCAAAAAGAAAGGCACACTGTGGTCAGATCTGACTCCATAGACAATAAAGCTTTTAGTTCAATAAAATGATTAATCAGGTTGGAACTCTGGCACTAAAACTCCTGTTACTTTTAAGAACTGAGTAATGTCTAGTCAGCATGTACATTTGAGGAAAATCCTGACAAACTAAGAAATTCATTACTCAATAGTACATAGGCAGTTCACATTGAAACATTACAGCAGAGCTTGTCTTTATAATTCTCAGGGTGCCTTGTTTGGGAATTGCAACAAACTTTATAAAATAGTTTGTTATATCGTTTCATTAAGAACCATATTTACCTTCACTGTAGCTCTCGGAGTCAAAGCTTTGAAGAGCTAGAGGAAAAAAATAATAAAATTAAAAGGTTTTACAATATGGTCTTGCCTTTCAAAATGATTATCGTCAATGCAGATATGGCAAACAAAGCAGAAAATTGATGCCTTGAATGTTTTCGAACTGTTTACAATAACAAAACTCTGACTTTTCTGTCCTGCTAAGCAAACATCAAGCACAGCTTTTAGATGGATGGATTGTTTTCAAGCAATCTGTTACTTTCATTGTACAAAGCAGCATTGAGGTACCAGATGAATAATGTTTTAAGACATAAAGATGTCACGTTGGGTAATTTAACATTGATTTCCCACTGTAATGCTCATTGTTATTCCTAATGGTTTACAAATCCTACATCTCAACTGGCTTGAGTAGTATTTGAATATTTCTGAATTTATTAACATAGCCTGCAAAAAAAAATTCATTTGGTGCTAACGCAATAAAATACACACCATTAAATTAAAGCCAGGTTATATTTAAGCCAATCCTGCATTAAAGTATAGAGTATTGTATGAGTGTGAAATATTTGTAATGCAAAAAGCAGAATTTTGCTGTTCTTGGAAGTTGGGTGGCACTCAAATAAATGGCTGCCTCTGGGGCTCTCAATCCATTAAAGAAGGTGGGCCTCAAACTAGAGGTTCTGTAGTTCTACAGCACCCCTGCCAGCAGTGGCCATTGCTCAAACTGCATGTGGAGGATAACAGTGTATCAATAAAAATGCACCCCCAAAACGTTAGATAAATACTCCAAGTGCTGGAGACAATCAAAGTGCCTTGGAGTCTCCAAAGAGGAAGGCTCTCTCCCTTTCCCACTGTATCCTGCTGAAAGGACACCAAGATTTTCCTGATGGTCTCCCCATACAATGGTGCGCCCTCACCTACCCTGTCTGCCGACACTTGAACAAAGTCCTTCCTTGCCTATCCATCAAAAGGTTGCCATTTTGCCAGATTTCTCACCTCCCAGACCAACGTCAATGAGCCTTGTCATTTCCAGTCTCATTATTTCTGATGTTTGGAATGAACATAAAAATAAATCATCTTGGGAGAGAAAGAACAAACTTATCATGAGCGTGGTCTGTTGCATTCCTAATTTCCTTCTCTCTGCCCTTGACGGCTATGCCTTTAGTTGCTTGGGCCTGAAGCTTTGGAATTACTTCATAAAAATTCCCTCCTCCTTACAATGCTCCTTAAAATCAACCTCTTTGACTAAACTTTTCGTCGCATCTTGTGAAGTGGAAATATTTTGTCTAATGAAGCTTCTATGTAGTGTCTAGCTTTTACAACATTAAAAGCACTACATAATTGCAAGTTGTTGCCTGAGCAGTGCCATGTCAAGTTTAGGAATATGTAGCAATGTTCAATTTGGAGCTGATCAGGTGATCAGTTGCTATATGTTTTGCCATTAGGCTACCTGTTGGTATGATTGGTGAGTGAGTGGATGTCTTGTCTGAGGCATCGACAATGTATCACTGTTATAAATGTTTAAATAGCGCAGCAACACCTGGTGAGACAGAGCTGGCCCGTAGACTTGAATCATCAGAAATTGCTGGCTGGATTGTTCTGCTGTTGTTAGCCTCATGAAAATGGCTGCTCGATCTCACTACATATATCAAAAAATTGCTGTATTGTGGAGTGATTGCTGATTAAAACTGCTGCAGAAAGTTAGAGCTGGTGCCTACCAGTTTGAGCACTTTTTTTAAATGAGAACCTTTAATGTCCCTGCAATACAAATCAATCAAATCTCTCCTGCTTAAAAAGGGAACAATTTAAATTGACATGTCTCATTTCTACATGTATTAAATTGTTATTAAATTTTTTAAGTTTTGAAACTATTTTTTGTTTCTTTCCCTGTCACATTTTCACTCTCTCTCTAACCTAATTTGACTCTGAAGTACCCTCCTTTTTTCTCGTTACTCAGTTTGGTTCTCAACTCTTCAATCTTATTTGTTAAGAAGATACACTGTTGGTGCTGTCACCGACTACAGTCCCAGATGTCTCATTGTTCTCACTGCACCATTATCAGGACAAACTTCCAGGGCAATTACTTGGCAGAAGAACACATTAAAAAATGGATGCTCTGCTCCAGAAAATTCTGGGCCATTACCATCACAAGAGGCAACAATCCTTTTCAGGGCCATATATTCATAATGATGGTAAAGTACGAGAAACGTGTCTCTTTGCTTTGCAATTGTCAGTGTGCCAAGGCAGAGGAAATGGCAAGATCTCATTCTTATCTCCGTTGCATTCAGCGTGAATCCAATTTACTTCACAGTACAATAGGAGAATGAAGCATCGGTTCCAAGGTGGCTGAAAGTAATGGAGCCAGTGAAACTGCTATTCACAAATGCACCGGCCATGTGTTATTTCCATGGAGTGCTAGGATTGTCTTGCAGCAGACCAGAAAATAGCTATTTTGTTTTGAATGCTGCTGGGTACAATTGTCTTTTAGTAAGATAAATACCTGCTGAGGTGTGCATTCCATGGTTGAGTTTTGAGCCATGTTAGTATTGAATAACTACACATTGACAGAGGCAGCAAGCAACAAAAATAAACTGAGGTAAGATTTGGATGCTGTATAAATGAATAGTTATCCTCCAACTGAAAAATGTCTGAATGACTCCCAGGAACTGTGGACCAGACCGGTAATATCTGGAAGGTCACATGCTCAGGTTATGAGTATTGGCGGAAGATGGATCTACTAGATTTTACACTGGTGAAGTTGGAGGAACTACAGCTTTAGGATATCAGCTGTGCGAGGATCTTCTGGGAAGAGTGTTTGTGGTCCCTTTACACACGTGAGAAAGGCAACAGGAAAGTACCTTGCAATTCCCCTTTCCCACAAGAAGTACGGTCAGAACAAACAATTGCAATTCATAGCAAGGTGACAATGGGATTTGCATCATTTGTGTCAAATCCTTGTCTGGGTAGATGTCCATGAAATACAAGTTAGACCCTGTTAAAGACTGGCTCAACTAGTACTTCAGCAACAAGATCTCATCCATTGTTGCTCTGACCACTCAGCATGATTTACAGGTAGATTCATGTACTCTATACGCACTAATAAACCGGAGAGTCAGGGCTCTGTTGTTCTTTAACATTCCCTTAAATCTCTTCGCTGGATTGTGGGTGACCCCTTAAGAGAAATATTAAGAGGAATATCGGCCAGAATTGAGTTCCCGGTGTTGCAGTACTTCGTGCAAAAAGCACATTCGAAAAGTCAGTGTTTTGCACAGCATGGGCATTGCATAGTGCAGCTAATTCTTCATTCTTGCCACCAATATTTCCTTCTACTCCCAATATATACTGTTATGAAATTGAAGGTATGTACTGTACCTTTAAGAGAGAGCGAATGCTGTTTTGCACTGAGAGCATACAAGTACCTGTCTTATGACTAGCTAGCAATCTCAGAGTGTACTGGAAAATTGAAAATATTTAACATTTGACTGTGACATGGATACCTGAGTTGGTTGCAGTTTTGACAACAATTCAAACTTAACCAATCAGTTTAAATTATGCCCCAGGATACTAAGACCCATTTAGTTTGAATTTATTGTTTTTGATAACCTCGGTATAAAATTATCTGATGTTTGGGGTATAAAAAAGGTAGCTTGGAAGTCAGACAGAGAGTAACTGCCATCAAAAGAGTAACTGCCATCGAGAAAGACTGCTATTCAAAAACACTCTCTATCAAAGGTACCTTTTTCATATGAAACATCTTTGTAGTAAAAGACAGAAGGTGACTCAGGGAGATCATCACCAAAAGGAGAAAGATACCAGAGATGACAGCTGCTGTGTGGTTTTGAAATTAAGTTGATTTAATTTTAGTAAGTGTTTTTATTGGAACAGTATATAGTTGTAGAGTTGGGGTAGATAATAAGCAGTTAAAAAAGGGGGGGGGGGGTTAGAGTTGTGAATAGTTGTTGTTTAATGTTCACTTTTAGAGTTAAAGAATAACTTGTTATTATTTTCTTTAAATAGTGGAATTTGGGAGTTCTCTGTCACTCATATGTTTTAACAAATTACAAGGTGAGGTAAGCTTTTCTGCGTGTTTAGTTTAATTCATAGAGGGGTTCACTGCTGTGTCGTAACAGTACTCCCAGGTGTAAAGTCTTCACACAGAAGTGAATCAGCTGAGCATTTATCATGCTTTCTTTGTAATGAAGTGAAAAAGACTACACACCATTTTAGTAAACTAAACTTTTGCAGAGTCTATTACAACCTCAGGATATCCTCAAGTGCTTAGCTTTAAATTCTTACAAAGCTGGTACAACTGAGGTTGGAAGAGTGCACACACTCTCTAGTTCCACTACACCACAGGTCAGAACATAAAGTTAACAAATATTTTTCCCAGTTAACAATCTGGTCAATCAATTACCTTATCCATCTCAGGTTTCAAAATGTTTTTAAAAAGTGTATCAACAGATTTCTTTATAAACACAAGTGTTGATTTGTTATCAAAACAAAATGCATTCAATGAAGGTACACTGTCAGTAACACAAAATAGAACTGTTCATACCTCTAAGAATCTTAAAGCAAAAATACTTCAGAAAATGAAAATGGTTTTCTCTCCAGGGATTAGCTTTCTGAAGCAAAACCATTTCAGTCACTGGATTATTCTTAAATGCAAAGGATAAAGCATAAAATGTCCTGAAGTCTGTAGCTCTGCAGTTCTGTCACAAATGGTCAAGTTACTAATCACACCCTGTGTTCTCTGGAGTGTGTAGATGTGGCTTTTTCAGAGAACACAATGGTGAAATGTACTCCCTTAAAAGAACAAATAGATTCCACCCTGATCTCAATAAGACGGTTCTTTTAGAGATGGGAGAGATCAGCTGGGTAGCCCTTCTCGAAGATTTCTTGTCCCAAACTGAAGACCAGATTAAAAGCAGAACTTCTGCAAGCCCATTCAAATAACCCCACGACAGCGAAGAAAGCATTTTTTTAATAGGAAGCCCTGTTAAAAAACATCACCAATCTCCAGAGGAACTGATAAATTACCTCTTTTAAAGAACCACTCCAGATATTTCCACCAAGCTTGAAATAAACTCATCTTTCCACAAAACCTAAATTCTACACGATGTTTTAAGTGAGAAGCATCTTTTAACAAAGCATAGCGTTGTTTTATAGGCAACACCTATATTCCATGTAGCACTGCAGAGATAAGGAACCAATTAATCTTGTTTGGCATGGGTTGCTTGAAGGATGAATGTCGACCAGGTGAAATCTCTGCTGTCTTTCAAAAGGGAAGCATGGGATGTTTTATGAACACCTGAATAGCTTTGTGAAGCCTGTTTAGCATCTCGCTAAAAACACTGCACATCAGACATTCCAGTACTCAAGGTCAGCCCCGATTAGGTGCTCAAGTGTGGGAGTTCTAATCCTGAGTGTGCCGCACCATGGCAAGGTCACTCTTTATGAACTTTTCATGCAAAACACAATCAGCTAGAAACAAATATTATATATAGAAGAAGAAATGTATGGATTAATTTTCGTGATTGTATTAATCTTAGTTAAGATAAAGATGTGAGCATCTACAGACAGACATTTTATATGAATAATTTGTTTTGGACACTACATCCCAATTTAACATCATTTGAAGTTTGTAGAAAAATTAATACTGCCTTGGATTTATCTTCTGGGCTAAGTCAAAGAGATGCATTTAGTATAAATGACAATACACTCTAAAAGTGGTACTGATTTCCCATATCTCTTGCTTTCTTTTTACAGTCTGTAATGATTATAATGAGATCAGCCAAGTGGACCTCATAGAATATGAGTTCCTTGATTGGGGCTATTAATCTCAGATGTTGCCTGACCTGCTGTGCTTTTCCAGCACCACTCTGATCTAAACTCTGGTTTCCAGCATCTGCAGTCCTCACTTTTGCCTTTGTTATTCATCTGGTCCAATTACAGAGCCCTGGCTGACAGATAAAACAGGAGTGTCCAACGTTCTGTTCACTTTGAGAGTTGGCTCTAAGGAAGCTGAAGTGGTGTCAGTAAAAGGTGACTTGGTGACAGGATACCAGCCTCTGTGGACTTATTTCACAAACAAATAGAGGTGTAGTTATAATGGTGTGAGTCAGCCTCATGGGGTCATGGTGTAACTGTGGAAAGAACAACACAGATACCAATGCGAAGTGGATTGGCTAATAAATCTTAAGGATGAGCAACCTCAGTGCTCTACACTTTTCAAGTGGTTAATCCTTTTCAGTGATACTGGGATTAAATGCTTCGGTTTGGAGTTGATCCATATCCTAATGTCTGGTGTTAAAACCATTTGATTCGGAAGTACTGTCACTTCTGGGAAACATGGGAACTTGTACCTTGAGTAAACAACCTACATCTGGAATGTGTCATCTATCACTCAGCTTCAAATTGCTCAGTGCAAGCTCCAGCTCAACTGAGCATGATATTACCGTGAGAATCAAACAGCTAAAATTAAGTATGTGACAGTTCTGGGGTACAAGATTTTAAGAACTCCTATTAAAGGCGGCTTTTTTAATTTTCAGGAGCACTACTTGACTCCTTTATTAGATCAATTTGTGTATGTATATTTATGTTAATGTGTTCTGGTTTTCACTTAAACAAAACAGTATTAGAAGAATTGATCAATTTCCTCAACAATTATCAACCCATTAAACGTGAAGCCACAATACAAAAGGAAAGCATTCATTTTCAGATTCCACGGTGTTTAAATTAGGACAAGCCAACCGGCAGAAGTTAGAACAAAAGTTTTATTTTCCCAAATTAATTGACAAATAGTTTTGCATTAAAAGTCATCGTCTTAAACATACCTTTCACAGACAGATGAGGTAACAGCTAATATGTTTCCATACATATGCAAAAAGCTGCAGTATCTTAAATAAGTAATTACTAACTTTTTTACTGCATCTCAGATCTCAAGGTTAGATTTAAATTTCACAATTGACACTGTGGTCATTACAATAGCACCCAGCACATGCTTCTCCATCTATCTCCTGAAATAATCAGCAAATAATTCACTAACTCAGTAATTTAATGTTTTTCTGGCTCCTAGTCAGCTGTGTTCCTATGCTGACAGGTTTGAAACAGTTCTCTTTTTTTTACAGCCTTCCTCTTCATTTCCATCCTTGTAGCCTCAGTGTCTCTTCCCTTGCCCTCCTGGTAGTATACCTGTTTTTGTCTCTCCATTCAGATTCTCCATGTCTCTGCATTGCCATGTGATCTCCATTGTCTTCCCACACTGTCTTGCAGCTTCCCTGTCTGCCACCATCTTTCCCCGTTGAAATATCCCTAGATAGATGCCTGCTTTGGCAAAAAAAGCAACTCTCCAGGATCTCTGTTATTATTGACAAAAGATAGTTCCCCTTCCTTACCTAGCAAACCAAAGGCTGACTCTTGGATCTCGCCACCTCCAACCCTGGACCTCAATCTCCCTTCCAGCTCTCCAGATGATTCCCTTTCTATTAATATCTACTTTCTCTGCTCACTCCAGCTCTAATTACAGATTTCTTCTCCCTGCACATTTGCTAATGACAGATTGCTTCTGTGTAGCATTTGCTACTGAGGTTTACTAGTGAACAATAGTAGTATTGGTAAGTCGTTAGTAACACAAGAGAGAACCAGTTGTGATTAGGGGAGCAGCTCCTCACTGTTTCCTCTCATTCTATTTGTAGGGGATGACCTTTCTCTGGGTGAACTTTCACAGGCAATTTCAGGATTTTGAAAGCTTTTTCAGTGCTGCCTCCATGTATTCTGCACTGATTGTAATGGAGTCAGCCAGATGGACCTCATAGAATGCCAGTTCCCTGATTGGTCAACTCAAGGAGCCCTCGCTGACAGATATAAACAGGAATGTCAGAGTTTCTGTTCACTCTGAGGGCTAGTTCTGAGGGAGCAGGACCAGTGTCAAGTATTATGCCCATGTAAATAAAGGGTGATTTGGTGACAGGATACCAGCCTCCGTGGAGTTATTTCATATTCTGAGCATTGACAGCTCAGATCAGAATAGATTACTGATAACATTGACACTAGCATAGTGACTCTAAGAATTGTAGGTATTTTAAGTACCTTTTTTAAAAAAAATGCCATAAATTATATAGTATGGTGGTGCACAGATTTAGAGTAACAGACTGCTTTGTAGATCAGTTGGGTTCAGTTCACAGAGCTGTCACCTCTGATTCAGAAGGTTGTGGGTTAAAACTGGAAGTTGAGCCCATAATCCCAGCTGACACCTCAACGCAGTGCTGAGGCTCATGGCTGACATTCTTCACCACGTACATCAATGACAATATTAAAATGTGTGATGCAGTAAATAACTTGGAGGAGACTGAAAATGACACTCTGATAAGATATTAAGATGGGCAAAGAAATGGCAGACAATTCAATATCACGGGGTGGGATGATGCATTTTGGTTAAAAAAGTATTATTTCGATAGGATAAGACTGTGAGATATAAACTAAACCTCAATGACCTCAACCTCATCTGCTCTTTCATACCACACAAAGTAACACTTTCAAGAGGATACGATGATTAAAAAAGCAAATGAAACGCTGAATTTTATGACAAGAAATATAGAAGTTGAGGTATAATGGTGAAGCTATATATAAACTTGACAAGATCAGAAAAAGAAGCAGTTTCACAATTACTGTCGGCAAGATTTTGAAGTAACGCAGAAGGTTCAATGTACATTTGTCAAGTTCCTGCCTGGCATGAACTTCAGAAGTGTTTTAAAAAGGTCACAATTTTCAAAAAAGGAGATTTGGTGTTGAATTGACAGAAATGTTTAAAATTATGAAGGATGGGACAGAATGTGCAGAAATGATTCATTTTCAGCATTAGAGGATACACATATATAATATATATATGACTCAGTTTAAAAGAGTTAGGACAAATTTTAGAAGATTTTTCTTTCTGCAGTGAGCAGAGTCACTCCGGAATGCACTTCAGAATCACTGATTGATTAAATAATAGATTAAATAAATAAATGGTTAATGGAAAGATGTGGTAAAAGAATACAGAGGAAGAGGGGGCACAAGGAAGTAAGATTCCTGTTCATGCAAATGCAAAAACAAATACAGGCTGTTTGGACCAAAGGACCTATTTCCATGATGTAATTTCTGTGTAATTGTACATTAAAGTTATGATCTCTCATGTTCAATCAAGATCCAATCTGCTTCTTCAAATGGATAGAACAGATCCTCTAGCACTAAAAGTAAGAAAATCACCCTTAATCCACACAGGAGATTAACTGGTCACTAATCTTGCTGAATGCACATCAGCAAATATAACAGTGACCACATTTCTTAAAGTTATACTTTGGAGATGAAGAGCTCTGATATATATATATATATATATAAATGTAGCATCTTACAAATTAAGAGTATAAAGGGTCTTTGCTGAAACTGGTGACACAGGATAATAAAACATGAGGTTAACTACACGGTATTACAAAGTGAAAGCTAGGAATTCTATTGTATGGATCAATTTGACAATGATATTTAATGTAAAATTGTAGTCAACAGTCAACATGTAAACTGGATTCTTATGTGATACTTAGAGGTTAATGAAGAGTTACTCATTAACTTTTGTCTAATAACCACAATATTTTGGGCCACTCTCTTAATCCCTCTGGGACTGCACAAAGCTAAAGTCATGACCATCCATACTTTGCAGATATTGGTTTGGAGATGCAGTACTGGATCATATTGATGTTAGCTGCATACCTAAGGCAATCACCTTGCACCAAAAATCTTCAACACAGCTAAAAGCAACAACCTGTATTCATCAAGCAGCTGTCAGTGCTTTCATTTTGCACTGCATTTGCTTGTACTACATATGTTATATCCAGTGACTCACCACCCCCCATTGCATCTTACACTGTCCCTTCCACTTCAGTTCATTACCCTACTGCCACAAATGCAAATGATCCCTGTTATTGATATTTCTCAATCATTACAGGATCTGAGTGGCATCCTCTGGCAAGAAACAGAAAGACTTACAGCAACCCACCTTGTACATGGCAGGTACTCATGTGACTCGGCGAACTATCTCATACACTGCAGGCAAAGATGCCCTGAGGCATGGTACATTGGCGAGACCAGGTAGATGTTAAGATAACAGATGAATGGACACCATGCAACAAACGCCAGACAGGGGTGTTCCCTCTCAGTCAGGGAACACTTCAGTGGTCTGGGACATTTGGCCTCGGATCTTCAGGTGACTGTCCTCCAAAGCGGACTTTGGGATATGCAACAATGCAGAGTGGCCGAGCAGTGGCTGACAGCCAAGCTTGGTATCCATGGGGATGGCCTCAACCAGGACCTTGGGTTCATGTCACACTACAGGAGACCCCACTACACTATACGCTCTCTCACACACACACACACTTACATACCCACACACTCACACAGACCCTCTCTCATACACACACCCACACCCATGCACACACCCTCTCACAGGCTTGTACTCCATCACACACACACACTTTAGAAAGCATGCAAACACACACTCTCTCACTCGCACCCACACTCACACACACTCACTCACTCTCTCTCTCGTGCATACAGACACATTTAAGTCTATGGGGTGAATTTGTATTTGCAGAATTATATTTGCAGATACATTCTATTTTGCTCAAAAAATGCATAATCTGCAGGCAGTCAATGCAGGTGGTCAATACATATAAGGTGTTATAAATTTTGCTTTGGAAATAGAACCAGTCTGACTCAGGATTGGGATACAGACAAACTCTACCTCATACCTTTAATGCATTGTCTGAACTGTGATGTCACTTTTTTTATAAAACCTTAAATTATCTCGAGAATGTGACTTAAAAGAAGTTCTGGGATTTACATATTAATGAACTGAAACCTTCAACCTATTCTAAAAGATGAAAGACTTAACAGCAATCTAGGTTTGTTCAATATATCATTTCAGTTGCATGAAACTGTGATTGTTTGTGAAAAATTCTATGTCGAATGTTCCTGCTCCACAGCTACCCAATGAAGGAGCAGTGCTCCGAAAGCTAGTACTTCCAAATAAACGTGTTGGACTATAAACCAGTGCTGTGTGATTTTTAACTTTATCCACCCCAGTCCAACACCGGCTTCTCCACATCATAGCAAACTACCTGGCAGAAATCAGGTGATTTTACATTGGCAAACATAAGTATTCATTGGATTGCAAAAGTCCCATCTTAGAAAGAGAGATTTTAACTTCAAGTCAATTCTGAAAGCTTATTGCACCAACATTTCCATTTCAATGACTGAAAATAGCCAGCAAGTTATTTCTCATCATTAAAAACAACACTGACAATGGTAGCTGCTGAGTAGCAGCTTTTGTAGCTGTTTGAGGCTAGATACCTAGCTTTCTCTTCCACACCTTTACAATTATGACAATAGGCAGTACAAACCTGCTTGCTTACTCCTCTGTTTTGAAATCAAACCAAATCCATGATGAATGTAACATGGATTACGCTGCTTTGTTTTTTCTCTCAGTTTCTCCTCTTCAATTTTTCTTGTGTCTTTTTTTCCAACCTCACATTGTCTGTTGCTGGTCATTAGTCAGTCTTTTTTATTTATACATTTCAGGGGATGTGATCTTACCGTCAGGCCCAGTATTTATTACCAATTCCTAATTGTGCTTGAGAAGGTGCTGGCAAGTGGCCTTCTTCATTATTTATCTCACCCTTTCTCTGCTCAACACTAACATTTTCTACAAATTCACCGACTCCCACAGCTACTTGGATTACACCTCCTCCCACCCAGCCTCCTGTAAAAATGTTATCCCTTATTTCCAATTCCATCCCCTCCGCCACATTTGCTCCCAGGAGGACCAGTTCCTCACAGAACACACCAGATGGCCTCCTTCTTTAAAGACACAATTTCCCCTCCCACGTGGTTGATGGTGTCCTCCAGTGTTTCTCATCCACTTCCTGCACCTCTGCCCCTCCAACCGCAACAAGGACAGAAACCCCCTAGTCCTCACATTCCACCCTACCAACCTCCGTATACATCGCATCATTGTCCGCCATTTCCACTGCCAAATACAGACCCCACCACCAGAGATGTATTTCCCTCCCCATCCCTATCCGCTTTCCATAAAGACCATTCCCTCTGTGACTCCCTTGTCAGGTCCACGCCCCCCCATCCCCCCTCAACACACCCTCCCCTCCCGGCACCTTCCTCTGTCTCCCTCCAAGGCCCTAGAATGCTTCAGGGAACATCTCCAGGACACCTGCACCAACCAACCCCACTGCCCCATGGCCGAACACTTTAACTCCCCCTCCCACTCTGCCGAGGACATGCAGGTGCTGGGCCTTCACCATCGCCACTCCCTCATCACCCAACACCTGGAGGAAGAATGCCTCATCTCTCCTTCGAGAACCTCCAACCCCATGTCATCATTTCCCCTCCCTCCACCTTATCCCAGTTCCAACCTTCCAACTTGGCACCGCCCTCATGACCTGTCCTATCTGTCCATCTTCCTTCCCACCTATCCGCTCCACCCTCCCCTCCAACCTATCACCTTTACCCCCACCTCCACCGACCTATCGTACTCTCAGCTACCTTACCCCCAGCCCCAGCCCCACCCCCTCCCATTTATCTCTCTACTCCCTTGGCTCTCAGCCTCATTCCTGATGAAAGGCTTTTGCCCAAAATGTCGATTCTCCTGCTCTTCGGATGCTGTCTGACCTGCTGTGATTTTCCAGCGCCACACTCTCAATTCCTCCATACATACCCCTAACATTGTCACTTGCTATTTTGGTTGCTCCTGCCCTTCCACTCTCAATTTTCTGTTTCTGGCTTCAGAAGCCACTTGGCTCGGAATGAGTGTGGGCTGCCTCTCCTTGCTGTCTTTTACTTCATCTTGTCACCGAGTGAAAGGGAGCAGAAATATCAGCAGCAATGAGACTCCCCTATTAAGAAAGTCACCTCTCGAGTGTAATGTTCTCGATAAAAACGACAGGCACTGTACAGAACAGAAAAAAGAAGCAGCAATTTGGCAGCACTGTACAGGAAAGTGATTGTTATCGTCAGGTTTCTGCCAACTGCAGCTGAAGTGCTTTAGGGCTGGTCAGAAATTCTGGGTATGGATTATAACTGGTACAAGGGGCTGCTCACTGATCAATCTTACCTTCTTTCAAAGATTGCTAGTCATTTCGTAAAGCAACACTGTTCATTGAAAAATATGAATACAACCTTTGAAATATAGCTTTAATCATGTATGAAATATTACTTCAAAACCATTCAATTTAAATTAATCTGAAATGAGATATGAGAATTTTTTTTTCTTTGAACAAGAAGTGGTGATTTTTCTTCATAATTGATAATGCAGCAACAAAAATTGAAGATTTTGGTTTAATTTTTTTGGGAAGAAGAAATTAGAAAATGACAGGATGATAGTGTTATGATGGTGGATCAGAACCCCAAAGCATTTACAATTTTTTAAAACTTTTAATTCCAAAATGCATTGTTTCTAAAAGGAGGACTGCTACAGAAGAGCGACAGGTATAAGTTCAGAAACTGTCCGCCAAAGTCTTGCATGAAGCCAGTGCAATGACCCACAATCTAAATTGCCAAAGGGAGCTTCAAACAGGGAGGGTTTTTAAAAAGAAGCTATAACAAAGGAGCTCACAATCTTTCTCCCCTCACAGAAAGTCACCTCTCACAAACTCTTCTGTTTTACCCTTTATAAAGATACAAAAAAAGAATTAAGAAGCCAGTTTCAACTTGAATGAAGTGGACTGGTGGGACTGAGTTCTCCTGTGAATCGGCCTAGGTTTGAGTGTTAGCGTGCAGTAAAGGTCACAGTCCAAGAACTGACCCCTAGCTACCCCTGTGTTGCAGGTAATAGCCTCTCTAACACTGAATGCTGCAAACCCATTAAAAAGGAAGCAGGATAATAAAGGACACTTCCTCATCCTGAATTTAATTGCAGTCAAAAGGCACCAGAACTGCAGAATCTCAGTCACTCTGCAAACCTGAAGATTGTGAAGCTGACTGTTCATCTAACCTCACTGCAATGAGTATAATGTTCAACTATATATGTGCTGCGAACAATTCTGAGACTGATCTGTATGTCTCTTTTTAAGAAACTTTTTATCCTTTGAACCCACCTCTTATTTCTAATCTCTAAGTATGTGTGTTGCATCACTAATTCTTCATGCATTTAATAAATAATAAACTCACTCTTCTTGTTTAGTTAAGAAAGCCTGGTTAAGTTGGCTCCTTTTAGAACACAAATTCATTCGTGCTTGGAAGAAAGGTATCACTAAAGGAAGGGATCCTTTTAAATTAACCTCTTTACAATCAATCGAGGGGTAGGTGAATTAAGAAGAGGCGCTAGTTCATTTGTCATCAGCTGGGAGCTTAAGAGTTTGGATAGATTCTCGTCTGAAAGCGTATGGATTTGCAAACCTTGCCTGAGGTCTGGTTGTATCAGTAGCTTGGAATGTAAGAACAGGTAGCAAGAATTCCGGTACTTGTAAACGAGAAGAGTAAATGGAGTGAGTGTGGGTCCATTAAAAAGTGAGAATGGCAACTTATAATAGATTATAATGAAATGGTGGAAGAAGTGAACAACAATTTTGCTTTTGGATTCATTATCGAGGACACAAAAACATCCCAGTAATAGCTGTAAACCAAAAGGAAGGAAAGAAGTTAGTGAAATTATAAAAAGGACATGATATGAAGCAAACTGATAGAGATGCGTGCTGACAGGTTTCCAGGTCCAGATAAACTTCAATCCAAGATCTTTAAAAAAGTGGTCGTTAATGAGGAGGTAGATGTATTGGTATTAATTTTCAAAAATCCCCAAGATTCAGCAAAGATTCCACTGGGCTGGAAAGTAGCAAATATAACACCTGTATTCATGAAAGGAAGGAGCCACTAAACAGGGAACTGTAGACCATCTATCTCGGAATCTGTCTTGGGGAAGGTGTTGGAGTTGATCATTAGAGAGATTATAGTTGCGTACTTAGCTCAACTCATGATAATCAGAAAGATTCAGAATAGTGTCAACAAAGGGAAATCATGTGTGGCCAATTTATTGAAGTTGTTTGAAGGAGTCAAATGCGCTTTAAATAAAGGAGAGCCTGCAGATATAATGTATTTGGATTTTCAGAGGCATTTGACAAGTTGCCTCTGTAGAGGTAATTCTGGAAAATAAAAGCTCATGGTTTTGAGGTGGCACACTCACATGTCTAGAAAACAGAGCATGTAAAACTGGGTCTCTATCTGTTGGGTAGAATGTTACTAGTGGAGTCCTGCTATGCTTGGGACCTCAATCTTTTACAAATTAGTTCAATGACTTAGAAGGGGGAAGCAAAGGCAAGGTCAGTAAATTTGCAGATAAAACCAAGATGGGTATTGCTGTGAAGAATACATAAGGAGATTCCAGACAGATATAGATGGGTTTGAGTGAATGGGAAAAAAAAAATCTGGGCAATAGAGTGCAATTTGGGAAAAAGGGTTTGAACTATAGGGAGAGACTGAACAGGCTGGGGCTGCTTTCCCTGGAGATTCAGAGGCTGAGGGGTGACCTTATAGAGGTCTATAAAATCATGAGGGGCATGGGTAGGGTAAAAAGGCAAGATCTTTTCCCTGGGGTGGAGGAGTCCAAAACTAGAGGGTATAGATTTAGGGTGAGAAGGGAAAGATTTAAAAGGGACCTAAGAGCCAACCTCTTCACGCAGAGGGTGGTGCACGTATGGAATCAGCTCCCAGAGGAAGTGTTGGAGGCTGGTACAATTGCAGTATTTAAAAGGCACCTGGATGGATATATGATTAAGAGAGCTTTCGAGGGCTATGTGCCAAGTGCTGGCAAATTGGACAAGATCAATTTAGAATATCTGGTTGGCATGACGAATTGGACCGAAGGGTCTGTTTTCATGCTGTACATCTCAGTGACTCCACGACTGTGAAATTGCTCATTATTGTGGGAAAAATGAAAAAGCAGGCTATTACTTAAACACAGAATGACTGCAGAATTTCAAGGTGCAGAGCGGTCTTGGTACACAAGTCATAAAAAGTTAGAATTCAGTTACAACGTCGAATCAAGAACGTAATGGAATGCTACATTTTACAAGAGAGGATCTAAACATAAAGTTAAGGGCCAATGGCTGAGAAGTGGCAGATGGAGTTTAATTTAGATAAATGTGAGGTGCTGCATTTTGGGAAAGCCAATCTTAGCAGGACTCATACACTTCATGGTAAGGTCCTAAAGAGTGTTGCTGAACAAAGAGACCTTGGAGTGCAGGTTCATAGCTCCTTGAAAGTGGAGTTGCAGGTAGATAGGATAGTGAAGAAGGCGTTTGGATTGTTTTCCTTTATTGGTCAGAGTATTGAGTACAGGAGTTGGGAGGTCATGTTGCGGCTGTACAGGACATTGGTTAGGCCACTGTTGGAATATTGCATGCAATTCTGGTCTCCTTCCTATCGGAAAGATGTTGTGAAACTGGAAAGGGTTCAGAAAAGATTTACAAGAATGTTGCCAGGGTTGGAGCATTTGACCTATAGGGAGAGGCTGAACAGGCTGGGGCTGTTTTCCCTAGAGTGTCAGAGGCTGAGGGGTGACCTTATAGAGGTTTATAAAATCATGTGGGGCATGGATAGGATAAATAGACAAAGTCTTTTCGCTGGGGTGAAGGAGTCCAGAATTAGAGGGCATAGGTTTAGGGTGAGAGGGGAAAGATATAAAAGAGACCTAAGGGGCAACGTTTTCACGCAGAGGGTGCTACGTGTATGGAATGAGCTGTCAGAGGAAGTGGTGGAGGCTGGTACAATTACAACATTTAAAGGCATCTGGATGGGTACATGAATAGGAAGGGTTTGGAGGGATATGGGCCAGGTGTGGCAGGTGGGACTAGATTGGTTTGGGATATCTGGTTGGCATAGCCAGGTTGGACCGAAGGGTCTGTTTCCACACTGTACATCTCTGACTCCATGTTCTGCTTCAATTACACCAGGCATTGGTGAGATCACATCTCGATTACTGTGTGCAGTTCTGGTTTCCTTATGCAAGGAAGGATGTACATTCAATAGAAGCAGTTCAGAGGAGATTTACAAGATTGAGACCTGAAAGACAGGGTTGTCTTATGAGTGTAGGTTAGACAAATTGGGCTTTTTGTTTCCACTAGAGTTAGAACTGAGAGAGGTCATTTGAATGAAGTGTATGTGATTGTGAATGGTCTTGATGAGGTGGATGTGGAAAGGATATTTCCCTCTTGTAGGTGAGTCCAGGAATGGGAGGACACCATTTTCAAGTTAGGAATCACGCTTTCAGGATGAGAAGAGGATAACTTTGCTTCTCTAAAGCTTTGAAACTCTGCCTTAGAAAGAAGAGAAGGTAGGGACACTATATTTCTAAAACTGAGAGGAATAGATTCCTGGTAGGCCGGAGAATCAAGGGGTATTAGCAAAGATGGTAATGTCGAATTCTGAACAAAGCCATATCAGCCATGATCTTATTGAATGGTGGAGTGGAATTGAGGGGCTAAATGATACACTTCTGCTCCTATTTCATTATGTTCAAGAAATATGTGGTTTCAAAACACCGTAAGTTCCCCTTCAAGCCACTCAACATCCTGATTTGGAAATATATCACCGTTCCTTCACTATTGCTGGGTTATAATCTTGGAATTCCCACCCTAACAGCATTATGCAGCACATGGACAGCAATGGTTCAAGAAGGCAGCTCCCTCCCACATTCTCAAGGGCAAGTAGAGACAGGGCAATAAATATTGGCTAGCCAGCGACCCCATGTCTCACGAGTGAATAAAAAAATTACAGAACTGAAAATGTAATGTAATTGCATCAACAAACTGGAAATTCTGCTGTAATAAAGATGCTTTTACAGTTTGCAAGCAACTAACAGGCTTCAATTGCTTTCGTGCTTGCTAAGCTAGTTAATCTTTCATGATATTTTAGATCAAATTGTGTACAAACAGTGACTGGCATTTCATGAACTAGTGTGATCACACGCCCAATCTGGAACTGAAATTGATGGGTGTGCCACACAGCAAGACATATCCAGTTGCCCAGTATTTTCACAAGAAGAGAATTATTTATCAGAGCCAATTGTTTTTACTGTTCATGTTTTTCTCCCAATACCTTCTCAAGTGAGTGGCTCAATGATGGTTACTGTCAGCAGTCCAGGGTCTCCATGCCTTCATTCTATATATTAGCTTTGCTTGTGTTGTCCAGGTTAGCATGAACCCCGCTTCCAGTAAATTGTTTAAATATCGAGGATGACTTGTCTCCTTGTCAACAGAGATTGAGATAATTCTCACACAGTGTGACCACCTTTAATGGCCTAAATGATTGTTCTTGTTTTTTTAGAAATGATGCATAGAGTAAAACAAGCCCAATGTGTTTATGTGAGAACTGAGTTTAATGATGAATTTGCTATTTTGTTTCTCGGTAAACACTTTTTGGTATTATACTGAAGAATCATTTTCTAGCTTTCGCACTGTCAGAAGGTGATGTGTGTTTCACGGGGAGATTCTAGACTTAAATGTTTGAGGATGCCTCCCAGAAGAGATGTCTTGGGAATTACTTGTCTAAGCTACATTCTGCAATGGAATATATCACAGTACTTGTGATATCTAAGGTGCAGACTTTCCTTTGCAAACAAGAGGTAAGCATGACTTAGCTTACCGGAACCATGGTTAAAGAGATTCCAAGAAGTCACAAACATCCACTACTCCAGGTTCAGACAGAATAGTGGGGAATACTTTAAACAATGGCACCCATTGTTGTGATGTATTAGATAAGATTAACCATTTGAAACTCATATTAATGTTAATTCTGTGACAACTTTTAATTCTGAACAAATCACAGTTGTTATTTCAGAAAATACTGAGCTCACTATGGCTGCAACAATGATTAGCCTTAGCGCTCATGTGGATACATCGTCACTAGTCACAGATAAAAATAGCTGGCCTTCTATATATTTTTTCCAACTCCACAGCTGGCTACATAACCGCCTAACAATGCCGCTCATTGTATTAGGAGAACACTTAGTGATAGAGAACATTCGTAATCAGCACAGAAGACTTTGTGATACAAAAAGAAAATGGATTACAAACACACACACACATTTAACAACACCTATGCCATTACCACTGCACAACATTCGTTTTACTATGTTTTGCAGTTTATGATTGCCTCTGTCACTGAAGGTGGATGGAGGCAATGTTTTCATCTGTTAGCCTTTAGCAAATAATATATTTCAAAACTAATGGATGGATTTCAATTCAACTTGGTACATAGATATGGTATGGCCCATGAAAGAGCTGATGAGATTTTTGCAACAATGCAAATCTGCATCCTGGAATTATTTTTTAAGTGTCAAGTAACATTGTGGAAAAGTTTGGAATAATTTTGTTTCTTGAACATTGTTTTTCCCTGAATGTTGATGGCTATCTCAGCTGCTGTTGTGCAATTTGCCACGGCTGTGAAAGTGAAAGCAGTGTTGTCAGGGCAGGTTATTGAATGTGGATTAACTTGACACTTCCTCAGTGCGATACTGATGTAAGCACTTCATAAGAAAAGGTTTTCTTTCTTTCCTTCTGTAGTTACTGGTTACCAACCAGGCAAGGAAAAGCCGCAAGGAAGAGCTGCATAATGTTAACAGCGTGGTGGAGATGTGCATGCTTCTAGCATTTATTTCAGCTTTTTGCATTCTTAGGTCATGTAAAGGAAATAGTATGGGGGTTTTCTGGTGCAGTATCATGTGGAAAAGTAAATCTCCCAAGTACAATAAAGGGAATTAAAAGACAATAGTAATTTGGTTACAAAAATGAAGGGTGCCCTCTCACTTGCTTTTTTCTTTGTTCAGAACAGTATCACTTATTCAGAGGGTAAATAAAGTGTTTGATTAAAGAGATGACCCCTCTGGATGCATGTAGGCTCTTGCAGGATTAAAGATGATAACACTGTTGATCTTCACCCTCTCTGCAATGGCCACTGGCTAAATAACACTACTAGGTGAGTATGGTACATCTCAGCCTACATAGATTGCATGAGCTGCTTCACAATGGGCTTCCCTGGCAATACTAAATGGCTGACACTATTTCAGTCCAGCTGATCCTGACTGCTACCATTGTGGATTATGGACTGCTGTTGTTTCCCTGCTTGAGTGGCCATTTCACTGTTGGCCTTCTCCACAGCAATATATTCACCAACTCCCATATTAATTCCTGTGGCAAACCTTGTGGGATATTATTCTCTTCTGCTGTTGCTGTGGTAATCCTTTGGAAGTTTCCTGTTCATTAAGCTCTTTAATGGAAGATCTGACCAGGAGTAAAAGATTCACCTTTCGGGTTAACTAAACAGCTGCAGAAGACTGCACATCAATAACTACCTTATCAGCATTTTAATTAGCTTTATGTTCCACTACTGAAAAATACCTATTAATCCCTTTTTAGGGAGTGGCAAGAATTCTCAATATTACTGAGCATAAACAAATGCTCCATTAATATTTCCCACTGAACTCTGACCTTTCATTCTTCACATTTCCTGTTTCAATAACATTTCTAAATGTAGGAATAATGTTTCAGTGCTGTGTTCTCACAATGAAGGCTGGTTAATTTTAATCAAATATTAGTTGCTTATGATTGCTTAAAGGATACAAACTAAAAAAAATGGCACAGAATTAACAGAAAGTAAGATCACACTAAGCTCCAAGACAGAAATAGTAACAACATTAGCCTTTGTTTACCCTTGTGTCAAAGTGATTTCTGGCGTGCACAATCTCTTGAATAAGGGCACACTTACTTCTCATTTATTATTATACAATTCATACAACTTGGGTCAAGTGAAATTGAAGATATGCATCAGCATGACTGGCTGAGAAGTCACGATATTCCTTTGGCATTGGTCCCAGCAGTAAACATAGGATGTAAAATAAAATGGGATTAATGGATACTACCCATTCCAACTGCTCTAATGTGGAGCAGAAAGAATAATGAAGAAACTAACTGCAGATCTCAGCATGGAGCCTCTTGTGTAACAATGCAGCATTGAACCTATGTCCTGTCCCATAGCTAGTTTCCAGACAGGGCTCGTAATCTTGGTTATAAATGTCATCTGGCTGATAAACATCTAGTCCTGCTGTCAGTAAGAGATAAACCAAATGGTCCTACTCCATTTTAGCTAGATGCATTCAGTTTTAAATAAAATGTCATCTGAATAAACAGGCAAATTAAGTCCACAAATAAATCTATATGATACATTTGAGAACTCAGTGAGTAAGTACATTTGTGACATTAAAGAAAATGTTGGTTATTTTAGCCAGCTCGGTTATAGAATCACTGAATTCCTTGCTTGCAGTTTAAAAGACAAAATATATTGCTCACTCATAGATAAGACTTCATGGAACTGCATCCTGAAAATGCAATTCTTCTAAATTTCAGACCTCTCTAATATTGTGAATACTTAAATCTATCTCATAAATGTTAGGAATTGTGACTGAATTAATGACAAACAACAGATGTGGCACTTAACACTGATTAAGGTGGGAATAATGTCAACCTGCATTTTCCTGAGTGCAGCAGACGTTTTGCTACATGGGTCAAACATATGATGTTTACACGATTTGGGCAATCTAGCCCAAGGATGTTGGATAAGAGGGCAACACCTTTCCTTATGATCTTCTCTGCTTGTATTTACAGGCTGAAGAAGTGGTGTCTTTTGGACTTGGCACTGTAATAATGGCTTTGTGCCACCAATCTACTGAGGGGCATGCTAGACCTATCTATTTAACCATGAGGGGTTGTTTCCTTGGATTCTGCTCTCTGTCATAACAACAATAAGATTTTTATTGTGAGATGGCAGAAGGAGCCAGAAAGCAACCTGTTTATTTTGAATGTGATATATTGAATGGCACAAGATATTACCTGTCTAGCATTGCCAAAAGTTTACATCTTATTGGGATGGATATTTAGGAAGGTTTGTAATTACTGCAATGATATTTATGCATGACTTTCAAAAGGGAGAAAACATTCATTCATCATTCAACAGACTCAACAGCCAAACTTGACAAGAAGCTTGTGTCATTGCTCAATTGACTGAGTTATGTTCTAATGCATCTTTTTGTGCGACTTAACAACTCAGTATTTTTCAATATCTGCTGAGTTGATCTTTTAATTTTTGAAACACTTTTCAGATGCTTTATAATCTTTCACCACAACCCTCTTCTGGTCGGATATTTATACCTTTGAACATAGATATGGGCTATACAGATAGATCACAGAGGAGCAGAAGTATCTATTTAGCCCACTGATCCTGCTCAATATTCGATTTATGGCAGATCAATACCTTTTCCCACATTAGTCGAGAGTGTGGTGCTGGAAAAGCAGAGCAGGTCAGGCAGCATCCGAGGAGCAGGAGAATCGACGTTTTGGGCATAAGCCCTTCATCCCCACATGCCTTTATGTCTTTGGTATTTAGAAATCTGTCCATCTCTGCTTTAAGCACACTCAATATTCAAGGTTTCACAGTTCCCAAGATCAAAATTCCAAAGATTTCCAACCCTTAGAGTCAATAAATTCTCAACTCAGTCTGAAGTGATTTTCCCCTTGTTTGACTGCTTCTGAACTCCACAACCAGGGGAAACATCCTACCTGTATCTAACCTGTCTGTTCCTCGAAAGTTTCTTTCAAACTTCAAATGAGATCATCTCTCATTCTTCAAAACTCTGGAGAATACAAGCTCAGTTTTCCCAATTTCTCTGTGTTGGACAATTCCATCATCCCAGGAATAAGCCTGAAGAACCTTCTTTGCACTTCCTCTGTGAAATAATATCTTTCTTAAGGTAAGGGGACCACAACTGCACACTATATTCCGTACGCAGTCATACCAAGGTTCTATCCAATTAAAGCAAAATATTGCTACTCCAGTACTCAAACCCTCTTGTGGTAAATATCAATCAGCCATTAGCCTTCCTAATAGCTTGTTACACCTACATGTTTGCTTTCAGTGACTTATTGATACGGATAGAAATAATAGTCTCATGCAAAAGTGTGGGTTAATTTGGAAGAATTAGCATGGATTTGTTAAGTGAAAATTCTATAAACTAACTTGCCGAAGTGTTTTGAAGAAGTAACAGAGAGGGTTGATAAAGAGAAAACTGTTAATATAGGAGCCAGCCATGCATGGATAAGCTCTGACTGAATGATAGGAAACGGAGTAATCGCTCTTTTACAGGCTGCAGAGTGGCTCTGTGGTGAGCCCTGCTGCCTCACAGCGCCAGGGACCTGGGTTTTATTCCAGCCTTGGACGACTGTTGTGTGGAGTTTGCACGTTCTCCCCATGTCTGAGAAACTAGGTGCTCCGGTTTCCTCCCACAATCCAAAAGATATGCCAGTTAGGTGAATTCACCAAGCTAAATTGGTGTTCCAAATGCGTAGGTTATGTGCATTAGTCCGGGATAAATATGGGATAATAGGGTAAAGGAATGGGTCTTCAGAGGGTCAATGTGGACTTGTTGGGCTGAAGGGCCGGTTTCAGCACTATAGGGATTCTATCAGAGATCTCTTCCAGGTATACCCACCTTGCAGAAAGGCTGTTCTTCTCTCTGATGGGACTTATGAAAAAGGGTTATCTTGGGCTCAAAACATTAATTCCGTTACTCTCTCCATAAATGGTACCAGACCTACTGAGTTTCTCTGATTCTCTGTGTTTTTTTCAGATTTCCAGCATCTGCTGTACTTCGCCTTTCTGAGAGTGGGTAATGAGTATTTTTCAGACTGGAGGGAAGTTCCCAGGGTTATTTAGCCCTTGCTTTTCCTAATATATATGTAAATGATCCAAATTTAGGCACGCAGGGGACAATTTCAAAGACTGTGTATGCCACAAAATGTGGAAGAATTTAAACTATGAGGAGGACAATGTAGAACTTAAAAAAAAACTTAGACAAGTTGGTGGAGTCGGCAGATAGGTGGCAGATAAAACTCAATGTTGGGAAGTGTGAAGAGATACACTTTGGTACAAAAAACATGGATGGATAGCATAAAATAAAGGTGATTACTCCAGAGGATGTGTCGGATGACCCAGTGAGAGAACAGATGAGGATATAAGTCATTAAATCTGACAGACAGGTAGAAAGATTTGTTAATAAAGTACAGAGGGTACACTTTGAGGGTGGCATAGTGGCTCAGTGGTTAGCACTCCTGCCTCACAGCGCCAGGGACCCAGGTTCGATTCCAGCCTCAGGCGACTGTGTAGAGTTTGCACGTTCTCCCAGTGTCTGCGTGGGTTTCCTCCAGATGCTCCAGTTTCCTCCCACAATCCAAAGATGTGTGGGTTAGGTGGATTGGCCATGCTAAATTGCCCAAACTGTTCAGGGATGTGTGAGTTAGGTGCATGAGTGTGGGGTAAATGTAGAGTAGCAGGGGAATGGGTCTGAGGGGGGTTACTCTTCGGAGGGTTGTTGGGGTGAAGGGCCTCTTTCCACACTGCAGGAATTCTAATTCTAATAAAAGAGCCTATATAGAACATTATCTTAGACCTTAGCTGGTGTACTGTATACCTTCTGGAGAAAGTGCAAACAGGGTTTAAGAGAATTGTTCCAGAGATGAGAGACTTCAGTTATGACAGTAGATTGGAGAAGTTGGGACTGCTTTCTTTCAGAGTCGAAGAGTGTGGTGCTGGAAAAGCATAGCCGGTCAGGAAGCATCCGAGGAGCAGGAGAATCGACGTTTCAGGCATAAGCCCTTCATCAGTAATGAGGCATGTGAGCCAAGGAGGCTGAGAGATGGAATATCTAGATAAAAAAAAAACCCTTGGCCCACAAGCTTCATCTCTAATGAAGGGCTTACACCTGAAATGTTCGATTCTCCTGCTCCTCAGATGTTGCCTGACCTGTTGTGCTTCTCCAGTACCACACTCTTCGGCTGTGATGTCCAACATCTGGAGTCCTCACTTTCTCCACTGTTTTCCATTAGAGGAAAAGTTGAATAGAAGTTTTCAAAATCACGGTTGGTCTGCACAGCGTGATAGAGAGAAACTGTTCCTTTTCTTAAAAGGATTGAGAAAAGGAGGGGACAGTTTTAAGGCATTTTGCAAAAGAAGTAAATGTGAGGTAAGAAAGAACTTTTCCTAATAGCAAATGGCACTGATTGGGAGGCAGATTGAACTAAAACTTTCAGGAGGGGATTGGAAGATTATTTGAATGGAAGCGACCTGCAGGATTACTGAGAAAAAGCAGGTGTTTGGAACCAAGTCACAATTTTCATGGACCCAGTGTAAACACAATGGGTTGTATGGCCTTCTCTGTACCATAACCATTCTGTGATTCTTTGGATATAGGAAATGGTCAGTGTCACACACCTGATTGTTACAGTTGACAATCAAAAACTTGAACTGACAAATTTTAGTTCCCTCAACCTTCAGGTAATCTGAGCAGTTGATGTGAGGGGAATTGAGACAGAACCAATATTCCTCCCTATATCTTTCAAGGATATTTTTTAATTTTCACGCTCAAAGAAGATTGAAATGTGCCTTCAGTCTTCCAGCACTCCTCACTGTGGCTGACAACGAAACATCAGCATTTCAAGTCTATCTCTGACAGAAGGTCTGCTCTGGTTACTATATATAACAACTTTGGAAAATTCTTTTTGAAGCCATGGGTCAAAAAAGTTCCCTCATTGTCTGTTGATCTACCACTGCACTCTCTCAGTCTTCTAGATTCTTGTTGGCGAAATTGGAGATTAGAATCAAGAGTGTGGTGCTGGAAAAGCACAGCAGGTCAGGCAGCATCTGAGAAGCAGGAAAATCAACATTTTGGGCAAATGCCCTTCATCGAGCTTTTGCCCGAAACATCGATTTTCCTGCTCCTCGGATGCTGCCAGACCTGCTGTGCTTTTCCAGCATCACACTTCTAGGTTCTTGTGTCATGCTAAGGGATCAAAGCCTTTCAAAAGCTAGACTTGCCAATTTAGCATTTAAGTGTGGAAAGGATTGTCCAGCAAAACGGTAAATCACCTCATGACAAAAAATCACATAGAATGCACCTTAACAGCACTAAAGCTAAGTGCCAATATTGCATAAACAGCACTTCACAAATTACCCAAATCCTAATAAATCAGCTCCAGGAAACAAAGCCCCATACATCACAA
Organism: Chiloscyllium plagiosum; assembly: GCF_037043375.1. Taxonomy (NCBI): domain Eukaryota; kingdom Metazoa; phylum Chordata; class Chondrichthyes; order Orectolobiformes; family Hemiscylliidae; genus Chiloscyllium; species Chiloscyllium plagiosum. The sequence continues at coordinate 17,057,518 of NW_028270177.1, forward strand.
AACCAATTACAGTTTACAGAAACTAACCGAATACATACATCAGCTGAAACAGTATATGATCATGAATAAGCTGAATAGCTCATTTTAAATCTGACCAGTAATGAAGACAGGAAGCAACTATGTTATATTGGGCATACTTATCCATATCATAATTGCAATCAAAAATGGGATTATATCTTTAATGCATTAGATTAATTATAAAAAAAACAAGGGGAGATAAATCAATACACTTTCAGTAAACATTCTGACGTATCATTGTATTGTTTGAGAGCATTCTGTCTGGATGTATCACTACCTGGTATGGCAGTGGTACCATTTAAGATCGGAGACAGTTACAGAGAGTGGTGAACTCGGCCCAGACAATCACAAAGGCCAACCTCCCATCTATAGAATCCATCTACCAGGCCCACTGTCAAGGAAAGGCCGCCAGCATTCTCAAAGATCCATCCCACCCTGGCAATATTTTTCTACAACCTCTACCATCGGGGAGAAGGTACAGAAGCTTGAACAAGTGCACCAGCCGGTTTCAAAACAGTTTCTACCCTACTGTTGTTAGAATACTGAATGGACTCACAAACTCTTAACATTCGCCTGTACCTGAGTTTTTGTTTTTGCTGCTGTTTACCTAATATTTACTTATCTATACTATTTAACTCTGTGATCTGCCTGTATTGCTCGCAAGACAAAGCTTTTCACTGTGCCTCGGTCCACGCAACAACAAATTAAATTCAGTTCAATTCAAACATAGAATATTTCACATTCACATCACCATTTGACATTTATCTGAGTTTCCCATAAAATTAATCCAGGTGGCAAAGGTGTAAAAATCCATTTGGATGACTGTCACCATGCACGAATCAGTAATAGTTGGTAAAATTCAAAACCAAAGTCAGAATCATTCTCTCTCCAGACTCCATAAGTGCCACCACTTCAAAATAAATCTCTTCACAGAATATTGCTACTTTTTCATTTGTCAACCCAATAATTTGAACAGGGCATGTCAGGAGTTGTCAGTTGCTGATGTTTGGGTTGAAGCTCCTCAAGTGACATCCCACCACTTGCTTGTTAAAAGCATAAATCAAAGGAGAAAGTAAATTGCACACCAGTAGAAAGAAAGTTTAGGAACATGGAACTGCTTAACAGTTTTAAGAATGAGTGTTTCACTGTGTGTATAGATGAGGGTAACACTTCTAAATGACAGGCACATTGAAACCATGTGCACATAAAAGAACTCCCTTTAACAATGAACACAGCTGGCCATATATGACAACAGTGAGTGTACTTCAAAGCAATTCTTTGTTTGTAATGTCCTTTGATAGGTTTTTGAGAGAAGTATTGAAGTGCAGTCTACGAACAATCTCTTTCTTTCATAATGGGGGATGAACAAGGTTCTGAAATATAGAAAAGTACATCCACAGCTTTGTTTAAATAAATGACCATTGGGTTGTGCAGATTCGAACATGTAGTTTCCCTTTTTTGTTGCCACCTCCCCAAACAGCTTGAAAAGCCTTTGCCTCAAACATAAGCCACATTGTGGGCAAACACTGGTTCAACTTGTTAGGGCTTTACCTTCCATTATATTTGAGCTTGTACACAAAGCACAACAGCATGCTTTAGATCATCCCACAGCCAATGAAAAAGAATAAGAAACTTTCACAATTACTTTACAGATTGTTGCAAGAAAACAGCGCTGGGCGTAGTTAAAAACAAGCACTTAACTATTCTAATCTTATTTTCCAGCACCTGGCCCATCGCCCTATTTGCCTTGGCATTGCAAGTGAACATGTAAATACTTTTCAAATGTTAAGTGGGTTTCTGCCTCCATCACCCTCACAGATAGGGAGTTCCAGAATCTCACCATCCTCTGAGTGAAAAAAAAACTTCCCACACATCTCCTCCAGATCTTCTGCCTCTTATTTTAAATCTATGCCCCTTGGTCATTGATCTTTCCATCAAGGGGAAAGATTTCTTGTGTACCCCATACATGGCCCTCATATTCATGTCCCCCTTCAGTCTCCTCTGCTCCAGTCTGTTCAATCTCTCTTCATAACTAAAACTTTCCAGTCCAGGTATCATCCTGTTAAATCTTCTCTGTACCCTCTCCAAAGCAATCACATCCCACTGATGATGTGGATTCCAGAACTGTACACATTACTCTAACTGTGGCCTAACTTTTAAAATTTAAGTTTTGGCTAATAAAAGTAAGTGCCCCATATGCTTTCTTAACCACCTAACCTAGCTGTTCACTACCTGAAGGGAACTAGTGTATTTGTACACCAAGTTTTCTCATATCCTTGGTTCTTCCCAGGGTTTCATTGTTCATCATGTGTTCCCTTGCCTTGTTTATCCTACCCATGTGCATCACCTCACATTTATCCAGATTGATTTCCATTTGCCCTGATCAGCCTATCTGACAAGCCTGTTGGCATTTTCCTGTAATCTGAGGTTATCCTCCTCATTAGTTACCACCCACCAATTTTTACATATTCTGCCAATTTACTGAGCAACTCACCTACATTCAAGCCCAAATCATTTATGTATACCACAAACAGCAAGGGTCCCATCAGTGATCCCGGCAGAACCGAACTAGAGGCAGGCTTCCAGTTGCAAAAACACCTTTTGACCATCATCCTCTGTTTCCTGCCACACAGCCAATTCTGGATCTGCTACTATTTCAGATATTTGTATGTCGGATGAGTGTAAGAACAAAAATGGTTCAGAAATAAAAGTTTAAGATGCGAGGAATACTCAGTTGGTCAGTCAGCAATTACAAAGAACAAGAATTCATGTTTTAGATCTATGAACTTTAAGTTAATATTAGTCAGGAAATGGTACTGAGTGAAATGATGGAATTGTGGGCTAAGTCTTGGTGTCCTTCATTGTAGGATCTCGAAGCGAGTTGTCCATGAGCTAGTAGATGTGATGCTGTTAATTTTCCAAACCTTGCTAGGGTTTGGAAAGGTTGGGAGATGAGGAAGTAGCCTATGTAACTCCTCCATTCAGGAAGGCAGGGAAGCAGAAAAGAGGAATTATAGGCCAGTTACCTTGAGGTCTTTCATGGGCAAGGTGTTAGAATTAATCATCTAGAAGGTTATAGCTGAGCACTTAAGAGTCAGAATAGTTGTGTAGAAAAGAATCATGTTAACCAATTTATTGGATTTCTTTGTTGGAGGAACATGCCTTTTGAATAAAAAGGATCTTATTGATGTACTGGACTTGGATGTCCCAATGGCATTTGACAAAGTGCCAAATCAAAGGTTATTGCTCTATTATGATCTAGTTGATGTTATTACTGAATAAGTTAGACCCCATACTGAACTGTGTCTTCATAAACCATATTTATTGTGGTGTTAACAAAGTTGTCTTTTCCTGAAACACAAATACACAATACTGCAGATGCAGGTTTAACAATAAAAGGTAAGTTTTATTGCAGAGAAGAAAATAAGATAAAATTGAATAAGACATACTATCTATACATAACACAAATTTAAAGATATCAAAACACATGGTAAAATACAATCTCACTCATCCAAAAACACCCTTTTACGGTTCTCACACCAGACAGAATTTGATTCTCTTTCTCATCTATAGGCTTTACTTTAACTGTGTCTTCAATTCTGTGCTTTGAATATCTGATAGCTTCTTTCTGGAACTCTCACACAACAGAGCTTAGCCTTTCTCAGCTTCAAAAAATACATTCAGAGTTTTAACCAAATACTTCTGCACTGGAACTTTTAAATTAAACTTCTTATATTGAGTTAACCTATTTCTTAACAGTCTTAAATGTCCTCCCGTTCCCAAGAATGACTGCTTTATTCATCCAGCGTTGGTCAAGACTTGCCCTAAGACCCCCAAAATATTCCAGAATCTTCCAGTTGAAAATCTAATGCTTGAGAGTGTTTACTTGAAAACTCTCCCAATGTAAACAAATTCCCATTAGCCTCCATGAAAAATATCTCTTTGACTGTGTTTTTTTAAAAAATGAAATCATCATGTCTAAAGAAACACTCACCAGTTAATCAGTAAACTGCTGCATAAACACACAGATCAAACTCACATACCATTAGTTCAAAATCCAAAATCAGTAAAATACATCATAATGTAAAGTGGGAGCTTATGATAAAGGAGTAGCATAAGTGGCATTGAGACAGGATTGACCGGTTAGCAAAGAGAATACATCAATGGTTTTTGTCTGAATGGCAAGTAGGGGTTTGTACTGGCACCTCAGCTTCTTACAATTGATATCAATGACTTAACTGAGGAAACCAAAGGCATGCCAGCTAAATTTGCAGATGACAATAACATGGGTAAATAAATCCAGCATTGCCGCTGCTTCTGGAGAGACTTCCAGAATCTACATATGACAGAGACTTTGAAACCTGAAGTCAATATTACAAAGGGTGCGTGGACCCTTGGATTGGGCCATGTAGCTTACAGGGAACATTAGTTGTATAGTATGTTGCTGTGAAGAGGACGTAAGGAGGATGTAGACAGACACAGATAGCTTCAATGGATGGGCAAACATCTGGTAGATGGAGTATAATGTGGGAAAACATGGCAGGAAAACTAAAAAAAATGTCAAAGTATTACTTAAATGTAGAACAACTGTGGAATTCTGAGGTGCAGAGGGATCTAGGTGTTCTCATACATGAGTTACAAATGCAAATTCAGTAATTAAGAGGGCTAATTGAATGCGATCCTTTATTATGAGGGGAACTAAACATATATGCAACAATGTCATGCTTGTAAATAAGGGTATTAGTGAGACCACATCTGTGTGCAGTTTTGGTCCTTATTTAAGGAAGACAGTAAATGCACTGGGGGCTAAAACACAGGATACTTTTTGGTTTGATATCTGGAATGAGCAAATTGTCCGAGGGGAAAGATCAGAGAAACCAGCCTCTCTTTCACTGCAGATGAGAAGAGTGAAGGGTAACTTGATTAATGTGCACAATGTCCTGGATGGTCTGGGCAAGGTGGACAAGGAAAGGATGTTTCCTTTTGTGGGTGAGTCTAGACTAGGGGGTATTGTTTAAAAATTAGATGTCACTCTTTTAGGTCAGAGATAAGGAGTTCTTTTTCTCTCAGAAGGTTAATGTGACTTTGGGAGTCTTTGCCTCAGACAGTGGAGGAAGCAGGATTAATGTATATTTTCATCAGGAAATAGCTAGTTTCTTGTTAGGTAAGAGAATGAAAACTTGTCAGGACTAATTGGGAATATGGGATTCAAAATAGAAACAGGTTAGCCATGATTTTATTGAGTGGCAGACTTCAGGGGTGAAATGGTCTACCTTGTACATTCGTCAGAACAGTTTCGGTCACATGAGATGTGCAGTAATTATGAAAAAGATAATCCCAAGTGAAACTGAAGTTATTTTGCTTTATTCATTATTACTGTCAGTTTAACCTGGAGTAGAATTCCTTACCAAGTGTGCCTCCGATTAGTTTTCCAAACAGGTTAACTCTTATAAATCCAAAAACATGACCTTAGCATTAAAGTCCATTATTGTAAAATTTAATACATTGTTGAAACTAATTTATTTCTAATTTTTGTCTGAAAAATCTAAATAATTCTGTTACTTTAATTTATCAATTGCCTGGTTAAACTATATATTTTTCGCAGCTATAAATTCTCACTGGTTATGTTTGGCCGTCAATGTGAACAGCACGGTTGCCTTATTTAAATACTTATAAATTACATTACCCTTTAAGGGAATCGGGTTGTAGCTTTAGAATTTTCTTAAAGCATTTAGAAGCTTAAGGTAATAGTGTGAATTGTTCATTGCTGTAGGTGGTATTAGCATAATGCAGATCAGGCCAATTAAAAACACATACCTTGATATTATGTTTAGGAATCTATCTAAATTAGCAGAAACTTCTTTCGTAAACCTTCACTTTGCTAATGAATGACAGTGGTGAGAACTGTGGCCTTGTTCAGTAAAGCAGTAGCAACAGAATTGAGCATATTAATTTCTAAAACCTACAGTCCCAATGTTCTAACAGTATCGACATTTGCTTGATAAAAGAACTACACAGTCATTGGCTCATTTATTGGAAAAACTGGATTGATGCCTGATGACGTTACCATTGGCTCATTTCCCTGCAGTAGTAATGGGTAGTTTGATCTCTACTGTACATCTACTTCTTGCCTTCCTTAATGAAGCAGTGTTCGTGCTTTGATTTTAAACAAAGGCTCATCTCCCAAGGTCTCTGTTTGTTGAGATAAGATATACAGCTTACACAGGACATTGCTGTGGGAATATTAATTATTACCATGTTGTGTTCTTTGTGAAAGGACATTTGCTCTGTGTTTGACCTACAGATCAATTGTTTTGGCACTTGCAATGCCAAATATAAGAGTTGTCGAGATATAATCCAGCAAATGGAAATGTTACGGTCTTATCTGTTGTATCTTTAGTTGTCCAGTTTTTTTCTGATTACCAATTGGAAATGTCCTGTTGTTATTACACTCACCATTTTTGCAGCAAATTTTCTATAAATTTAACTCATTCAAACCTGCTTATTGCAGTGCTTAATGACCCATCCTAATGCTGAGTCACCTTTCCTCTTGTAGAAAGTGAGGACTGTAGGTGCTGGAGATCAGAGTCGAGTATGTGGTGCTGGAAAAGCACAGCAGGTTAGGCAGCATCCGAGGAGCAGGAGAATCGACTCCTGCTCATTCCTGACTCCTGATGAAGGGCTTATGCCCAAAACATTGCTTCTCCTGCTCCTCGGATCCTGCCTGACCTGCTGTGCTTTTCCAGCACCACACTCTCGACTCACCTTTCCTCTTCCCATATCTAAACGCACTCATGCCGTGAACACAGCCAGAACTCGTAGCTCTCTTACTGTGATAATGAAAATGACCTAAGATGGGCTTGCCCAATGTCCCTTTTTTTTAATGGTATGATTATACTAAAGGTATGAACTTTATTCAAGTCATTCAGGTAACCCACAGCAATATTTACAGCTGCCTCTGGTCAGACATTTACATGTAGTTCTTTGTGGTGTTTAAACGCTGGGTAACAGCAAATGCTAGCAAAACACCAACATGGCAGCTGGCTCTGCCCTGTGGAAAAAAAAGTAAAGTTTGCAGGTTTGCACAGGTGAATGGTATGGGAACATTTTCAACTTTGCTTTGAACTACAATTATATTTGTGAGGATGTCTCAGCCCATTTCCCTGAGTCTTCTGGCTGAAGACCCTGTGAATCACTCTTCCTTCTACTCCACTACTAATGCACAGTCTGCACTGCTCTCAGGAATTATTTTCTGAAATTTGTTCTCTAAATCCCTGCGGCTTTTTCATTTATTTCTCCATCTGGATAGGCAAATTAAACCTCTCCTTAACAACTCTTCCGTTCAGCTTTCAGAAGGCTGGCTTGGTGCAGTTTTACTCTGTGATTTACCTGGCTCATTGCCCTCTGACAGATACATATTTTCTACATAAACTGGTCAAACATGTTATTTCACAGCTCTGGAACAGGTGGGATTTGAACCTGGGTCTTCTGGCACAGAAGTAGGGACATTACCACTGTACCACAAGTACCCTAATCTCTGTTAGACATCCTACTAACATAAACTGTGCTTGGGTGAGCTTGTGCTGATTGTTGAAATCTGACATTAATAGTTTCATTCCAGAGACATGGTATGTTCTGGACCAATACAAAGCTAGAACAGTTCTGTATTACAGCAACACATGTAACAATATTAGCCTTTTGAACAGTTGCTAGCAGAATCGGTCTACCTACAATTTGTGTTTTCAAGGCTACCATTAAATAAATTAAAATCTATTTGGTTTGCACTATTAATTGCAGAAACACTACCTACAATACATTAGCCCACCAGGAGCTGAGGAAGGTATAGTAATTATGCCTAGAACAAGCAAGCACTCTATTGTACCAATTAAATTCTAAACAAACTCCACAGCTGCAGCATTGTGGTTTGAAGTTAAAGCTGCTTTATTCACAAACAATGATGTTCTATTTCAAAACAAGGATGATCTATCTAAAAATTCTCAATCACAATTGCCTGGTCAGCAAATGCTGCGACTTAATTTCTATTGAAATAAAGATACACTTGTACATTTTTTCTCTCACAGGGATCATGGCACACTGCAATCTTTTACCCCTTCTTCCTGGCTCGGATTCCCAACAGTGAGTGAGCGAGTGTGTGTGTGTGTAATCTTGCAGGAAAATGGGAAATAGCAAATCGAGATACCATCTTACAGCATTCTCCTCTTACTTATATTGAAAAACTAAAGATCAGGAGAGATTTAAGGTGAGTTGTTGATGTATTACTGCTCATGGTAAACACTCTCAGTATGTACTTCATAAGAAGGCATTACATAAAAAGTATGAAACATTACAGTATTTCCATAAGTGAATTGTTCTGCTAACTTGTCAAAGAATGCAGTGCTGCAAAAGCACAGCCAGTCAGGCAGCATCTGAAGAGCAGGAGAATCGATGTTTCGGGTGTAAGCCCTTCATCAGGAATGATGCCCAAACTGTCGACTCTCCTGTCCCACGGATGCTGCCTGACCGGCTGTGCTTTTCCAGCACCACACTCTTTGACTCTGATCTCCAGCATATGCAGTCCTCACTTTCTCCTTGGCTAACTTGTCAGTTGTACAGTCTTGAATCATTTTGCTGGCAGTACAAAATGCAACATGCTTTCTCTTTAAACTTTTAATTATTAAGAAAAGACAATCATGGGATATAATGGCCTAAAATACATCATTAATTAATGTACGATTTTTCTTCCTTTCCCCTGGGCACTTGCATTAAGAGTTCACTGAGCTAGTATCAGCGAGGATAGAGTTTTTGAATGATTGACAGCTTTGAAAAGATCGCTGATCCGAATTGAAATAATGGAGACGCTCACAACAGCATTTGGCCAATGGCCATACTACCAACACAAATGAGGGGACTGCATCCGCCATGCATTAGAACTGAACGATGTGATACTCTCCTTCCCAGAAAGGGCAAGCAAAGTGATGAGAAGGGGAAATAATTGAGTGAGTTGGCCCTGGACAGAAGCTCAGCCTCTTCTTGCCATTTAACTCATTATCTCATTAGGTTCTGTATGAGAACATCTCAGCCCACCACCAATTCAAGTCCTGAAGTGGTCACATAATGATCATAGGGCCACATCTCATTACCTCCCCCAGTCACTTGCACTTCTTGTATATGAAAAAGGTGGCTAGTTTCCTGACTAGGAAACCATGGCAACCTGCTTGCAGGTTGGGGGAGGGGTCTCCAGCTGCCCCAATCTGGAGACAACTAGAGGCATCAAATGGGGGCGGGGGGGTGGGGAAACAGGGACGCCTCTGAAAACCTGGACAAAGCAAGGATAGCAGCTGCTGGAAATCAGAGTCAAAAAGTGTGGTGCTGAAAAAGCACAGCCGATCAGGCAGCATCCGAGGAGCAGGAAATTCGCGTTTCGGGCATTAGTCCTGATGAAGAGCTTATGCCAGAAAAGTCGACTCTGCTGCTCCTCATCTGCTGCCTGACCTGTTGTGCTTTTCCAGTGCCATACTTTTTGACTGCCTCTGAAAACCACCTTGTGGCCTTGCTTTCTAGCCCCCTGACCCACTTCTCCTTGCAGTCCCCACCCTGTAGAAAGATTCAAAAAACTATGCGCCATCTTGCCACTGGGTCCTCCAAGGAGCCAACCTGAACTCGTACATTTAGGACTGATTGGGCTAGCCGTTTCTGATGGCCCAGGTCACTGCTGTCCAGGCCTAGAATTCATGGAGAAGCTCACCCTTGCTCACCACGTACTGAGCTGATAGGCTGGCAGCTGGATGGGTTTTCCTGGCAGTCACTGTGGACACATCAGTCGCCACGTGACACGTTCATCCCCTAACAGAAAATGGGAAAACGTTGCCCAATAATTTTACAGCAGCTCAAACAGAAATGCAACACTCTTTACTGGGAGAAAGGAAAGGCATGTATATTAGACCTTGTATTGAAATAACTTCCTTCATAAACCCTAGAGTAACATTCTCTTTCAGAAGCAAGAATATTTTAACACTTGCCACCAGATGTTTTGCTGCAATTATACAGGGTACTGGTGGGACCATGTTTGGTCTCCTTATCTGAGGAAGGATGCTCTTGCTTTGAAGGAAGTGCAGCAAAGCTTCACCAAATTGATTCCTGGGATGGCAGGAGAGACATACAAGGAGAGATTGAATCGGTTAGGATTGGATTCACTGGATTTTGGAAGAATGGGCGGGGTGAGGGGTTCTCATAGAAACCCATAAAATTCTAACAGGTTAGATTTAGATGTTCCTGATGGTGTTGGAGTTCACATCCACGGGCTGTAGTTTAAGGATAAAGGGTAAACCTTTTAGGACTGAGATGAGGAGAAATTTGTTCAGCCAGAGAGTGAATACATTACCACAGAAAGTGGCTGAAACTAAAACAAGAGGTAGATATGGTCTTGTGGCTAAAGGGACCTAGCAATATGGGAGGAGGGCAGGACTAGGGTTATGAAGTTGATGATCAGCCGTGATCATACTTAAAAGGCACAGCAGGCTTGAAGGGTAGAATGGCCTATTCTTGCTCCTATCTTCTATATTTCTGTGTTTCCCTCTAGATCCTAGTCATTGTTTAAATCCCCAGGTCAATGAATCCATCCCCCTTCCAATATTACAACAACAGAAAGTAAAGGAAGACGATGCAAGACTGCGATTGCTGCTCCCACACCAGCTCAGTGTCTCAACATTTAGACTGCATTGGGTGTGGACGCCTTTCATTCATCACAATGCTGCGACACAGTACTGCAATGGGATGGCTTAATGGCGAGGAGATTGTTGCAATTAAAACATGGCAAAGCACAGATATTGAGTGGACAAAAGAGGCACTGAATGATGTAGTAAAAAAGACGGATACCAAAAGAGCACATCCTATCCCCTTGAGAGAAGTTGTAAGGACCAAGACTTACTCGTGACCTTGGTTCCTGCAACTGATGGTAACATGTCACTTTAACCACAGGCAGTTACTGCCATTGGGATTAACAGAGGCCTGCTATTTGAAACCTCAAATGCAAATATTAGTTTCACTAAAACATCACAGGAGCTCGCATTCTGCATGGTGTATCAGTACATGGGATTAAAAACGTAGCACATGCAGCACAGAAATAGAGCACCCAGCACAAACAGTCCAAATGAACATGTATATGCCACTTCAGCATGTTGGCATCTTTCTTCGAAAAATATCCTTGTCACCTTCTACTCCCTTCTGCTTCATGGGTCTGTCAAGCTTTCCTTTAAAGGCATCAACACTACCTACTTCAACCACTCCCTGTGGCAGCAAGACTGACATTCTGGACACCTCTTTGGGTAAAGAAGTTTCTCCTGAGTTGCCAATGGGATTTCTTCATGACTATCTTACACTGTTGCTCATATCCACACGAAGAAACATCCTCTCTGTGGCCACTCCACCAAAACATTTCATTATAAAGATTCCATGAGGTCAGCCAACAGCTGCCTTCTTTCAAGAGTGAAAATACGCAGCCTGTCACTCCCAGTATGTGCACACTCCCATTTCTGGTATCAGCTCTGTACATATTCCTTCTCTAATGCTCCTACATTGTTATTGCAATCTGATGACCAAAACTGCCTAGAAGGATAAATACCTTTGATGTATATGCAAGGAATAAAATCTACCAGTAAATCTATCACTAAATATGAAAGAATTCTATTTGAGCCAATATTGATATTTTATAATAGTTTAAACTTGTTCATAGGACAATGTGTTTCAGCCCAACAAAGCGATGTGTCCTGTTCTTGCAGGCACACAAGATAATCTAACTCACTACAAAAAAAATTGATCTAAGCTGTAATATCAATAAGAAATGCCTAAAAACAAGAATGCACATAGCACCATTGTTCCTTTTAGGTAGAAATATATCAATATATCAGTTACTAATGTTTTATTATTTTTAATTGTAGTTATTTAGCCCCGGTGGTGATGAGTGAGAGAATGGTAAAGTTGTCTTCCTGGTACAAAAGCATTCAAGATAATTTTAATTAGCCTCTTTCAAAAAAATAATCCTTGTATGACCACATTTCTTTTATCCAATAATAAAAATCTCCTTTAAGTATAATCTTTAGTTACTGCACAACCGTATAACTAATTAAGGTCAAATAAAGGTCAGTCTGAAGAGTTATTCCAGTTTCACTTCTCAGAAAGCCATTTTTAATTAGCTGATAACTCCAACAGCCTGGCCATCTGTCTGCTATTTATCCAGAGTACAGGCAAAGCTGTTTTCCAATGAACCTCATTAAAATCCAGAATAATGGATACCTGGAAATAGGTTACAAAACTGTGACAATCTCCTGGTTGAGTTAATACCCTGTAATGTGTGAATGAACCAGAGATTAGTTTACAGCCATGAATCTGTTAATTGCTATTGTAGCTGTTTTTGTTTACAACTTCAGTTCTTTTTTATTTTTTGAAAAATATTTATGCATTTCCTGATGGTGAAAATTGGATGTCACGCTGACTTGTGAGTAGTAACTGTCAGATTGTATGAAAATTTGTAGTCAACTGGAAGGAAATTCCAATCAGTGCAGTTCACTTAAAATCAACAACAGTGCAGTCAAAAAGTGTGGAGGATCAACCAACTGGGACTGAAAAGTATCTGATTGACTACAATTATGTTGTATTCAAATTGGTGTTAGTGGCATTCACTCCCAACATATGGACCACATGAACCCAGATGTAAACCTGCTGAGATCCATCAAGACTGGGCAGAAGTTTTGGGTGTCATTACTGAACGCTAATCATATGAAATTACCACTGATATTTAAATTTTTTTTGGAAGCTGCTCCTTATATTGAAGCCCTTTCAGAAGACTGCATTTTTAAAGCATTTAACAGGAGATTGTCCAGGAACATGAATTTTGCCCAACAATAATACACCTTATGTTAAGGTTTGTTGATTTTCTTGAGACCAAATATTGCCTGCGATAAAACACTTTTTAAAATACTGCCTTCAGTCTGTATTCATTTACAATCAAATATGCTGCCCTCCACACTTCATGCTTGTCCTTGGCTACATCACCTGGAAATGCAGCATTAGTTTCTACCTGTGTGCTGCTGACACCCAGCTCGACCTCAGCACTAACTCTCTTGAAGCCTCCAGAATCTCTCTGTTATCGCACAGCTGGTCTGATGCCGACTTTTGCTTCAGTGATTCGTTCTCCCAGTACATCTGAGAAGACCAAAGCCATCTTCCTTGTGACACATGCTGGCTACTGTCTCCAAATCCTCTCCCTGGCTGTAAGATGCTGTTCAAAGTCTTGATGTCGCATCAGATTCCAAAATTCATGCATCATAAGGCTGTCTAGTCTCCCAACTCCATACATGAACCTGTTCTTTCTAGACTTGACTATTCCAACAATCTCCAGGCTAGTCTCCCACATTCAATCTCCATTAAACCTGAGGTTAGCCAAAATCTCTTAACCTGTATCCCTGTTCTTATTTACAAAAATTCCCAGGCACCCTGTGCTTGCTGATTTACTTTGAGTCCTGCGTAAACTGCACCCGGATCGCTTAGCTTTGGTTTGAATGGCCTTACCCGTTCCTGTCTCTGTAATCTCCTCTTGTCTCCCAACCCTCTGCACTCCTCAAATCCTGGCCTCTTGAGAGCATCCCCAACTTTCATTGCTCCATTTGTGACTATACTTTCAGCTGCCAAAGTCCCAAGATTTGGAATTCTATCCTTATACCTCTCTTGCTGTGCAGTGATAGTGTCCCTACCTTTGGGCCTGAAGGTCCAAGTTCTATCTCCATGTGTGAACATGAGGATTAGAATAACTACGCCTCTGTACTCCTTTAAGATTCTCTTTAAAATCGACTTCTTTGGCTAATATTCTTTATGCGGCCCATGTGTCAACATTTGTGATATAAATACTTTGGTGAGGTGCCTTGGGATATTTTATTGTCTTAATGTGGCTATGTAAATCCAAGTTGCTGTTCACCGTAGGTTGCTACTGCTATAATGTTCCAGGTTCAGATAGAGAGGTGTGATAGAGAGGAATGTAAAAGAGCTAGGGAGGTTGCATTATTGGTGAGGAAGAACATCACAGCTGTACTGAGGGAGGACACTTTGGAGGGCTCATCCAGAGAGTATGGGTAGAGATCAGGAATGAGGAAGGATGCAATCACTTTAATGAGATTGTACTACAGATCTCCCAACATCCAGTGAGTGATAGAGGAACAGATATGTGGACATATTATGAAAGAAAGGTTAAAACAACAGGGTTGTTGTGGTGGGTGATTTTAACTTCCCTCATATTGACTGGGACTTGCTTAGTGCCAGGGGCTTGGATGAAGGGTGGAATTTGTTTGGTGCAACCAAGATGGTTTTTTTGAAAAAAAAATGTAAAAAACCCAACTAGGGAAGGGGCCATACTAGACCTGGTATTGGAGAATGAGCCCAGCCTGGTGATCGAAGTGGGGAGTATTTCAGGAACAATGACCACAATTCTTTAAGTTTTCACTACTAATGGGTAAGGATAAGAGTACTCTTCAGTTGAAAGTACTAAGCTGTGGAAAGGATAAACACTGCTCCTCAGATGCTGCCCGAACCACAATATTAGGCAGGAACTAGGAAATTTAGATTGGGGACAGCTGTTTAATGGCAAATCCACATCTGGAATGTGGGAATCTTTTAAAGGTCAAAAGTTTATTAGAATTCAGGTCCAACATGTTCCTGTGAGGATGAAAGATAAGGAAGGCAAGATTCAGGAACTTTGAATGACAAGAGAATAGAAAGCTTAGTCAAAAAGAAAAGGGAGGCAGAAATGTGGTTTACGAAACTGAAGACTGACAAAGCCCTCCAAGAATACAAAGATAACAGGATAGAACTCCAGATGGGCTAAAAGGGGCCATGGAATGTCTTTGGTAAATAGGATTAAAGAAAATCCCAAGGTGTTTTATACATACATAAGAGGCAAGAGGGTAGCTAGGGCAAGGATAGGCCCAGTGTTGAAAAGTGTGGTGCTGGAAAAGCACAGCAGGTCAGGAGGCATCAGAGGAGCAGGAGAGTTGACATTTTGGGCATATGTCCTTCATCAGGAATGCACTCAAGGACAAAGGAGGGAATTTATGTGTGGAGCCAGAGGAAGGGGGTGAGGACCTTAATAATTACTTTGCATCAACATTCACAAAGAGAAGGACATGGTGAATGGTGAGTCACGGGAGGGATATGTTGATATTCTGGGGCATGTCAAGATAAAAGAATCATAGAGTCGTAGAGATGTACAGCATGGAATATTAGGTGTTTTAAAAAGCATTATGGTAGACAAGTCCCCAGGACCTGATGGGATGTATCCCACAATGCTGAGGGAGGAAGGTGAGGAAGTTGCTGGGGCCTCTTATGAAGTCTTTGTATTCTTTTTAATCATAAGAGAGGTCGAGAGGACTGGAGAATAGCCAACGTTGTTCCTTTGTTTAAGAAGGGCAACAGGGATAATCCGGGAAATTACACGCCTGTGAACCTTAATGGTAGGGAAATTATTTGAAAAGATTCTTAGGGTAGGATTTACTCACATTTAGAAAGATATGGGCTTATTAGTGTTAGGCAGCATGGCTTTGTGTGGGGAAGGTCATGCATCACATAATTAATTGATTTTTTTAGGAAGTAACAAAGATGATTGATGAGGGCAGGCTGGCAGATGTTGTCTTCATGGACTTTAGCAAGGCCTTTGACAAGGTTCCTCAAGGCAGGCTGATACAAAAGGTGAAGTCACATGGGATCCATGATGAACTGGTAAGATGGACACAGAACTGGCTTAGTTTTAGAAATCAGAGAGTAGCACTGGAAGGAAGCCTTTCTGATTGGAGATCTGTAACCAGTGGTGTTCCACAGGGATCAGTGCTGGGATCCCTGTTGTGTGTAAGATATATATAAATGATTTGGAAGAGAATGCAGGTTGGCCTGATTAGTAAGTGTGTTGACGACACAAAGATTGGGGGAGCTCTAGATAGTGGGGAGGATTGCCAGAGGATTCCGTAGGTTATAGATAATCTGGAGACCTGGGCAGGGAAATGGCAGATGGAATTTAATTCGGACAAATGCAAGGTGAGATGTTTTGGAAGATCTAATGCAGGAGGGAAGGTTACAGTAAATGGTGGAACCTTTAGCAACATCAACATTCAGAGGAATCTAGGCAGAAAGGTCCACAATTCCCTGAAAGTGGCAACAAAAGTGGGACAAAGTGGTCAAGAAAGCAACAGTCGGGGCATAGTTACAAACATTGGCAAGTCAAAGTTGCAATTCTATAGAACTTTAGTTCGGCCATATTTGGAATATTGTGTACTGTTATTGTCACTACACTACCAGAAAGATGTGGAAGCTTTGGAAAAGGTACAGAAACAGTTTTATCAGGATTTTGTCTGGTTTGAAGAGTATTACCTAGGAGGAGAGATTGAACAAACTTGGTTTGTTTTCATTTAAATGTCAGAGGCTGAGGGGCAACCTGACAGATGTTTACAAAATTATGAGCAGCATGGATAGAACGGATAGTTGGAGTCTTTTTCCCAGGATAGGAATGTCAATTACTAGAGGTCAGAAATTGAAGATAAAAGGGGGCAAGTTTAAAGAGGATGTGAGAGGTAGGTTTTTTTTACACAGAGAGTGGTAAGTGACTGGAATGCGATGCTAGAGGAAGTGATGGAGGTGGATACAATAGCAACATTAAAGAGACAGATATATGAACAGGCACGGAATAGATGGATAAGGACTGCGTGCATGCAAAAGATTTATAGGTTAGAAGAACATCATGTGATAGTGCAGTTTTGGTGGGCCGAAGGGCCTGTTCCTGTGCTGTATTTATCTTTGCATACTATATTGTGTAGTGTGCAATTATAATAACATCTTGGCTGTAATTTAGTGATTTACATTTTCGCAGGCACTAAATGGAAACTATGAATACTGCAGTGAAGAAACGTCTTTGCATTAATCAGGTCAAAAATTAGGAAAAATTATTGTTATTAATACCAACTATTTTAATGGCAAGACAAAGATGTATTTACTCTTTATGTGTATGTCAATTTCTAACACTTACCATGTGATTGCAATCACAGTAAAGTGCCCTGATAGTTGGATCCATTTGGGATATTTGCCAAATGCAGCTGACTTACAGAATTCATTGTGAATCAGTTGCATATAAAATACAGTCATTGTCAAGTGAGTTATTTAACATTTGTTAAATAAAATGATTTAAATCTTCTCTGGTTGTCTACACTCGTAACAGCAAATTTGCTTCAGTGGTAACACTTAACTAAACTGCTTTAAAGGGCTGAGTCTTACCATATTTGGCAATTTTCATCAAATTTCATGGATGGTTTATTTCGCTGAGGCCTTGCAGGATCTCAAGCGCTATCATTCCAACCTTGTGTCATTAACTATGAACCAGGCTCCTACAGCTAGTCCAATGCTAGACCAATTCTTTCACTTGCTATAGCTAAAAGTGTTCACCACTGCTGAGAATTCCTGGGGTGACAGGGATCCCTCACACAGCACCATACCTAATTGGCCATTGTTCACCCAGTCAAGTGCCGTCAGTTTGGATCTGCCCTGTACAGTTTGTGACCTTTGACCTGGATATGGTGGACATAAAGAAATGGGAGCTGTGCACTGCCATCAAGGAGCTGCACGTCTTGGTTGCCAGGGGAGGGAGGTCCTTTTCCTCCTCAGGACTGGCAGAGAAAGCCATAATACCAAATCCTGCCAGCCTGGAGGGAGGTTGGCACTTGTGTCAGGGAATTTGATTTTTATTCATTCATGGGATAGGAACTTCACCCTCTAGGCTTTCCCTAATTGCCCTGAGTGCAGTTAAGAGTCAACCATATTGTTGGTAAAGATGGCAGTTTCCTTCCCTAAAGGACATTAGTGAACCAGATGAGTTTTTTCAACAATTGACAATAGATTCATGATCATCATTAGACTCTTAATTCCAGATTATTATTGAATTCAAACCCCACTGTCTGCCGTGGCAGGATTCAAACGAAAGTCTCCAGGATATTACCTAGGTCTCTGGATTAACACACTACCGATGATACCACTAGACCATTGCCTCCCCAGTTCAGTTTCAGATGTTTGAAGGAATGCCCAGCAGTGTAGGAAGAAGGTCAATGGCCTCCTCTGCTTTGCCAGTGTAAGTGCCACCCTGATATCTTCTCCCTGATATCTCAAACTCTCTGCTACTTCCCACCAAGACTCATACTCTTCCATATTCACTACTGCATGCGACATCTCCACTCACTCATTCTTACCCACCCAAATCCCACAGCTCATTCACCCTGCCTGGTGTCTGAGCTGCCTACACACTCACTCGGGACACCTCACTGCTGTGCCAGACATTTTCATTTCATTCAATCTCTCACGTTCCCTTCGCCTTCGTGAAGCAGACAAGGAGGGGGGGGGCTTGACCTTTGGCTCCTCACCACGTCAAGATGATTCTGACCCTGCCTGCCCCCAGGTGACTCACTTACAACCCTTGGATTGATACTGGAGGCTGCTCTTGACTAATTGTGCCAGGACCCTCCAACTGATGGATGTCTCCCTGGATTTAATTTAGCACTACTCCCTATAAACTTGGAGGCATGGCCGTTTGCTTGCAATTTATGCTGTGTGAGTATCCCTATAAGTTGTTGGCATATGGTACAGGTCTGAGATTAAGGCAGAAAGATGCACACTCTTTTGACTGATGACCATTGACAAGCTGCTTAGCTTTGTGTTTATGTTAAACAGCAAGGTAATACAAATGATTTGTGAGCCTTTAAAAGGCAAGCAGGAATACTATGAGCACCCAGGTAGGCATTAAGCAAGCGAGCGTCGAGAATATGCAAACAGCCTTGAGTAGAAAGTCTGGTCTAATCCATGAGCTGGGCACCTATCCCTCCAAAGTGTAGCAATACAGTGCAGGTGTATACTGTAAGTGGATTGGAGATGTGCCATGTTGGTGTGGAGAGTCTGGCATGTGTCTGATGCTTGTGTCCTTGAACATAGGCTCTATGCAGCTATTGCCCTGGAGCCTCCCCTTAGACAATGGTGCCAGGTGACCAAGGTGAAGGTCTGAAAGAGCTGGAGTTGTCAAGCAGTCACTCTGACTTACGTGTTGGAAATTCTCAGTCTTTAGATTCTCTCTTGGATGTGGTAGAATGGGAGTTTGTACATTAATGAGGCAAAGTTAGATTGTAGTGAAGACGATAACAAACAATAGTTCCAATTTATAGGCCTGCCACCACTAACCAGCCAGAATCTCATCTTGCATCTGGAAGACTGTTGGATAATGCAACTTTAGGTTAGATTAGATTACTTACAGTGTGGAAACAGGCCCTTCGGCCCAACAAGTCCACACTGACCCGCCGAAGCGTAACCCACCTATTCCCGTACATTTACCCCTTTACCTAACACTATGGGCAATTTAGCATAGCCAATTCACCTGACGTGCACATCTTTGGACTGTGGGAGGAAACCGGAGCACCCGGAGGAAACCCAAGCAGACACGGGGAGAATGTGCAAACTCCACACAGTCAGTCGCCTGAGTCGGGAATTGAACCCGGGTCTCTGCGCTGTGAGGCAGCAGTGCTAGACACTGTGCCACCGTGCCGCCCGTTGAATAAGGCCTCACTGGACTTCTCATGTGATTTTCCCAAGTTTCTCGCAATAGCCCACGTCATAGAAGATTTCTCCAGCTTTCTCATTTCCCCTCCCCTCACCTTATCTCAGTCCCAACCCTTGGACTCAGCACCGCCTTCTTGGCCTGCAATCTTCTTCCTGACCTCTCCGCCCCCACCCCCTCTCCGGCCTATCACCCTCACCTTAACCTCCTTCCACCTATCGCATTCCCAACACCCCTCCTCCAAGTCCCTCCTCCCAACCTTTTATCTTAGCCTGCTTGGCACACCGTCCTCATTCCTGAAGAAGGGCTTATGCCCAAAATGTCGATTCTCCTGCTCCTTGGATGCTGCCTGACCTGCTGCGCTTTTCCAGCAACACATTTTTCAGCTCTGATCTCCAGCATCTGCAGTCCTCACTTTCTCCATGTCATAGGAGAGGCAATGGCCTGGTAGTATTATCGCTGGACTATTAAACCAGAAACCCAGGTAATGCTTTGGGGGCCTGGGTTCAAATCCTGCCATGGTGGATAGTGGAATATACATTCAAAAAATGTCTTGAATTAAGCGTCTTAACAATGACCATGAATCCACTGTCAATTGTTGGAAAAATCCATCTGGTTCACTAATGTTCTTTAGGAAAGGAAACTTCCATCCTTACCTGGTCTGGCCCACATGTGATTCCAGACCCACAGCAACCCTGGAAAATTAGAGACAGGCTACAAATGCTGCCTAGCTAGCAATGCCCTAACTCTGTGAACAAATAAAGAAATCTAGGGCATTAGACGATTCCATGGAAAATTACTGATGGCGAATACTGCGGCTGAATGATGATTTGGTTTAGTTTCAAAGGAAGCATGAGTATTAATAGAAGATGGATTGAAAGCTCTGCACCATCAAGATGCTCATTTTGGTTGTGCTGCTCTGAATATAACAGGTATAGGTCATTCAGCTCCTTGAGCATGCTTTGCCATTCAACATGGGCATGTTTGGCCTCACTTTAGCCTCCACTCTTCTTGCCACCCTCATTATTCCTTTAATCCATTATGGATTAAAAATCTGTCTGTCCTTAAATTTACTCCATGACCTGGCATCCACTCTCCACTGGAGTAATGAATTCATAGATTCATGACCCTTTGGGACAAGTATTTTCTCCTTATCTCTGATTTGTATTTGCTGTCCCTATTCTAAAACCTTTCATTCCAGATTGCCCCACAAAAGGAAGCAACCTCTCAACTTTGTCAATCCCCTTTAGTGTCTTGTGTACCTCAATTAGATTTCCTCTCATTCTTCCAAACTCCAGAGAGTATAGGCCTACAGTGTTAATCTCCCTCCCTCATTTCTGGAGTCATTCTAGTGAACCTCCTCTGAACTGCTTCCAAAATGACTACATCCCTCCTCACCACATAATACTCCAGCTGCAGTCTCAGTAATTCCTGGCACAGTTGCACCAACACGTCTCTACTCTTACACAGCATTCCTTTAGCAATAAATGCCAACATTCCATTTACCACCTGTATTACCTGCTGTACCTATACCTTGGTTATCTGCAATTCATGCACAAGTACTCCCAGATCCCTCTGCATCGAAGCAATGTGAAGTTTCTCTCCACTTGGGTAATCAGTTGTCTTTCTAGTGTTCTGACCAGACGGGTGGCACGGTGGCACAGTGGTTAGCACTGCTGCCTCACAGCACCTGAGACCCGGGTTCAATTCCCGCCTCAGGCGACTGACTGTGTGGAGTTTGCTCGTTCTCCCCATGTCTGAGTGGGGGTGCTCCGGTTTCCTCCCACCGTCCAAAGATGTGCACGTCAGGTGAATTGGCCATGCTAAATTGCCCGTAGTGTTAGGTAAGGGGTAAATGTAGGGGTATGGGTGGATTGCGGGTCGGTGTGGACTTGTTGGGCCGAAGGGCCTGTTTCCACACTGTAATGTAATCTAATCTAATCAAAATGGATAACTTATCCACATTGATCTCCATGTGCTCAATTTTGGCCCATTCATCTAACTGATCCACATCCATTTGTAAATTTCTTATTTCTTCATTTCAACTTGCTTCTTCATTTCAACCTATTTTAGCATAATTTGCCAATTTAGCTATTGGCCTTTCCATCCCCGTGTCCAATTCCACCCCTCCCTCTCATTGGCAACTTGTCACTGCATGGTGAGAAACCTGCCTTGACACCCAGTGGGTTGTTCCTGATGTTGCGCCTGGCCTCACTGGACTTCACTTGGGATCCTGCCTAATGCCTCCTCATGGCCAATTGCGTTCAGGCCCTGAGAAGACTTTGCTGCAGGTATCTGCAGAATAAGGAAACAGCTGCAAAGCTGTATCTGCATACCCCTGGCTTCTCACCTCAATGGAAGTAGCCAATAAAGATTGGGCATTCTAAGGAAGTCAAAATATTAAACGGTTGCTGGCTTCAACGTGAAGGATGTTTATAATGATTACATTTCATGAAGGAGAAGATCTGCCAGTACATTCACCACTGAAGAAATCGTTTTTACGATATGTAATCTGTCACAGTAAGAAACATCAGCAAGAATGTAATTGTATTTTTCAACACATGCAGATTCACTCACTAATTTGCTTTCCACACAAATTGCATGTTTAGATCCTAAAACCCTGGTAAAATCCTGTAATTCCATGTAAAAGAAACAGAAGCTGATTTACTCAGTCACCATAAATCCAATTACTTTAGTTTGGAATTGCAGAGTACGTTCCCAAACCAGTGGTAGAAATCATAGAATTCCACGCTGTGAAAATTAAATTTGGTATTCAATTGCTTAATTAAATGCTCTTCACATTAAGGTAAGGTAATTAGGCACAGTCCACAAAGGCCCATCAGCATCTTCTCCATTAGAGAGAGACAATGGGTTATATATAGATTGTTGGGCACCACTCCACAATGATGGCTTCATAATCTGTAAGTACCCTAACCAGAACATAATGGGATATAGTTGTACAAAGAAATGAAGGGAAATAAACTAGACAGAGGCTGGAGGGAATTTCCATAATGTAGTCACTGTTGAATCAGACATCGAATGCATGCATGAGATTTGTATTTCCTCTTCCCTTCCCTTTGTCTGTCCGTCAGTTCACAGGGCTCCAGGTTTTCACAGTCATTTCCAATTCTCTGGAAGGAGACATCAGATATTCTATAAGAAATACCTGCAGATTGCTTTTGACAAAATCTCTTTTTGTTTCCAAAACTGTCCTTCCATTGATGGATTGTGCATCTAACATTCTTGAGCATTTATCCCAGCAAACTATTTAGTAGGGCCACTACGGAGAATGTAAGTAGTGAACAATGGGACACTATCTGAAAGTGTAAACAAATGGAACACGGGCTTTCACATTTGGCAGCTTTTACATTGATTCGCAGTATTGCTAAATGCCAGATGGAATCTTCTTAGAAAGCAATTCTAATTTCATGTAATTCTGAATACAATGCAGCAGCATTGCTTGTGATTTAAAACATTGCCAGCAGGTACTGGATTTAGCCAAGTACATTTAATTTAGTTATGCATTGGGTATAAAGTTAAAAATCACACAACACCAGGTTATACTCCAACAGGTTTATTTGGAAGCACTAGCTTTTGCAGCGCTGCTCCTTCATCAGGTGGTTGACAATCACCAACTGGCTAACAACTGGCTCTCTTGATCACATCATGCAGCAAAAGGAACCAATTCCAATGATGGCTGTGAGGCCCAGGAAACGTTGAAACCTTGAAAGATTCTCCCCATCTGCCACAGTAGCAATCACCTTCCAAGGTCTAACTGCCCACACGTGGTGCAAGAGCTGCTCACTTCACACTTCGGACCACGAAACGTGGTGTGGGAATTATGGATGGCTCCTTGATGATGAAAAGTGAAATATACACAGAAATGCAAGAATGAATTGATGGTGAAGCCACACCGTGGGCCCTGAGAAGGTACTCTTCTTCCTGTCCCTCCCACTCGAACTAGATTCAGTGCTAGGCTCCACAGCTGGGCTGGAGGGTGTCTGCCTCCAGTGGAGCCTATTGGTCTGCATAACCTTTCTGTCTTGAGGGCCCAAACAGGCTGAGTGTGTCCTCCCCAGAGGCAGATGCACCCTCCTTGGCTTGAACTTCCTGTCTCCTTGTGAGGAAGCAGTACCTGGAGTGAGAGCAACGTTCCTTATTGGCCCATGACTTGGCCTGATGATACTGAGTGTTGGAGTGCGGGTCTGTCTGTGTATCCAGCAGACCCTGAGGAATAGGCCCTGCTTTCTCGGCAGCCACCAACCTGCCCATGGAAACGACCAGATACTCATGCCAAAGGCTCAGGGTGCAAACAATGCTGGTGCAGTCTTCCAGCTGGCCAGTCAGTTTCCCCAGTGTTTCTGACAACAGTGGGCGGCACGGTGGCTTAGTGGTTAGCACTGCTGCCTCACAGCACCAGGGACTCGGGTTCCATTCCAGCCTCGGGCGACTGTCTGTGTCGCGTTTGCACATTAGCAAGTTTTGAGAAGATTTGCACATTCTCCCCGTGTCTGCGTGGGTCCCCTCCGGGTGCTCCAGTTTCCTCCCACAGTCCAAAGATGTACAGGTTAAGTGAATTGGCCATGCTAAAATTGCCTGTAGTGTTCAGGGGTGTGTAGGTTAGGTGCATTAGTCAGGGGTAAATGCAGAGTAATAGGATTGGGGAATGGGTCTGGGTGGGCTACTCTTCAGAGGGCATGTTGGGGCAAATGGCCTGTTTCCACACTGGAGGGATTCTGTGAACACTGCTCCTGTGTCTTCATCTCATTGAATTTCTGAAAGACCGCCACCTTGGGGTCCTCTCCTGCCAGGTGAACAGGTGCGTGGTGTCTATTAGCCCTCTGAGAGCCCGTGACCTGAGGCATACCTTCCTCAACCAGCTGCGGAGACGTGGCAGTGAGGCCACTGAGACTGCGTAGATGTCACTGGTAGCTGCAGGAGATGGAGGAAACAATGTGTGGGGAAGGTTCAGGCATGTTGACAGTATATTCACAGTGGCAGCAATGTGAGTGTAGCACAGCGTTGGGCAATGCTTCGTCCTTGAGACATGGGTGTTTTGGCATCAGCACTGGACCAGTCACAGTCCTCACCAGCCAAGCTCAGGAGGTGAGGGGTCAAAGATTGCCTGCCACCCATATTGACTCTCTTCATCCTTCTGAGAGCCATTTTCTCCCGGACCGAGGCAAAGGGACAGATTGAGTGGAATGAAAGTGGGTACGGTACAGCTGTTGGTGCTGGTGGAGGGGGGAAAGGTGAGGGTGTGTCCCAAATGAGTGAGTTATAGGGAGGGAGGATGGAGTGGGTGAGGTAAGACAATGCATGCATTTGTTAGAGCGGGAGACCAGGAGACTTGGTGGGTGGTGGGTGCAGTAGTAGAGACAGAGCGTGAGGTAACAGAGTGCAAATGATGACACTTATGCATGATACAGGAGGTCACTTAACATTCCTCCAGATTGGGGTGGGTCTCACACTGGCATGGGGAGGGGGGCAGCCTTGGAGCAGGATGACAGGGTCTGGTATTGTCGTCTGCTCTGCCAACCCTGGGGGACAAGGACAGCTCTCCTCTGCACCAACCCATCTGTCAGGAGCTCCAGCTCCCTGTTGGCACACTGCGATCCCAACTTCCCTTTGTCCTATGAGCAATTTACAAGAACAGTGAAGAGCAGAGCTGGATAGATGGTCTTTAAATATGGTTGTGGTGCTCGGAGTGTAAAGTGCTTTCGGTGGATGTAAGAGGGAAGTTTAGGAAAACAATTTAGAACTTAATTAGGGCAAGGGCAGGAAAGTGTTGGTGTTCTGATCTACACCATCCATCTACGTAACCTTCTAAGCCTCCAGACTTAGAAGATGCCCTCATTGGAACAATTCACTTAAATATGTGATTCAGTGCATGGATTTATGGGAATAACATAGGGAAAAATTCCCATACATTTGTGGTCTAATCAAGTAGCAATGAAAACGTGTGAGTAAGAAGCCAGGTTCACTTTCATTGAGCCAGGCTCTGAGCACGCGCGGGAATCTTATTGCTTGGCTTTTCAGCTTTCATTCCACTGCTTCCAACTTGAAAAGGAAGTTGAATTTTAAGCCTGCAATCTCGTGTATAAATGTGATCCTTTCTCCTCAGTTCAGGTAGAAGCAAAATTTCATTGGTGAGTAACATTTAGCAAGCTCTTGGGGTTCCAGTGTGGGCCTCAAATGTCCGCATCACTCATGAAATAAAAGAGTGTAGAAACAAGTCAAGAAGATAAAATATTAGTACCACAACGTCTCCAGCCTCTTAACTGACCTCTGAGTGAACTCATTCAGTCTTTACTTAAATTAATTAGTCTTTGCTTCACTGTAACACACACAGACAGCCTTGCAGGTAACTAACACATTGCACTTTACTATTATACAATGGTCACATCCTTACCAACCACTGCTTGCTCTTGTTTACCATGGGAAGTGCCACAGTAGATGTGCTAGTAATGGTGCAAGAAATTTACATTTCACACATATTCTTGTTGAGCACACTTTAGTGTTACTCTGAGGCTTAGTTGCACTCAACAAATAATCTGGGAAGGAAAAAGGCATTGATCTGACGCAGAGGTCATAATTTCTGACCTTCGGGCGACTTTACTCAACAGCACTTGGCAGTAAAAAGCCACAGGTGTGCCCTACAAATAATCCCTGACCTCACGGTTTATTTAGACTGCTTGACATTTTAGCAGATACCTCCCTCCAGGTGCTACAAGTCATAACTCTAGCCATTTGGCGGCAAGCACAAAAGGGACTTTGTCCTGCCTTCAGTGAACACTCCCTCCCCCAAGAAGAGCTTGAAGTCTTGAAGGAGTGAAGTTGCGTTCTCTTCCTCCCACACAGCGCTATTATTTGCTGCTCTCCAAGCACAGACAGCACCGAAAGATTCCAAACTCTGTCCAAGTGTAATCAAAAGATATTGAGAAGCGAAATGATGCAGTCACACAACCTTCTGGCAGGGCCCCCAGTGTTCTGTCGGAAAGTGTCAGCTAAACAGTATCATTCAAAAACTGCAGAGAGTTTGTGTTAGTTTAGCTGTTTGTACCAGTTTTACACTAAATGAATGGATATATAGATGAGCAGATACCCATTTATAGAGGAAAAGCAAAAAAGACAATTGTCAAAACAATTGTTTTTCATTGACTGGAGATCTTCTCGCCATTGGCATGCTGCCAGTTCTATTATTTTTGACAAGTCTGAAATATGTCCAGTGTCTGAGCTTTGATATGCAGGATCTACTTAAATTTTCGGATGGAGAGTCAACTTTTCAAAGTTGTGACTATGAACAGCAGACGTCTATTGCTCTCAGCAAAACAACTAACCCAGATGCACCATGTGGGTTTATTAGTTACTGTTCATTATTGCATTAAAAATGACATGAATAACAACTCACACTGTAGCTCACATGTACTGTGAGAGTCCTTGTAACTAAACTGACACAAGTACATTTTTAAAACTGTTCCAATGCAATGAGAAACCACTTTGCTCTGAGCCAGCTTTAAGCAAAATATTTGTATTTTGATCCATAATCAGTTTATTCCTCTAGTCAAAGTTTATTTTGGGAGAACAGTAAATATCAAGTGACGCAGTTCAGGTCATCTCTGAATCTCTTCCAAGTTAAATGTGTACACGTGACCGTACCCCAAGGGAAATTAAGTCCAGCTTGGACATTCTGCTACTTGCATCTTGGGATTCTTCCCTGTTCTGGGATCCAAATGGATCTTTCTTACCTGTCCAATTACAATCTGGCACATGATTTTCTTGGCATCATTTGATCTGTAAAAGAAAATGGTGAATCATGAGAGAAATAATCCAACACTTAAAGGTAAATGTAAATAATAGTAAAATATCAGACACAGCATCTATAATAAGTTTTTGGCACAAATAGAAATAAATTAATATGTCTTAATAGCTACTACAAAAATATGGGTGAGAAAGACTGGGAACTCAATATTCAAGGGTATTTGACTTCCTAGAGGAACAAGCAAAAAGGAAATTGATGTGCTATTGTTAGTAACATAGGGCATCTATGTGCTGAGGAGTAGTGATAGAGGTATAATAGATCATGAAGTGGAACCAGTTTGTATGGAAATAAGGAATAGTAAGGGAAAAAAGTCAGGGGTGTGAATTTTCTGGAGACCCCTAAAGAGTTGCCTCAGTGCAGGATAAAGAATGGATGTGTAAGAAGGCACTACACTTGTCATGGTGATTTTGATCAGGATATTGACTGGACATATCAGTTGGACAAAGGTATCACAGAATCCCTACAGTGTGGAAGCAGGCCATTTGGCCTATCGAGTCCACACTGACCCTCTGAAGAGCATCTCACCCAGACCGACGCCCCCAACCCCACTCTATCCGTGTAACCCAGCATTTCTACATATCTGGACACTACGGGCAATTCAGCATGGCCAATCCAATTAACCTGCACATCTTTGGACTGTGGGAGGAAACTGGAGAAAATCCATGCAGACACGGGGAGAATGTGCAAACTCCGCAGAGTCACCTGAGGCTGGAATTGACCCAGATCCCTGGTGGTGTGAGGCAGCAGTGCTAACCACTGAGCTTCCCAAATGCGTAACACTGAAGATGCATTTGTGGAGTCCATTAGGGATAATTGACATTACACATATTAAACTAGTGAAATACTTAATCCTTAGAGTATGGAACTGGGGGATTAATAATCGGGAGCAGTGAAATGGCAGATAAATACTTGCATCAGTCTTCACAGTGGATGACACTTATAAAAATGCCAAAGATAACAGATAAGCAAGGAGCTGATGAGAGGAAAGCTCTTGTAAAAGTCTCTATCATGAAGAACAAGGTATTTGACAAGCTAATAGTTGTGAAGGCAGACAAGTCACCAGGATCTGATCACCCAAATCCAAGGGCTTCAAACAAAGTGACCACAGAGGTAGTGGAGGCATTATTTGAAATATTTCAAAATATTCACTCGATTCAGTAAGGTTCCAGGAGATTGGACAATTGACAATGTGCTGCACCTATTCAAGAAGGGAGGGAGACACAAAGCAGGACACTACAGGCCTAACATCTGCCATTGAAGACACGCTAGAGTCTGTTATTAGGAAGAAATAGTTAGACATTTAGAAAACAAAATCAAACAGATCTAAACATTCAAAATAAAAGTTCAGCTGCCCCACTAAGTTATGTGCAAGACAGTGCAGGAGCAATATTGCACATCATTCCTTATATTTCATATGCCATTGTTTACAGCTAATGTGGAATAATTTGGAATTGTTCACAAGGGTGACATACCTGAGAGGAGGGTTGTAGCACAGTACTAAAAGAGTTAGCGCAAGGGACAAACAAATCTCCCAGAATACCAGTGAGAGATTGGTCAGACATCCATTGCAATGACCAATTAGGTCATATTCACTACCTGTGTTCACCTATCACTATCTCACCATTGTGCTACCCTCACCATCCCATCACCACCCCTTGCTCTTTATCTGCAGCTCCCCCTACCCCCACATCTAGTCCTGACGAAGGATCATAACTGAAATATTGACTTCTCCACCTCCTGATGCTGCCTGGTTTGCTGTGTTCTTCCAGCTTCCTGTTTGCCTATCCATTGCAATGAAGCCCCCGCATTTCTATAGCACCTTGTGAAGGTCACATTTTACAGTCATGGGCAGAGATCCCCTTAACCAAAATTCCCAATTACTGCACCTCAGGCAGGGCTCAGCTTCAATGGTCTCAGATCAGCCAGCCTCCGTAATGTAGCTTGTGGTCACTATGATTGCAAGAAGTGACTTTGAACCTCACCAGAATGAAAGTCATTGCTAAATTTATATATTATCTATATCAGGTGGCTCAGAAGGAGCCTGGGCATCTCTACCACCATGGTCAGGCAGATGCCCCAGTTGCTTGGAACATGGACACTGGGTGCTGCTTCAAAGGGCACAATGTCCTACCAATCCCATGTAAATGAGGCATTGCTCCCATTAATCCCCGGTCTTGAAACCCTGAAGCAATTCATAAAGATGCTGCAATCACACATTATAAAGGGAAATCGAGGAAACATTCTCCAGTTCTTATGTAAGTATGGAAATTGCATATTATTCCATTTCCTATCATTTTAGAAAATAACACTGGAGACCAGGAGACAAGTGGCACAAACTGCTCTCATCTCTCACACTTTTTTTCTACAGAGACTGAGGAGACTTCATTTCCTACTCTGGCTCCTTTCCAGCCATCTTTCCATATAAATTGTTCCTTGAACTATAACACACATTCTACACTGCCCGAGGTTTCAATTGTGTCTCCATTTGCCTTTTTAGTGCATTGATTCTCCCTTTCTTTTTAATTATTTTCCCTTAGTGCTACTGTTTCATTTCTCTTTATGAGAATTTATGTTATCTTTTCTTGTTTTCGAGATTTTCATACGTTTAAATGTTTGATTTTCCACTTACTTTATTGTCATAAATCACTTGGATTTAATATTAAAATGAAGAATACAAGCACCTTTATATAACAAACCAGGCCAGTGTAATGTTGGAGCAAAGCTTTGATCTGATTCATGTGTGTGTTCATGATGGAACATATGAAACCCCTCCAAACAGGAAATTTTGGTTTCTTAGTGCACAATAGATGCCAGTGCAGACTGAAGCTGCATTTTAGTAGCATCTAGATGGCACCTATTAACTTGTTATTAGATTAGATTACTTACAGTGTGGAAACAGGCCCTTTGGCCCAACAAGTCCACACCGACCCTCCGAATAGCAACCCACCCAGACCCGTTCCCCTACATTTACCCCTTCACCTAACACTACAGGCAATACAGCATGGCCAATTCACCTGACCTGCACATTTTTTGGACTGTGGGAGGAAACCCATGCGGACACGGGGAGAATGTGCAAACTCCACACAGACAGTTGCCTGAGGCAGGATTGAACCCAGGTCTCTGGTGCTGTGAGGCAGCATTACTAACCACTGTGCCACCGTGCCGCCCTGTTCAATATTAGTCAAAAGAGGACCAAACACTGCTGATCCCAAATGTTAAAGGAGAGCTGAGGGGACCACAGCATTGTGCATGGATTGTGTTTGTGTGTCTAAAGTCAATTAGGAGAAAGTGAGGACTGCAGATGCTGGAGATCAGAGCTGAAAAATGTGTTGCTGGAAAAGCGCAGCAGGTCAGGCAGCATCAAAGGAGGAGGAGAGTCAAAGTTTCAGGCATAAACCCTTCTTCAGGAATGTCTAAAGTCAATGCGCAATTGACAATCCAACTCCAGTCTGCCAATTGCTTCTTAACTCTGCATCTATCATCTGGATGATAATAGTTACAAAACAATGTAGTTTAGTCACACCCCAGATTAAAGTATTCAGTTGGGAGAAATCATAAATAAACTCCGGCTAAAGAATTGCATGACTCCATCTATTTTTGATTACATGTAGTCAAGCAGTACCTGGGTACAATGCTTCATGGTACTTTAACCTTTGTTGTTAACAATGAGGATAACATTCTTTCAAATGGTTTTCACCAAAGGATGCAAATAACATGGGGAGCAGTGCCTGATGGAAACATTGTTCTCTGAGTGTGAAAACCAATGTTCCAACGATTCACACGCATACAACATGAACAGATCCTTAAGCCAAACTTAAGGAACAAACTTTATATCAATTGGATTTATTAATCAGATGGAACAAAGCAAACTTCCAGTTAAAAAAAAGTCTTAGGGAAATCTCTTTTCCCATTAGTTTGAAGGGTGATAATAAGGGGGCATAATGTTCAAGTGAAAAGCAGGAGGTTTAGAGGGGATTTGAGGAAAAGCAATTTCACTCACAGAGGTGAAGTGCACTTGAAATATCATAAGGTTCAAGGCTGTGGGCCAAGGTCTGGGAGATTGGACTGGTGTAGATTTAGAGTAGGTTTTTGGCAGTGTAGACTTGATGGGCTGAATGGCCTTCTCTGTACTGCCTGATTCTATGGAATTATAAACAAAGGAAAGAGAAATTCAGATTTACAGAACCATGGAGGAGGAGGATGTGAGGACTGCAGATGCTGGAGATCAGAGTCAAAAGTGTGGTGCTGGAAAAGCACAGCAGGTCAGGCAGCATCCGAGCAGCAGGGGAATTGATGTTTTGAGCATAAGCCCTTCACATAGATGAACCATGTCATTTTTAAATGGAAAGATAGCCAGCATATCTGGGCTTGAAGATAAAGTTTGACCTCATGCTCCTGTTCCAATTGAGGGACACTGGCTGAGTATTGGTAACAACAGGATTAAGTTCCACTGGGAAGCCCCATGCATAGTCAAACAGGCCACAGCTCCTCTTGTACATGAAGTGTGCCCATGTACAAAGGGACCACTTGTGTTCTGGTCTGGAGAATAGAAGGGAAAAGACCAGGGGTAAAGCCAAGTGAGAATCCCTCTGCATCACTGGTTACCTTCCCACAATCTCTCATCCATAAAACAGTTCAAAATCATGCTAAAACTCCACTTGTATGACCACATGCCTTTAACAGCAAGGTAAATCCAACAAGCTCAACTCAGCCCAAATTCACCTTCTGAGCAATGAGCAGTATTAATATTCACAGAGGTTGTATCGACAGGTATGGCAATCTCAATTTGTGGGATGTATGGTGGCTCAGTGGTTAGTACTGCTGCCTCACAGCATCAGGATCCCAGGTATGATTCCAGCTTTGGGCAGCTGTCCGTGTGCAGTTTACACGTTCTCTGTGTGGGTTTCCTCCGGGTGCTCCAGTCCAAAGGTGTGCAGGCTAGCTGCCTGACCTGCTGTGCCTTTTCCAGCGCCACACTTCATCAACTCTCCAGCAACTGCAATCCTCACTATCGCCTAGTTTAAGTGGATTGGCCATGGGAAATTGTCCTATTGTACAGGTCAGGTGGATTGGCCATGGTAAATACAAGGATAGGATGGGGTGACTGGGTCTAGGTGGGATGCTCCTTAGAGGGTCAGTGCAGAAGAATCGCCCCTTGCCCCTACTGTAGGGATTCTATGATTCTAATCTGATTCCTCCCCCTCCCCCACCCTCACTCCTCCTTGTATGAATAAATGTGTTAAGGGTGAAAGGTCACAATTCTGGCTCAATGGCCAAAACTCTCAAAGCTCCATTTCCAGTTCATTTAAATGGCAAACAGACCCTTTGATTTTTAAAATGCAGCTGCTGGAAACTGTCCAAACCTTCATTTTCTTTTTGGCAGCATGTGCATTCTGGCCACAGTCTCAGACTTGTCAAACTTCCTTTACTGGCAAACTAAACTGTATCGGTTGAAATAGCAGAATCTGATGCTGGCAAGTGACCATTAATCCTACATTCTCAGGCTGACTTCGAATTTTGCCACCACTTCTGCGCCTGTTCTGGAAGGAGCCACTGCGTGCTAGCATCAAATCTCACAGCCCCCATCTGTCCCCATTTTAATTAGTGAAATTACTGTTATTACTAATTGGACACAAGCCCAACCAGCAAGGTAGCTCTTTAATAATTTAAAATAGCTTTAAAGCTTAAAGGTTCTGAGAACATTATTATCTCAACTCATGGAGCATGGTGATTTATTCAACCCTAAGCTTTGCAAAAGATCACGGAATCTGTCAACGTTGGCTGAAGGAGGGAATGCTGGACCTGATCTGGAACCAACAACAACTGTATTTAAAAAGTTACTCATTGCTTGTGAATTGTTTAACCACACATCGAGGATGTGAGAAAGCAGATAAAAAATGCAAATCCAATTGATTGTTAAGCACCAAGATAACGTTTAACATTCCAATTGAGATGTTGGCTGGGTTGTTCCATTTTTTAAGGCTGTGCGTTCAGTGTTTTTGAGGCATCTGTGTTTTGAAGCAGGAGAATACTCCTTTCAGCCCCATCAAGTGCTAATCAGTCACGGAGCTGTCAGCTGACGGGGGTTTGATTGGATCAAGTCCCATTGCGCTTGATGGTGGTGGTCAATCTGAGATTGATCTGAGGTCCTAAAGAAGGGTTATACCCAAAATGTTGACTTCTCCACCTCCTGATGCTGCCTGGCCTGCTGTGTTCTTCCAGCCTCCTGTTATCTACTTTGGATTCCGGCAACTGCAGTGTTTTTTGGCTATAATCTTGAGATCGGAAGCCCCGTTTTTGCAGCAGTGACCAGTCTAAAGCCCAGGCGAAAGTGAGGGCTGCAGATGAGATTAGATTCGAGAGTGTGGTGCTGGAAAAGCAGAAGCTTTTGCCCGAAACGTTGATTTTCCTGCTCCTTGGATGCTGCCTGACTTGCTGTGCTTTTCCAGCACCACACTCTCGAGTCTAAAGCCCAGTCTGAATGTCCCACCATAAAACGAAAAGGCAAGTGATCCTTTTAGGGGACAGAACCATAGAATCTCTACAATGCAGAAAGAGACCATTCAGCCTTTTGAATCTGCACAGCCTCTCCAAAGAGCATCCCATCCAGACCCATCCTCTCAACAAATAGGGCAATTTAGCAAGGCCAGTCCACCTAGCCTGTACATCTGGGAGGAAAACCATGCAGACATGGGGAGAAGGTGCAAACTCCACACAGACAGTCACCCGAGGGTGGATTCAAACCCGGGACCATGGCGCTGTGAGGCAGCAGTACTAACCACTGGGCCACCCATTCCACAGGGGTAGGGGCAAGCACAAGAATGAAAGGGAGGAAGCTGTAGGTCAGAGGTGTCAGGGGCAAGGGTCGATGGGTTGCTTTCAATGCCTGCTCCACCCCATATCTATGTACCAGACTGCCCCAGATTGGGGAAAATGGAGACCATCCCCAACCCAACAACACAGTAGGCAGACACCCTCTTTCTCCTCGCTGGTAAAGCAGCCATTTCCCTCATCTGCTGGGAAGGCAGGTACCCAGGTGGTGCTAGCTGGAGTCCCTCAAAGGGGTCATTAATTACCCTGTTTGGAGCTGCAACTGGTAAAGTGTAGGAAGGTTTACCACAGACCTTTCCACTCAGAATTAATTACTCAGGTGGCAGGAATAGTTAGTATCTCTCCAGTGCCAACCTGTCCAGTTATTCACCCTTGCTTCCAGCTGTCCCAGCACTCCTAGGAAGGTGGAGACTCCCTCCATTGCTTCTGATATAAATTTTCATAATATGAAAAATGACTACCAGCCGCCCTTCAAAATGCCACAATGCGGTAAGCACTGAGCCAAAGCAAAACCACAAGTGATCAGGTCTGAATGACTCAAAGGTATTGAAATAGGCTAGAATGAATATAGTAGCATTTGTTTGAAAAGTACAATGAAGCACTTTTAACTTCTGTTTGGTCTGTGGGGCCACAAGTGGATCTACACATTCTATCACTGCTGGATCATTTTGTTTTATTATACATTCACTTTGCACTCAGGCAGGTGATGTTTGGACATTTACTGCTTATCTGGACATATCTTTTGTTTCTTTGCTATACCCATAATCATTCCCTTTAGCTTTTATACTTGTCATTTCATCTCTCCTTCTGTCAGTCCTATCACAGACTTCCCTTTTGTTTTCCACAGCTTCTCATTTCTGGTGGCTCAGTGGTTTGCACTGCTACCTCACAGCACCCAGGGACCCGGGTTTGACTCCCACCTCTGGGTGACTGTCTGTGTGGGTTTCCTTCCACAATCCAAAGACGTGCAGGTTAAGTGAATTAGCCATGTTAAATTGCCCATAGTGTTAGGTGCATTAGTCAGGGGTAAATTTAGGGGAATGGGTCTGGGTGGGTTACTCTCCAGAGGGTTGGTGTGGACTTGTTGGGCCAAAGGGCCTGTTTCCACACTATAGGTAATCTAATCTAAAAAAGGCAAAGTACAGTGTACACTTGAAATCTGAAACAAACCCAGAGAATGCTGGAGAACTAAAGAAGAGTCATACACAGACTTGGAACATAACACTGTTTCCCTCTTCACTGATACTGACAGACCTGCTGAGTTTCTCCAGCATTCTCGGCTCTGAACCCAAGACATTTCTAACTTGTCTCAATTTTGAACCTTAGCTGTTTCTCGCTACAGATGCTGCTGAACTTCTGAGCATTTCCATTATTTTCCTTTTGTTATAACTTTATCCTGTGTTGTACTGTTTTCCCTTTAAAGTCAAGAATTTATCATCCATTCAAATCCAATTCTAACCATGTAACCCATCCAACACACACATACAAATCTGCAAACCTATATTCTGCCATGACAATAAATTCACTTTTTTGTTTATAATTCCAGATATTTTTTGATTAACTTGACCAGATGTATGTTACAACACTCCTCTGGAGCAAGTGGGATTTGAAACCAGTCCTTTTGGGCCAAGAGGTATAGACAGTACCACTGCATCTTGTGGGCCCTTTTACAATATGTTAAACAGTCCCCAAATCTGAATACAGCTGCCAATAGGAAGCCAATTATTGGACCTCAACCTCTAATGCTTTTAAGAGAGTAAGAATTTTCATCTTGCGTCAGATCTGAAGAAAGCAATCATTCCTGAAGTGTTCTAAATTCTGTCGGATAAGTCTGTGGCCTTTACACTAATGGAACTATCTCAATCTTTACCTTGAGAAAGGAATGGTGACCTCAGCTATTCTTCCAGATCACAGCAGTAGGGACTGCTCTCCTTCTGATGCTATTGTTACAATCTGCTTTCAATACGTAAAAGACAGCACTAATGTTCCATTAATATTGCTGCAGAAATAAGAGTGAAAGGTAGGAAATTGTGTTTTTTTTCTGCTCTGAACTTACACCCTTGAGGCATCACATATGTATAATCATACTCATTGGAGAACCCAGGTCTATTATTACAACAGTAAGCAGACACCTTAAATGGATTAAGCAATCAAATAACTCTTATTCTTCTCATACCGGCAGGGTTTTCGACTTTGTTATAATGTACACTTACCAAAAAGCATTATTTGCCATCTGCCTCATTCTTCACCCGTTAAGGTAGGTTCAAAGCAACAAAACTGATGCTATTCTTTGGAGACGAGTGAATGTTTCAACAAAACTTCAGCAGTGTCTGGACACTAGGGATATTCAACATCTCATTTAGACATAAGTGTAACTTGATGCACTTTCTTGCAAAGATGTCTCAAATAAAGAAAGAGAGAAAATCCTGAATAACTTCAAAAACTTTCAGGCTGTCAGGATGTCTCAAAGCATTTTACAGCCAATTAATTACAGTACTTTTATCTATTCACTATAGCAACCAATTTTCACATAGCGATTAAATAAATGACCTTTTTTCTTGGTGCTGATTGAGGGATAAATGTTCACCAGGACACTAAGAGAACCTGATTGCTCTTCTTTGAATAGTGCCATGGGGTCTTTTACATACCCTTAGATGGCAAACAGGCTGCCTGACAGCACCTCCAGCAGCGGCACTCCCACAATGTTGCTCTCTGCATTTAAAGGCCAGAATTTCACAATTGACAGCAGATCTTCCTCAGTTTAAAGGGTCCCATTGGATGCTGTTTTCACTTTGGGTTTGATGTGATACACTCAGGTCCAAATGCAGGCATATTAGTGCACAAATGCTAAGGTGGGCTAGTTAGTAGACCCACTGCAGCTTGTACCAGTTGATTTAGAAACTGTTAAGCCCTTTAGCTCCTACCCTTTATGACTTCTCATCCCTCCCACTCATTTCCCATGACCAACTTGTGCATTACAATCATCCTTCATGCCCTCTCACGTCCCCCATGGCTTCCCTCACAATTAGGGAGAGAGCACAGAGTCATGTAGAGATGGAAAAAATAAACTTCTAATTATTGAATTCACCTCTCATTCAATCCTGATAGTGAAAGAAATATCGATTAGTCATGGAGTCATAGAGATGTACAGCATGGAAATAGACCCTTCAAATAAACCTATCCATGCCGACTGGATATCCCAACCTAATATAGTCCCATTTGCCAGCTCTTGGCCCATATCCCTCTAAACCCTTAAGGGGAGACAGTTAAGGGGAGATTTAATGGAGGTGCTCAAAATTATGATACAGCATAAACAAAAATTTCCACTGGTAGGAGAATCAGTGGTCAGAAAAAAAAATGTTTAGAGCCAAAGTCATAGAGACGTACTGCACAGAAACAAACCCTTTGGTCCAATGCATCCACGCCAACCAGATACCCTAACCTAATCTAGTCCCATTGGTCAGCAATTGGCTTATTACCCTCTAGACCCTTCCTATTCATATGCCTTTTAAATGTTGTAATTGTACTAGTCTCCACAACTTCCTCTGGCAGATCATTCCATGCACGTACCACCCCTGCGTGAAAAAGTTGACACTTAGGTCCCTTTTATATGTTTCCCATCTCCCCTGTGCCCTCTAGTTCTAGACTCCCCCACCCCAGGGAAGTTATCCCATCGATGCCCCTCATGATTTTGTAAATCTCTATAAGGTTAGCCTCCAAAGCTCCAGGGAAGACATCCCCAGCCTGTTCAGCCTCTCCCTATAGCTGAAATCCTCCAACCCTGGCAACATCCTTGTAAATCTTTTCTGAACCCTTTCAAGTTTCACAACATTCTTCCAATAGGAAGGAGACCAGAATTGCACGCAGTATTTCCAAAGTGGCCTAACCAATGTCCTGTAAAACTGCAACATGACCTCCCGACTCCTGCACTCAATACTCTGACCGATAAAGGAAAGCATACCAAACGCCTTCTTCACTATCCTATATACCTGCGACACTACTTTCAAGGATATGAACCTGCACTCTAAGGTATCTTTGTTCAGCAACATTCCCCAGGACTTTACCATTAAGTGTATAAGTCCTGCTCTGATTTGTTTTTCCAAAATGTAGCACCTTGCATTTATCTAAATTAAACACCACCTGCCACTCCTCAGCCGCATGAAACCCAAATATTTCATTTCTTATAACTAACCTGTATTCAGATGCTGAATCAAAAACAATAATCCTTTAATAGCATCTTTCAACTGTCAATTCAGCTGTAAACTCAGAACTCCTGCTGAGATAATGGCAGCTTTTGAACCTCAGTATGTTCAAAATTATATTAACAGCCTCTGAGAAACGTTAACTAATAATCCTATTGAAACTGGACAAAAAGATGGCAATGCTTTTATCTAACCTACATCAGATGGCCTGTCAATCAAAAAAATCCAGCAGACAGTGTTTTTTGAACTCTCGATGATGACTTCAGCCTACGTTTTTCATGTTAAAAGGGTGAGGGATTTAACAAAAAACTTTAAATCATTACATTTGAACAAGCCTCGTCTGCCCTGCAAGAGTGTTTATGTCTGCTCCATCAATTCATAATTCCCACACTGTGGGTGACAGAACTTCAATCAGCCAAAATAGAGTCCGATTTGGACTCATCACTTTGTCCAAATGGGCTTTCAGGATTCAGCTTTCCCTGTTGTGAGAATCAGGACCAGTTCCCTTCCTGCTTTCAGCAAAATCTGGAACAGTCAGAAATGGGCCGGGGGAGGGAAGGGGAGGAAAACGTCAACAGCTGGGACACACCTGTCATCTCAACTCAGTAAAATCTGGCCCCAAATCCCTCCCACACACTGCTGGGACTTGAACCCTTGGCACTGGGGCATAACTTCCTGACTCAGAGGCATAAGCTGAGCCAGTGCTGACTGCATAGAAATGCTAACCACAGAAGAAATAAACAATGACGAGCCTGACATGAAAAAATCTGAAATGAGACAAGAAGCTGTAGCACTGGATACAGCTACACCTTTGAAAAAAACTTGCTGCTTTCTTTCTGAACACAAGAATCTTTCTGCACACTTCTTGTTTTCTATATGTGATGTTAAACTTGCATAAAAGACAACTTTGGGCGTCAACTGGAGTACTGGGTTCAGTTCTGAGCATCACATTTTTCTTTTGATTTGACTTATTATTGTCATATATATCTACTAGAGTGAAAGGTTTTGTTCTTAATGCAGTACAGACAGAGCATATCATACAAAGCGCATGGGATAATAGAAAAAGCGAGGAACACAATGTTACGGCTGCAGAGAAGGTGCACAAAGAACGAGGTCAACGTTCAGTTTGAAATTTGAAAGATAACATTCAGAAGTCTAATAACAGCGGGGACAAAGCTGTTCTTGAATCATGTGTTTAAGCTTTTGTATCTTCTACCTGACAAAAGACGTTGCAAGAGATTATAACCGGGGTGGGAGAAGTCTTTGAAGACGTTGGATGCCTTTCTAAGGCAGCAAGAAGTACAGATGGAGTCAATGGATGGAAGGTTGGCTTGCATGATGGACCAGGCTATATTCACAACTCTCTGTAGTTTGTTAGGAGTAGAGCAGTTGCCATACCAAGCTGTGATCCATCTGGATTGAATACTTTCTACGGTGCATCTGTAAAAATTGGTAAGAGTCTTTATGGATGTGCAGAGTTTCCTTAGCCTCCTGAGGAAGTAGAGGCATTGTTGTGCCTTCTTGATCATCACATCAATGTAGGTGGGCCAGGACAGATTGTTGGTGATCATCCCCCAACGGAACCTGATGTTCTCGACCATCTCTACCTCAGCTCCATTGGTGTAGACAGGGGCGTGCCCTCCACCTTGCTTCCTGATGTCATATTCGGAAAGATGTCAAGTTTTTAGAAAGGGTGCAGAAAAGGTTCAAGAGAATGGCTCCAGGGATAAGGAAGCTCAATTACAGAATCGCTCAGAGAAGCCGGAACAGTTCTCCTTGCACAGGAGGGACTGGAGAAGAATTGATGGAAGTGTGCAAATTCTGATCGGCTGACTGGCAAACCAATCAGCAGCAAATGTTGGATCATAGTGGTGTTTGTCTGAAGGAAAATCTTGTGGAATTTTACAGTTGGACCTCCTGTATTTAGAACTTTCAGGGAAGTCTGGATAGCTCTCTTCTGAAATTGCATTATAGGCCATGGGTTGACTTTTGGGCAAGTCTGTGCCACCTCACAATATGCTGTCATCTTTCTCATCTGAAACCTGGACAGAGTAGAGTGTGATAGTTCCACAGAAGGATCAAGAACCAGAGGACACAAATCAAAGGTAATTGGCAAAAGATGCCCACGGCAAAATGAGAGAAAAAGAAATTCATGCAGCAAGTGGTTAGCCAGAGTTTGTGGAGCAGGTCAGCTCAAACAAAGCCATGAAAAAGGGAACTGGATTACTCTCTGTAAAGGAAGGCCTACAAAAGTAGGGGAGCAGCACAAGATGAATTGCTCCAGCAGAAGGCTAGCACAGCCAACCACAATGAGCCAAATGGCCTCCTTTGGTGCTTCAAGCATTCTATGACCTTATAACATCTGCAAGATAATTTTTACATCAGCTTGTAAGAAGTGAAGAGAATTTGAGAAATGCATGAAACCACTGAAAGTATCTTGAATATTTCTATTCAAAGGATGGAATAACTCTGGGGGATAGATTACATCAGTGACTCAATTGCAGTATCAAACACTCCAGGGTCATAAATTTTAGAAAGTAAAATTATGCACTTTGGTGGGAAGGACAGAAAAGCAAAATTTTATTTTATTGAGAAAGATGACCAAATATTGTGAGGGGGCACAGACTTGCCCAAAGGGCAGCTCATGGCCTGTAATGCAATCTTCAAAGAGAGCTATCCAGACTGGTCCAACTGGAAAATTCCACAAGATGTTCCTTCAGACAGACATGGGCTGCACAGTGGCTCAGTGGTTAGCACTACTGCCTCATAGCACCAGGGCCCCAGGTTCAATTCCAACCTCAGGCGACTATCAATGTGGAGTTTGCACATTCTCCCTGTGTCTGCGTGGGTCCCCTCTGGGAGATCTGTTTTCCTTCCACAGTCCAAAAATGTGCAGGCAGGTGAATTGGCCATGCTAAATTGCCTATAGTGTTAGGTGCAGTAGTTAGAGGGAAATGGGTCTGGGTGGGTCACTCTTCAGAGGGTCGGTGTGGACTGGTTGGGCCGAAGGGCCTGTTTCCACATTGTAGGGAATCTAATCTAATCTAATAGACACCACAATGATCCAGCACTTGCTGCTGATTGCCCTGCCAGTGAGCTTTATGACTAGCAATGGTGGGAAACAATTAGCCAATGATTGGAGGGGCATTGAGCTTTATGAATGCGATAACTTTCAATTTGCTTAAGGCCTGTGCTCAGAGGCTGCTTGGGGGCTGGGGGAGGGAGGTGCCAGGAGGGCCAGGTCAGGGAGGCACTATGTGGAAAAGAGGCCTTCCATCAGGGAGTCAGGACAGGAAACCTGGCTCAGCTTCCCGGGCTGGACAAAACTCCTTCCTTCCAATGCAGCCTTGTCCCCAGAATGGACCGTGATTAAGATGGCAGAATGGGGAGCCCAGGCACAGGGATGGGGAATGTAGACAATAGACAATAGATAATAGGTGCAGGAGTAGGCCATCTGACTCTTTGAGGCAGCACCCCATTTATTATGATCATGGCTGATCATCCACAATCAGTATCCTGTTCCTGCCTTATCCCCATAGCCCTTGATTCCACTATCTTTAAGAGCGCTATCTATCCAGAGCCTTGGCAAAGCATTCCATGTATCCACTAGTCTCTGGCTGAAGAAGTTTCTCCTCACCTCTGTTCTAAATGGCCTACCCCTTATTTTTAAACTGTGTCCTCTGGTTCTGGACTCACCCATCAGCTGAAATATGCTTCCTGCCTCCAGAGTGTCCAATCCTCTAATAATCTTATACGCCTCAATCAGATCCCCTCTCATCCATCTAAACTCAAGTGTATACAAGCCCAGTCGCTCCAATCTTTCAACATATGATAGTCTTGCCATTCTGGGAATTGACCTAGTGAACATACGCTGCACTCCCTCAATAGCCAGAATGTCTTTCCTCAAATTTGGAGACCAAAACTGTACATAATATTCCTGGTATATAGGAAACAGTGTGAGTATAAGGAAAGAAGTGTGACAGTGAGAGGTGGACGGTGGGGTGAAAGGTAGTGAGAGTGTGAGTAAGAGATAGTGAGGGTGAGGGAGAAAGGGAGGGAGGTTTTGAGGTGATGTAGGAGGGTCAAATTGAGAGAGGGTATGACTGAGTGAGAGAGAAGGAGAAATGAGTAAGTGAGGTGAGTGAAAGTGTGCTCAAGTGGGAGAGGAGAGTGTGTGAAAGTACGAAGACTGAATGAAGGAGACAGGTACACACACCCATGCATCAGCTCCATCCCCCTCCCAAAGAATATAGCAACAACAGCAGCTTCCATGAGCAGGAAACCCAAGTTTAATGGCAACCTCCTTCTGACCTGATGTGTGAATTCTGCCAAGTCGAGCTTGCAGTGTGTGCCATTGGAGTTTACCTCACTCCAGAATACAATGGATCTCCTTTGGGTGAGCCTGTCTGCAGTCCTGGCAGTGCCCACTAGGGAGCTCTGGTGCTGGTGGGGCTGCAGGAGACGCTAGCCAATGATTGGCTCCAGATGGTGGGCCCAAGGGCAGAATGCAACACTTTAACCCATCCTCAGTGTTTCACAATTACCAACTGTGCCCACCCTGTAATATTCTGCCCATAGTTTCAGAGGAAAATATATCCAGGATGATGATGAATGGGTAATATCCTCCAGCATTTATTGTAGTAGGTAGAGAATAGTTCACAGGTTGGCGCAACATCGAGGGCCGAAGGGCCTGTTCTGCGTTGTATTGTTCTATGTTCTATGTGAAAGCTTCGCAAAATTGCTTGTTTAAAATAAAGTTCATTCTGCGGCTACGGGCAAAAAACAGTTCCATACATTTTATTTCTCCTTATCTTTCAATGTTCCACTTAATTTTTTGGTTTTCTGTTCTCAATCGATTTAGCTGTTCCTTTATCCCCTTGCTTTAATTCCTTGTTTGAATTACTTGATGTTTTTTAATCTTTATTTCTTTCCCCAGCTCTATTTTTATCATGGGTTCGGTTTTCTTCCTATGCTGCTTGTATTTCTTTTCCTTTTTGTACTTCTTTGATTTTCCCATCACCTCCAAGTCAAAGTTTTAAATGTTTTATGAGATTCTTCAAGAGCAATACAGGTTTACATATGGACCTTGCATCTTTCTCTCTCTCTCTCTCTCTCTCTTGCATCTTTTTCTCTCTCTCTCTCTCTTAGTACTGCCATT
This sequence comes from Chiloscyllium plagiosum, assembly GCF_037043375.1. NCBI lineage: Eukaryota > Metazoa > Chordata > Chondrichthyes > Orectolobiformes > Hemiscylliidae > Chiloscyllium > Chiloscyllium plagiosum. Next base: position 17,101,170 of record NW_028270177.1, read on the forward strand.
CAAGGTGGTACTAATCCCTTAAATGAGTGGAAGTCAAGAATAATCTGAAGAGACAGAATCCTGTGTGGCATTGATAATGCAGAAACACTCGAGTGTTCCTTCCCCGGAAGACTGCTTGTGAGAAGGCATTTTTAATTCTGGAATGCAAATAATAAAAGATGGGTTTGCGTATCTGCCTCTGAATAAAGTCTGTTTGGTGTTAATCTGCATCCATGAGAAGTGATCCTGCTGGTGGAAATTAAAATGGTTAATTACATCAAACCATTGACTCCATTTCTTTGGTGGAATCATGAATGAACACTGGGGGAGTTGGGAGGCAGGATTTTGCACCATGGTGTGAAGTATATGGGTAGTGGATGACAATCTGTTAGACCAGCACAAAAGACTTTTCAGATGTGTGGCCAATTCCAACAGCTCCCACCATGGGAGTTTTGTCCATCTGGGGAGTAATGACTGAGTGAACAGCTTCTTAACAAACAGGAGGACCTTTGCTGTCCTCCCTAGCCCCACAAAGGCCAGTCGCATCATTCTTCTTCACTACCATTTCACAAATCACCTGCAACAGCCGCTTTAGGATAGCACTTCACCTGTCAGTATTTGTAAATTATACTGGGTCCAATGTGCAGGGTGGGATTCCGATTTTAAAATTCTCACCTCTTTGGGTGCACGTTAGCACTCTGTGTAAGGCCCATGTTAAATTGATTCCTCGCTGTATATTTTACTCATGAATGGGGCATTAAAAAAATTCACTTCCACACTAAGGACAAATTTGGCGCCTTCCCCAAGCAAAGGAGGAAAACAAATGTTGTTTGTATTAGTGGATCAGAGCCAGGAAACAGGTGTTTTCATTTTATTAAAAAAAAGCTTCAATTTCAAATTATAGTCTGTATTCTTACTCAATGATACATTACTCCCAAACACAGATTATGAAATGGCCCCAGGGAAAGGTAGTGCTTTCCATGCTCATTAATTATAATCAACCTATTTTCCAAATTAAGGTGTCTCCACTCTTGTTGTAAGAGGCGTTTTGAAAATCCGGACACACAATGTTTATGAGTTGACACGAAAGCCACAAAGTGTCTTATCGGATTGTGATTTACATCACACAGACTGAGAGTTCAAGGTCTGAAACGAGTAGACATTTAAATCTGTTACTCCCACATACATGGGATAAGATTATCGACTGACAAGACAGGTGGGTGTGGAAGGACATCACCGGCCTTAATGCCTTGGGGGAAAGCACGCTTCCCACCAACTGATACACAATGTCATTATGAGGAACCCACAGCTCTCTCTGCCCATCCTCTTGACCTCACTTAGGAGTGGAGGAATAAGGTAGAGGACAAGTCATGATCATAAGCAAGGTAAAATATTACCAGGCAGAGCAAGAAGTTTTTAAGGAGGGATGACTTCAAAGAAGAGTAAAAGTATTTTAATTAAACAAAGATTCTTTTAAAGAAGCAGTTGCAAACGAATTGAAGATATTAACATTTGAATGCTTAAGATCTACTCTGGCCATTACTTTAGCTTCAGTCAAAACCATAAAGATAAAACCTATAACTTAAAAACTTAACTTTAACCTATAATCTATAACCTAAAATCGTTAACATGTAATAAAACTGTTAAAATATTGGTCTGCTCAATTGCTCATACCTGTACAATAGGACGAAAGGAAGGAACATAGAATAAAGAGTAGGCCATTTAGCCCATTGAGCCAGACTTGTCATTTAATGTGATCATGGCTGATCAAACATTTTACTCATTCTTTCCCTATCAGGCTTCACCTCATTGAAAATTTAAAACTTATTAACCTTTCTTGTAAATAAAGTCATGACTGAATTCTCTGTGATCAAGAATCCCAAAGATTCACCACCCTCTGAGTGAAACAAAATTATTTTAAGATCCATCCTAACTGGCATCCCCTTATTTTTAAGTGATTTCCACTTGTACTAGCATCCAAAACGAAGGAAAACATCTTCCCTGAATTTACCCTGATTGTCCCTTCAAGAATTTTGTAGGTTTCGATGGGGTCACCTCTCATTCTTCAAAACCTCAGAATATAGATCCAGTTTGCCCAATTTCTCTTCACAGGATAGTTCCGTAATCCCAGGAACAAATCGAGAGACCCCCTTTGCATGAGCAAAACTGGAACCAATGGCAATTCGGGGCAAACTGTCCATTGGTTGGAGTGAGACCTCACACATAGGAAGAAGGTTATGGTGGTTACAGTTCAGCCATCTGAGCTCCAGGCCATTCTGCAGGAGTTCCTCATGGTAGCGTCATAGGCCCAACCATCATCCGCTATTTCATTAATGACTTTCCCTCCATCATAAGGTCAAAGTGGGGATATTTGCTGATGATTGCACAACATTCAGCACCATTGGTGACTCCACAAATACTGAAGTAGTCCATTTGGAAATGCAACAAGATCTGGACAGTATCCAGGTCTGGGCTGACAAGTGGTAAGTAACATTCACATCACACTAATGTCAGGCTATGACCATCTACAATAAGAGACAATGTATCCACTGTCCATTAATGTTCAAAGGTGTTACCCATATCAGCATCCCAGAGATACCATTGACCAGAAACTCAACTAGACTCATAAACAAAGTGGCTACAGGAATATGACGGTGTATAGATCACCTTCTGACTCCCCAAAAGCCTGTCTATCATCTACAAGGCACAAGTCAGGAGTGTGATGGAATACTTCCACTTGCATGGATGGGTGCAGCTCCAGCAACACTCAAGAAGCTTGTCACCATTCAAGGGCTTTTGCCCAAAATGTCGATTTTCCTGCTCCTTGGATGCTGCCAGACCTGCTGTGCTTTTTCAGCACCACTTTAATTTTGACCTTCCAGAAACACTTGATTGGCAGCAAATACACAAGCATCCACTCCCTCCAATACTGACACTCAGTAGCATCACTGTGCACTATCTACAAGGTGTACTGCAGAAATTTGTCAAAGACCCTTAGACAGCACTTTCCAAACCCAAGACCACTTCCATATAGAAGGGCCAGGGTGGCAGATACATGGGAACACTTCCACCTGCAAGTTTCCCTCCAAGTCACATTCTTGACCTGGAAAAGTATCATACATGGACTGCAGCGGATCAAGAAGGCAGCTCACCACCACCTTCTCAAGGGCAACTAGGGACGGACAATAAATGTTGGTCATGCAGGGCGACCCTTGCCCCATGAGTGAATTAAAAGCCAGCTCCTTCACTACCTTTCCTGAGAGTAGGAAACCAAAACTGTACACAGTACTCCAGGTGCAGTCTCAACAAGCTGTTACACAATCGAAGGTATTGAAGTCCTTCCTGCCTCAATCTGCAATATCACTGGAAAGTTCAACTGCATCAATAAAAGATTCAGATCATGTCTTTGTATAAGCAATATGATAGGAACTATTTGGGAAACTGGGACATCACTCAGGTATTTGCCTATTATGGGTTTTAAGGCAGTGAATGTATGAATTGTATATTCGAGCCATGCAATCCAGAAAGTTTCCCGTCTTTAGGTTTCCCCTGGTTTTCTCTGAGGACGTTTATCTTTATTTAATTGTCTCTGTCAACAGCTGTTATTAATGGACGAACTCTCAGAGTGTGAGCTCTGGTTCCATTGATAAACAAGGAAGGAGGGAAACTGCATCTGTCGAGGGAATAGGAGTCTGGCATTTCGGGCATTTGCTCTTGTTGTTTTTGGTGGGAGAAGCAAGTACTACACTGGCATAATTCCGCCCTCTTCACTGCCTAAGCTGCAAAAACAACTGCATTTATTTTTCCATTGAATATACATTATTTTCTTGCAAAAAAAGCAGACTAAATGCCATCATAAAAGAATGTTTTCTTCAAATATTAATGTATTGTAAAATATTTCGACATCCAAGTAAATTGCACAAGAACCTACACGTTGTGCTTGGCACAAGCCCACAGTTTGATTTCAGATCCAAGCATGTGGTGTAGGGAAGGTAATATATTAAAAGGCCTTTATCAAATCTGTTTGTTTTCAAGTAGGCACGGTGCCTGGGAAAACTTGGGTTGAAAACACTGCTGCAAGCAGAAAAGATTTTGCCAATTCTATAATTAAGAGAAATACATTTCTAAAGCCCTCTTGGTAACTGGGGAGGTCATGTGCTGCATTAATGCCTCTTACTCTGGGTCTGCAAATCCGGATCCAATTCCCAATTCAGGACTATTTGGCCACAGAAGCTGCATTCATAACTCTGTCAAATCTTTCCGAAATGGTAATGGCGGATGTTGTGAGTGGGAGAGTCAGCCAGTCTACCATCCCTGATGTGGGGTGGCTCCCCTCAAGTTCCCCTCAGGCTCTGGTAACAGGCTGGTGGCCTGTTCCAGGGAAAGCTAGTCTCCAAAACGGAACATTTGTCTGCCTCCTGCACCATAAGACGTGGGCTTTAATGACAGGGTGGGGGTCACATCACTGGTTTCGACTGATGAATCTGTACTGCTTATTGACCAGGGGTGATTAAGTTCTAATGAGCAGAGTTCGTCACTTGTCAGACCATCTGTTAGATGAGAGGTTGTCAACCTGAAATAATAATACTGGACAGCATCTTGTGCGGGTGGCAGGAATCTCACCCACTGCTGTGAAAGCTCCATGCATGCCTCCTTTTTGGAAGTCCCCATTGGTTAAGAGTCACCCAGGTATTAAAATGGGTAGAGGCTGGCCTTTCCTGGAATCAAAATGTGCGGGCATGAATCGGACTTGCTGACTAATTAGAGGCCGTTGAGGTTATTTGTAATGATCAGTGATGTCACTGGGCACCTTCCCAAAGTTCAGGGTTATCATGGACACAAGCACGGGGGAGTGATCCTTTGGTTTCCCTTGTGATTAATTACCCACCTACTAATGGGCAGATATTAGCAGCAGCAGCCTGAGGCCCTTAAGGGGGCATTAATTTTCCATTCAAGGGATAAACTGGTGATAAAAGAGGAAGACAGGTCTTCCTGCCATAGACGTAACTGTGGCATAGGTAGAGGCACCACCATCCATCTCATTAAATGCTCCCTGAGCATTAAATTCACCACGGCATTAAATTCTGCCCTTTGTGGCTCTCCAGAGGGATTTTGTCCAACTAACTGGAGGCCCAGTGTAAAATACTGTGCACTAGCTACAAGGTGTACTGCAGAAATTCGTCCAAGATCCTTAGAGAGCATTTTCCAAACTCAAGACCACTTCCATGTAGAAGGGCCAGGGTAGCAGATACATTGGAACACTACCACCTGCAAAGGGTTGTTCATAGTGGTGAAAGAGAGAAAAGAGATGTCAGATGGGTTGACATTAAGATGCAAAAGAGAGACAATGGATCAAGTCAACTGAGAGCAAAATACAAGACACAAACAAGACAATGTTGTGGCAGTGGAGGTTGTGGGAGGGGGAATGTAAGAAAAATGGAGAACAGACTGAACTTATGAGATATTGAGACCTCGAGGCTGCAAAGTGCCTCAGTAGTAATGAGCTGTGTTTCCTGTATTGTGATTTGGTGAAACATTGTAGCAGGCTCAGGAGAGAAATGTTGGTGTAAGAGTGAGATCTCATAAGTCTGAGTGGACTTCAGCCAGGATTGTGTCATTGTTAAGAACTGTTCTGTTACCCTTTCAAGGGTTGATTGGAAGGACTTAAACATGGAGCTCAGAGAAAAAGGAACTCCAATTTGGGAATTGATAACACATACATAAACTACATCAGTTTGCAACGATGGTGACAGCAAGGTTGTCTTCTTGAGGGGAATGTGGATGATGGAAGATTCAAAGAGAGATAACAGAGGGCATTGGCTGACATCAGGCCCAGGAGGATCCGTGTTTAGTGGGAACAGGCTTGAGAAAGAGCAGGAGATCCATCTCCTGGGCACGATAAGGTCAGACAGGATCACCTGTTTAAGTATAACTGAGGGTGAAATTGATAGAATGGAAACTCTTTATGCTCTACGACAAATTTTAATCATTTGACAAAAAATAAGCAGCTGGCACAGGACAAATTCCAGCTGCCTATTTATACACATCTCTCCTCACTGTCTTGAACTACCCAATGGCTACTATTCAAAACAATACAACTTCCTGATTTCCAGGTACAATGAGCCAAATTGGAAATATCAACCAATACTAGAGCGATTTTAATCTTTCTGTGCCCAGAAATATTAGAATGCCAGGGCATTAACCTACAGTTTAGACTAAAGGAGCAACAATCCATGCTAATACACTTGGTGCCATACTGAAGATTGCCATAGTTATGAAGATAGGCAGGCAGGAGGCTGGAAGAACACAGCAAGCCAGGGAGCGTCAGGAGGTGGAGAAGTCAACATTTTGGGTGTAACCCTTCTTCAGGACTAGGGGTGGGTGTGGGGGGAGCTGCAGGTAAGGGGGGTTGTGGGGCAGGATGGTGAAGTGGGGAATAGGTGAAGACAGGTAGAGGGTACGACCTGGTTGGTCATTGGGAGGAATGAATCCAGTTGGTGGCAGAGAGGAGTGGAAGGGAGGGGGAGGGGCTGGGAAGGGAGTTGGGGGATGGGAAGGGAGGTTACTTGAAATTGGAGAACTCAATGTTGAGTCCTTCAGGCTGTAGGCCTCCCAGGCGGAAGATGAGGTGTTGTTCCTCCAATTTGCGGTGTGGTTCGTTGTAGCAATGGAGGAGGCCAAGGATGGTCATGGCACCTTCATAGATGTTAAACCAACTAAGACACATTCTCCTTATTCGAGTTTGATTGCCCAACCAAAGAGGTTTTTGTTTTGCTAAAATCGACCTGTTTGGACATGTTATGAAACACTTCCATGGCAGATGGGACCCGAACCAAAACTTTGTGACCCACTGCCACCACATCACAAGAGTCCTTCATAATATAACTGTCTGTATGCTCACACTTTGAACAATCTGCCTCCATCACAATAAGGTGCTCAACTGTCTGTCTGAATGCAAATCAAATTAAATCGCATGCAATAGAACAGCAAAGAAATTCACGTCTTTATTTCTCAAAGTAGTAGTGTACTATATCTGTTTACAATAATTTTGAATGCATTAAAATTAAATTGTTTGAATAGAATCGAAGAAACGAGAAATAATCATGAAAAGATCAAGCTAAGGCATTTTGAGACCTTCTGTAATTATCGGAAGCTCAATTGGCTTCACCTTGCTTAAGCACAAATAACATAAAGCCACGACAGTGCAGTTGAATTATCCCCCCAAATGCAGGTCAACTATTTCCCCATGGCCAGATTTAAGAGGGTCAGCTGAAGGTAATATTACACTTGTAGGAAATATGATTTCCTTGCGCCTTGCAAAGTGATTACGCTGCATACTTGCTGACAGGAGCATTGTCTGTATTGGGCATTTCAGGGATCGAGGTCAGAACATCACTACATTATACTGACTCCAGAAACAATGAGCCCAGTGTTCCTATTAGAAAAATATTGTAAAGAGGCTGTTTTTTAAATAAGGGTGAAATTAGTGGATGATGTGCAAAATATTGCAAGAACAGCACTTTCTGTTTAAACTGCCTAAACTATTTAAATCTAGGATCGTAAAGATGATGTGGTCCTTTTAAAAAAATGTTTTAAAATGCACAGAATACAATAAACTATGCCTCAGGCTCAACTGAAAGAACAGTGGGTAGCCTCCCTGCCTTGGAATTATAAACTCTAGGTTCAAGTATATAATCACACTGGCTACAAGAGCAGGTCAGAGGCAATGAATCCTGCAGCGACTAACTCACCTCTTGACTCCCCAAAGCCTGCCCACCAACAACAGGGCATTAGTCAGGAGTGTAATGGAATCCTCCTCATTTGCTTGGATGGATGCAGCTCTGACAATACTCAAGAAACTTGACATTATTCAGGACAAAGCAGCCCGCTTGATTGGCACCACATCCACTCCCTCCATCCCCCACAGTAGCAGCAGAGTGTACCATCTGCAAGATACATGGCAGAAATACATCAAGGGTCCAGAGACAGTAACTTCCAAACCCACAACCACTTCCATCTGGAAGGATGTGGGAACACCACAACCTGCAAGTTCCCGTCCAAGCCACTCATCATCCTGACTTGGAAATATATTGACTGTTTCTCCAGTTTTGCTGGGTCAAAATCCTCCCTACTGGCATTGTGAGTCTACCTAAAGCACATGGACTGAAGCAATTCAGGAAGGCAGTTCACCACCGCGTTCTCAAAGGCAACAGGTATGGCCATAAAATACTGGCCCAGCCAGCGATGCCCACGATCCATTAATGAACTTTAAATTTAAAAAAATTCCCTCATGGAATTAGTCAACTTAATTCCAATGAATTTTCCACAACTACGTGGTTCTGGCATTGATGCATTTGACCATATAATACCAAAATACGATCCTCTAATCTGCAAGTTATTGGGTGGTTCATCTCAGTCAAATTATCCTGACACACCATGCGTCAAGAATTCATGTACTGTAAAAGGGTGAATTAACAAGTATTGCTCTTGTGCACCTCCTAGTGGTAAATTTAAGAGCAGCAGAGCCATTAAAGCAGGTCACCAAGCAACTATGGAATCATGTTGGATCTGAATGACAGAAAACAACTTACTAACCTAAGATAGAAATGCAGCAATGCACAACTTGCGTCTCCTGAGCTTGTCTTTTACAGCTAGTTTGCTTTGAAATCTTTCTCACGGGTAATTAAGGATGGGCAATAAATGTTGGCTTAGCCAGTGACATGACTGGATAAAATAAAACTTCACCATTACAAAGTCAAAACACTGTGGATTTTGAATATCTGAAAGAAAGCAGAAACTGTTGGAAATATTTAGCAAGATTGGCAGCAAATGCAGAGAGAAAGAGAGTTAATGTTACTGGTTGATATCCTGTCATCTGAAAGGGAAAATGTTGTGAAGCAAGTATAGTACCCAAGAGAGAACCAGAAGGGAGGAATGGACAATTAGAAATGTGTTGATTAACTGGGATGCAGGAGAGATTAAATGAAATAAAGAGATGATTGCTCAAGGCAAAAGGAGATGGTAATTGGACAATTGAAAAATGAGAAGAAGGTCTGGAGGAATTTTAAATAAAAAATGCCAAATCATCACCACCCTGAAAATGGGGACAAAGGTTATGGTCTAAGGTTGTTGAACTCAACATTATACCTAGAAGGTAGTCAAATACCTAATCTAAAGATGAGGTGCTGCGTTTTGAGCTCCTGCTGAGCTTTATTACAGCAGTGTAGGAGGCTGAGAACAGGGAGGTCAGAGTGGGTGTGCATTTACATTTGCCTACAGCAAGCTGATTGAGGAGCAGATGGTCATAGTGTCGAGAAGGAGGACTGCCTGCTGAGAGGTATCTGACTGGTTCAGAGAGAGGTAGGCCAGCATATAGAGGATATCACCTCTGCCAAACAAGCAGGCTGGAATAAACAATGGAAAAAGACCAGCTCCTTGTTTATTAAGAAACAAATGGCTTTTTGAGAATTGCTTTCCAATGATTCAGAAACGGATTACTGGTTTGCACTGTTCCCTAGACTAATCCAGTGCTTCCCAATCACATGACCCCATATTGAGGCTTGAAATTTAGAGGCATACAGTATTAGAGCTATACAGCAAGGAAATAAACCCTTTAGTCCAACTCATCCATGCTGACTAGATATCTTAAATTCATCTAGTCCCATTTGCCAACGTTTATCTGATATCTCTCTACTCATGTACCCATCCAGGTATCTTTTAAGTGTTATAATTGTACCAGCCTACAGCACTTCCCCTGGCAGCTCATTCCATACACACACCATCCTCTGTATGTAAAAGTTACCCCTCATGTCCTTTTCAAATCTTTCCCCTCTCACCTTAAACCTATGCCCTCAAGTGTTGGGCTCTCCCACCCTAGAAAAAAAGACCTTGGCTATTAACCCTAACTATGCCCCTAATGATTTTATAAATCTCTATAAGGTCATCCCTCCAACACTCCACATACAATAGCCCAGCCGATTCAGCCTCTCTCTAAAGCTCAAACCCTCAACTCTGGCAACATTCTCATGAATCTTTCCTGAACCTTTTTCAAGTTTAACAATGTCTTTCCTATAGCAGGGAGATGAGAATTGAACACAGTATTCCAAAGTGGCCTAACCAACATCCTGTATAGCCGCAACATGACTTCTCGCTGGGGTCTTCCAGTGAGAGCTGAGAGAGCAGAGTAGGAGTGCTTGTGAGAGTTGGGGTCTATAAGAGCGGAAACAAATTGATATCATAAGTCAGTTGAGCATCCATGGCAGCTATTGCTGCTCCACAGCTTGGGTACCAATATTTCAGCTTGCAAACCGACTTGGTATCCCAATCTCCACTTTGGGAACGTCTACTAATCACTGAACTACACTGTTGGATTTGGTCAACACATATTGACTGAATGCAGACATTTTAATTTGCAAGTGGAATTAAAAAGGCTAAAACGGCCTCATTGAATAGGAATTTGAATAGTTCCTGGCCCACAAGTCTCCATTTTCCATTGTTCAACCTTATCCAGCATTAAAGTTTTATTGGTTTGAGATTAGTCTCACTCAGGCTCTGGAAATATTCCACATGTGCAATTTGAAGTTGTTTTAACATAAGTGAAAGGCCTGAAAAATACTTAATTAGGGTGGAAAGATGGGCAAGCACATATTTATATCACACCTTTCCTGACGTTGACATGGCCCAATCTGCTTTTCAGTCAATTAATTAATTTTGCAGTGTAATAGTTATTGTAACATAGAGGATGTGGCCAATTTGCACTCAGCAAGGTCTTGTGAACAATAATGAGATGCCGACCAGTTAATCTGTTGAACTGATTTTGGTTCAGGATAAAAATTGGAGGGAAGCAAAGTGAGCTTCCCTGCACTTCACCAAATGTGCCTTGGGATCTTGGCCTGAGAAAGCAGACCAAGACCTACATTTAACACATCATCCAAAAGATGGCACCTCTGAGTGCACCATGGTCCCTCAGTGCTCCAGTGGATATCAATCTAGATTTTAGTCTCTGGAGAGGGAGTTGAGCCATCTGACTTCGAGAAAAAGCTGAAAGATGGCTGATAGCAGAACAATAAGAATGTGAACAGGGAGACAGTGTTGTAATGGTAATGTCAATGAGTTCACAGTCAGGAACTTCATGTTTTGAGACATGGGCTTGAATTCCACTTCGCAGATGGTGAAATCTGAAATTCATACATAAAAGAAATCTGGAATTACATGCCATGCTAATGGTGAATGTGTACCTATTGTTATAAAAGCCCATCTCATTCACTAATATATTTCAATGATGGCAATCTGCCATCTGATCTCAGCTACATGCAATGTTGGGGACTCATGGCTGCCCTGTGTGCAATAAAGGTCATCCTTGCCAGCAAAATTCAAAAATGAATATACTTTTTAAAAGATCAAGGGAAAGACTGAAAAGAAGATAAAGCAGCACATATCGAGCATAAGCTGAACTTAAAAGAAAACATGAAGAAATGGCAAATTTGATTTTTTTTAGAAAAAATACGAACCGCTCATTTGACATTCTGAATACAAACAGCAATTTATCAGCTAAAAGGAAAATGAAGTGGGTGCACAATGGGAAATTATTCTCTGATTGCCAATCTGAATTTGGATTTCTCTCACAAGAATACATTCTGCCAAACTCTGTCCTTCCTTCCAGGTTTCAGTGAAGTACCAATCCTGAATTATGCCAGCCCCACCGTATTCCTCTTCAGTCTACACACTGTGCAAATAATGGGACCGAGCTGAGCAACTAATGCTTACACTGCTGTGAGCTATAAATCAATTGGTGGCATTTTCATGCTTTTAATTGAAGAAGTCACATTGAAAAATGCTGTGTTTATGTAATGATGCAGTAGCTACAGTATAATTGTAATTTTAATATGAAGCATAATTTTACACAATATAATTACTTGCGCTACTGACTCTCTGAACTAGATATAAATTGCAACACTAAAGTAAACAGTTCAGTTCTGCACCTAATCCCTGATAACAGTTACTTCATTTCAATAAATGCAAATAGACATTTTCCCACCAACAAGACCAATTTACCAAGAACTGGTTTGAGGCACAGTCCCTGGGTTGGGTTAATGGACAATATTGGCTCCTGATGGACCTGGAAAAATCTGTTGAGCAAAAGTAGCCTAGGTGAAGAGATCATTGGTGTTTTCAGGATAATGCTTTAGTACAATACAATATGGACCCAGCCTGAAAGCAAGCTGTATTAAACCTGGTTTTGTATAATGAGATAGAATTAATTAATGACCTCATAATGAGGACAACCATAGGTATCAGTGACCATAATATGATTGAATTTCACTTTGAACTTGATGGAAAGAGGAATGAATTCAAAACTTGAGTCATACAGCTCAGAAACAAACCCCTTTGGTCGAAGCAGTCTATGCCGACCATAATCCCAAACTAAGTAGTCTCACCTTCCTACTCCTGGCCCATATCCCTGGAGGGCTTACAGAGAACTGAATATATATTTGAAAGTGATGAATTTAGAAGGTAACAGGGATAGGGCTGGAGAATGAGTCTAGCTGATCTGCTTTTTTAGGGGCTGGTACTGACATGATAGGTCAAATGGCCTCCTTCTATACTGTAGAATTCTATATAAGACATTATAGCGGAGCACTTACTGAAGTTCATGATAATCAGGCACAGTCATCATGGTCTTGTGAAAGGGAAATTATATTTAACCAACTTATTGGGACTTCTTTATGGAAGTAAACTGTACAATGGGTAGAGGGGAATTGTTGGACGCATTGTACTTGGATTTCCAGAAGGTGCCACTGAAAGACAATTGATAAGGTGCCACTTAAAGACAATTGAGGAAAATAAATGCTCTTGGTGTTGAGGGGCATAACATGCTGCATGGATACATAATTGGCTAGCTAGCAGAAGATGGCAAATAGGCACAAGTGAGTCATTTTCAGGTTGCCAAGATGTAGTGAATTATGTGCAACAGAGACCATGCTGGGGCCTTAATGTTTTACAATTTATACGAATAACTTGGATGAAGAGAACTAAGGCATGGTTGCTACATTTTCTGACGACATAAAGATAGGGAGGAGTGGAAGTTGTAGGAAGGACATATGGAAACTACAAAAGTGATGTAGATAAAAAGTGAGAGGGCAAGGATTTGGCTAGTGGAATACAGTGCGCAAAATTATTCATTTTGGGAAGAAGAATAGTAAAGAAGCATATTATCTAAAAGCTGAGAGATTACAGAGCTCTAAGATACAGAGGGATCTGGGTGCCCTCGTGCATAAATTGCAAAAGGTTAGTTTACAGGTAAAGCAGATAATTAGAAAAACTAATAGGATGTTACTGGTTATTACAATGAGGATGAAACACAAAAATAGGGAGATCAAGCTTCAGTTTTAGAAGGCATTAGTAACTGAAGTATAGTGCACAATATTAGTCTTATTTAAGAAAGGATATAAATATTTTGGAAGAAGTTCAGAGAAGATTTATTAGACTCATACCTGGAATAGGCAGAGTGTCTAATGTGGAAACATTGGACAATTGGGGTTGCATCTACTACAACTTAGAAGAGTGACAGATGAGTTGATTGAAGTCGGCTGTTAGTCTCCCAGAGGGGTCTTGACAGTTTGGGGAAGGGCGGGGTTAGGTATTAAGTTCATGATCAGCCATATTCACAATGAATGGTGGAGCAGAATCGAGGGGTCAAATGGCTTACTCCTGCTCCTACCTTCTATGTTTCTATATTTCTGTGAATGTGGAAAGGATATTTCTTCGTGAGGGAGAAACTAAAACTAGGGGTTACCATTTCAAAATAGGGAATCGTCCATTCAAGACAGAGATGAGAATTCTTTTCTTAAATAGGACACAGGACTTTGGAACTCCCTTCTTCAAAAATGAAGAGAAACAGAGTCTTTGAATATATTTAATGCAGAAGTCGATAGATCCTTGATAAACAAGTTGGTCAGTGCATTGAGTGTAGGAGTTAAGAGATCATGTTACGGCTGTACAGAACATTGGTTAAGCCACTTTTGGAATATTGTGTGTAATTCTGGTCACCTTCCTATTGGAAGGGTTTTGTGAAACTTATAAAGGTTCAGAAAAGATTTACAAGGATGTTGCCAGGGTTGGAGGGCTTGACCTATAGGGAAAGATTGAATATGCTGGGACCATTTTCCCTGCAGCGTAGGGGCCTGAGGGGTGACCTTATAGAGGTTTATAAAATCATGAGGGGCATGGATAGCAGGAATAGACAAGGTCTTTTCCCCAGTTGTGGGAGTCCAAAACTCGAGGGCATAGGTTTAGGGTGAGAAGGGGAAGGTATGAAAGGGACCTAAGGGACAACTTTTTCACACAGAGGGTGATGCGTGTATGGAATGAGCTGCCAGAGGAAGTGGTGGAGGCGAGTACAATTACAGCATTTACACTGGATGTGTAAATGAATAGGAAGGATTTAGCGGGATATGGGCCAAGTGCTGGCAAATGGGACTAGATTAGGTTGGGATATCTGGTCGGCATGGATGAGTTGGTCAAAAGGGTCTGTTTCCATTCTGTACAGCTCCAAGACTCTATGACTGTATGACTCTAACAAAGAAGTGAAAGGTTATTAGGAGTAGGTGAGAAAATGGAAATAGTCAGATCAACCACTCTTTGATCTCTCTTTCTCTGAAACTGCTCTCAAAATTTGAGAGCTGAAAACTCAGTTAAAAGCCACACCACGAAAACAAAGAATTCTTAAATAAGAAAACAAAGGACAAAACTGAGTATTTGATGCTTCAATCTTTTCGTTGCATGACACTGTGCTTCATTTGAACTTTCATTATCAAACTTCACATACATTATTTTCACAATGAGCTCTTCAGCTATTTGTCGAGCCATGCACTTTGCAAAGTTACGGTTATTAAGCAACCCAACACAGCCAGACTGGCCTTTTCATCATCTCTCCTTCAATAAGCATACATTCAGTCATTTCAATCAAGTGAAAATTTGAAAAGCCCCCAAGTAGCTTCTGTCCTGGATCAGAAATTAATCCATTACAAAGATGATTCAGCTCAAAGCAAGGCCATTCAGCTGAAGGTCTGTCTGCTGGTTCTTTGAAAGAGCCAATCAGTTAGTCCCACTCTCCTGCTGTTTCCATTATTCTCCAAACGTTTTAAGTATTTACCAAATTCCTTTTAAAATTTATTAATGGGCCTGAATTCTACCATCTTTACAGGTACTGCATTCCAGATTATAATAAGTGACCACATAAAATAATTTCTTAACTCTCCTCTTGTTCCTTTGTGAATAAACATTTTTTTTTCTCTGACCACTGACTGTCCTGCCAGTGGAAATATTTGTCCATGCTGTTTCATAATTTTTAGCACCTCCATTAAATCTCCCCTTAACTGTCTCTGCCCTAAGAGGAACAATCTCAAGTTCTCTGGTCTCTCTACATAACTGAAATCTTTATCTCTGGTAAATCTCTAACATCTCATCATCATTAATCAAAACTGGCCTGAACATATTAAAAAAAAAGGAAACATTTATGGGAGACATTTCCAAGCCACTTAGAAAATTAAAATGACACATTTAGACTGGGCAATTAATTGAGAGTGATTGTTGAAAGACTTAAGTGTGCAGGCCAGTGATATACAAGTTTGTCATTAAATAGAAAGACTCTGCAATATAATATGATTTTTAACACACCAAAGAATTACACTTATCTCAGGAATGAGAGGGGCACGGTCACACTACATAAAAATGAATGGAATTGACTAAATGATAGCTCACTTTGACTGACTACACAATGTAAGCCTTATAGTTATCAAATTAATTCAAACTAAATATATAAACAGTGCTGTAGATCAAAAAACTAATTATTTGGCCTTGCTTGAGGAGTTCTCATACTTCAATTTCCATTGACATTCCATGATGCACTTACTGAAGCTTGATACACCACTGTCTAGCCAAGAGATGTAAATAGCATTACTGTTAAGCCATAACACCTTGGGGAAAATTTAGACAAGTAGTGTTTCCATTTCACTTTGTTGTTGCATTCTCCTCTTTGC
This sequence comes from Chiloscyllium plagiosum, assembly GCF_037043375.1. NCBI lineage: Eukaryota > Metazoa > Chordata > Chondrichthyes > Orectolobiformes > Hemiscylliidae > Chiloscyllium > Chiloscyllium plagiosum. Next base: position 17,117,189 of record NW_028270177.1, read on the forward strand.
AATGGTTCCAAGGGTCATATTTCTGAATAATATCCCTCAAGCCAAACATGTATAATAGATGGTCCACTGCAACCCACAACCCAATCACAACTTTAGTACTTAGAAGAGATTCCATTTTCCCTCAAATTTGCAATTCCATAAGAGCAATTCCATATATATCCACAAACTATTCAATGTTATCTCATAGACAGTCATTGAGTCGTACAGCATGGAAACAGACCCTTCAGCCCACCATGTCTATGCTGACCAACAAACACCAAATTACACTGATCCAATTTACCTGCACTTGGTCCATAGCCTATTTTGCCCTGGCATTTTAAGTGCCCATCTGGATGCTTCTCAAATGTTGCAAAAGTATCTGCCTCCACCATCCTCTCAGGCAGCATGTTCTATATTTATACCACCCTTTGGGTGGAAAGGAATTTTCCATGTACTTCCTTTAAACCACTTACTCCTCATCTTAAAACTTGTGTCTTCTGGTCTTAGATACGTCTGCCACGGGGAAAGGATTCTCACGATCTACCCTGTTTATGGCTTTCATTGTTTTGTGCACTTCAATCAGATTGCCCTGCAGCCTCCTCTGCTCCATGGAAAACAAACCCAGTCTGTCCAGTCTCTCCTCATAACTGAGACTTTTCATCCCAAGCAACATCCTGGTGAATCTCTTCTGCAGCCTCTCCAGGGCAGTCACTTCCTTCCAATAGTGTAGTGACCAGAACCGCACACAGTATTCCATCTACAGACTAACCATTGATTTATAGAGTCATAACAAGACAGCTTTGTTCCTATATTCTGTGCCCCGGCTAATGAAAGCAAACATCCCATATACCTTCTTCACCACCCTATCTATCTGTGCGGACACCTTCAGTAATCTATGGATTTGTACACCAAGGTCTCTTTGTTCCTCAGTACTCCTCAGGCCCCTACCATTCGTTGCATATATCCTTCCCTTATTAGATCTCCCATTGCCTCACATTTACCAGGATTAAATTCCATCTGGTATTGTTCTGCCCAGGTTGCCAGCTGATCAATATCAGACTCTAGCCTGAGACCATCCACTTCTCTATTAATAGCAGCATCAATTTCTGTGTCATTTGCAAACATCTACATTCTACATTCACATCCAAATTGTTAATGTACATAACAAACAGCAAGAGTCCTAACATTGAGTCCCACTGTGTTACACTGCTGGTCACTAGCTTCCAATCACAATCATATCTAATAATAATTGTTCCACACATTCATAACGGAGCTATCTATTAATTCCAATTTCATATATGTACGTATTTTACGTAGATTCACACAGCACAGAAACAGACCCTTTGGTCCCACCAGTCCATGCCAAACACAATCCCGAACTAAACTAGTCCCACCTGCCTGCTCATGGCCATATCCCTCCAAACCTTTCCTGTTCATGTATCTATCCAAACGTCTTTTAAACATTGTAATTGTGCCCGGATCCATCACTTCCAAAAGAAGTTCATTCCACACACGAACCTCACGCCGTGTAAACCATTTGCCTCTTCCATCTTTTTTAAATCTCTCTCCTCTCATCTTAAAAATGTGTCCCATGGTCTGAAAATTCTCCACCTTAGAGATAAGTCAACTACTATTAACTCTACCTATACCTCTCATTATTTTATAAACCTCTATCAGTCACCTCTCAAACTCCAATGCCCCAGTGAAAGCAATCGCAGCCTTTCTCAAAACCTCAAGCTTTCCATACCAAACAACATCCTGGGAGATCTTTTCGATACCCTCACCGGCTTAATAACTTGCTTCTTATAACTGGGCAACCAGAACTGGACACAATATTCCAGAAGAGGCCTCACCAATGTCAACCTCAACAGAACATCTCAATTCCTACACTCAAACACTGTTCAAAAGCTTTACTGCGTGTTATCCCACCTGCCACTTGTACCTATTCCATTTTGTTATAGCATGATTGAGTTGCCAACTCTGCTCACTACTTGACTGTTCTGTAAATTTCTGAAGCTTCTCTCTGTTTAATATATTGTATCAATGATTTCCACTTGTTGTTTAATATAATATCCACTACTCTTGTTTAATATAAACAATGTTATCCACCAACTGTCAATGTGAATGTCACAGACAATTTACCAGCATTCATTATTAGTGCTATATGATAGTAACAGCTTTATTTATCACTATACTTCCCATGCAGCTTTTTTATATTGACTCATGTGATGTTAGTGCCGCTGGCTGGGCTCACATTTATTGCCTAGTCCTTGGTGTCCTTGAAAAGGTGATGGTGAGCTGCCCAAATTCTATCCATAAATCGCTTTGCATCAATCAGTGTTTTAAGATAAAATGTATTTTCTTTAACAATAGAATTGATTTTTTTAAAGGCATACAGGTGACTGCTGCTAACAGGTCTGTCAGTTAGGCAAACATGAGGACTGCAGATGCTGGAAACCAGAGTTTAGATCAGAGTGGTGCTGGAAAAGCACAGCAGATCAGGCAGCATCCGAGAAACAGGAAAATTGACGTTTCGGACAAAAGCCTGATGAAGGACATTTGCCCAAAACGTCGATTTTCCTGCTGCTCGGATGCTGCCTGACCTGCTGCGCTTTTCGAGCACCACTCTGATCTAAACTCTGGTTTCCAGCATCTGCAGTCCTCACTTTTTCCTAGTTGATTTTAACCTTACTGCGAATCCTCTTGCCTACCTTGAAGAAGTTCTCCTCCTCTCTCCACAAGAATCTCAGTGAGTCTCTCTCTCTCACTGCAACCCCCAGGTCTGTCAGTTAGTCCAGTAAGCTGTTGAACTGCAGGTAGCTGGGTTGAATTTTGAAATGGCTGGAACATGTGGAGAATGGCCAAACAAGCAGGAGATGTAGAGGCCTGCGCTGTCATGCTGGTTTGTTGGCATGTTCTCATCTCCGGGAACATTTTCGGAGACTGAGGGAGCTAACAGCTTCCCAACCCACAAATTGGCATGAGCTGAAATATGGCCCAGGGATGCAGACTTTCTAACACATTCTTGGAAGCACCTCCACTCTTAAGTGCCACCTCTTTCTTACATACGATTGGCAACCCCCATCTCCTGCAGTGGAGCTGTCAATCCCTCAGGGGATGCGCTGCCTCCTATTGACCGTCCTTCACTGGATAGTGAGGAGACTCTCTGACCACTAAATGGCATGACCACAAATAATGGCATCCGCCATCAGGTTGAGATCCAGAAATACACTGGGCCCCGATCACAGATTTACAAGTTGGCCTCTGGTCTGGACAGTGCCAGATTTGAATCCACAGTTCTACTGAACTGGTTGATGGCAGCTGGCATGGCAACAATGCTATTAATGGCTTCATGGGTTACCCCCTGGTTAAGGGGGTTTTTTACAATTCATTTTGCGGGATGGGGGTATTGCTGGCTGGCCAGCATTTATTGCCCGTCCCTTGAGAAGATTGTGGAGATTCTGCCTTGAACTGCTGCAGTCCACCTGCTGTGGGTTGACCCACAATGCTCTGAGGGAAAGAATACCAGGATGTTGACCCAGTGGCTGTGAAGGAATGTTGATATCTTTCCAAGTCAAGCGATCTTCATCCCATGACCTGGCCTGACTGGTGAGTGTGTGTGTGTGTGTGAGAGAGAGATAAGATGAACCAGTCTGTAGGCAAATAGCCCTTATCCTTTCTGTCAGGAATTACATCTAAATAATTAGCATTTGGGCAACGCATTAGTGTCCATGGAAACATGCCCCAACAAGGAGTCAATCTCTTCAAGAGACATGGTGGTGGTGGTGGTGGTGGGGGGTGAGAAAATTGGTGTCAAATTAAGGTCACACAACATGCATTATGCAACTGGCATGGCACATGAAGTTCAGGTATGTGCTCATGGAGTGCTGTCTTTCATGGAATATTTCCAAAATAATGCAATTAAGCAGCCACATCCTGATTAAAAGAATGCGCTTAGCTATTCTCAGATCCTATTCACATTCACAGTTCTATAGCCTTGCCTTTCAGTGTCAAAGCTAATTACAGTTTTAGAGACTGTTAGGAGTTGGGGCCATACTTAAATCTATCACAGCAGATGCATCAAAGGTTGATTAACTCTTCATACTTTTCCTCTTCGCACCTACTTATCTACCTACAACAGCTGTTCTGTTAAACTAACCACACCCACAGATGCATAAATCCACCTTTAATAAATGATATCGCATTTTACTCTGTCATTACTTTTGTCATTGTTCTTGCTGAAGACTGCAAAGCCTTTTGTCCTCAAGCTGCTGTAAAATGCTTGAAGCTACAACAGAAACGGTCGAATACATATTTATTAGTAAAGTTTGAATGTTAGTTCACAACACTGATCTAAGAAAAATACTTTTTCCATGCACAGTAATATCTGCAACAGCTATCAGAACGGAGGAACTGAAGCCCTGACATAATGAGTACATATTTTTGTCACGTCCTATTTCCTCCTTGGAGAATTTAAATAATAATTCACAGACCAATGCATTTCATTAATGGCGCTTTTTTATGTTTACATGGTTGCAATGCCCCATTACCCAGCAGGTTCTAACTAAATTGGCAACCATTCATTAGAATTTGTTAAGATTGGAGACCTTTAACATGATCCTTCATTGCCATTGTGTTTTTTTTAAAAAAAAAGCTTGACTGAGGTTTTGATTTATGTCATGAAAGCAATGGACTTCAGTAATTAAAACTGTGCAAGAAAGTCACCTGGGTTGAGTATTTCTTTGTTTAAATTCCGCTAAGAACTTGTCGGGAATAATGACCTCCTTTACACTGCTCAGGAACCTGCCTTTCATTAGGGTATGTCTCTGGTGTACTCTGTGATGGGTTTTGGCTGGGGATACTCGGATGTTTATGGGAAGGCAGGCAATTTTGGTAATGAAAGTAATAATTTACAACAGACTTGGCTCTACTTCTAGCGCATTAACTACTTGTACCTGTGGCACTGGACTGTATTGCAATGTGTGATTTGAAGATTTATTTGGAGTGAATGTGAAAGACTCTAATGCTTAATGGGAGTACACAAATGAATGTAGGGTTTGTCGTTTAACACTGCAACCTCTGTGAAAAGATCTGCAGACACACTTAAAATAGGGAAAACACAGAAAGAATGCAAATAGTGTCTCTTCACAGTTCAAGTCTTTCTCTTTCCATTAGATGGAAGGGTCACCATTCAAGAATAGGTTTGCAACCATTAGTATTTCAATCTCAATCATGGAGACAGTAGTCAGGAATAAAGAGCAAAGACCAGTACCTTATTAAGGGAAAACACTGCTCACTATCTCAATCCCTTTAATACGGTATTTCTTTTTAAAAAAAGAAAACTTTAAATTCAAGTGTAATTTTGTCAGGTTCTATCAAGTGTGATTTCTGGACTTTTAAAAAAAATCCAATCAGCTGTAGATCAATGCAACTTTCCAGCAAGATGATAAAAGACAAAGCTTTTCAAAGTATATTAAGAAATTTTTTAAAAAACTCCAAATGTAGAAAACAGCAATTTGACATTGACATTTTTTAAACTGTGCGAAACCTGGAAAGGAACACATCACACCATATGCTCTGCATAAGATCTCCTTTGTCAAATACTAAAGCGAGTCTTTCAAATTGTTTGTGTAATTTCAATTTCCTTGTGACCCCTCATCAATTATCCAACTCGGAGCTTGCTGGAAATTGCTAGTGCCTTAAGGGTTAATGCTTTCAAAGAAATCCAAGTTAAGAAGTGCTTTCTGTATTCATAAATCTTTTACCATTATGAGTTGGGTAAGAATTGTGGTGAAAAAAAATACATCTGCCATCTGGTGTCAGATGCTTTACACAGGCAAAATTACAAAATGAAATTTAGATGAACTTCATTAGAAAATCAAGACCTAATTCATAGGGCTATTCATCACATTCTCATTCATGGATGCACTGCCACTAAAGAAACCGAAAGAAGTCTCGGATACGAATGGAACATAAAAGCTGAAATGGAGTGTGAAGGGATAGGCAAATAATGAGAAATCCAGTCAGGGAGAATATTGTCACTCCTTTTATTGGGTGAACTACTTAATTATTTTGGTGCAAACAATACAAGGGTCTGAATTGGCAATGTTGTGCTTTCAGCTTTCCTTTAGTTCCTTGTGTTATCAGTATTCCATTGGACACTTCCTCTCATTTAAAACTGGAAGTGAGGAATATGACCAGAGCTTGCTGACTCAAGCCGTGTTTTGTTGCATAGTGCAAAGCAGTTAGGTTCGATGACTGCAACACACAGGGGAATACATGTCTTTATTTTTAATTTCAAATGGACTATTTTGGCAGGCATAAAAATGAACTTGCAAACCATGTTCAGAATGTTTGTGAATACTTGTCACTTCTTGCTCCTAAGTGCAAAGTACCATGTGGGGTTGGGCCAACATGACCCAACCTGAACACTGCATTGTTGAAGGGATCTATTTTCTACAGGTAGGAGATTTACTCTGAGACTCTCTTTCAATCTTTGTTAGCACGCAATCAAAGCCTTTCTTCCCTGTACTTTTGGTATTCCACACTTCTCCAAACCCTCTCCTAAAGAAAGCAGGAGACGTCTTCTCTCAGTTACCAAAAATCCATTTTTCGAACATTCACAGATGCACCAAATACAGTATTCGGTATAACGGCAGTTAGATCGAATCAATGACACTGTAATAGGGAGTGCATCTTTTTTCATTTACTGGTAGGCAGAATAACAAGGTGGAGCTGGAAAGAACTGGAACAATGACAGATGTAATGCATGAGTGAATCTAATACCTGCTGGGGGCAAAGAAAGGCTTTGGAAATAACTCACACAAGATCTATCAAATTGCCATTACTGTCAACAAATTCCCCACAGCTTAATGCTGTTATCAGCAACAGTGGCCCAATGCAGATGGTTGGTTTTGCTGACTATTAGAGTTAAAAGGGGGGGGTGGGGGGGGGGGGGGGGGCGGAGGTTGGGTGATGATGTCTGATGGGGAAAAGCAAGGTGTAGACTTTCAATGCTGGCATTATTGGAGAGTTCTGCAAGATTTTGCCTCAGTTGAATGATTGCCAGACAGGAGTGTAGGTTGGAGATTACGCTGCATTCTGATTTGGAAGGAAGTGTTTGCTGCCACCATAGTTGCAGGGAGTCCACTCATACAGTCTTTGACCTCAATGCCAGCAACCCACAGGTAAACTACCTGCAGCAAAGAACAAAGTTGCCAAGTAATCATTTCCCCACTTGAACCCCTTGCTGTTTTGCTAACCAACCCCACTTGCCTCCCACTCACTGTTCCTCTTGACTACCATCCCAACCTTTGAGTTGAAGCTACCTCACCCACTGATCTGCTTCAAGTAAAGTAATATGCTGGGAAATGAGAGGAGGATGGAAGAGTCCAAAACTAGAGGGCATAGGTTTAAGGTGAAAGGGGAAAGATTTAAAGAGGACCTTAGGGGCCACTTTTTCACACAGAGGGTGGTGCGTGTGTGGAATGAGCTGCCAGAGAAAGTGGCAGAGGCTGGTACAATTACAACATTTAAAAAGCATCTGGATGGGTATATGAATAGGAAGGGTTTAGAGGAATATGAGCCAAGCGCTGGCAAATGAGACTAGATTAATTTAGGATAGCTGGTTGGCATGGACGAGTTGGATTGGCATGGACGAGTTGGACCGAAGGGTCTGTTTCTGTGCTGTACAATTCTATGACTCCTTGAGTGGCAAATAAAGTGGTCGAACGATGGTGACTGAGAGGCAGCAACTGCATCACACAGCAAATGATGTCAGAAGTACCAACTTCCTGTTACAATATGTTGGCAGGAGATACCAGTGATTCCAACTAGCCAGCTGGTGAAGGATCAAACTTGAGCCAATCTTGTCACACTTTAGGGAATGGGAAAGCTCAAGCTTCTGCCTTTTGAACAAACTCTGTACTTTTGCCAGTTCCATCTTCCTCCTGGCCATTAACCCAAACTGAACCTGTCTGATTGAAGCCTGTGTCCTCTGTGACTCCAAGCTGAACTTCAAAACTGACACTGACTCCATCATAAAAAAAAAGTCACTTTTACCCTGTCTACTTCTGCATCACCGCAGTCCATTTATCACTAAAACCCTCACTGTTCCCAGTCCCAATTACTCCATGATTGTATTGAACAGTGTCACATTCTTGGAAAACATCAGCTCACTAAAAGCTCTGGAGCCTGTAAGGTATTCTGCATCAGGTCCTTCTCATCCATTACTGCCTTCCTTCCTGATCCACACTGGCTCTTAATCTTTCAGACCATCCCAAACCAGATCTCCAACTTCAAGTTACAATCAGGCAAAGGATCAGGAAAATTTACATTTAAAGTGGGACAATATGTGAGATCCAGGGCATTTACTAAGAGAATAAAGCCACTGGATTCCACAGTTTTGAACAAATAACAAACTTGACAATACAGCACTAGATTACAATCTACAACACATGCACATCCTACTTCTCATGCCCATTGTTAATATGTGGTAACAGACTGTGACTAAATATCCCATATCAAATGGTAAGTGCAATCTGGCCAAATCCCCATATATTTCTCAGGACAGACTAGGGGCTTGTTCTTGGTCATTTCAGAAGCAAGGCTGTACGTGCTTTTACATCATGAAGCTGCTCCATCTCTGTCAGGGAATGGCTCTCTGGCTCCAGCATTCTCAGACCCCAACTCGCTGGTTGGCAGGATACCTCAGTCAGTTACTGATGTGCCTCTGCTCCCAGGTGAAGCATTAGCACTGGCCAGCACTGACAGTGGCTACGTGGATGCTGCTGGTTCCTGAGATGGCAGGGCTGACGTTTGAGGAGAGATTGTACTCCGTCAATGTTGGAAGAAAGAGATGGGATCGCATAGAAATCTATAAAATTCTAACACGGCCAGACAGGGTAGATGCAGGAAAGATGTTGCCATTGGTGAGGGAGTCCAGAAACCGGGGTCATACTTAAAGGATAAGGGATAAACCTTTTAAAGAGGCTGGTACAATTACAGCATTTAAAAGGCACCTGAATGGATATATGAATAAGAAGTGTTTAGAGGAATATTTGCCAAATGCTGGCAAATGGAACTAGTTTTAATATAGGATATCTGGTCGGCATGGATGAGTTGGACTGAAGGGTCTATTTCCATGCTGTACGACTGTATGATTTGATGACTGAGATGAGGAGAAATTTCTTCACCCAGAGGTTGGTGAGTCTGTGGAATTCATTACCACAGAAAGTAGTTGAGGCCAAAACATTGCGCTTTCAAGAAGGATGTGGATACAGCTCTTGTGGCTAAAGGGATCAAGGGTTTTGGGGGGGGGAGCGAGGTTATTGAGCTTGATGGTCACCCATGATCATACTGAGTGGTGGGGCAGACTTGAATGGTCAAATGACTTACTGCTCCTCCTATCTTCTATGTCCCCATGAGATGCTAGCCCAGTGATTGGGTCAGAATCAGCTGGGAGACACTCCAGCAGGGGCCACATAATTGGTGACCTCTGGGAATATGTCCCTCCATATTCTGCCAGCCCCCAAGGTTGAGTTGTCTCTTGCTTTAGCCCTTGTGGCATGAACTCAGCGCAAGCCATTAAGTTCAGGCCTGGATTTCCTCCTTCAGCTTGGCTTCCATCCTTATGTGATTACCTTTCTCTGGACTGCCCAGAGACTCTACATCAACATTAAAAGCAGCAATGGAGGCAGTGCAGGGAAGGTTCACTCGGCTGATACCGGTAAGGAGTGACTGTCTTATTTGGAGAGGTTGAGTAGGTTGGTTCCATACTCATGGAATTTAAAAGAATGAAATGTGACTTTTTTGAAACATTATTGTTGGGAGCGGGGTGAGGGGTGGTGCTTTTAACAGGATCGCTGTAGAAATGTCGTTTCCCTTCAGGAAAGTCAAAGGCCAATGGGCATTATCTCAGAATAAGGGGTTGTACATTTAACACATTGAAGTGAACTGGAATTCCTTCTTTCACAGGGCATTAAATGTGTGGAATTTTCCTTACCACAGAGAGCTGCCTAGGCTGGACTGTTAAGTATGTTCAAGGCTGAGATGGACAGATTTTTCATCAGTAAGGGAATCAAAGGTTAGGCAGGAAAGTAGAGATGAGGATTATCAGATCAGCCATGATCTCATTGAATGGCAGAGTGGACTCAATGGCATACTTGTGTTCTTCTATCTTAAGGCCTTATAATTGCAAGTTGTTATTGGGGTTTAGCTCTCATGACGAATTCGCTACATCAACCATGTTTATTGTAATTTGGTGATGCCCTCTGACCCACCACTAAAAAAGAACTTGCATTTATAGAGCACAGCTCATAAACTTGCACTCACTCCTTGAGCCAAACAGATTGAAAATACCACTTTGTACAAGAAGTCATAATAATTTCAATCATCTGAGCAATAGCATTTCAGAAGTAATAGCTAACCATTCTGTATAAAATAAATAGCCAGAGTGCTAGTATTTAATGGGATTAATTAGTTCAGCAAGTTTTATTTGAAAATTAGCTTTTCTGAAATATTGCAATTAACTGCTCCTGTTTAGACTGGTCTGAGTAATCATGAAATTACATGTGTTACTGCCTGTTATAAGTTGCAAGTGAAATTGTATGCTGGGAATGTTTGCAAGAAAGAAAATGCCCTATTTTCAAACAGGTTTCTAACACATAGAGCATCCCTTAACAACAATGTGCATTAATATAGTGCCTTTAATATAGCACTTTTAAAGTCGTGGACTGTCCCCTGGTTGTTATGAAGCACCAATCCACATAAGGAGATATTCCGGACAGGTGACCGAACATCTGGACAAAGATTGTAAAGGAGAACCAGAAAGGCTGGAGATGGAAGTGTTTAGAGAAGGAATTCCAGAGCTTAGATATGATTTGATTTGATTTATTATTGTCACATGTACCTAGGTACAGTAGAAAGTTTGGTTTTGCGTGCAGTACAGGCAGATCATACAATATAAAGTGCATTAGGGTAACAGAATAGAATGAGGAATACAATGTTACAGCTGCAGAGAAGGTGCACAAAGAGCAAGGTCAACGTTTCATTTAAAATTTGAGAGATCCATTCAGAACTTGAGAGCTTAGGCTGCTGAAGACTTGTCCAGTAACAGTGGGACAAATAAAATTGGAAATAACAAGGAACAAAGAAAATTTACAGGCCCTTCGGCCCTCCAAGCCTGAGCCGATCCAAATGCACTGTCTAAACCTGTCGGTCAATTCCTGAGCATCTGTATCCTTCTGCTCCCCATCTACTCCTGCATTTATCCAGACACATCTTAAATGAATCTACTGTGCCTGCCTCTACCACCTCTGCCGGCAACGCATTCCAAATGCCCATTGTGTGAAGTACTTGCCGTGTGTATCCCCCTTAAACTTTCCACCTCTCACCTTGAAAGCGTGAACTCTCATTATTGAATCCTTCACCCTGGGGAAAACGCTTATTTCTACCCACCCTGTCTATACCCTTCATGATTTTGTAAACCTCAATCGGGTCCCCCCTCAATATCATTTTTTCTAGTGAAAACAAACCTAACCTACTCAACCTCTCTTCATAGCTAGCACCTTCCATACCAGGCAACATCCTAGTAAACCTTCTCTGCACCCTCTCCAAAGCATCCACATCCTTTTGGTAATGTGGCAACCAGAACTGTACACAGTATTCTAAATGTGGCCGAACCAATGTCTTGTACAATGTTAACATGACTTGTCAGCTCTTATACTCATTACCCCGTCCAATGAAGGCAAGCATACCCTATGCCTTCTTGATTTGGAGATGCCGGTGTTGGACTGGGGTGTACAAAGTTAAAAATCACACAACACCAGGTTATAGTCCAACAGGTTTAATTGGAAGCACACTAGCTTTTGGAGCGACGCTCCTTCATCAGGTGATAATGACGCTATCACCTGATGAAGGAGCGTCACTCTGAAAGCTAGTGTGCTTCCAATTAAACCTGTTGGACTATAACCTGGTGTTGTGTGATCTTTAACTTTGTATGCCTTCTTGATCACTCTATCTACCTGTGTAGCAACATTCAGGGTACAATGGACCTGCACCCCCAGATCTCTCTGCCCATCAACTTTTCCCAAGGCTCTTCCGTTCATTGTATAATTCGCTCTAGAATCAGTCTTGACTAAATGCATCACCTCTGCACAACAGACCAGAACTGGAGGAGTGCAGAAATCCTGGAGGGTTGGGGGACTGGAGGAAATTCCAGAGTTATGGATGGAGCAAGAGAAAGGAGGGATCAGGAAACAAGGATGAGAATTTGAAAAGGCAATATTGTTGGATCGGGGATCGATGTAGGCCAGTGGGTAGACAGAAGGTATGAACAGGGCTCGGTGAGGGTGTTACAGGCTGCAGAGATTTAGATGAGTTCAGAATTTATGAAAGATGAGAGAGGCGAGGCCAGCTAGGTGTGCAATGGAATAATCAATCAAATCTGGATGTAACAAAGACATGGTTGAGGGTTTCAGCAACAGCTGAGCTGGGGTAGAGACAGAAGGTGGCAGTCTTGTGGTCGGAAGTTCATTATTAGTCAAATATGATGCCAAGATTGGAAACAATCTGGATGTCATGTAAACAGTGTGGGAAATCGACTCCAGTGGAAAAGATGGAAGAGATCCTGGGGAGTTGCAGCTAGGTATCATCAACCTACCTGTGTATCTGTTATCTGAACTGCAGTCGGCGCTCACAGCATATTGATGTTAAGGTCATCTTGGAAGATCTAGGTGTATCTTATACTAGGAAGAGACCTGGCTGAAAGCAGAGATCCTTTTAAAACTTATCTTTACTTCCAGGCTTTTAACTATACACAGAACTACTGCTCTCTGATTTCTCACATTCGCTTCCTTGTGCCAGCACTGTGATATAGCTCCTTGCTCAGCGCTGTTAGAGTTAATCATTTACTCTACATGTAGCACAGAATGGGATGGTGCATCCTAACCACAAGCTCAACAGTTTTTTTAAATATGTGGTAAGCAGATGGCAACCTCTAAGAGAGCTGGGCTCGGGAACCAAACCATTTTAGTTACAATATTGTTAACAGCATGGATCCACCAATCTGTTCAATGCATTTTCTTGGACATTTAAGCAAGGGTCATGTTCTACTACTTACGGATGCTGGCAAGACCACAGACTGAGGTGTGGGGAGGGTGGTGTTCAGGGGAAGAAAGTACACAGCATCTACAGAATGAAAGGGATCCAAACGATTCAGCCAGAAACAGAGCCTAGGCCTCATACTGTGTGTCTGAACAAAATTATGAGTCTGTTACATCATTTGTAGGTTTCTTTTTAATCCTTCATCCTCCAACAATGGAGATGTTGCTCTTTCTCTCATGAACAACAAAAAATCTTGGCTCTCCATGCAAAAGGTTTGAATTTTTCATCCTGGACATTCAAACCTTGCAATTATAGTTTGCCATATTAGGAGCTGAATAGTGCAATTTGTACAACTTCCACTGACCTTGCTATTTTAAGGCTGGCATTCATTCATACATTTTAATTGCGTGAACAATAGAAAAAGATCATATGAACTTATTCCGTGATTGTCCTCTTATTTCTCCAACAGTAATGATCACATTCCATTAACAATTTCAATCTTGAGAATGCTTGACAAGTAGAAGGTGGGATAAAGTTCCCTTTGCAAGATCAGAAGATCACGCCTAACTGCACAGTATTGTATATCCCAGTCCTTGATTGAGATCGTTAGATCTAATGCTGAACTTTGTGCAATTCAATGCTGTGTACTTGTGCCAAAAAGAATTGGATTGATAATCGTTTTACTTGGGTGTCTTACAGGCAGCACAAAAAAAGAAGATTTTCATGCTGTAAGCCAACATTGGACTTAAGCCCAGGCCCCAGAAGTGAAACGATGAGTTCAAATCCTTTACTTTTTAAAATGCTGCACAGATTGCTGTTCGACACAAGCATGTTGTTACAACTCAAAGATTTCTTTTAAAGGACTTTGGTTCAATAATGCATTGAGAAAATTTCGCAAACATTCTACTTAACAATGCTCTAATTGAAACGCTTTTCCACACAATGTCAATATATGCAAATCTTTGAACAAAAAGCAACAGTGTGGGCTAGAAATGTAGAGAATGAGGGATAGCTTGTTCAGCTTTACCATAAAGGACCACGTGCTTTCAAAATTCCATCGCTTCCTATAGTCGTTCATCCAAGATCTGCCCACTGGTCAATACAGCTTGGTTGGTATACCATTTGGCTCACAAGGCAGCCCACTATCTTACTCAGAATGTTTTGCTGTGTACCTTTTTGAAAGGTTTTGATTCTGCCAACAGTACAAAGGTTTGAACTGATTGTCACTTGTGCTCTCCACTGCCTTCTGAGTATTAATAATGCTGTCTGGGGACCAACCTCAATCCAGCCTAAATAATTTAAAGTCAGTCACAAACTACTACTGCAGCAGTGCAACAAAAAACTTTCAACCTTTTATCATGTTTCTGTGTACAGCAGAAACATCCCATTACTTTTTTACCTTTTGCACATAAAATAATGAAGGTAGAGTTAATGAGTTCTGCACGTCTGTAATACCATGTCTCCACTCTCTCTCTCCATTTAGCAGTGCAAATGGACAACCTGAGCTGCAGAAATGGGCCCTAGTCTTGGGCAAAGGACTGAGATTTATTGCCAGTTTTTCATTATCGTTTCTGATTAGGGAAGGGGATTTGGCATGGTGCAATGTCTGCAGATTTCTACACTTGCACATGCTGCTTCAATTCTGCTGTTTTGCACAAAAATCTCCAAATTAAAACAAATCACTTGTGACAATAGCTGGTTAATTGGGTCTGTGATTGCATGTGGAAAAAGAAGCCTTCATCAATAATTTGCAAGTTGACTTACAAATGCACCCTCTCAAATCAAGATTCAACTTGTGCCATTTCCTGAAGGACACTGCTTTGTAATCTGCTCATCTGTTTTCAGACTGAACACTGTTATTTTAGTAGTATTAACTGTTTTAGTTATTTGGTTTTATTAACCACACCCCTCCGCACCCTCTCCTTTGAAGGTGACGAACATTGTGGAGCTATGGCAACGGTATTCCAGCCCTCTCATACTTTGCTGGTAGCTGAACAGTGAATTGAGATTGGCTATTTGGCCATGGAGGGAACCACAGGCAAATCTAGCTGGTCCTGACATCTATTCATGGAACATTTTCCAGTGGGGTGAGATTATAGGATACGAATCAGAAGTAGGAACCTTGGCACTTGTTCTTAGCCTTTCCTAAGCTTGAAATACTGCAGCCAACTGCAACACCCAATTTGGATCAGGTTAATACTGACTGGAAGTTGAAACTTGGATTTTCCTGGCTTGCATAAGCTTTATGCTACATGCCTTTATCTGTACAGCCATTGGCAGGGATCTTGAATTCTTTTTATGAGGTTGCTCTGCCTGCACACGTAAATGCTTCTCAAATTTCTATAAAGTAGGCAAATTGTACTCAAAAAGCCTAAATTGGTTATGGTACGTCAGAAATCAATGAACCATTATCAAGCACACCTCCAACATCAAAATATCAAGGTGACCCTTCGAGCTACTGAATGGGATCACTAATCCTCCATGATTCACCTAGCTTAATGGTTGTAGGTTTTGCTGAATCATTTTGAAAAACTTAATGGTTGTATGAAGTACAAATTCAAGTTCACTGCAGACCTTACCTGTGAAAACAGGCCTGCAGTTGTGGTTCTCAGGCTTAAAACACACACAGGCTCAAATAGTGACGCTGTAGTCTGGAATAAAAAGAAAACATGATTGAAAAACCTTCCTACTGGTCGTGTTAAGATGTCTTTGATTGTACACTTGTGACTTACACATAAGTTGCTTCATAGAAGTCAAACACAGGTCTGACTGTGCTCTTGCCAAATGTATTCAGAATACACCATATTGTTTTTAATCATACTCACAGAAAAGGCAATGCAGTTCACACAAGGTAAACATTTAGAACAATTTTTCAGTACTACCCACACAAGGCAACATCATTAACACAGCAGTTTAATAATTAGACAATTTGCATGTTGTGTGTCAGACTGAATTTGTCATGTGAATGGAGGTTTGGCCTACACACCCGCAGACAGTTCAAAGGGAAGAGTCTCCATCTGCACTATTATACCTCAATTTCAGGCAAGCATAAGTGCATAAAAACAAACCATTTGGACAGTTGTTGCTTTTCTATGTAGAATGACGATTTTAGTCTTTGTTAAAATTGCTACTTAGCATGGGGAAGTTATTGTCAAAACTTGGTAATTTAAAGGTTTTATTTTACAGAAATGGCAAAATGCATTTTGAAGAGACATTGATTTCCCAAGGCCCCTGCTGAGATTGATTAGCTTTTAGAGGCGAGTTTGGCAACCCTCCAACTTTACTTCAATGCATCAGCACTGAGACAGCAGCAAAAGGTCAATCACATGAAGCGGCAGATTTTGATCAGGAAACAGCAGATTCCCCCAAATTCTGCAACATAAGGGTGGGAAACAAGTGGAAATTGGGCATGCAATCACCTTCAAAGTTGTTTTATCTGACAGGCTGCAAGTGCTCACATAGGACCGGACATTTCTGAAAACCTCAAGAGCTCAATTGTTTCTTCGAAAATTGGAAAATGTTGTTGGAAAAGGCCCACTGGCATAAAAATATTCACAAAAATTGTGAAAAGGAACACAATCATCGAGGAAGTATTGCAGTTCAAATCGAGGTCTACGACAGGGACAAAGTAACGTTATAACGCTGAGCTATAGCAGCATTTCATAAGTAATGTCATGTCCCGCTGGGGTATTGTGTTGGAAATCAAGCTCCACTATTGCTGGAAACCTGCCAAAGTCAAAGATTTTATCAAACTTTGAAATATTCCCTGATATACTTAAATAAAATAAAGTACTGCTGATGCTGGAAATCTGAAACAAAAGCTAGCAGCATTTGTCGAGAGAAAGCAGAGTTAATGTTTCAAGTCCAGTGACCCTTCTTCAGAGTAGTTTTGCCAACAATGTCTGGTTTTGCTCCCCAATTTGCTTGTCTGTTGTGACCTAGCTAAACAGAAAACATGGATAATGCTTCTGAACTAACGAGAATTACTATTTATTACAAATATATTGAATTCTGCTAAAAGTAAAGGAAATGAACTACTGACATGCAACTCTACTTGTTAAAGCTCCGCTTGTTTTATAAAAAAATCCTACGCACTCATATAGACAGACAAAAATATTGGTGCTATGGCTGGAGGCAATAAGCTGGGAAGGCAGCTCAATGGTCCTTGTTCAAAGGGTTTGATGAGATGATTCTTTTCATGGCCAGGATTTGGGGTTCTTTGATCTCTTTCCTCCAGGTTCTTTTTCTGTCCTTTGTAGGAGGCCCGGGCAATTCTTAGCTACTGCTTAAACGCCACCATAAATAGCAACTGGTGAGAGAAGATAACTGGCTTTTTTCAGGAATTGGTTATTTTCTTCTCCAGAGATACACTGCTTTCCTGTTTGGGAGCTGAAAAGGTCTTAGTGATTTTGTTCATACCCACAAGCTGTTCAGCAACCCTGGAGCCAAACTTATAGTTGTGGCTAGGCAGATGGCTTTTGTTGTCCAGAGCTGGGCACAATTCCACAAACCAATCAGCTACTTGTTGCCAGCTGAATCTCACTTTGTACACTCCCCTCGTGCTAGCACATCTACAATCAGCCTCCTCCGCTGGTTGAACAAAGCAGCAGTGTAAACACCACTTCCAATGAGTTTCTGCAACTGAGTTTTAAAAGTGCAGCAATCCCTTTCCTAATACTTCATCATTTTTTCCATTTCAAGCCTCAAGACAAAAAAAACAGAAAATTAAAAAGATATGATTGTTATAATAAGTAACACACATCGTCATCTTTGAAGGAAAACCAGCAGGTTTCCACAAGTGATTTGGTATGAGCAACTTGTGTCATGCTCCAGTACATCATGAATTATCTGACAATATTTAAACATTGTGAATACAGTTTTAAAAAATGATCATTGCAAGTTCTACTATATGCCCTTTTGATTCATGAGCTGGACATATGCATCCATTGACAAACTCAAAACTCTCTGTGTTAAAGAATGGACCACCAACAAAAAGAACTGCAGCTTTCAACTGACTTACCTTTCTGTTAAACTGTGGGCAAAGGAAGGATTGACATTCTAAGTGCATTGGATGAACATAAAATTGATCCAATTGACCTTTTGTTGTATTATGATAGTCTCTCATCCAGCTCAGTTTGGATGACCTTCAAAGGGTCAACCAACAATACAGGATGTTTGATCAACAGACCTTGGATGAAGGGCAGCACGGTGGCTCAGTCGTTAGCACTGCTGCCTCACAGCACCAGGGACCCAGGTTTGATTGCAGCCTCAGGGGACTGTCTATGTGGGGTTTGCACATTCTCCCTCTGTCTGTGCGGGTTTCCTCCCACAATCCAAAGATGTGCAAGTTAGGTGAATTGGTGATGCTAAATTGCCTAAAGTATTTAGGGATGTGCAGGCTAGTTACATTAGTCAGGGGAAATGTAGAGTATAGGGTAGGGGAATGGGTCTGGGTGGAATACTCTTTAGATGGTTGGTGTGGACTTGTTAGGCCTAATGGCCTGTTTCCACACTGTAGTCATTCTAAGAAAATTCTATGAAGGGCTTTGAACTGATACAAGTCACATGATGAGCACAGCCATGTTTTCTCTCCCTGATTGTAAAAAAGCAAAAGCTGACTTGTAGAGACAGAGTTTCATCAGAGGCTATCAGAAAGGCTGTCAGACCAGCTGCAAGTCAGTGAAGCTGCCAGAGTAAGAACCATCAATATCTTGAAAAATGGGAGAACTGTTTTACCTGTTCGAATTTCAAGTTCAGCCAAGAACTAACCAATTCAACTACAAGAAGTCTGGAAATCCTCTGCTTTTCAAGACATTCACTCCAGTCAATTATCAACACATCAAATAGACCACAGGCCTGCAACAATACAGACTGAGACAATTATACATTGTGACTGTACTGCTTCCTTTATCTATAACCAATATGTGCATATGTGATTGTATGTGTGATTCAAGTAAGTGTTTTTTTTAACATTCAGGGCAAGTGTGGACAACAAATGATCTTCTTTATTGTAAATTTACAAAATGCTTGCTGCTGGAAATACTTAAATTGGGACAATCACTTTGAGGGTAAGAAAATGCAGTATAAAACAACAGTAAGAAAACAGAAGTTGTGCCCATGACACTTGCACAAGGAAACCAAAAATATAAGAAGGAGCAAAGTGTCAGGGGAAACACTGAAAACCCACAAACCACAATACCAGCAAAGGAATTACTTCCAAAGAGCTAAAGAAAGCAATTGGTTAGAAATGTGAATTGTACAGTAATATAGACAATAGGCTGCCGTCCTACCAAGAATGATTTCAACACAAAGTCATTAATTGGCATTTTATTAAAAAGATTGAATGTCATATAAATACACTCACAGCCAGTATACTGGCTGGGATTTTATCAAGCTTGTCCACTGGTCTGAGAACCATTGTGGAACCTCTGTTAGTCCTGTGAGTAAGGTCTGATGGAATTCAATTGGTCACTGCCAGGCTTTTCTTGCAACGTGGATCCATGGCATGGGATGTCCCAAACACCGAAAGCTGTTGGCCAATTAGAGTGTGTTCGCTTCTCATGTTGCCAATGCCAGTTGAAATAGTGCCCGTTTATGGTACTGTACCCAACTGAGGCCCAGTCCCGTTGACAAAGCCTGTGTCACAGGTGAGTGAAAATTGAATGGAGATAATGTGTGGGGGAGGGCACTGGAGCAGTAAGAGGGTGCCTCAGGCAAGGGCCAGTTCAGTGGTTTTCAGTGGCACCATTGCCCCCCTACCATCAGAGTACCTCATACTGAGGGAATGCCCTAGCAACCCTGACCCTCGGGAGGATATTGGCTTTACCTGGCCCATTTCTAAAGGTGCTATTTTAATCTTGCAATTGTGCTGGGCTCAAGGATAAAGGTTTTCAATTGGCAATCTTAACAGATGTCCCACTCTTGGCTGGGAACCCACATCAGCTCCTTCCAATCTCCAATTAATAAGGGGAAGACATCCTGACATGGCGACTGACAAATGGCCTCTCCTAGTATTAAGTGGCCATAACCAGCAATGGTGCCCACTGCAACCCGTTATATAAAAGCCAGCCTCATGAAACTGCAACCGACGCTTCAGTGCAGAAGATATACATATTATAGCCAAGTGATTTTTATTGTACAGCTGACCTGAGCCAGCCAACTTATCCTGGCTTTGGGCAATCTGTCCTTAAAACATCACCTTCAACTCCAGTCTTCAATTGTGCTTTCACTGTTATACTATTTCTGGGGATGCATTACTCCTGAATTATCAGCATTCCATTACCCTCCACCTATTCTCAATCGCATTTTCCAACATCTGATGATCTTGAATTCCACAGGAAGATTGTTGATGTTTTATGGATAATCCAACATTAAATAAGCCTTGCCATCAAAACAATGATACTTAGTCTTTCCTCTTTCAAGGAGATATATCCTAAATCTTTGTCCTTCAGTTCAGAGTGTGCATTTTGATTGCATGTACAGGTCAGTGTGGTAACACACAATTCAATGAGCTCAACAGCATGTATTTCTATAAAACACAATTCAATACTTGGTTCCAAGTAAAACAGTTTTAAATTAATGGTAAGAATGAAATTTTGATGTTAATTAATTCTTGTTTCTACACTATCATTCTGCTCAATAAGTATGAGATGTAACTTTTAGTTATGACGGGCAGAGTCTGAGAGCTTTGTAGTTTCTGTTTGTCTGGTGTGAGTCTGGAACAAGTAACTATTATTTTCACTAGAAAGTTTCTTGTCCAGCTTGTACAGTAAAATCTCCTAGCTATTTTAAATTCAGAACATATGTATTGAAAGGAGCCTAAAGTGGGTAACATATATAATACTATGTGAACGAACACTAAATCAAACGAACATTGCATAGCTCCGATGAGTGTAGAGATATCTAAGACAACCATTTAAGAGTCTGCAGATCCTCTCAATTACACATGGTGTGGTGTATGTTCAATTGAATTTGACCTATGTAAAGGTCCATTGAACAACTGATGTAATTCACAGTTCAGCTGTAGGCAGGTGACACCTAGATAGGATTAGAAACCTGCTTACATCTGTGGTGTGAGCAGGATATTACTGTTCCCTACAGACTCTGTAACTAAGAAAAATTAGTCCCATTTGTGGAACCTAAAAATTGACTGATTTATTGTTGTTACGTGTACCGAGATACAGAGAAAGTGTTGCTTTGCGTGCTATACAGGCAGATCATACCATACAAGGTGCATCATGGTAGTGGAACAGAGTGCAGAATACAGTGTTACAGCTGCAGAGAAGGTGCAGAGAGAGAGATCAGAATTACCATTTGGGAGGTCCATTCAAAAGTCTGATAATAGTGGGGAAGACACTGTTCTTGAATCTATTTGTACATGAATTCAAACTTTTATATCTTCGGCCTGATGGAAGAGAGTGGAAGAAAGTATAACCAGGGTGGGAGGGCTCTTTGATTATGTTGGTTGCTTTCCCAAGGCAGTAGGAAGTATAGGATGGAGTCAATGGATGGGAGGCTGGTTTGTGTGATGGACTGGGCTGTAGTCTCTTGCCATCTTGGGGACAGTAGTTGCCAACCACACTGTGATGCATCCAGATAGGATGCTTTCTACCGTACATCCATAAAAATTGGTAAGAGTCCTTTTGGACTTACCAAATGTCCTTAGCCTTCTGAGGAATTAAAGACATTGTTGTGCTTTCTTGACCATCATGTCGATGTGAGTGGACCAGGACAGATCATTGGTGATCATCACTCCCAGGAACTTGATGCTCTCAATCATCTCCAGCTCAGCACCAGTGATACAGACAGGGGTGCTCCCCCCACTCCGCTTCCTGAAGTCAGTGACCAGCTTCTTCGTTTTGCTGATGTTGATGGAGAGATTGATGTCTTTACACCATGCTGCTAAGGACTCAGTCTCTTTCCTGTATTCTGTCTCATTGCTGTTTGAGATCTGCCCTACAAGGGTGGTGTCATCAGCAGACGTAAATGGAGTTGGGGTGGAATTTGGCCACACTGTTGTGAGTATATAAGGAGTATAGCAGAGGGCTGAGTACACAGCCTTGTGGGACATCGGTGTTGTGGATTATGGTGGAGGAGGTGTTGATGGCTGGTCTTACTGATTGTGGTCTATGGGGCAGGAAGTCGAGGGTCCAGTTACAGAGGAGGGAGTGAGACCTAGGCTTCGAAGTTTCGAGATGTGTTTGTTTGGAATTATGGTGTTGAATGCGGAGCTGTAGTCAATAAGTAGGAGCCTGATGTAGGAATGCGTATCATCCACATGTCCCAGGGATGAGTGTAGAGCCAGACAGATGCTGTCTGCTGTGGATCTGTTGCACCAGTTGGCAAATTATAAAGGATCAAGGTGGTTTGGGAGGCTGGAGTTGATGTAAGTCATGACTAACATCTCAGAGCCACCGGGTGGAGTCATTAAGGCACGCTGCATGATGTTTCTTTGGCACCGGGATGATAGTGGTCTCCTTGAAGCAGGTGAGGACTTTGGATCGTAGTAAGGAGAGGTTAAAGATATTCTGTGAATACGCCCACCAGCTGGTCTGTACAGGACCTGTGTGCACAGCCGGGAATTCTATGCTTTCCAGGGGTTCACTCTCAAGAAGGTCAATCTGACATCTCTGACAGTGACCGTGAGTACAGATGCACCTGAGGCTGTTGGAATAGAGGACATTGTTCCACTGACTTTCTGTTCAAAGTGAGTATAGAATGCATTGAGCACATAGGGTAAGGATGTACTGCTGCCCTTGACTCTGTTCGGCCTCGCTTAGTAGCTTGATGTATTGCATAAGCCTTGCCACAAATGCTGGGTGTCTGTGTGGTTGGTTTAGGTCTCAAGTCTAGTTTGCTGTTGCCTCTTGGCATTATGACGGTTGTACCTGGATTTCTTGTATAGGTCAGGGTTGTACACCTCAGTAGGGAGTCGATCTCCAGGTTCATCCATGGATTCCAGCTAGGGAACATTCGGATTGACTTCCTTGGCACACAGTCTACACACTTACTGATGAAGTTTGTGAGGGCGGTGACCAGCTGAGTTCATGAATATGGACCAGTCCAAGCAGTCCCATAGAAGCTCTTCTGTTGCCTCACTGACGGTACGTCCTCATGCTTCAATCTCTGCTTGTAAGCCTAATGGTCTCACAAATACAACTCTCATAATCATTGCCACAGCTTGTACTATAGACTAACGGTTAAGCTAATGTTTCGTTGGCAGCCTCTGCCTATACTCATGAAATCCTTGTTAAATAATATCTTTTTTAGACAGGAAAGAAAGCAGCTGAGCATATTCTATTGTTAACAACCGAGCAGCTCATCTGAAAACCTGTCTGAATAAAATTGAAAACTCTTTTGCTCACATTTGCCGATTTTCCAGGAAGCTTTTCAAAAGGTACTGTTCGTATTCCTTTGTCTGTTTCGGATAATCCAGTTTCACAGTGCACTGCCAATCAGCCTAATCAGCCAACTCCCTTGTGAATTGTTGGTGCATAAATAAATATAGATTCCCATTTCCTGTACACAACTCTCATCAACAATAAAATGAATCTCCAGAGAGGAAAGTAAAATCTGGAGCAGCATGTCGAGATTCTCAAATCAGTTTTGTCTTTTGCAGGAACAAAAAACAGAAGTTGCTGGATAAGCTCAGCAGTTCTAGCAGCATCAGTGAAGAGAAATCAGAGTTAACGTTTCAGGTCTGGTGACCCTTCTTCAGTTCTGAGCAAGGGTCACTGGACCCGAAACGTTAACTTTGACTTCTCTTCACAGATGCTGCCAGAACTGCTGAGCTTATCCAGTAACTTCTGTTTTCATTTCTGATTTACAGCATCTGCAGTTTTTTTGGTTTTTATTTTGTCTTTTGCAGGGCCCCTTTACCCTGTCATTCCAGAATCACAAAGTTGGTCATGCAAGCTTTTGTAAATGCCATTGGTACTGACCAGAACTCTCAAGGACCACACAGAGTTTAAATCCATGTTCAGATTAATGTACAAATGGAGCTAGTTTTTATAACTTGCACACTTCAGTGTTTTAGGAGCCTTTTAGGAGAATAATCTTTGTCCAAAACAGCACAGTCAGAAATCACAGGACACCAGATTGTAGTCCAATAGGTTTATTTGAAATCACAAGCTATCGGAGTGCTGCTCCTTCATCAGGTGACTTCACCCGACAAAGGAGCAATGCTCCGAAGGTTTGTGATTTCAAATTAAATCTGTTGGACTATAAGCTGGTATCCTGTGACTTCTGACCTTGTCTACTCCAATACCAGCACCTCCACATAGAGGGGAAGGGATGTAGTTGAGTTAATGTCTCCTGACTAGTAGTGCAGAACCCCAGGGTAATGTTCTGAGAACATGGTTCCAAACCCACTGTGGGAGATGGTAATATTTGTATTATCAGGAATAAAAAGCTGACCATATATCCACTCACAATGTCATGCAAATGACCTTAAGGCAGATTTTTAAGCAATAAAGGAATCAATGATTATGGAGAAAATGCAGGAAAATGGAGTTGAACATTATCAGAGCAGTCATGATTGAATGGAATGGTGGAACAGACCTGATGGGTTGAACAGCCTCCTTCTGCTCCAGGGGCTTATGGTCCATACAAACAAAAACATTCCCTGAGATTGGAGGGAAAAATTTCCACAGTTTGGAGTTATATGCAGTCCACAATATAACTGAGGCACTGGCTGGTGTTCCATCATTCCTGGTATTCTGATTATCTCAGAAAAGCAAATGTTAATGTGTTTATGCTACAAGCCACCAATTGCTGTCTACATTTCACAGCACTTCCAAAGGTTTGATGAAAGCCTTTCACCATAGATCAAAACCATATTAAATTATTTTCCCACAAACTTTACTTCAAGCAACAAAGGTGCATTTTCTGAAAAGCCTCAAAATCAAGGATTGCAACCCTCCAAAAACCTTTGCAATCCCAAATGGGCATTTTAATAAAATCCTGCAGTCACAAATCCATAGCTGCAGCTCAGCTAGAAATTAGGTAGACTCCAAAAATGGTCCTGGATCGGTTTTATTGGACAGAGTCTTAAAGTGGTCTGAGTGATATGGGCGAGGGTGGGATTTGGGGCAGAGTCAGATGAGAGGTCTGGCAAGGCCTATCTTGACGAGAGGAGTAACTCGCTGCATCTTTCATGTTTTTACTGAGTTGCGAGGTGAGTTTCTCACTGGACAGCAGCGCGTTTGTCAGTTTGTCAAATGCCTTTTAAGTTTCATAACTCACTTCATTAATATTCAGCTTCCTCTCTTGCCGTCACGCTCAAAAAGCAAAGGCGTCGAAAATTCTCGACATGGACGTCAGAGCGGGTACCTGGCAACTTCAGCATGCCGTTGCTCCACAGGACTTCCATGTTGGGCACCATGCACCAACATTTCAGGATACGCTCCATGGGCATTGGCACAGAAACTGACAAGCAACACGTGCCAGCCTCTAAGAACCCACATGGCACATCTCCAATCAATTTACAGCACTGTTCTGAAGTTCAAAGCTGTACCTCAGGCTACACCAAGAGCTATCATTGCAATGGTGCAGATTACTGATTGCTCAGGTAAATACACCCAGTTCAGGGACTAGACTAGGCTGCATTCCTGGCCTGTTCGCTTGCTGGCCTAGCGTAAACTCACTCTGAACCTACCTGGATTCCCACGGCATCAGTGCTTTGCATTGCCTTGCCTTCCCTTTTTTACTCTTTGCTCCCTCTGCTGCAGCTACCAAGCTCATATTGCTCCTGACTTGTCTTCGATACCATTTCAAGAGCTTAGACACAGTCAGTCATCCACTCAAGGCAGTCACAGGCAGGATTCTTTCCACATTATAGATGAGGAGCCAAAGGCTGGGTAGTCCACCACCCATCATGGTTCTTTCTGCCCTATTGTGGGCCGTTTTCCTCCTGGAATGAGAGAAAGGCAGGGATTACAGGAGGTGAAAGTGGGTGGCACAGCCATTACTGTTGGTACAGGCGGGGAGGTGTTCCAAGTGAGTGAGTAGGTAGCACAGATAACAGCTGAAAATGTGTTGCTGGAAAAGCGCAGCAGGTCAGGCAGCATCCAAGGAACAGCAGAATCAACGTCGATTCTCCTGTTCCTTGGATGCTGCCTGACCTGCTGCGCTTTTCCAGCAACACATTTTCAGCTCTGATCTCCAGCATCTGCAGTCCTCACTTTCTCCTCCAGCACAGATAACATGCAGGATAGGTGCTGTCAGGATCAGTGGTTGGTGAGAGTGCATGAGGGAAGATGATGTCTATAGGGATTGAGTGCACTGACACCAGCAAAGTGAAGAGAGACATTGACCTTTTTCCTACGTATCTTCAGACAACTGACACTTGGTGGTCACCTTGGACCAGGCTGGCACAATCTGGCTGGTTGGTCCCAAGGGAAAAGAAAATCCTTCCTGTGCACTGCCCTATCTGGCAGAACCTCCAGATCGCTACGGCACCAAATTTGCCTCTTTTGGGACAAACAGCAGGGACTTCGAAGGGCACGGACGGTACTTGGCCAGGTTCACAATTGGCTTTTGAAGACTGCAGCAGCACCTGGGATGCCCGTCCATTCCGGGATAACTCAGCAATGGTGAATTGTTCTGGCATCAATGTGTGGTAAGAAGGGGTGGAATCAGTAATTAATGAGGCATGTTGGTGAGATATAACGAGTTAGCCCACCTGGCCTTATGATAAGAAAAAAAATTCAACACAATTGCCTCTTATCCAAAAGAGTGTAAGACTCAGGTCATTGTTTCTCTTTATTTCACAGTCTTTACTCTGTAAGGCTTGAGTGTAGATGTGGCCCAGATTGTGGGTATCAACAATCCTTCATTATATTGTGTTGGTGTCCACTCGAAGGGACAGCTCGGAATTGGCAGCCTGCTCAATTAAGAAGTGGTAAAGGAGCAATCTCCCAATTAAATTCCCTCAAACCAAGATTGAAAGGCAATAACATAGCTGAGGTCACCTAATTTAGTGCAGGCTAAAGGATTACTGCCTCTAAATGCATAACGAGAAAGTGAGAGTAATATACCATCTGACATGGCGATAACCCAAGCAGAATTAGTGACTTCAACATAAATGAGCTGGAAGCCCCATCAAGCTAAATGTAGATCAATCTCGAGAGATGGAAAGTTTTCAATCCCAGGCACTAAGCGAGACCAGGACTGAGATTTGAGAAATTGGCTGTAATTATGAGGAAAAGATGAAGGTCTGATAGATTTGAAAGATGAACCTTGTATCTGTCTTTAAAAGGAATGTCTGAATAGACCCAGAAAACCACAGACTCATTGAACCTGCAGCAAAATTAGGTAAATTAATGGAATAATTATCAGGAGCACATATTATTATTACTGATATAATTAAAGTCCCTACAGTGTGGAAACAGGCCCTTCAGTCAAATAAGTCCACACCGACCCTGCGAAGAGTAACCCACTCAGACCCATTACCCTCCCTTATATTTACCCCTGATTAATGCACCTAGCCTACAAATCCCTGACCAATATGGGCAATTTAGCATGGCCAATTCACCCAAACTGCACGTCTATGTGATTGTGGGAAGAAAACGGAGCACCCGAAGGATGCAGACACGGGGAAAATGTGCAAACTCCACACAGAATTGAACCCGGTTTGCTGGTGCTGTGAGGCAGCAGTGCTAACCATTGAGCCACCGTGTCACCCTATAGACTTAATAGAAAGCAGCCAACAATAAAGTAAGGGAAGAAATTGTCACTGGATTAATCTCCTGGACTGTTTTGAGGGAATGACACACAGACTGGGGAGCAAGTCCCGAAATGCTACACCTTGTTGTTCAAGAAAGTATTTGGCAAAGCTATGAAGAGACAGAGAAATTAAAGCCTCACACACTCACTTACAAAAGAAGTGAGTCTTGAGTTATGAGGAAAACTTGGGCCTTTCAGCTTCAAGGAAAATAGCGTAGGAGTGATTTTAAAGGAAAAATAGATTATATAGAATAAATAAATTGAGAGCATTTTACACCATGAGAGTGAAAAGGAATACAGATTCAAAAATGGCAAAAGAAAATACAAATATGTCAGCCTGTTGTTCATACAAGTGATTGACATATGCAATGGTATTCTTGGAGAACAGGTGGGAAGGATGAAGAAAATTCCAGAATCCTTTCAGAAGCAGCCGAATATCCTGTTGGAGCAACAGGATGATTTCCTGGCAAGATGGATACCTCAAATACCCTTTGGGTGTTCTGGTTTCTTCCCACTGTCCAAAGATGTGCAGGTCAGGTAAATTGGCCATGCTAAATTGCCTGTAGTGTTTAGGGATGTGTAGGTTAGGTGAATTAATCAGGGGTAAGTTAGGGAAATGGGTCTTGGTGGGTTACTCTTCGGTGGGTCGGTGTGGACATATTGGGCCAAATGGCCTGTTTCCACACTGTAGGGAATCTAATCTAACCTCTTCCTTCCAACCTGTAACTTGTTGGAACCTGGACAGTTTCTGCCCTACCTTGGTATCACACCAGACAATGACCCATCAGGGAGCTTAGAACTTTTCTCTCCACAATGGATATTGGCTCCTATTGCCTCATGTGTGAACTGCGGTCATATCTGGACCAGTTTTAGATTCAGTAGCACAGGAAGAAATGCAGTGATCAATTTGTATTCAATTCAGCAAATGTTCTAGATTATGGCTTGAGAAAAGAAATGGATTTAAATTGCTCTGCTGGTACTTTATTTACTTGAATACTAGAGATTTCAACAACAAAATTGTAGGGCAAAACAACTTCAAATTTTGCAGGTAAGCCACTTCTCAACTGCAAAAGGGACTGCCCACATCTTCAACCGATTGAGAAGTCTGTCACTATATCAATGCTCTAGCACTTGGCTTAATGTGTCCCAGTCAGCAAGAGAATGTTTTAATGTTAGGAAATGGAAGTCAAACAACTGCAAATCAATTTTATTCTGCACAAAAGTAAACATCTCCAACTCTATGTCATGGTACAATTGCTTCAATTCACCATATTAAAATATGAAAGGATCTGTGTTTCCAATAAATGAAATTCTCACTTTACTAAGACAGTATCCTTGCACCTGACTAAAAGCAACATGATTACAATTCTTTTTTAATGCATTTGGGAACAATAAAGAAGTTTAATGCATTCTGTATTTAATTTTTCCTTTAGATTAATATTCCAACAGAGCATAAATTCAGAAGATGTGCTATAGCGAAACTGATTTGCTCTTCACTAGGACTGATTTCAGACATAGATTAATGGCCTCTCTCCAGTTGTGCTTTTGGTTTTGAATTTCATGTTCAGCTTGTTCAGACTCACAAAGAACAATTTACAGAGCTACTTTAATAATGATTTAGGCCGCTCTTTTGCAGACCCCTGCAGACTGGTTACCTGGAATTAAGGGGCAGCAATCACAGGGAATTGTTCTAACCACGTCAGAAATGAAGTTTTAAAAAAGGCAAGGAGAGGTTTGATATTTCACTAAACAAAAGCATTTGGCAGATAGTAACCAAATTTCAAGCTGTACTATAGGAAGTTGCCCAGCAGGCTGGTACAACATAAACGCGCTATCTCACAAAATGGTTGCAGACGGCTTTGTAACTGCAATTTCCCACCTCCCACCCGAGCTCCTAATTTCAGTCCACAGACAGAGAGGAACTGAGTGCAACCTTGTCTCTTCCCTCCAAGGAAGGTAAGTTGGCAGGTAGGCAGCGCAGCTGACACATCTATACAGACACTCTGCATTTAGGCCTGTGACCAGATGACCTCCTTTACTCTTTGATTGAGAAATTGTACATGGGTGTAAATTCAAGAAACTGATTTTAATATAATATATTTTTGAGTTTATAGTTTTGAATTTTGTACAACATGGTGCCACTATTTAAGAAAGATGGTAAGGAAAAGCCAGAGGACTGTAGACTGGTGAGCATGACATTGGCGGTCAATAAGTTGTTGGAGAGAATCCTGAGGGATAGGTTTTAGATGTATTTGGAAAGGCAAGGACTGATTAGGGGTAGTCAACATGGCTTTGTACATGGGAAATCGTGTCTCACTAACATAATTGAGTTTTCTGAAGAAGTAACGAAGGGGATTGTCCATTACACCACCTATTTTGGTGCCATTTGCAAATTTACTAATCATGCCTCCTATGTTCACATCCAAATCATTTATATAAATGTCGAAAAGCAGTGGACCCAGCACCGATCCTTGTGGCATACCACTGGTCTCAGGCCTCTAGTCTGAAAAGCGACTCTTTACCACCAGCCTCTGTATCCTACCTTCATGCCAATTTTGTATCCAATTGGCTAGCTCCCCTGGACACCATGTGATCTAACCATACCAGTCGTGTCCACCATGCAGAACTTTGTTGAATGTTTGCTGAAGTCCGTATGAACAACATCCACCATTTTACTTTTATTAATCTTCTTTGTCACCTCTTCCAAAAACTCAATCGTATTACTGAGACACGACTTCCCACACACAAAGCCATGTTGACTATCCCTAATCAGTCCTTGCCTTTTCAAATACATCTAAATCCCGTCTCTCAGAATCCCCTCCAACAACTTACCCACCACTGACCTAAGGCTCACCAATCTATAGTTTCCTGGCTTTTCCTTGCCACCTTTCTTAAATAATGGCACTACATTAGCCAACCTCCAGTCTACTAGCACCTCACCAGTGGCTGTCGATGAGACAAATTTCTCAGCACAGGGCCCAGCAATCTCTTCCCTAGTTTCCTGTAAAGTCCTGGGAAACACCCAATCGGGTCTTGGGGATTTATCTACCTTTATGCGTTTTAAGACTTCCTCTTCTGTAATATGAACATTTTTCGAGACATTACTATTTATTTCCCCAAGTTCCCTAGCTTCCAAGTCCTTCTCCACAGTAAATACTGACGTGAATACCTGCCGAGTCAGCAAGTATTATGACTGTTAGCGTGAAAGCAGTTTGGTCCATCATTCCTTTTGCTGCAGACCCCTTTTCTGATCCTCCCTCACTGTGTCATGGGATGCCTGCTCTGTGTGGACATGTCTCAAATTCTAACACATAAAACAAAGCCCATATCACCTGCTTGATTCCCCACAATGATTTACAGGATAACAAGGAAAATAAAACATTTATTTCTGGGGTGAAAAATTTAGGGATAGAATTTGTTGATGAGAAAATGGATTGATTTATAAACTGAGTGAATGCAACAAATATGACAAATGTTGCTGAAATATTGGGGTCCTCTTTTTTTTAGATTATGTACAGTGTGGAAACAGGCCCTTCGGCCCAACAAGTCCACACCGATCCGCCAAAGATCAACCCACCCTTCACCTAACACTACGGGCAATTTAGCATGGCCAATTCACCTAACCTGCACATTTTTGGACTGTGGGAGGAAACCCAGGCAGACAATGTGCAAACTCCACACAGACAGTTGCCTGAGGCGGGAATTGAACCCAGGTCTCTGGCACTGTGAGGCAGCAGAGCTAACCACTGTGCCATTGTGCCACCATGCTTCCTAAAATGAGCCAGGTCATGGAGGAAACAAGGCAGTCAATATATATGCACAACAAAAATCTCATAAACAGCTATGTGATAATGACTAGGCAAATTTAGGGCAAACTGCAGCTTGGCACCAAGATACAGTTATACTGAAGCCAATGCTGAGGTTAAATAGTGTGAGACACCCAAAGAATATTACTACTTTTCAAATCATGGTTATGTGAGGTGGCAGAACCACTGTAACTTCTGTCTCCATCAGTTGTTTTATCAGATCCTTGATGCATTTTACTGCATTGATCAGATCTTTTCTGCAAACATAAAGGACTAAAAAGGATGTATAAAATACGTCATCAACTAACAACAGAGAGGTTATTTTAAATTGCTTGAAACTGCTGTACTGGATGGAGTTCATCACTTGCTCAACCTGCTCATATTATTTACCAAATTGAGACATCCAAGACCTCTTCATTCTCCAAGTGCACATTAGTCGGTGTTATCACACAAAATTGCCGTCTGTACCTTTAGGAATTACATCATTCTAATCAATGTGAACTGCTCACAGCTGAGCTTCACACCACATCAGACTCAATTAGAAGCTGACCCAGCTCTGGCCCATAAAAGTGAATCAGAACTGACTGCATCCGCTGCATCTGCTGTTCCTTTATTCCTAACCAGTTTCTGAGAGAGTGAGCCTCGAGACCCAAGAATAGAACATTTCTCCCTTCAGGGTTAGAACCTGGTACGGTCTGACGTGATTGGCAGGAACCTCTTTCTGTCATTTGAACAGCCTTCAATGCTCAGAATCAAATAGTCTTACAGAAATCAATTGAAGAATAAAAAAAACTGAAAATGATCTTTGCCATTAATTGCATGCATTGAATCTGGCTCAGAGTGATGAAGCATTTCTGCCATTTATTTGTTTTTTTCTACTTATGGTATCGGTATCAAAGACCCGAGTAAAGCAGTACTCATTATTATTGAGTTGAAGTGTTGTACCATTGACCCCTGTCGTCATGGTATCGCATTCATTTTACCCTGGTGACCTCCCCCACCCTCCCTCAAAGTAACAGTCTGGTTGGTGGTAATGAGTTAATAGAGTATTCTTTCATCTCCAGAATCCAATTCAATCTGTTTGGATGAAAAATCTCTATTGGGAAGAATTATTTCTGTAACAAGAATGGGAACAGTTCATTCCTAATGGTTAATGGCAATGTTCCTACACTTGACCAGACTTAGCTATCTGCAAAGGTAGGTTGGGGGGATGGCAGGGGCTAAAGGTGAAGGGGAAATCATTCTGGTGAAACGGAAGGGGGGGGGGGGGCGCGTTTGTAGCTGCTTTGAGTTGTCCTTCGCCAGACAGTGTGGTTTTGAGAGACAGTGTAATGTGTAACAGGAAAACACCCCCTTGAGACATACAAATCTCAGCAAAAGGAAAAACCTCTTCATATGACGTGATCTAAAAGTAATGAAATATACAGCCTGTGTGACTGATATCAGCAGGGGGAATGCAACACATAAATTGAAAGGTTTCATTTGGTGCTAGGAACTGAGCTGAAATTTGCCAGTGCTGCTCGATGACAGTCAGTCATGCTACAGAACCCGCTTATTGAGCACACACAAAGGCAAAGGTCAGAACTGAAAAACACAAGTGGGTATACATTACAAAACATGTAAACAATAAATACGAGTATGTTGCAAACTGTAATGTAATCTTAGGGCACTGATCACAATAAGCCATTCGAGCTTCACTTTTGCCGTTAACTAGGTCATTAGATTGTGTTACAGATTTGTAATATAGTCCAAACTACCTTTTCTCTCTTCCTGAGAAATGCATGTGGTGCCATTTGCAATTAGAACGTTCTAACCACAAAACCTGATATCATTGAAACTGTCACTATAAGCGGCTTGAGTCCCTGCGCAGATGTGGCTTCAATATTCGGGCCAAAGGTGACAAAGTTTTTCTGCACTTAGAAATGGGAAACACTGAAGGTTGACATCAAAATGATGGGACTCTGACAAACGTGGCCAAACGTGGGTCTTGAGCTCTCCCATGAAGGAAGTGGGCCTGCTGCTGGAATCCCCCGGATTTGACCTCCTTACAGCCAAATCCCAGGAATATCAATGAGCTCTTGGCCCAATGAGAAGGCCAGCAACTCTGGAGTCTCAGCAGGACCCTCTGGGAGAGGTAGGTGCTGCTTAGATACATCAGTGACTATGTTTATAAGATATAGGAGCAAAATTAGGCCATTCGGCCCATAAAGTCTGCTCCACCATTTAATCATGGCTGATATGCTCCTCACCCCCATTTTCCTGCCTTCTCTCTATATCCCTTGAAACCATTACTAATTAAAAATCTCCTCCCTAAATTTACTCACTGTTCCGGCATCCACTACACTTTGGGGTAGTGAATTCCACAGGTTCACAACCCTTTGGGAGAAGTAGTTTCTCTTCAGCTCGGTTTTGAATTTGCTACCCATTACCCTAACACTATGACCTCTCGTCCTAGAATGCCCCACAAGAGGAAGCATCTGATTCACGTCTATTTATCCACACCTTTTATCATCTTGAATACCTCAATTTGATCTCCTCTCATTCTTCTAAATTCCAGAGAGTATAGGCCTCTAAACTGTTCAGTTTCTCCTCATACGACAAAACCCCTCATCTCTGGGATCAATCTAGTGAGCCTGCTCTGAACTGCCTCCAATGTCACTACATCTTTCCTAAAATAAGGGGACCAAAACTGTGCACAATACTCCAGGTGCGGTCTCACCAATACTTTGTACAGGAGCCATCCAGTGAACGACAGCTGGGTCCAATCTCAACAGTGCAAGTGGAATTTTCATAAAGTTCCAAATTGATGAGGATCAAAAGAGGAAAGGAGGTCTCTCCAGAGGATTAGTCAACACAACAGGAGCAGCCTATTCTGCTCAAGGTCCCATTTTTGGGAGGATGGAGTCTCTGCTGTAAAGAGGCTGTTTTTACACATGGAAGGAAGGTTGTTCTGGTGGTGGCAAAGTCTTAGTGAGGCTCTAAAATGACCCCTCTAAAATTTGGGCCATGCTTATCTTTTTTGGCAGTCCATCTCTGTGGTACAGGCTACAATCCAGTTCCCCGTATGTCTATCGAAACATCGATGGCAACAGGAACGTACCAGCTGTCCCTAACCAGAACTGTCTTTTTTATCTGGAGATGGCTCCTTCTCTGTACCTCCTCCAACAACCTTTCCATGGGATCAGAAAAACCTCGGACTGTGATCCACTTTCTCTCCTCACGGATGTACCAAATTTTTCCAGCACCTTCTGCTTTTACTTTCAGTCTCCAGTACCTGCACTATTTTGTTTTCATTAATAAAATTATATTTAGAGATGAAAAAGAGAAACTGGAACCAACTATACTTGATCCCCATGTCTGTGTGGATTTCCTCTGGGCGCTCCAGTCTCCTTCCACAATCCAAAAATGTGCAGATTAGGTGAATTGGCCAAGCTAAACTGCCCATAGTGTTCAGAGATGTGTAGGTTAGGTGCATTAGTTAGGGGTAAATGTAGAGTAATAGGGTAGGGGAATGGGTCTGAGTGGTTTACTGTTTGGAGGGTTGGTGTGGATTTATTGGGCTAAAGGGCCTGTTCCCACATTGTAGGGTTTCTATGATCCTATAATTCTAACTGATCCAAGCAACTGAAGGTAGGATAGCTCAAGGCAAAAATATGACACTTCAAAGAGACAGAGATAATTCCAAATAATTGGCAAAGGTTGGCAGTACTCTCTTAATTTTACATATAAGAGGCAGATAATTACAGAGGACTAATAAATGGAACTCCCAATTAAATAAATAGGTAAGACTGGAGACTATAACAATCATCAGTATAAAAATTAAAATAATGTGGTTAGAGTGATAGTGAAGTAACTAAATGTCACCACGAGATCAGACAGACTAATCAATGGAAATAAAAAGTAAATATTGAAGGTGATAGTGTAAGCCTATCTTTTTGGTATTTATTCAAGTATTTTGAAAGAATTCTTGGAAGGTAGCCATCAAACCTAAACCTTGGATCTTTGTGAAAACTGTTTTTACTTCACAGAAAGCTTCAGTGATAATGATATGGCAATGATACTTATAAGGTTCAATGCTATGACTGTTTGAGAACATTAGCTTATTGACTGGGCGATGCTCCCAGTGCTTGACTGCTTACATCTGGGTACAGCTCTGAGAACCATCATAAACAGAAACTTCCAGAAAGGTCTGAGAATTCTGAACTGTGAACATTGGTGTAGACGTCCTGTAGTTACTGAGATATTTTGACCACTATAAATAAACTTGATGTAGTTTGGAATTCCTGTCTTCTCTGAATTGCTCAAAGGTAAATCAGATGTACAAAATATAAAGCAAACTGGCAAATATGCAATGGGAGGGAGTGGGGAATGTTTAAAGAATTGATTTTCCATTTTTTGACAAGTCCAAAATAATTGCAAGAGCTTGCCATGTCAAATTTGCATGGTGGAAGCTTCTACATTCTACTAACATAACATGTCCAAGTAATATTAATTAAGGTTGACTACTAACATTACATGTCCAATTATAAAAGTTAAAATAATATGGTTAGATCGATAGTGAAGTAAGCAAATACCATCACTAAATCAGACAGACTAATCAATGGAAATAAAAAGTCAGTATTGAAGGTGATGTTAACAAAGATATCTGTTTGCAAATGAAGAGGTCAAAGTTCTTCAGAATTATGAAAAGGAATGAAAAAATGGAGCTTGGAGCTCCTGCTCCCCTCATCCTAGCTTAACTGTCAAAGAGGTAAAACTACTGATTACTGCAGAGAGATGGGATAAAACATGGATCACTTTTGCACAACTTTGAAAAGTCAGCTGAAACGTGGCATTGGCAGTGGCCTGCAAACAGTCACCTGCTGCGGAAGGGATCACAGAAACCTCACACAGCTGCCGCCTTCAATCTGAAGTCAAATCCATCCTGGTTGTTTGTCAGGCTCTGGCAGCAAGAATCATCATGGAACGTGGCCAAAGCACCAACATTTATCATGCTGCGTCTCCCCAACTACAAGAAAGGTGCTGGGACTATTTCTGATTGGCAATTCGGCAGCTGCTACCAATGTACCATGAAGTCTAGAGGAGTAGACAGACTGCAAAAATCACAGACAAATATGCTGGCTAGCTGAATGACACTGATGTCAGAAAGCCACTAATATTTAATAAGCTGGAACAGCATGGACAAATTAGTTATGGGCTGAAACAAATCTTATTGTATTTAATGATATTCCAATCATATGGCCATAACACCTACAAGATTACACAAACATAAGGATCGTCCACAGACTGTAACCCTGCTGATCAGTTAAGTGTAACTCCTTATGTTCAGTTGCAACTAATTCAGAAAACAAAACACATCTTTATTGAAGTAATCCAATGCAGTTCACCAGCAGGAAAAGAGAAAGAGATTTACATTTTTTTTCATCAGTCCCAATGCACTTTACTACCAATGAAATACTTTTTAAATGCTGTCTCTGTTGTGGGAAATGCACCAGCCAATTTGTGTACAGCAAGCTCCCACATATTGTAATCTTATTATGAACTGACCATCTGTTTTTTAATGATGTTTGATTGAGGGACAAATATCAGCCATGACATCAGGCATAACTCACTCCCCCTCGCCCTGCACCTCCCCACCCCCAGAACCTTCTTTGGAATACAGCCATGGGATCTTTCACATCTACCCGAGGGAGTGGGCTGGGCCCTTGTTTTAATGCTACGTTCAAAGATGGTGCCTCCCACAACTCTCTACTGCCAATCTTGATTTAGATCCTGGAGAGGAACTTGATTCTTCAAGATTTTTACACAGAGAACACTAACTGCTAATAACAAATGGCAGAGTTAATTCCATGAAATTTTAAATTCCTTCAACAAAACCACACCATTTGCAGAAATTTTTAAAATTCATTGAAAATGGCTTTGGGGACTCCATTTTACTTTCATTAATGACATTCTGATCTAAATGAAATAAGAATTGAAAGTGCATCATAAAATTTGAAATTGCAATACCAAAGCACAGGTGAAACAATTTTGCAGAATTAACTGAATCAGAGATTTAAGGAGACAGATTTGTGTTTAAAATGAAATTCCTTTGCTCAAACATCAGTATAATTGTAAAGCACAGTGCTGATAAGGTAGTTTACTGGTTAAGCAAAGGGACTAGAAATTTAAGGACATTCAGTTCATACTCAACCAAAGCAACTTGCAAAACTGAATTCAATAACCTGGTACATGGTGGGATAATACCAGATAAAAAATGCCCTTGGAACTTATTGTACTGTTATGTAGTTATTCCTCTTGTACATTGGGTCTAAATGTTTCCCAGAGACAGACATGATTAATATTAATTTAATCAAAAACAGATTTTATTCCAGCAAATATTTATTTGGCTTGTCTCTGCTTTCACTGCAATGTGTTAGGAATGACAAAGTTTCACCCTGTAAGAGTGGTAGGAAGCAGTTTTAATGACCATTTCTCCCTCCTTGTCTGCATTCCCAAGTTAATGTTATTGAGTTAAGCTATTAAGGTTATTGAGGCGACTGTTGCATCACACCAGGCAGCAATGCAACTGTGCTTGAAAGCAAAGAGTTGTCTTCAAGTGGTAGATGTGGGGTTCTTTCCCATTATTTCAGAAGAACACTGGCTCCATGTGGAACACATTCTCCTTTGACCATGTTATTTAGAGACCTGAAGGGTCCAGCAAAAAAGAAGAGATTTCAGACCAGCAGAAGGTAGCATCCCATTTAGCATCTCTCCACCCTTCAGGCTCTCTGCCTTTATTCCTATGAAGGGGTTTTGCCCGTAACGTCGATTTCGCTGCTCCTTGGATGCTGCCTGAACTGCTGTGCTCTTCCAGCACCACTAATCCAGAATCTGGTTTCCAGCATCTGCAGTCATTGTTTTTACCAACAGCATCCCATTTAACCAATCGCCATGTGTCCCATAATGATCAACCGAACCCAAATCATAAACAGATGCTTGCAGAATTCTTTAAGAGATCAACTTTTATTTTGTTCAATTCTTGCATGCTTTTCTTTTCAAATGACTTTATAAACAAAATTTTGTATTTCTCTTTTAATACTTTTTTTTTGCTGCTTCCATTTTTATTAGACCTGATGCAATACACTATTTGCAAATCAGTCAAGCACAGCA
The DNA here is from genome assembly GCF_037043375.1 of Chiloscyllium plagiosum. NCBI lineage: Eukaryota > Metazoa > Chordata > Chondrichthyes > Orectolobiformes > Hemiscylliidae > Chiloscyllium > Chiloscyllium plagiosum. The sequence continues at coordinate 17,155,954 of NW_028270177.1, forward strand.
TGATATCAAAGTGTAGATTGTACAAAGCTGCACTGTACTGACAGGTAACTGCCATGAGAAGCATTAGATAAATCATAGAACGTGTGCTATTATAACAAAACTCCCAAGAGGACACAGACAAAATGTTAGATTGCTCTGTTGAAGACAATCATGGTGTTTGGTTGAGTACGTGCAATGTAAACATTACAAAGTAGCTTTATACTCTACAAAACAAAAACAGAAGTTGCTGGAGAAGCTCTGCAGGTCTGGCATCTGTGGAGAAAAAAAAGTTAACATTTCAGGTCTGGAGATGCTTCTTCAGAACAGTGGGTTTTTGAGTTTTTCCAGCAATTTTTGTTTCCTTTGGCTTTTGTTTTGGTTTATATTATACAATCCATTTTGATGTAGTTGTCATATTTCACAGCATTATGATGTAATGACACTAGAATCAAGGAACTGGTTTTAAAATCTGCAGAGATTTAGATGTTGCTGGACACAGACAGGAAGGTCAGGCATAATGAACTTGCATAAGGATTAAACTGCAGTCATAGAGTTATACAACATGGAAACAGACCCTTCGGTCTAACTTGTACATGCCGACCAGGTATCTCAAACTTAACTAGTCCCATTGGCTGTATTTAGTCCATATCCCTCTAAACCTTTCTTATTCATTTACCTGTCCAAATGTATTTTAAATGTTGTAATTGTACTCTCTACCGCATCCTCTGGCAGCTGATTCCATACGCGCACCACCCTCTGAGTGGAAAAAGGTTGCCCCTCAGGTCCCTTTTAAATCCCCTTTCACTTTAAACCTTTTCCCTTTAGTTTTGAAATCCCCTACTCTTAGAAAAAGACCTTGGCTATTCTCCTTATCTCCATCCTTCATGATTTCTCAACCTCTGTAAGGACATCTGTGATGCTCCAGGGAAAAAAATGTCCCACTCCTATCCAGGCTCTCCTTTTGATCTCAAATGTATTATTCTGAATTGGGAGTCATCAGACTAGAATGGAGCTGGTGGCGTGTTATCTTGCGGGCGGGGGTGTCAGGATCGCTCACCTACTGTGGATTTTCAGGGTGGCTCTCAAACACCTCTGCAGTGTAGGCAACCAGGTTTTGAAATTCTTTGAGAAACAGTGAATCCCTTTAAAATGAATTCCAATGAATCGCAAAAAAACATGCAATTTTGGAGTTAGAATTGCACATTAGTAATAACTGAAATCCCCTACTCTTATTAGTAATAACATTGACCTGGTCAATCCTACTTAGCCAATTGCCAAGTGTCTTAACTAAACATTTCCAACAGGTTTCTCTTCTGATTCATTTTTGTAGATTCATTCCATGCCTGTAATCTATCTACCATCACTGAGAATAATTGTTCTTTTTATTCTCCTTCATCTGAGTAAAGTATAATGATAGCAAGGGGATTAAAGAGATGAACTCCTTCATTACATACCAAGTACAGTCATGCTGGACATCAGTGGAAATACTGAGGCACTGAACAGGTAGACTGGGAAGGCAGAGCTGCAAAAACACCTCGGGAGAGAGTTTGCAGGCAAGCTGGAGGATGTCGGAATAGTAACAGACTTGGCAAACACATCAAAGGAAGCAGCAAGCAGACTGGGGGCCCAGGCAAGAATAGACCGAAAGGTTTAGAGGCAGATCGTGCACCCACGTATAGCCTGCTCTCTGTTTCTATGCAACCTCTTGCTTGTTATCTCCAAGTATTCAGGTATAGTCAAAGAAAACACTGGACTTTAGGGAGCAGTTGTGCTATAACTAATATAACCACAGTGCGCACCATCATTGCAATTATTTATGGTGCTATTTAATCTTTTACATGGACTTGACCTTGTTGGAGTGCAACATATTGCAGTGTGCACTCTTCAGCTTGAAGTATTTTCTGTACTCTAACCTGCTGAAGGTAGGAGCTGCTGTTTGCAATGAGGGCATCGAGTCCTCTGGGACCTCAGTCAAAGTGGAACGATCTATCTCCTCAACCCATGCCTTTGAAGTAAAACATGGGAAAAGGATAGGAAGTCGTGTTTTTCAGGCAATTCCCAGTTGCAGCAACAAGCTAACAAGCAGAATAAACAAGCCATTGAGTAGATATTACATCAGATTGTGAGGAGGTAATCTATCAGCATTTGCCACCAGTACTCCTCCCAAGCTGACCACAACATCAGGAGATTGAGCTTGCTCAGGTTAGTGGGCAAATTCTCAAACTGTAAACAGAACTCAGACACAATGTTAACTGTGGATCAGCTGAATCACTGAAATTAGTTTGCTGCCCCCACATCACCATTTGAAACCACTAAAACCAGTTTTTGCAGTTTAATCAAGTTTGCAATGGTGACATAATTAATAAAACGTGATGGTCACCAGTCTGGCCCTGAAAATATCATTTTACAATCATGGGAATGTTGCTAAATAATCAACTAGACTTTTATTTTAACCACTTTTAACAAATTTCTGTTCAGACATTGCTCCTACCTTCACCCTGTGTGTAAGTGGCAATCTTTACTTTGCTCAATGTAAACATCTTTAAAAGTGAACTTATTTTAGCTTTTTTAATTTTGTGTTTATATGCCTGAAGTCCTTTCTGCGATGACAGCACACTCACCCTATGCTGGAAATACTGAGTAAAAGATATTGCTGTCAGTGGCAGAATCATTGCACAGAGATAGATGTACAATTCTCATCAACTGAACTGCTAAATGCTTCAGGGACCCATTTCATCAACCTGCTCAGACATTCCATGACACAGGTTCAGGTTAGGATGGGACCTGAACCCAGACCTTTTGGCCCAGAGGTAGGGACACTACAATGGTACCACAAGAGCCCTTAGATTTTTCAGGGAGACTTACTTCTGTTTTGGAGATGATCACCCTTGCTTTACTGCTGCTTGCAGAATCTGATGCTAGATTTGTAGGCCGCAGAGACCAATGTGAGGATTAACCCGTCAATGATGGGCACAATCTTAACAAGGCACAAGTACATGAAGAATCAGATGAGGGGAGGGGTAAGCTAAGTATTTTTACAAAAGCTGTCAGAGAAATTAAACATGTTTAAAGGATTGGAAACACATCTGTTGAAGCAAAAGTGAAAGGTCACTGGATGAATAAAGACCTGCTGCACCAGGCCATTGACTGAGAGATCAAACAGGCTACAGAAGGGACAAGCATAATGAAGCAGTGGAAGACTGGTAATCTGCATAAGAGAGAATATGGTATCCATAGTAACTAATACATGCTTTGTCTGATGCAGGAGAGAACAGATAGGTTAAGGTCAAGGAGGGAAAGAAGAGGGTAATTATTAGATGTTGTTATAGATCCCCTAGGCAGGAGGAGAGTGAAGACAGGAGAATGTTTCTACAGATAAGGAGAGTTTGCAACAAGAACAGAACATTCATCATGGGGGATTCCAATTACTCAAGTATTGAACAGCAAACTACAAAGGAAATCAAAAAAAATCCATGTGTACCCTTAGCTTGTTATACAGCCAACATAGTCAGCAGCTTTCAGAATCGAAACATTGGTCATGATTCAAATGCATATTGTTGTTTCAAATCTAGTGATCAGATTACTACAACTCAGTTTGTCATAAGGGTATGTAAAAATGTTAGCATTGCACAAAATATTCAATTTTTAAAATCAAAGACTTCAGAAAATGAAAATAATTTGTAAAAGTCAATTGAAATGCAATAATATTTGGGAAGCTACAGTATATTGAGGAATATTAACGAGCATCAAGGAGTCAGGAGCTTGATCTTTTAAAAGATATTTGCAATTCAAAATTAGTCTCCAAGGATAATTGATGTTTTCAAGATTACTGGGGTGATTAACAAAGTTGATGTGGGGACAAAAAGGAGAGAACTTGCAAAAAACCGAAAGTAAAAAGAAGTCAGTTCACTCAGTCTGAACTGCCACTCAGTTGGACCATAGCTGATCTTTGACCTCAATGTGTCATCCCTGCATCATCTCCGTAGACCTTAGTGGCATTTCTTTCCAGGAAGCTTTCCATCTCTATCTTGAACACACTCAATGATTGAGTGTGGAGTGAATAAATTCCTCCTCTTTCAATCTTTAATGCCCTGCCCCTTATCCTGAGATTATACCTCTGTCTAGAGTCACCAGTCAGGGGAAACATCCTCTCTCTGTCTACTTTGCCATTCCCTGGTAAGAATTTTTAAAGTTTTAATGAGATCGCCTTTCAGTTTTGAAATGCTAGGGAATAGAAGTCCAGTTTTCTCAACCTCTCAAGATATCCTGTTATCCCAGGAATTAATCTCATAAACCTCCAGTGAACTTTCTCAATGATAAAACATGCTTTCTCAGATAAGGAGCCCAAAATGGTACATAATAGTTAAGGTGCAGTCTCACAAAGGTTGTATACAAATGCAGCCAAACATCTTTACTCCCGGACTGAAGTCATCTTGAAATGGATGCCATTGCAGCTGAATGCTAGCCTTTAGTAATTCTGAGACAGGGACCCCTTTGGACACCTGCACTTCTAAATCTCTCACCACTTAGGAAATATTCTGTCTTTCTGCTCCTTGTGCCAAACTGAATAACTTCACACTTATTCATATCATATTCTGACATGTTCAAGCCTATTCACTGAGTCTCAACTAATCTTCTTGAAGCCTCCTTGCAACGCCCTCACGAGTAACATTTCCAACCTGGTTGGTGTCGTCAGCATGTTTGGAAATATTACAATTAGTCTCCATTGCAAACAGTTGTGCACCTAGCAATAGCTCTTGCAGTACCCCACTAGGAACACCCTCCCATTCTGAGAATGATCTGTTTATTCCTGCTCTCCGCTTTCTATCTATTAATCAATTCTTCATCTAATATATTCCCTCCCAATCTTGTGCACTCTAATTTTATTTACTAGCCTCCTGTGTGGGACCTTGTCTAAAGCCTTCGATAAAGCCAAACAATCCACATCCAATAGCTCTCTTTTAACCATGTTAAAATCATCCCAACACATTGGTCAAACATGATTTCCCTTTCACAAATCCACATTGTCTCTGACTAGTTTTGCCATTCTTTTTGAAATGTTATGTTTTCTCTTCCTTTATAATAAAATCTAGCATTTCCCCCACTACTGACATCAAGCTACCAAATCTGTAGTTCTCCATTCTTCCTCCTCCTCTTTTCCTAAAAAGTGGGATTACATTTTCCACCTTGCAGTCACCTTTCCAAAATCATATGAATTCTGGAAGATAACCACCAACATCTCCATTTCTCATGAGGAGTTAAATTCCCTGATATCTACAGAGGCCTAGAATCTTGATGTCATCCCCACATCCCACCCTCTTTCCAGGTTTCCGCAGAGTTTGTTCTGAGAGCAATAAGGAAACTTCTTGCATCTTCTGGGAATCCAATTAAGGAATTCTGAGCTGCAATTCATAGTGCTCCTTCCCTTAGAAAGTGCTACTTCTGCTTGACAAGTGATTGCCAACTTCATGCAAGACAACGTTACCTTGTTAGCATTTCACACACACACATGCCTGCGGCCAGCCTTTCTCATGGCATGGGGCAGTTATACAGCTCTGCCACACTCATCTCTGGAAGATCAAGATATGTTTCCAAAGTTAGCAATTATCAGGGCAAACAAAATAGCCACCACGCCTGCTTGGAGAGGTTTTCCTCTTTTTATTATCCCTGGGAGAGGTCACTCTCACTGCAGCCCTTAAAATCTCACATACGAATCAAAAATCGGGGGGATTAATCATCCCCAAGAATCTTTTCTATTCTCGTGGGTGCTACAGTCTCAACAGCTCAAGTACAAGTAAGCCCTTCTAACCAACACTGCTAACCCTTTAAACAAATAAGCTTCCTGTGACTGAATGGATGAATCATCTGTCATCAGTTGGGGAACAACAAGACAAGAAGTTAATGTTGTGGCTCTGGGAAAGACACGTAGTTACGCCGACCCACTAGTAAATGGTGTTCCCGATCCTTAATTGGTTTCATTCCAAGTTGAGAGGGAGGAGATAGAATCAGAGGTAAAGATATTACAGCTGAATAAAGGCAACTACAGAGACATGAGGGAGGAGCCGGGTAGAATTGACTGGGAGAGGAGCTGAGCAGGAAAGATAGTGGAACAGGGGTTTCTGGGAGTAATTCAGGAGACACAGCAGAGATTCATCCCGAGGTAAAAGAAGCATGGTACAGGGAGGATGAGGCAACCACGGCTGACTGGGGAAGTCAGGGATAGCATAAAAACAAAAGAGAAAGCATAAAATGTGGCAAAGGGCAGGGGGAAGCTTACAAACATCAGCAAATGGCACCAAAAATGAAATAAGGAGGGAGAAGATTAAATATGAGGGTAAGCTAGCCAGTAATGTAAAGGAAGATTGTAAGAGTTTCTTCAGATATATAAAGGGCAAAAGAGAGGCAAAGGTGGACATTGGGCCACTGAAAATGAGGCTGGACAGATAGTCATGAGGAACAAGGAAAAAGGCTGAGGAACTGAATAATTACTGGATGTAGGTTTTCTCGCTGAGCTGGAAGGTTCATTTTCAGATGTTTCATCACCATACTAGGTAACATCATGTAACAACATGATGTTTACCTAGTATGGTGCTGAAACGTCTGAAAACAAACCTTTCAGCTCCAAACCTTAACCTAAGCTACAAATCTTCTCAAAACTCACTGAATAATTACTCTGCATCAGCCTTCATGGTGGAAGACATGAGTAATATCCCAAAAATGCAAGAGAATGAGGGGGTAGAGCTGAGTATGGTGACCATCACCAAGGAGAAGGTGCTAGAAATATTGAATGGCTTGAAGGTGGATAAATTACCTGGACCTGATGGATGACATCCCCAGAGGGTATCCCTAAGGGAGACAGCTGAAGAGATAGTGGAGGTGTTAGTGGTGATCTGTCAGGAATCATGAGAATCAGGAGGGTTCCAGAGAACTGGAAAATTGCTAACATGATACCCTTCTTCAAAAAGGGAGTAAGGCAAAAGATAGAAAATTACAGACTGATTAGCCTAACCTCAGTCATGGCTAAGATATTGGAATCCATCGTGAAGGCTGAGATTCCTGAATATTTGGAAGCGCATGGTAAACTAGGGTAAAGTCAGCATGGTTTTATCAAGGGGAGGTCATGCCTGACCAATCTGCTAGAATTCTTTGAGGAAGTAAAAAAACAGGTTAGATCAAGGAGAGCCAATGGATGTTATCTACCTAGACTTCAAGAAGGTCTTTGACAGGGGGTGCACAGGAGCTTACTGAGTAACATAAGGGCCCATGGTGTCAGAGGTAAGATGCTGGCATGGATAGAAGCTTGGCTGTCTGGCAGAAAGCAGAGAGTGGGGATAAAAGGGTCCTTCTCAGGGTGGCAGCCGGTGACAAATGGTGTTCTGTAAGGCTCAGTTTTGGGACCACAGCGTTTCACTTTATACATTAATGATCTGGATGAAGGAATTGAGGGCATTCTGGCTAATTTTGTAGATGATAAGAAGATGGATAGAGGGACAGGTAGCATTGAGGAGACTGGGGTGACTGCATAAGAATTTGGACAGGTTAGGAGAGTGGGTAAAGAAGTGCCAGATGGAGTACAAGGTGGGAAAATGAGAAGTCATGCACTTTGGTAGGAAGATTAAAGGCAAGAACTATTTTCTAAATGGGGAGAAAATTCGGAAGTCCAAAGTATAAAAAGATTTCGGAATTTTAGTCCAGAATTCTCTGAAGATAAACTTGCAGGTTGAATCAGTAGTTAGGAAGGCAAATGCAATGAGGATATTTATTTTGAGAGGACTTGAATTTAAAATCAAGGATGTACTAATGAGGCTCTATAAGGCTCTGGTCAGACCACATTTGGGATGTTGTCTGCAGTTTTGGGCCCTATATCTCAGGAAGGATGTACTGGTCCTGGTGCATGTTCAGACGAGGTTCACGAGCATGGTCCCAGGAATGAAAAGCCTAACATATGAGGAACGTTTGAGGACTTTGGGTTTATATTCGATGGAGTTTAAAGGATGAGAGGGATCTAATTGAAACTTACAAAATACTGACTGGTCTGGACAGAGTAGATGTTGGGAAGATGTTTCCATTAATAGAAGAGACTAAGTCCTGAGGGCATAGCCTTCGAGTAAAGAGACAACCTTTTCAAATGGAGATATGGAGAAACTTCTTCAGCCAGAGAGTGGTGAATCTATCAAATTCAATGCCACAGAAGGCTGTGGAGGCCAGGCCATTGAGTATATTTGAGACTGAGATAGATAGTTTGTTGAGGGTTATGGAGAGAAAGCTGCAGAATGGGGTTGAGAAACTTATCAGCCATAATTGAATGCTGGTGCAGACTTGCTGAGCTGAATGGCCTAATTTTTGCTCCTATGTCTTATGGTCTCACCGTTTGATAAACATTAAGTGCAGAACATTTTGTAGCAACTGGAGGAAATCTTCCTGATCGGTTTATGTTGACTCAAGCTCATAGGTCCCAGAGGAACCTCTTTTCTAACCACATCCTGGAACTCATCATGGGGAAAGCTAAATAAAATGAGATCTGCCAAAGTGAAGCTATCATTTAAACAGGCAAGCTACATCACTTGGCAATCCATTTAGATGAGGACTCGTGGCTCAGTGGTTAGCACTGCTGCCTCACAGCACCAGCGACCCAGGTTCAATTCCAGTCTCAGTTGACTGGCTGTGTGGAGTTTGCACATTCTCCCTGTGTCTGTTTGGGTTTCATCCGGATGCTCCGGTTTTGTTCCATAATCCAAAGATGTGCAGGTTAAGTGAATTGGCCATGCTAAATTGCCCATAGTATTCAGGAATGTGTAGGTTAGGTGCATTAGTTAGGGATAAATGTAGTGTAATAAGTGTGGGGAGTGGGTCTGGGTGGTTTACTCTTCAGAGGGTTGGTGTGGACTTGTTGGGCTGAAGGGTCTGTGTCTACACAGTAGAGATTCTGTGTACCCTAGGACTAACAAGAAGCTATAGAGTTAAATTTTTATGCTACATATTAAGTAGCAACCTTACAATGTCATAATGCACCTCACTGCAAAATAATTCTGCTTTGGTGAATTAACCTATTGGACTATCGTGTGTCAGAACTTTTTTTTGTTATTTAAAGTCTTGTTGGAACAGCTGGGAATTAATCATGAAAAGCATAATACAGTGAACAACTGCATGGTTAATAATGTATTTTTTCTGCATAAATATCATGCTAATTAAAAGCAAGTGTTTTTAAAATTGTAATACCACATGTACATTCATTTTATAAATTGTGTGTTTAAGTGTAAAATGATAAGTTTGAAAGGGCAAAAGAAGCATTTGTTTCAATGTTTTTGAATACAACTAGTTCTTCACAGATAATTAAATGACTGACAATGCGTGTGTGAATTCACATTTATGTGCAACTATAATAATGAAAGAATACTGTCAACATAATAAGATAGAGTGCACAGTACAGCTGGAGAAAATCAAGGTCAACTGTAAATCTAAGCTGTCCAAAAAAGTACCAGCAACTAGTAGTAGATAAGTTACTTACACGGAAAAGTTCCACGGCTAACTTGTGACTGTTACTTAAATAAATTCATCTGAACACATCGACTGTGAAGGTATATGTTACGTGGCAGCAAGTTGGGTTCCAGGGTTTCATCAGTTTCAGCTAAAATGAATAAACAGAACAACAGAATCGAAACAACGGTGGGTACTGTACTTCTAAACAGAAACAAAAACAAGTTGCTGGAAAAGCTCAGCAGGTCAAAGTTAACATTTCGAGTCTGGTGAACCTTCCTCAGTTCTGAACAAGGGTCTCTGGAGCCAAAATATTAACTCTGATTTCTCTGCAAAAATGCTGGCAGACCTGCTGAGCTTTTCCAGCAATTTCTGTTTTTGTTTTTCACACTTCTGACTTGTGCCCTTTAGATTTTGGGCAGGTTTTGGGTTGTCCAGCAGTGTTGCTGTTCAATTCTTTTTTCTTCTGGACAGACTTTTGAGATCTGTGCACAGCTGCAACATCTGGAACTGAAAGTCAATGCTGTGAATAGTTTTGGCACCCCCATCACATGTGTTGACCCTTGGGATAGTGTCAGCTACTGAGGGAACGTTGGTGTCTTGAGGTGAATTACTTGCCACAGAATTCTTTGCTGTATCTCAAATAAAACATACTGATGTACTACCATGTCATGGTTTCTCTTTCAGGTCAAATACTACAGCCAATGTGACATGGTTTAACAACTTCCCAAATGTCTGTTCATCCATCCACTACCATCAAGACCAGGTTCTTGTTGAGATGGATGTCTTAAAGTTTGCTATCAGCAATAACTATTTACTTTGCTATAATTTCACAGAGTTTATATACTTAGGGTTCAGTGTTTACTGAAATCACTGTACATTACATTTAAATAACTAATTGATTGAGCACACTACACTGAACTGCGTGACAGTCAGTGAGGTGATCGTTTTATACTGGAATAAGTTGTTGTGATATCATGGAACTGTCTTAAAAGGTACAGGCCTATCTGGCCAGAAGTATACGCAGTAAAACACCATTTGCTTTTTCCCTTTAAAGAATGGGATACCTTTTACAATAACATGTACAAGGATCCTTATAGATACATTTCCTCTCCACGTTTAAAGAATGTTATGGTGGATGCACTACACAACCACATCTGGTCCTTATACAGTTTTCACATGGTGTGTAGATTCACTTTGTGGTTTACTGCCTGTCATTGTAACTGGATCTGTATTGTTTGTCATAGATACATGATTGTTGTCAGGCATGATATCTTCTGTATCTGAGCAAGCATTGGTATGACAGGTAGTTAATTATATGTAGTTACAGTATGTCACCTATTTCCTCATGGGTTTTGGTTATTGCTCATCAAAATGTCATCTGCCTTGATTGGACACAATAATATAGTTTATTATCACAAATCAATGAGCATATATGGAAATCTCAAATTCTGATGCTTTGTCCTTGTCCAGGTTGGGGTAAGTCCCTGCCTATGTCTTTATCATTCCTGAAGAAGGGCTTATGCCCGAAATGTCGATTCTCCTGCTCCTTGGATGCTGCCTGACCTGCTGCGCCTTTCCAACAACACATTTTCAGCTCTGATCCCCAGCATCTGCAGTCCTCACTTTCCCCCCCCCCATGTCTTTATCATACTCTTCTCCCCTTCTCTCCCTCTTTTCCAACAAGACATCATGCCCAAGGAGTTGAATAGTGAGAACGTAGGAGGAAGAATTCAGTGGATCCGTTTCCAAAAAAACGCCAGCTGTCATTGAGGGTAAATCATGTGGAGCAGCATTTCGATTTCACATAGCTCTCCAAAAACCTTGGCAAGTCACTTTACATTTGAATATCATGGATTTTACAGTACCAACTGTAAGAGACCATTCAAATGAGGGTAGTGAAGAAAAGAGGTAAAGTATTGACCACCCATTTTCTGCATGTGTCCCGAACAGGTGCACTAATGTCCTGTGGACTGTTAATAAACACTATTTGTCAAGGAACACTGAACATATTGAATATAGTGGTCAAGTGCGTCAGCAACCATTACACCAGTACTACCTTTGATTGTTGCACAAAAGGAACGGTGAAGTAGTCACCAGAATGTAATCATGTCCATCAACAAGAGAAATATCAGTTGCAATCTTGCGTCATTATGCAGAAGGAATCTTGTGCAGAAGGAGAGGTTCCCTCAGTTGTTGAGGTTGATAGAATCATAGAATCGGTTCAGTGTGGATGCAGGTCATTCAGCTCATTGAGTCTACACCAACCCTCCAAAGGGCATTACACCAGACCCAACTCCCTACCCTACTCCTGTAACCCAGCATTTCCCACAACTAATCCATCCAGCCTGCACGTTGCTCTACACAATGGGAAATTTAGCATGGCCAATCCACCAACCTGCACATCTTTACAGACTGGAATCAAACCTGGGTCCCTGGTACTATCAGACAGTAGCGCTAACCACTGAGCCACCATGCCACTCTCAATGAGTTGACATGTTTCATATGACTTGATTAGTTGATCAATGTCCTTATTTATGCTGAGTCAATGCGTGGATTCCAATCTCTCGTTTCTTTTTCTCCACCCATCTGATCTATATATGGTGCAACATGTCTTACAGAATTGCTAATTGTTTGCCTTGGAAAATTAAATTCCTAGAGAGCCCTTCTTCAGCTCGGAATGACCAAGATAAATGTTCTAGCTTGGGGATGTTTTCTGTCTACCTATTGATGATGGTCCTTTTGAACAGTTGCAACTGGTCATTGGTGAAGGTAGCTTGCTGAATTTGCTCGACTTGACTCTGACCAAAATGTATGAAATCAATGTTAAGAGTATTTCCTAATTCAGATTCATTAATATCCACTTATGGTTCTAAAAGAAAATCTTTGTTGTTAGTGGAGGCTGAGTGTTGGCTGAGAGCATTTGAAATAGTCATTCAGAAGCTGGCTTGTATTGTCCTTGTGATTTTACTCCTGAATCTTCACTCGTGGTAGTTAGAGCTGTGGAAGTCCATTTCTGAGTGGCTTTCAATATATCATTTCTCATGGTTCATGGTCAGTATGAGCAACCAAATGCTTGTCAAATAGGTACATACAACATATTTCCAGCTCTGATCTCCAGCATCTGCAGACCTCACTTTCTCCTCAAAGATTTCAACCTACTGCGAATCCTCTTACAAGGATGCCTTCCTTGAAGAAGCTCTCTTCCTCCCTCTACAAAGATTTCAGTGAGTCCCTCTCTCACTGCACCCCCCAGGTCATCTCCTCTGCACAGAAGCTCTTCAGCCACATTCTCAAACAGACTCGCTCAGTCAAATCCATCAAATTCAGCACCGCCTTCCTAACCTGAGATCTTCTTCCCGACCTCTCCGCCCCCACCCCAGTCTGACCTATCACCCTCACCTTGACCTCTTTCCACCTATCACATTTCCGACACCCCTCCCCCAAGTCCCTCCTCCCTACCTTTTATCCTAGCCTGCTGGACAAACTTTCCCCATTCCTGAAGAAGGGCTTATGCCCGAAACGTCGATTCTCCTGTTCCCTGGATGCTGCCTGACCTGCTGCGCTTTTTCAGCAACACATTTCCAGCTCTGATCTCCAGCATCTGCAGACCTCACTTTCTCCACATATGAAACTGTGGTATTCCAAAAAAAAAACTAGAGCAGGAGTTTCTCTTTCAGTGTTGGAGTAGTTTGCTTGAATTGTTGTAAGGACTTGAGAATTAAATGCAATTGGCTTTTCATCTTGTGGCTTGTCATCACGTTCCAAGGTTTTTCTGGGATGTAGCTATTTCCAGTGAAGTAAACTTTGAGGGATCATAACGGTAGCTCAGTGGTTAGCACCATTGCCTGACAGCGCCAGGGACCGAGGTTTGATTCCAGCCTCAGACAACTGTCTGTGTGGAGTTTGCACATTCTCCCAGTGCCTGTGTGGATTTTTTCCAGGTGCTCCGGTTTCCTCCCGATGTGCAGTTTATGTGGATTGGCCATGCTAAATTGCCCACAGTGTCCAGGAATGTGAAGGCTGGGTGGATTAGCCATGGGAAATGATGGGGTGGGTCTGGGTGGAATGCTTTTCAGAGGGTTGGTGTGAACTCGATGGGCTGAATGACCTGCATCCACACTGTGGGAATTTTATGATTAAAAAGAAACAAACTGGCTGGACAGTAAAGTATTTATGAGGTTGAAAAATCTGCTGATCATTTTCCTTCATACTTTGGCATTTTATTTTAATGTGACAGTCTCAAAAAGGAGATATCTTGGTCACAAAATTCAGAATATGTGAGGATAAAATAATTGAAGAAGCTGTGACACTTTTGTCTTATGGTCTAGGCATCTTCTGCACATCTTTTACCTTGATAGGGTCAGGCTTAACATATTGAAATGAAAACATGGAGCTGTTTCATGTTAGTTTGACAGTTTTTCTGGTTGAAAATATGTTTCCTTGCGGCTGTCATGAGCTGGTGGAGATTTCTGTCAAATCCCAATCTTCTGAGTGTACGTCTTCTAAGATGCATAAAAAGATGATATTTACAATTGCTCTAGTCTTAATCTGGAGAAATAGTGCCTGTTGTCCATTTCTTTTGGGATATCTCACTTGGAGGGAAGTTAAAAACTTCAGCTTTTCTGAATGCTTCCAGGTGGTTTACCAAATTGACCACACGTATTGTCTAACGGGGTTCAGTAAGCAGTGGCATTGCAGATATTTCTTGGACTTTGTTGACATTATTTGCATCTTTGGAAACTTTGGAAATGTCCCTGACATTGTTCCTCACATGCTGCGGTGGAGAAGTTTACTGCAAATTTGGGTTTCTTTGGACAGTTGGATTTCTTGCCCATATGAGTTCAATGTCCCCTTAAATAATAAAGCTTACATATGTCACAAAACGCTGGAGAGGACCTTGGTGGATGAGACATTCCGCATATTGTATAAGGTTGGATTTGTTGCCAAACCTGTTCATGGCTGCAATAGTTATCCTGGAGTCAAAAATCTGAAGATGTCGCTGACCAGCCACAATTGCTTCAAACTTGCAAAATTCTTCTAGCGGTGTGAGAATGGTACATTCTTTAGGTTTGACTAGAAGTGATTTTCTGAAGCATTTAATGAGTATCAGAGCAATGAACAGTTCCATAAGCCTTTCAGCCAAGTCAGCTTTGGTGGAATCATAGTTTGTATCTTTGCATGACCACCTGCCTATGAATGGGTCATTATTCCATCTGGTTGTTGTTGAACTCAAGTCTGTGTATCCTGTTGTTTACATTACTTTACACTGATCATCTAAAATCTGGAAAATATTATTAGAATCTTTGCTGTGATCATTTGAAATACCAGAGGATTTGACTTATCCTAATCCTTCGTTTCTCAAAGTAATAAAAAAGTTGACTGCATTTCTCCTTTAACATTATTTGTTGATTCAAGAAGCAAATATTGGTAATTACTTCAAATAACTGAAATTCTGACTGCATATCAATGAAGTGCCACTCCACGCTCAGAGTTTGTTTTTGATCTTTAATTTGTCCTTTTTAAAACGTCAGTGTAAAAATTTATATTGCAGTGTAGAGCTTTTTCGTTTTTTTCTTAAATTTGTTACAGGCTTCTCATCTCTTCCATCCTTTTTATGGGTTTAAAAGTAGCAGACCTGTCCTCAAAGGTGGTGCTTGGACAAAATAAAATGCCCCCTGCACTTTTTTTGTGTCTTTTCCAAGAAATAAGATGGTTGAATCAACTGACAACTGTGCCCAGGTAAGCCTTATTAATGCTGAAAAAGTCTTCTCGTATTGTTTTTCTCCCATATTTTTCTTTACTTTACGAATGTTTTCTTAGATTCGAACCATTTTAAAAATATATTTTTATTGAAAAATAGATTTTTTAATATTACAACAAATACAAAAAAAACACAAAACAAATTAAAAACCCAAACCGCCCTCATGTACAAATGTATATATATAATATAAAAATATGAAAAAAACTAACTACTTAAATAAATAAGTAAGTTTATTTATTTAAATCAGACCTCTCTTTTTTAAGTGGACCATATTCACAAATGTTTCTGTTCCAGTTTGTACCACTTCAGTTTTGTTTGCTAACTTCAGCTCTGAACTCTGCTAGATTAGGAGGAATAATTGTTAGGAAGAATAAATCTTCACAATTGTCACTGATGCTATAATATTTTAACATTTAGCACCAATTAGCTGCCACGAACTAGCTGTCAGGCTGGCAAAGCACAGCAGGTCATGCAGCATCCGAGGAGCAGGAGAATCGACGTTTCGGGCATAAGCCCTCCATCAGAAATCGGCGGTTACCTCAGCAGCGCCCAGCGATTCTAATTTCTACTGAAGGCGCTGGAATGAAACGCAAGACAATTTAGAGGAATGAACTGATGATCAATTTGGCAGTTAACCACTAATGTTCTCATTCCTGATGAAGGGCTTATACCTGAAACATTGATTCTCTTGATCCGCAGATGCTGCCTGACCTGCTGTGCTTTTCCAGCACCACACTTTCGACTCTGATCTCCAGCATCTGCAGTCCTCACTTTTTAACTAGCTGTCACCTCATCAACCTTTATATACATTGCTGTCACCATGTGACTTATTTTCCTGATTTAGATACCACTGCCATTTACCATAAGATTAAGGTTTTTGACGAGACAGATATCTTAAAGTTTATTAACATTGCTTTAACATCATAACATGGGTTCTGTGCTTACTGGTGTTATTGTACTTTACATGCATATAGAGTATTGACAGAATACACAACACTGACTCTGCTGCACTGACAGAGTGACGGAAAGTCAAGTGGGTAGCTTTATACCAGAAAGTCACCGTGCCATAATGTTACATAACTGTCTTAAAGATACACTGTCTTAACAGAATGGAATCTGTGCAATAATATAATACAGACTGTATATCATACTGCAAGAATCCACTCTCAGCATCTCATGCACAGATAGTAATAAACTCTGCTAGTCAAAATTCCACAAGAAGGAGCGATTAGTGCAAAGTCTGTATGCTGCAGATCGGGATGACTACTACATACATAAGAATATCCTTGAAACCAAAATTACGAAGATTGACAACTTTAAGATGAGCAGATCAAATTGCAGGGGGGGGGGGGGGCTGCCACCTAAACACTGCCACTCCCAGTTCAGTCTCACGATTTTTCTCATAAGTAACAGGGTGAATTTAGCAATTACACCCCTGCAGTGAAGAATGCTGCGTGAGAGAGATATGGCTTCGAGACAAGGGAGTGGGTTTGTAGAGGGATGAGGTGCAAAAAGCACTGAAGGGTTAATTCTTCAAATCACGCTCTCTACAACCTCTTCCTCTCTCACACACAAACACACAACACACACACACACATACACAGATCTATGGGGTGAAATTGCATTTGCAGATTTGAATTTGCAGGTACATTTTATTTTGTTCAAAACCACATAATCTGTAGACAGTCAGTCAACATGGTATTTTAGAAATTCCTAATTTGGAAATAAAACCAGTCTGGCTCCAGGATGAGATACAGACTTGAAACATAGTCTCACACCTAAAATACATTGTCCGACCTAAGGTGTCACCTTTATTCTGTTAAAAATCGCATAACACCAGGTTATAGTCCAATAGGTTTATTTGGAAGCACGAGCACTCCTTCATCAGGTAGCATATAACCTTAGACTACAATCTAGTGTTGTGAGATTTTTAACTTTGTCCACCCCAGTCCAACACCAGCTCCTCCACATCATGGTGACCTGATAAAACCTGAAGGTACCTTGGGGCAGGGATTTACATATTAATCAAATTAAGACCTGCACTTCCATTCTAACTGATTAAAGACTTAATAGTCATGTAGGTGTGTTTAATACATTCACATAAGTTGAATGACTCTTTGATCTTTTACGATAAATTCTCTGTCCGAAGTATTCTCTCTCATTAGCTGCCTGTGGAAGGAGTGGGGGCTCTGAAAGCTTGCGGTTTCAAAGAAACCTGTTGGACCCGTGGGGTGGCATGATGCCTCAGCGGTTAGCACTGCTGCCTCTTAGCACCAGGGTCCCAGGTTCGATTCCAGCCTTGGGCGACTGTCTGTGTGGAGAATGCACATTCTCCCTGTGTCTGTGTGGGTTTCCTCCAGTTTCCTCCCACAGTCCAAAGATGTGCAGGCCAGGTGAATTGGCCATGCTAAATTGCCCATGGTGTTAGGTACATTAGGTCTGGGTGGGTTGCTCTTCAGAGGGTCGGTATGGACTTGTTGGGATGAAGGGCCTGTTTCCACACTGTAGGGAATCTAATCTAATCAACTGTAACCCAGTATCATGTGATTTTTGACTTTGCCCATCCCTGTCCAACACCGGCACCTCCACATCATGAGCCTCCTTCAATCCACAGGTCTCCAGGAGCTCCAACAGATGATTCTTCATCAATGACTTTAAAGAGGGGCTGCATACATGCTCTGTGCAGACTTGCATGGTGAAGATTTCTAATACAGGTGAGCCACCTTTTCATTGGCATCCTCGTGCATGCTTTTTCATCAGAGACTGCAGGACAGCAAACAGAATAAAAGGTATATGGGAGATTTTTTTCTTCACCTCACATGGAGAGGAACACAGAGTAACTGTAGTACTGCCAGCATCATCTTGGGTGTGATCAGCTAATGCAGCACAGGCCAAGGATTGAAACTGAGGCTTTCCTAGCTGGCACTACTTCATGCCACACTAACACAAATTACCCTTGCAGGATTTTAAACCAGGAAATGGAGGTAACATAGCACTGCACAATTTAATTTCCTGAACATATTAAAAAAAAACTCAGGGCGGTTTGAAAACATTCTGCTTAATTTTGTGTTCCATTTCACAAACACATGCGGTATGCACTAAATGTAGATTGAATTTGATTTTTAATGGTTTGTTTTATTCCTCATTTGCTGAATTGGCATTTTTTGTTCCTTGGCAAAAGAAAAGTTGAAACAAATTCAAAAACGCCAGCACATTTAATCCGAAAGGGCTCTCTGTTTTTTATTTAAGAGTTGCAGTGACAGCTCAGCATTGTATGGAGGTAAATAAAATGCAGAGAGGGCACATTCTGGGTAAATGTTTATGCAGGAATGCGGTTGGGCGGTCAGGAGTCAAGAGTATTGTTGGATTAGTCAAAAAGGCATCATATTCCGGTTGAGTCACTGGAATTGTTCGTTTCATGGGAAAATGAAAACATAACCATCTTTTATTCACAGCTTTCTTGATTTCCTGGCCCTTTCTCTTTCTACGCTTACAGCTGCTGATGCAGCAAATGGAACAGCTACCATGCAATGTCCAGCCACCACAAATTGATTAGTATGCTATGGTGCAGAATTCCCATGGCTTTCTGTAAAACAAATACCTCAACTGATGCATGGCCATCAGTTATTTTTTGATTTAGATATTACAATTTCACCAACAATTGGGAAATCCTGAGCACAGTGACATAATAGCTGATTAAACTTGTATATCTGATTCTTCTATAGCACAGTTTCATAACAGTGCACAGTGGCTGTGCATAATGAGACCATCTGGGCAGCTGTCTAATCCAGGCTGAGGCAATCAATGTTCAGAAGACAATGAAAAGTGCAGTTTCTTAAAGGGCCAGTGTCTCCATGAAGAAGCAGTTATGAAGCTTAAGCAGGCCAATGAGCCAGTTTTCCCTCCAATGATCCCACTAACGTGAGATCCATTACATTTTTGGCATGACTTGTGCAAGTTAAAAAAAGACAGAAAAGTCTGTTGAATATTTTTGTTCCACCAAGGTGACATCCCTTTTATACATCTGCAGAGGTGCTCAAAGCAGAAGCTCTGGCAAAGAGCTCTGCAAGTTAAAATCGAGCTGCATAAAATATTTTGAATGTGGAGGAATGTTCCTCTAGTTCTTGGAATTCAGGCTACACTGGGATTGGAAAATTATTTGGCCAACAGTGCTTGAATTGAATCATTTATTGTCACGTGTATTCAATATAAAATACAGTGAAACATTTATACCATCGCCATGAATTGGTGTCATTCTCATTAACTTAAAACAAAATAACAAAGAAAGAAAGATAACTTAAAGGAAGTCCAATTCTCCCTTCTCTGCTGCTATAGTACCACTCTGGGTTTCACCAGCCCACGTCATGCCATTGTCAGAGTCCTGCTCTGGGTTTCACCAGCCCACGTTAGGCCACTGTCAGAGTCTCGCCCTGGGTTTCACATTCTGGCTCACTCTGTAGCCATGCTGCCTCTGATAACACCTCCGCTCTGGACCCAGTTGGAACTGCCTTCCTACTGAAGAGCTCTCTTTTGAAGACAAGCTTAAATGAAAACTAAATAAAAACCCGAGAAGACAAGAAGGGGAAGAAAAGGGAAAGAAAAGAAAAAAAACAAATGAAGAGGACAAGTCTGGGCACAGGAGCTCGGATGTTGCCTACTCTGCCGCCATCTTGAACCTCAAGCTTTTGGAAAAGAATTGCATGTCATTTTATCTCACAAGTAAAACAAATGCTTGTCGTGTACGCAATTCTTCCGATATCTCTATCTTGTTTTGAAATGCTTGTTGAGACCTTCATTGGTCAGGTGACTGACACACAGCCCCATTTGCATAGGTAAAGAAGGAAGTAAGTTAAATTCGTCATTGTCCTCCCGGACCATAGGACTGTTCATTCATTCGAGAGAGGTGACTGTTAGCGGTTTTAACCTGAGGGAAACTACACCACAGGCGAAGGGAGAGATTGAGAAGGAGAGTCCTTCATGGAAACCTCACCCAGTGCAGGAACTGAACCCACGTTATTGGGCATCAGTCTGTGTTACAAACCAGAAGCCTCACAGCAGGTTCCAATAAAACAGATGCAGGAAAATCACCAAAGTGGACACTTAGCACAGCACTTCAGTGCTGCTGCTGGGAGAACAGGTGAAATCAGTGAAGGAATATTTATAAGGATATTAAACTCTTTCACGAAGCAGTGATAACTAATGATCACTGCAATTCAACACAGATTTACTTTAACATGTATTAACAGCAAGAAGGATGTTTGGGGATACCAAGCTCTTGTTAATCTGGGTTGTTGGGACAGTTTAAAATAATAATATACTCAGTGCATTGTTGGGCTTGTCTATTATCCATGGCATTCACCTTGACAAAGAACATGTGGAAGAGCTGGATTTTGCACAGCACGACTTACACCATGGGGATGGTTTACTATCTTCCAATATTCCAAGCTGTCTGTGATGTTTTAAATATTTTATGTTCAAGTGACCCAGTGACCTACTGCACTGCATTCCAAAGGCACAAGAAGCAGATAGGTTCTGAGTGAGTTTCTGTTTACAGATGGTACTTTACAACATGCAGAAAAGCTTGAAGGGAAAGAGGGAGGATCCACCCTAAAATGAGGATCAATCCTCTGGTGCTGTACTGAGCCAAAGAGGTGAGCAAATGCCCCCATTCAAACCTTGAACTGCTCTCTGGGTTAGAAACAGAGAATCGACAGCATCTTCCCTTTTCCCCTCTCCCATCACAGACAATTGTGCCTTTCGTTGCCTGGGTTCCATCCTCAAGCCCCTCGTCCCTGCTTTTAAAACACCTTTATAACCCACCTTGAAGCTTCTGGTCACCTTTCCTCAACTCTCTTTCTTTGGCTCAGTATCTGCTCCCCTGCTACAGACAATTTTCATAAAATATTTTACGCAGCATGCAACTGTGCTTGAAGACTGACTTTTAGTTAGGAATAATGGACTCATCTTCAGATTTGAGACATAATCACACATGGCAGTCATTCCCATGACATTTGGAGTAGTAATTCAGGCTGACTGACCTGAAATGTCACCATTTGTATAATTTGATACAGTACAGACTAGAAATTACTGCATTATCAGTATAAAAAAGGCATAATGCCTTTGTGTGACATTCCTCTGCTTTTTTAACTGTGGCACAAATCCATTTAAAATAAATGGGTCGCATCTCCATTAATCTAATGCATAGAGGAATGTCATTATGCAAGTGTTACATGTTCATAAGGTAATAGCACCAACAGTTCCTGATACTCTTTTCATTCCTTAATAATAAGCACTGTACTGAGAGTGAGGTAAACAGTATGGTTTGTGATTGGATTAATATCATGTAAATATTCCCTAACTACTCAACTTTCTCTTTACGTTTTCAAGATTTACAACTCTCAGGAATTCCATGGAAAGAAATAGTTTTTCACTGAACATTTCATAGTTAAACTAAACCATTTTTATTAAACATCATTATCCACCGACAAACTCCTATAATTCAAGCAGTTCAATAAAATTCCACAGCCCAGTGCTCATCCAAAAACAATTGTTTTAAGATGTTACAACAAAATATTTTGCCTTTCAAGCACTTCTATGATCTCAACTTACACCAGCAGGGAGTTTTTCTTTAACACAGGTTTCTTTTGTAGCTCTCCACAGATGCCAATTTGTTCGATATATACTCTTACTAACTTCCCTTCTGAGGAAAAAAAAGGGTTGCATATGAGATTGATTTTTAGCCTACTTCTAACAAGCTGTTCTAAGTGATAGAGCGTTGGAGCATTGTTACAAATGTACACATTTTGCCAAAGCTTTTTCTCTTGCGCTGTGCAAATCAACCCAACTTGTTTAAAAATTTAATAAAGCTTGGCAATTAACTGTCAGTCATCACCTAACTGGTACTTTCCTTGATGTGGAGATGCCAGTGTTGGACTGGGCTGAACAAAATCAGAAGTCACACGGCATTAGGTTATAGTCCAACAGGACTTTGAAAAAGTGCTTTTGGAGCACTGCTTCTTCATCAGGTGAAGTCAGCTGTTTTCCTTGGCAACACTGGTACCAATCGGAGTTTCTTTGCCAACCAATAAGCACTCACCTCTCGTACTGCATCAATGTTGATTTCCCTTTACACCAGCATTTCTTGCAAAGTGTCCTGACGAGTGAAAGATAAACAGCTTGGGCAAAATGTGCCTTTTTCATCAGTATTCAAGCTCCATATGAACAAACTTCAACTTGATGCTAGGTTTGTACCTATATGGATTAATTAAGCAATTCTTAATCGAAGAACACAAAGCCTATGATGGTACCATTGCTGAAAGGTTGCAGACCTGAACATTTACTCTGCTTCTCTCTCCACAGACACTGCCAGTCCTGCTAAGTATTTCCAGCATTAGCTGTTTTCATTTCAGATTTCCAGCATCCACAGTATTGTGCTTTTGTATCACATTACGCCATTAGTTCAGAAATTATGTTTTTCAGAGAATACCTAATTTATTGAAATTTGTCAGCATAATTTACATTGATATAGGCCACTTATATTGTAAAAAGATATGACTTAAGGCTTTTTACAGATAAGCAAATGAGAAACCGATGCTGAAATTAGAAGGTGATTATGAAGACATTTCAAGAGATCAGTTGGAAGGTGGCATATGAACAAAGAAAGTGTTAGAAAATTTCCACATGCTTTCCTGAAGGCACTGATGTCTAACTGAGACCCATTCTCACCCCTGCATTCACAATTCCAGTCAGGGCAACATCTCAGTGACCTCTGGACGCAGCTTGAATAGGTTATTTCTCCTTCGACCCCCAATTGTTGAATCAGTGCTGCTGCCCCAGAGATTTACTAACTTGGCACGAATGGTGGTTGATAAGGCTTCTGTTTGGGCTGTGAAGCGTTGCAGGAACTTGGCCATTAAGCCTTGGAGCACTGGGATTCACGTTTTATGTTTTCCTATGAAATTCCCAAGATGTTGGTGTAAAAGTGTGAGCTGCAAGGTTACAATCACCCACACTTCTGAAACAGACTGTGCTGCAGTGGTGACAAGCCATGTGCTTACAAATGTAATTGCAACCATTCTGCAAGGAAACAGAAGCTTTGTGTCTCTCTCATAAATTTGCAGTTTTCCTTTTCCCTTGGTCCTTCTGCTAATTTTCTCTTCCATCGTATCCATATGCCACATGCATATGTTTTCTAATCACTTGTTTCTTCTTTAGTTTTCCTTCTGTTTGATTGTTCTGTCTGCCTTTCCCATGTTCAGGACTCACCATAATCCTGTTTACCCACCTCAGAAAAAGTGACAGGAACTCCGCAGGATTCACTCAGGGAGCTCGGACCAGCTCATTTATTCAAGCTCTGAGGAACAGGGATGGAGTAACAGAATTGGATTATTCAGTCCACCAATCCCAATCTCCCCAACACCTGTCTCACCAGTTGCATCACAACTGATTGGGAAAAATGGGGACATAGCACAGTTCATTGTGGAATAAGGTGTCTAATTAAGGCAGAGAGATGAAAAGATGCTTAAAGTGGAGAAACCACTTTTAAACCAGGCACACATTTAGATTACAACTTTTTGGTTGGTTAGTCAATTTGAGTTTCCTCCTCAGTGTTGAGCTAGAGTCTGATCAATCACACATACAGCACTGGTGCATTGGCGAATTGACGATATAGCTTACATGCAAATCAATTCTCTGTCTAAGTAGAGGAATTGTGTGCATGGCCTAATGGGACATTCATCAATATTAAAGCTAATGAACCTGAACCAATAAAATTGATTAAGGAACATAATAGACCAATCAGGTTCCCCACTATCTGCGTTCAGAAGCATTGCATAAAAAATTTATGTTACCCAAACCTGTTCTTGGTTTCAATACTGGCATAATTATGAGCTGGCTTTCTTTCGTAAACAAGAAGGAGGGAGCTTTGCTGATTTTGATCCAGCAGAAATTGCACAATGCCATGAAAAGTCTGCAATAGTAGGTTTGGTATTTTTGTCACACCTTCATCACTGTGCACTAGAATTTCATGAGGCTAACCAGGAGGAACAAAATGGCCTCAGGGATTGCAGGAAAATGCAATTTTGTCCACTGGATCTGTGCTGGCTGTTTTTGCTGTAGCCATCTAAAAGCTACCTCCTCCTCCTGCTCTCTCATGTGTCTTTCTTTGCATTAAAAGTTTATATCCTCTTAACATATGTAGTGGCTTCTGCCTGAGGAACTCCCCGAGGCAAAACTTTCTGCATAAAGAAATTTATCCTAACCTCTTTCCTGTGGTAATTTTAATCTGGTGATCCTTCATCATTGACTCCCTATCAAAGCCTTTCACAAATTAA
The DNA here is from genome assembly GCF_037043375.1 of Chiloscyllium plagiosum. Lineage (NCBI taxonomy): Eukaryota > Metazoa > Chordata > Chondrichthyes > Orectolobiformes > Hemiscylliidae > Chiloscyllium > Chiloscyllium plagiosum. Next base: position 17,180,506 of record NW_028270177.1, read on the forward strand.
TTTTAAAAACGCTATTTATGCTTTTTAATGTTTTCATCCAGTGAAAATATCTCATCTCTCATTATAACTACTAATTTCCAATGTTGACACTATCCTGGTTGATCTGCACTGAATGGTTCCTTGGCTTTTTGGAAAGGCAAATTCAAAAGGTGTACACTACACTAGCTATGGCTTAAACGTTGCGCTGTAAAAATCATACCTCTTCACTTTAGTACTGAATTTCTATTGATCCTTTTGCCCCTTTATTCTACCTTATTGTACTCTTTTCATATAATACAATAAATATGATTCACAAAGTGTAAGAATAAAAAATGCTCAAAAAATGCAATTTTTGTAAGCGAACAGAGCATATGTAAAGTGTATATCTCTTCCAAGCTCTTTCATTACAGTTATGCTGCTCTTTCTAAAGACCACTCCCTGCCTGGTTGTTGCTATGAATCTACAAAGCTGAAAAGAAATGTTTTATTAAGAGCTTTCATCTCATTAGTAGAAGCTTTAGGCCAATCCACATCTAGCAGCCTGTTCCAAACACTCTGCTCACATTTTGACAGCTGGAGTCAGTACTAGGACCACCTTGTCAATGTAGAAACCACCAGGAACCCAGATTCACTTCCACTGCTGCCACCAAATGTCTGACTGGGCCTACATGCTGCCAAAGCTGTCACTATGACCAAACTCTTCAACAAGAAATAAGTAAAATAAAAGAGAGAGAGAAAAAAAAACAAGAGTAAAAGGAAAAGAAGTATAAAGAAATGAAAAGAAAACTGGGCAGAGTGGACACCCCCACCAGGCTCAGACGTTCTACTCCACTGCCACCTTACTGGAAACTTTAATACGTCCTTTAAGAAAAATTCCAGAATCCAAACATTTTTTATTTGTTCACAGCACGTGGGCTCCACAGGCTAGGCCAGCATTAATTGCTCATCCTTAAGAGGCAGTAAATCACATTGCTGTTGGTCTGAAATCACATGTAGGTCAGACCAGAGTGGCAGCTTCTTTCCCTAAAGGATTTTAGTGAACAAGATGGGTTTTATGTCGTTTACATGGTAACCATTGGGATAGAGTTTTACTGAATTCAAACTTTATTATCTGCCATGGTGGGATTTGAACCTTTTTCACCAGAACATTAACTTAATGTTGGAGATCACTAAGTTAGTGCCATTACCATTATGTCATCACCACCTCCCCTCTATGGACCAAGCCTTATCTGTGTATCAAGTTTCACTGAAATCCATAAGTTGTCTTTGAAGTTGTAAGTGTTTGTAAAGAGACTGACAAACTAAAAACATTTCCTCTGTGCACTTTCAAAGGTGGAGATAGTCATGATGGCTATAGTAGTCACTCAAGCACTCCCATTAGACTCACGTCCTTTGTGGTGTGCTCCTGAGCCAGACAGATAATTAAGATTATAGAATAGATCCCTGAATAACTGGTATCCAACTGTTATTCTTAGCGCACCTAGAAAAGGGAGATTAAAGATCAGATTCTGACTCTTATCCAGATGCATCTTCCGCAGTATGCACATTTGGGTAGGACTGGGACTGACTGAGGGGCTTCATGACAAACTGTCCTACTATGGTAACTGTTTTCATTTGACTGTTGTAATCTGGATAAGGTAATGAGGGCTACTGCACATGGAGAACAATGTCTACAGAGATGCAGTGAAGGGAAACTTAAAGGTTCCAATAATTATCCATTGTAGTAAAATGAATTGTTTGCACGGTCGTAGACATCCACTCTGTCAAGCACCATGCCATGACCACAGAGTGTACTTCTCCCAGGATGTAATTTAACAAAGCAACTCCTAAATCTGTGACTTCCATCAGGGAACATCATCCATCAAAGTTCCCATTTAAGTCACACCTCAGTCTGACTTGGATGTGTACCGCTGTTCCATCCCGCAGATTGCAATGATTCAACATGGCAGCTCAGCAACTTCTGAAGACCAATCAGGGTTCAGCAATAAATACCAGACTTGACTGTGATACACAAAATCCAGGAATATGTTTTAGAAGAATTTTGAGCAATGAAAATTAACTCAAATAGTCTTCACAATTTAGAATTATGGTTAGAATGTTTGGTTAATGTCCATCAAATCCTCTTTACAATGTCTGGGACTGAAACTTAAAATAATTGTGGATACTAATGCAGTATCTCATCTTTCAAAAATCTTAAACCATGCTGTAGGCTGTGAATTACATTGCAGTTTAAACCTTGTTGTTATGTAGTTATGTGTTTCTGCATTGCAAGAGTCCATAAACAGCAATGAAACAAATTAGCAGTTCATTGGTTTTTGGTGGTACTACAATTTAAGGATCAGATGTTGGCCAAGACATTGAATAAATGTAGATGTTACTGAATGACAGAACAGTTACCAACACAGAATTAGGCCATTTGGCCCATTGTGTCAGCACTTGCTCCTTGAATGAGTAATTCATCGTATGGCATTTCTCTGCCTTCTCCACACCACACTGCACATTTTATCGATCAAGATAAAAATCCAAGTTCCTCTCGGATAAATCTGCTTCCACCACTCTCTCAGGCAGAGCACTCCAGATCTAATGCACACATTGAGTGGAAATGTTTTTCTTCGTGGTGCTTTTGTCAATTGCTTTATATATGCACCCTCTCATTTTCGATCCTTTCACGAGTGAGAAGATTCATCAGATTGTGAATATCAAATCACCTCTCAGCCTTCACTTCTGGAAGGAAACTGCCCTACCTTGGATCAGTAAAGAGAGCTGGGGCCTTTGATCATTATCGTCATCTGAAAGAAGGTTCACTTAGTTTCTCATTCCAATTCTTGCACGGCAATCTATTGCAGGCATTATTTTTTTCTTGTTCAGGGAGGAAAGGCATTGACAATATTGAATAGAAACCTGGAGGACACCCCAGCCTCCCCTCAGTCACTTTAATCAGAGAGCTAAAGCTCAGGTCAGTGTAGGGAGCCCATTGCTAACTATCATGACAGTGTGGCTGGTCACTGTTCAGAATATAAAATGGGTCAACATTCTAACTGACAGCACAGCCCACAGATACTGTCAAGAATTTAGTGGAGAGGAAAATATTCATCAGCAAACTACAAATGGAGTGAAAATGAGTGAATCTAAATCAAACAGGGCAGTCCACTCTCATTCTGCAATAACAGAAGTATTTTGGAGACAGGTCACAGCCTGGTATGAGGGACATTCTACCAGTTACAAAGGTTTGCTGTGAAAGATTTTGAACATTACCCCTATCTGACTCAGTTACATTTCAAATTAAACAAATTAGTATCATTGTATTTTATACACCCTTGCTTCTCCCAAGGATGCTTTATGTCTTTTTTTTTAATTTGGAAAGTGGGTACAATCACCAATAATAAAAGCCTTCATGTAAAGTGCACTATTCAGAAAATGAGGTCAAACAAGAGGTGAGAAAATCCCTCCCAAAAATCTGCTCATTCAGCCTGATGACAGCTCCAGCAACTCAGCAAAAGGAATGCTACTGAGTAAAAAGTAAAACAGACTTTCTCTGCACTCAGTTCCTCACTCTCCTGAAAGCATCTGTCATATTTTGATTTGGGTAGCTCACTGCCACCAATCTGCCTTTATCAGGTGAATCTAGGTCCTGTCTGTTATCATTGTAGAGGATAGATCATTGGTGAGTCTTCATAGAAAGACTAGAGGAATATAACAAACAAAGTCTTACATAACAAAGTCCATTACATCATTGCAATAGGTACAATTTACGTTAACTTACTAGATATTATACTCGAGACCATTCGGTGCTTTGTGGGACATATCTGCTTTTTTGAAGAACTCATGCTTAACTTCATCTGCCTCCAATCAAAGATCCTGTGACATCAGATCAAGTGGAGCTTAATGCAATATGAACATTAACTCCTTCATAACTATGACTGTCCAACATTTTCATCTTGAATAGACTTTCCAATCCTATAACTTCTCCATCATTAAGACTGCCTACTTCCACCTCTGTAACATCTACATCTCAACACGATCCATTTACTGCTGGAAATGACATCCATGACCTTGTTATTTCCAAGCCTGCTTAGTGAAAGTCCTCCTGACCAGCCCCCCTCCTTACACCCTCCATAGATATCCACTGAGTTCTTTCAGTACTCTGCTGGAGGCAGCAGTATGACTGGTCCTGGCCAAGTATGGTCCATGGTTTCCTGGGTGTCAGCAACTTTCCAATCTCTCCTTCAATCTTCATGCAATGTTGTGAACACAGCTCAGTCTATCACACAAGGCAACCTCCCATCCACTGATTCCATCTACACTTCACACTGCCTCAGAAAGACACCCTCCCCAACCCACCACCCACTGGTATAATCTCTTCCAACCTCTTCCATCAGGCAGTATATACAAAAGTTAAAACACACGTACCAACAGGTTGAAGAACAGCTTCTTCCCAACTGCTACTAGTTATCTCAAATTTCAAATCGAATGTTGATCTTGCTTTTTGTGCCCCTTTTTTGTAGCTGTAACATTGTATTTCTCACTCTCCCACAATGCAAAGATGTGTAGGCCAGGTGAATTGGTCATGCCCATCGTGTTCAGGGATGTGTAGGTTGGGTGCATTCGTCAGGGGTAAATGTAGGGTGATGGGTTACTCGTTGGAGGGTCAGTGTAGACTTGTTGAGTCAAAGGGCCTATTTCCACACTGTAGGGACTTTATTCCACAGTCATTTACCAATGAACAGTGCCCCTTCACTCTAGTCAACAAACTCTTTGTACCTTAATGAAATAAATTACTTGCTGAAAGTGTTATTTCATTGCTGTTCACCACAGTTCCTAAACAAGCATTACTTTTACGATATGAAATAAAATACTCACATTATTCAGTCAGACGGTTTAAATTATTTCTGTGATGGTTGGGCCCCTTTTTTGTAGCTGTAACATTGTATTTCTCGCTCTGTTCAATCACTCTATGATCTCAGTATGTTATGTACTGAACGCAAAACAAAACATTTCACTGTATGTGGGTGCAAAATGTGGGAATCTGATACACCATCACGACAGAGTCTATTCTTCTCCTCCAGCATGTATTTCCATTTGGTAATGTCACAGGCAAAAATGCAGCGACGCAGGTCAGTGCCCCTATCTCAATAAAGGACACAATACACACTGTGCTCTTGGATGAAGTGATTCAGTACATGCAGCAGTCCATGTGTGGGTCAGTATATTTACACAAACTTACATTTGGCCATTTCACTGCCATTTTGGGTTCTGCTGCTACAACAACATTTTTGGGCGGAGAAATAACATCATATCTTTTCCCTCAATTGTTCACTAAGGAGATCTATAATCTCTCAGTATTACAGCTCCCCCACCCAGGACTTGTTCAGTGCAGCCAAACACAGGCAGTGCATAAATAATGGATCTAATTATTGTTAGTATGGTCTCATTAAGACACATTCCAGCCATTGAGCTAGTTCCCTTCAAGTACACACAGTGACCAAACTGTACCTTTTAGAATCTGATCCCAGCTATCTAGTCCAAACATCACAGAAATAATTTAAACTCATTTTACAGACTAATATGAACATTAGTGTGCTTCCAATTAAACCTGTTGGACTATAACCTGGTGTTGTGTGATTTTTAAATATGAACATTGTATTTCATACAGGATACATGATGTGTGTTTTAGTTGGAGTGGACACCACATCATATATAAAACAAATCTCTTCAGCCACTTCCTTCATCTTTTTAATGAATGTATTTTTATATTCCTCTAGTGATTGGCTCACTAACCAGTGGACATTGTAAATCCTAATTTACTGCTTTGGCGATCAATGTACAGTTGCTCATCCCAAAGCAGATTTAAACAGGGAGAATTTGCTTTGTTCTGAGCAACTGCTGTGTAAATATTCCCAAAATATAGATCTTCCAACATCATTGCAGAAGACTACGGTGCCTTAGTGGTTAGTACTGCTGCCTCACAGTGCCAGGGACCCAGGTTCAATTCCAGCCTTGGGCCACTGTCTGTGTGGAACTTGCATGTTCTCCTCATGTCTGTGTGGGTTTATTCTGAGTGGTCTGGATTCCTCCCACAATGCAAAGATATGTAGGCCAGGTGAATTGGTCATGCCCATCGTGTTCAGGGATGTGTAGGTTGGGTGCATTAGTCAGGGGTAAATGTAGGGTGCTGGGTTACTCGTTGGAGGGTCAGTGTGGACTTGTTGGGTCAAAGGGCCTATTTCCACACTGTAAGGACTTTATTCCACAGTCATTTACCAGTGAACAGTGCCCCTTCACTCTAGTCAACAAACTCTTTGTACCTTAATGAAATAAATTACTTGCTGAAAGTGTTATTTCATTGCTGTTCACCACAGTTCCTAAACAAACATTATTTTTACGATATGAAATAAAATACTCACATTATTCAGTCAGACGGTTTAAATTATTTCTGTGATGGTTGGGCTGGATAGCTGGAATCAGATTCTAAAAGGTACAGTTTGGTCACTGTGTGTACTTGAAGCGAACTAGCTCAATGGTTGGAATGTGTCTTAATGAGACCATGCTAACAATAATTAGATTCATTATTTATGCACTGCCTGTGTTTGGGCTGCACTGAATTAGTCCGGGTGGGGGAGCAGTAAAATGAAGCGACTGAACTATTGAGGGTAAAGAGAAATACTCACGGACGCATTGATGCTGCACTAGTCAGTCCCACATTTTTAAACCCAGGAGGATAGAAAGCAAATGTATTGCAGCTACATACAATTATACAGGTTTGAAAGTCAGGCGTCAGATTATGAATGTGCAAGTCACAGCCCAGAAGTACGAGTGTGCAAGTCACACCCCAGACTGTTCGAGTGTGCAAGTCATGCTCCTGACTGCAAAAGTGTGCAAGTCACACCCCAGACTGTACGAGTGTGCAAGTCACACCCCAGACCGTACAAGTGTGCAAATCACGCCCCAGACTGTTTGTGTGCAAATCACAGCCCAGACTGTACCAGTGTGCGAGTCACACCCCAGACTGTAAAAGTGTGCGAGTCACACCCCAGATTGTACAAGCGTGCAAATCACACCCCAGATTGTACGAGCGTGCAAGTCACGCCCCAGATTGTACACATGTGCAAGTCATGCCCCAGACTGTATGAGTGTGCAAATCACACCCCAGACTGTACGAGTGTGCAGGTCACACCCCAGATTGTACGAGTGTGCAAGCCACACCCCAGATTGTACACACGTGTAAGTCATGCCCCAGACTGTACGATTGTGCAAGCCACACCCCAGATTGTACACACGTGCAAGTCATGCCCCAGACTGTACGAGTGTGCAGGTCACACCCCAGACTGTATGAGCGTGCAGGTCACACCCTAGACTGTACGAGTGTGCAAGTCACACCTCAGATTGTACACACATGCAAGTCATGCCCCAGACTGTATGAGTGTGCAAGTCACACCCCAGACTGTACCAGTGTGCAAGTCACACCCCAGACTGTATAAGTGTGCAAGTCACACACACCATCTTGTATGGGTGTTTAAATCACATGCCAGATCCTAACTTTGCCAAAGATTTTCAGAAAAGCATAACACACACTGGCATTAACACACAGTGTCTGTAAAACACCAGATAGTCAAAGTGTTTGTTATCGAGATTAGGTTCCCTGGCATTGCCTAAAGTGGTGCTTTAGGAATCATGTTAACAAAGGCCTGACTGACTGCCTCCAGCCTCAAGTACTCCTTCTTCTTTCCCAACATTGCATGTAAACATTGTCCGAACTCAAGCTCAGTGTCAACTGCTAATGTCAGACATTGAAACACACAAGTTGAAGAAAACTCAAAGAGAGAACAATCTATTCACACCAGAAATTGGAGGGGCTTTTGTCAAATGTTCATTTCCATCTCAGTTCTCTATTACAGTATGAACGATGCAGCTGTTTTTCTGTACTGAATCATGAGATTGTTGTTTCTTTTGGAACAATGGAATGTTGTAGCTTCATTCTACAATGCTGCGTTTGTAGGAATTATTTGTAGCTGCTTAGGTTACATTTTGCCATCTTAAAAACATTAAAATTAACAATTGGAAGCTATCTGAATACCCAGGCCTCAAGCTTTATGCTACATTTTATTGCAAAGTGGTTCAGTCACTAAAAACACATTTTTAAAGCAATTTTGAAGTAATTCCCAGCCATAATTCAGCAGCGTTGCTCTTGTCGATCAATTGTCTACCTTTGAAGTGAAATTGTTGTGGGTGCAGGTCTCTCTCTGTGTGGATTGGGCAATGCGCCAATGGAGCAAGTGTTTTGGTATCAACACGGTATGTGACACTCTGCTCATGCCGAATTTCCTGAGAAATACGTTGTTTTCCCCCCAGTATGTCACTTTTTGATTATTACTGGGACAGTCAGAGATTCCAATATTATAGATTCATTTCAGCCTCATAAATTAAGGGTTTGTGACCCACGAATTCACTCATAACAGCAACACCCGAAAACCTCACTGAAAGCTCTTCGGAGCCTGAGAAATATCATGCACCATTATGAACTTTATGTATATAAAGTATTTTTATTTTAACCCATTTTACAGACTAATGTGGGTTTCCTCCGGGTGCTCCGGTTTCCTCCCAAAATCCAAATATGTGCAGGTCAGGTGAAATGGCCATGCTAAATTGCCCATGGTGTGCAGGGATGTGAAGGTTAGGTGCATTAGTCACAGGTAAATGTAGAGTAATAGGGTAGGGGAATGGGTCTGGGTAGATTACTCTTTGGAGGGTCGGTGAGAAAGAAAGATTAGAATCCCTACAATGTGGAAACAGGTCCTTCGGCCCAACAAGTCCACACCGACCCTCCGAAGAGTAACTCACCCAGACCCATTTTCCTCTGACTAATGTACTTAACACTACAGGCAATTTAGAATGGCCAATTCACCTAACCTGCACATCTTTGGACTGTGGGAGGAAACCAGAGCACCCGGAAAAAACCCATGCACACATGGGGAGAATGTGCAAACTCCACACAGACAGTCGCCCAAGGCTGGAATCGAACTTGGGTCCCTGGTGCTGTGAGGCAGCAGTGCTTATTGGGCCGAAGGACCTGTTTCCACACCGTAGGGATTGTATGACTCTATGAAAATTGTATTTCATACAGGATACATGATGCTTGTTCTAGTTCCATGAAGAACAGCTTCTTCCCAACTGCTATTAGTTCTCTCAAATTTCAAATCTAACATTGATCTTGCTAACGTGAACAACTGAGAGTAAAGATATGATGATATTTCTCCCCCCGAAACTGTTGTAGCAGCAGAACCCAAAATGGCAGTGAAATGGCCAAATGTAAGTTTGTATAAATACACTGATCCACACATGGACTGCTGCGTGCACTAAATATGTATTTTTAAAAAAAACAGAACCGCGACTAGAAGTATTTCACTGAGGTTCGAGAGATATGAGATGGAGACGAGCTTTTCACAAGTGCCTGTCCAATTTTGGCTTTGAAGAGGCTATTTTTTCTTTGCGTGTTGCAATCTCTTATGTTAGCACTTGACGCTTTCTGACATTGTTCCCATATGCTGCAGCTTAGGGGAGAGAGACCAAGCATGACAGGTGGCAGTGATTTTGCTCCATTGTTAATATTACTCCTAAAGCCCACCACTTCAGGCTATTCCAGAGAGTATAACAGATGCACAGAATCTGTCTGGTGCCATACATTAACGGATGCCATTGTTAGCAGCCTTCACCACAAACTGGACTGGAGCTTCACAAAATTTAATTTTGCAAAGGAAACAATTGCACCTAAATTAGAAGCCTGAATACGCCAGGAAATTCAGATCGGATTTACATGATCAGTTCTCCACATTTTCAATTGGGTTATCTCATTTCAGACTCAGTTAAGAGTAATGCAGTACTTCTTGGAGTGGCTGTGAAAGTCTTGTGTTTAGCAGACACACTTTGTTCTTCTCACAGCATAAGTAAGAAAAGGCTATCTTTGGATTTTTTTCTCAACCAAAATCTGGAAATTTGCAATACTACCCTATCTGCATATGCTCTCACCATTAACAATTATTCCGCATAATACAGATCTCCTGATAGTCATCATCGGGTGCAAGAGTCAAAAGCATAGCATCAGAGGAGCAGGAGAGTCGATGTTTCAGGCATAACCCCTTCATCAAGTTGGAGATGTATAATTTTGCTGGTCAGCATAACAATGAGCAAAAACAGTGATTAAATTGGATATTTTAATGTCCATTTTGACTGGATTGGCATGAATACCAAAGACAACAAACCCAGAATTCAATGCATCAAAGTTTTCTGGACTAAAATATTTGAGAGCAGATGAGGGAACAGGCCATACTTCAGGGGATTTTCAACTCACTCCATGGTACCATCATTCTCTATAGTCTCCAGTCATAAAACCCTTCACAATGTCTATATTAATCTAATTCTGGTCTCCTTAATTGCTATATAGTTTGTAATGGCTCCCGTGGAGATCTATAACTTGTAAAACAAAGAAATCTACATGATGGTAATGGAACGAACAGCAATGGGGATGATTTCACTTTTCTTAAAACATTTACTTTAAAACAATTAAAATCAATATTGTTTAAATATTAATTAACAAGTGAAGGATATTTCAAATTAAAAAGGGAGGTTTCCCATGAAATAGTCAATAGAAAGCATTCGCATTACTTCCTGCACAGGTCTGGTGCAACATGCAATCTCACCATCTTTCCAACTCATTCACCATTGTGCAGGTTCTCGCATTACACTGACCACCAGCCATCAAATCCCAATATCTGGTTTATCCAAATAAATCTCCCCTCCATGGTCTCGCTCTTAATCGAGTCATGACAGGGCTGATGGCATAAAATTCCCACAGGCTCCTTTCTCTAATCCCTTTAACCCATATAATTGTTCTGACAATGTTGCAAAAATAGCAGTGGATCATATCTAGTCCAGCATCCCCTGCTCTTAATGTCTTCAACTCTCTGTTCTTTCCTATTGAATGACGTACACAGTAACAGTTTCCACCATATTCTCAGAGCCTTGATTTGTTCTAAACTGCAAAACCAAAATGATCCGTCCATGGACAGCCTTGCTTGTTTTTACCCATGCTTTAATTCTATGTTAGGCAGCTGCTTGGCACGTGGGCATTTCCTGGAAACTATAAATGTGATAATTAGGAAAACCCTTAAGCCTCTTTCAAGACTGCCTAGTCAATTTGGTGATGGGCTTTTCCCAAAGCACATTAGTCTTTACACAGCACCTCAACTGCCTAGCTCATCACTCAGGAATTGGCTCCTTAAATCTCTCCTAATCTCATTTACCCTTTAATATGCTGCCTAACACCCTCCAACACTCCAACATTGGCAAAGCAGGTGTTGAACTGGGGTGTGCAAAGTTAAAAATCACACAACTTCAGGTTATAGTCCAACAGGTTTATTTAGAAGCTGTGTCTTACAACCTTATACTCCACAACCACCTGATGAAGGGAGCAGCGTTCTGAAAGCTAGTGCTTCCAAATAAAACTGTTGGACTATAATCTGGCATTGTGTGATTTTTAACATTGGCAAAGTTTTCAATCATTTGTCCTAATATCTCTTTATGTGCCTGTGTCAAATTTTGCTTTATAACAATCCCACAAAGCATCTTAAGACATTCATTGGGTTAAAGATGTTACACATATAAAATGATTTGTTCGCAATTACAATTTTTTAACTGATTCTGAACTACCTGGTTGAATTGGAGCACTGTGAAATGGGGATCATACTTTGATTGAATTTTATATGGGCTTTCTGAAATGGTGAGCAGACCATCACCCAAGGTTACATAAATTTAAGGAAAGCAAACTTTGAAGGGATGAGAATTGAATTGACTACAATAAACTGGTGTTACCTGTTGATTAAGTAAGTTTACAAACGATATTTGCCATGATGCAGAACCAGTCCTTAAAAAGCAATGGATTTTGTACAGATAAAAATTCATGCACAATAACTGAGGTAAGAGTTGGAAAAGGTTTAGTTTAAATGTTGGAAAATATAGAAATTCGGTGAACTTGAAAGAGGTATAAAAAGTGATACAAAGAGTGTACTGAGGTGCAAGAATATAAAAAATAATAGCAAAATACTGTGGATGCTGGAAATCTGAATAAAAAACAGAAAGGAATGGAGAACCTCAGGTCTGTGGAAAGGAAGACAGAGTGTGTGTTTCAAACCTGAGTAGACTTTTGATCAGAATAGAAGAATATAAAAGCAAACTTGCAAACACACCAAAACTGACAGCAAAAAACATGTTTAAGAAAGGTGAGAAAAAGAAAGGAGGCTGAATCTTACAGTATTTTTTGGAGCTAATTGTGAACCACATTGGGTTTGGTGAGGTAATTCTTGCCACAAGGTTGAAGGGGTTTTCTTGCCATATCTGACCAAACCTGGAGTTTCAGCCCTGATAGCGAATGTCATGTCTATGTTCTACCCCATCCTATCACGTGCGGTACCCAGAGCACCTCGCTACTCATTGGAGATCCCAGATGTGTCCAGTATCCCTGCTGTCATATTTAACAGGCTGTAGTGCAGTAGAACAAGCACAGTCAGTCTGAAGCTGCTCTGCATAATTTCTGACATTTACTCTGGACATGACAGAGCTTTTGGATTCCAGAGATCCTGTTGGATGGGGTGGCACAGAGATGTCACTTCCTCATCCCCCAGAACAACTGTGGAGGCCAATGACACCAGGTTGACATCCAGGTCATTGGAGTCTCAGCCATGTGGAGGAATGGCCCGCACTGTATGAAGAAGGTTAATACCCTTCTCCACTTCGCTGGCAACAGCACCACCATTTTCTCACTGGTACCTGACACCCACTCTCTGCGACTGAATCCAACTCCCATCAAAGTTCATTCTCTACTGCTCTCACTGTTGCATGCAACATCTTCCTCACTCACCTCGCCCACCCCAATCTGCGACACAACTTACCCTGCGCTGCCTACACATTCATTCAGGCGAAAGTGAGGACTGCAGATGCTGGAGATCAGAGTCAAGATTAGAGTGGTGCTGGAAAAGCACAGCAGGTCAGGCAGCATCTGAGGAGCAGGAAAATCGACATTTCAGGCAAAAGCCCTTCATCAGGAGTGATGTGGGGGCCTCCGGGGTGGAGAGATAAATGGGAAGGAGTGGGGCTGGGGAGAAGGTAGCTAAGAGTACAATGGGTGGATGAAGGTGGGGATGAAGGTGATAGGTCGGAGAGGAGGGTGGAGCTTCAGGGCAGAGAAGATGACCTGGCGGTTGCAGTGACAGAGAGACTCACTGAGATCTTTGTAGAGAGAGGAGGAGAACTTCTTCAAGGTAGGTATCCTTGCAAGAGGATTCGCAGTAAGGTTAAAATCAATTAGGCAAAAGTGAGGACTGCAGATGCTAGAAATCAGAGTCAAGATTAGAGTGGTGCTGGAAAAGCACAGCAGGTCAGGCAGCACCACTAGCACCACTCTAATCTACACACTCAGTCAGGCAACCTCTTCACCTGCACCAACAGTAAGAGCCATGCCACTCACTTTCAGCTCCCTTAATATCTACCTCAGTCATTCCACAACCCAAAACAGAGTACAAAGAATCAAGATGGACGCTATCATTCAGCCCCTCACCCTTTATGAGCAGAGGGGCTTGATTCTGAAGGCTCCGAGCAGGGTCTGGACTGGTATCTGAGGCTGCCGTTGACTCACTGTGCCAGGACTCCCTAAGCAAAGGCTTTCTCTCTCACTTGTGCTGAGGCCTGCTGACAACCATGGCAAGTTTCCAGGCTTTGTGCTAAATGGCAAGGCAAGGCAGAAACAATAGGAGCCTGGTATCTCTGGCTGAGGGGCCAATGTGGAAAAAAAGGCAAGGCACTGCAAGGCAGGGATAAAGTGAGTGAGTGCTATGACAGCACACGAAGAGCTCAAAGATGCAGTCAGGTCCAGACCATGAGGTGGATGTGCCCCCACCCCCCTGGATACAGAGTGCCCTTGCTGTAGGATTATAATGGTGGCTGAATACAGCTCATGATGGACCATTGAGGTGCATTAGCATCCTGCAACTGACTTGGACATGTGACATGAATGTTCCTAGAGACTGGTACATGCTGGAAGACAATACCCATGGATACATGATCAGTGCTGCTGGTGGCCCTGGCATATGCCGAAAATGTTGTTGTCCACTGCCCAATGCAGGGGTGTTTTGAAGAAAACAGCGAGTTGAATGCGCCTGTAGTTTGTCTGGTTTCCGTGTCAGGTTCCCTGATGGCTAGTTTGCACAACAGGTTTGTTCAGGTCACGATCCATGAGCGAGGTGGCCTCTGTTTATAAAGCAGGAATGGATGACTATTGGGAACACACCATCACCTAGCGAGAATCTGACCATGCCACTTGAGAGAAGTAAACAAGATGTGGAGATGGTCCTTGTTGAACATCTTTCCTGATTCTACATCGCTCAGCCACGTCGCTCAGAACCTGAAAAGATTCCATCTAGATACTCAGTATAAATGGAAGCTTAAAAGGCCATAGTAAAGACTTGACAGACTGGTGAAATTCGGCGAAAGTGAGGACTGCAGATGCTGGAGGTTAGAGTCAAGATTAGAGTGGTGCTGGAAAAGCACAGCAGATCAGGCAGCATCCAAGGAGCAGGAAAATCAACTTTTCAGGCAGGAGCCCTTCATCAGGAATGAGGCTGTAAGTCTTGGGGGTGGAGAGATATATGGGAGGGAGTTGGGGCTGGAGACAAGGTAGCTGGTGGTGCAAGAGATGGATGGAGGATGGGGTAAAGGTGATAGGTTGGAGAGAAGGCTGAGCAGATAGGTGGGAAGGAAGATTGATAGGTGGGACAGATCATGAGGATGGTGCTGAGATTAGATTAGATTAGATTAGATTAGATTAGATTACTTACAGTATCGAAACAGGCCTTTTGACCCAACAAGTCCACACCAACTCTCCAAAGAACAACCCACTCAGACCCATTCCCCTACATTTACCCCTTCACCTAACACTACTGGCAATTTAGCATGGCCAATTCACCTAACCTGCACGTTTTTGGACTGTGGGAGGAAACCGGAGCACCTGGAGGAAACCCCCAGTTTGGAATTGGGGTAAGGTGGGGGGAGGGGAAATGAGGGAACTGGTGAGGTCCACATTGATGCCCTGGGGTTAAAGGGTTCTGAGGCAGAAGATGAGGCGTTCTTCCTCCAGGCGACAGGTGGTGAGGGAGTGGCAGTGGAGGAGGTCCAGGACTTGTATGTCCTTGGCAGAGTGGGAAGGGGAGTTGAAATGTTGGGGCATGGGGCAGCGGGGTTGGTTGGTGCAGGAGTCCTGGAGATGTTCCCTGAAGCACTCTGTGAGAAGGTGGTGTCCAGTTTTCCCAATGTAAAGGAGACTGCATCGGCAGCAACTGTCCTTGTTACTGCTGGAGGGGCGGGGCTTAAGGGTGGAGGTGCAGGACGTGGATGAGATGCATTGGAGGGCATCTTCAACCACATGGGAGGGGAAATTGTTGTCTTTAAAGGAGGCCATCTGGTGTGTTCTGTGGTGGAACTGGTCCTCCTGGGAGCAAATACGGCAGAGGGGGAGGAATTGGGAATACGGAATGGTATTTTTGCAGGAGGTAGGGTGGGAGGAGGTGTAATCCAGGTAGCTGTGGGAGTCGGTGGGTTTGTAAAAATTGTTGGTGTT
This sequence comes from Chiloscyllium plagiosum, assembly GCF_037043375.1. Classification (NCBI taxonomy): domain Eukaryota; kingdom Metazoa; phylum Chordata; class Chondrichthyes; order Orectolobiformes; family Hemiscylliidae; genus Chiloscyllium; species Chiloscyllium plagiosum. The sequence continues at coordinate 17,196,145 of NW_028270177.1, forward strand.
GAGTCGGTCGTCGTTGATGGAGATGGAGAGGTCCAGGAAGGGGAGGGAGGTATCAGAGATGGTCCAGGTGAATATAAGGTTGGGGTGGAATGTGTTGGTGAAATTGATGAACTGCTCAACCTCCTCGTGGGAGCATGAGGTGGCGCTGATACAGTCATCAATGTAGCGGAGGAAGAGGTGGGGAGTGGTGCCAGTGTAACTACGGAAGATGGACTGTTCTATGTAGCCGACAAAGAGACAGGCATAGCTGGGGGCCATGCAGATGCCCATGGCTACCCCTTTGGTCTGGAGGAAGTGGGAGGAATTGAAGGAGAAATTGTTAAGGTTGAGGACAGTTCAGCCAAACAAATGTGAGTGTCAGTGGAAGGGTACTGTTGGGGACGTCGGGATAGGAAGAAACAGAGGGCTTGGAGGCCCTGGTCACGGCGGATGGAGGTGTACAGAGATTGGCTTGCCATGGTGAAGATGAAGCATTGGGGGCTGGGGAAATAGAAGTCTAGGAGGATGTGGAGGGCGTGGGTGGTGTATGTGGGGAGTTCCTGAACTACGGGGGATAGGACAGTATCGAGGTAGGTAGAGATGAGTTCGGTGGGGCAGGAGCAGGCTGAGACAATGGGTCGGCCAGGGTGGTCAGGCTTATGGATCTTGGGAAGGAGGTAGAATCGGGCGGTGTGGGGTTCCCGGATTACAAGGTTGGAAGCTGTGGGTGGGAGGTGTCCTGAGGTGATGAGATTCTGTATGGTCTGGGAGATGATGGTTTGGTGATGGGGAATGAGGTCATGGTTGAGGGGGCAGTAGGAGGAGGTGTCTTCGGTGTGATGCAGAGCTTCAGTAGTGTAGAGGTCAGTGCGCCAAACTACCACTGCACTCCCTTTATCTGCTGGTTTGATGGTGAGATTGGGATTGGAGCAGAGGGAGTGGAGGGCTGTACGTTGTGAGGGTGAGAGGTTGGAGTGGGAGAGGGGTGTAGACAGGTTGATGACATTAATGTCTCGGCGGCAGTTGGAAATGAAGAGATCGAGGGCAGATAATAGGCCAGCGCGGGGTGTCCAGGTGGATGGAGTGTGTTGGAGGTGGGCGAAGGGGTCCTTGGAAGGTGAGCGGGAGTCCTGATTGTGAAAGTGAACTCGGAGGCGGAGGCAGCGGAAAACATGTTCAACATCATGACACGTATCGAATTCATTGGTGCGTTGTCGGAGGGGGCTGAAGGTAAGGACTTTGTTGAGGACTGATCGTTCGTCCTCAGTGAGGGGGAGGTCTGGGGGGATGGTGAAAACACAGCAGGACTGGGAGCTAGGACCTGGTATAGGTGTGGAGCTGGGAGTGGGGCGGAGCCTGTAACTGGAGTGGGCGTGGTGGTAGGGGGAATTGGGGTGGAGTCATGAGCAGGGGTGGTGTTCCCCTCAGGGTTCTGGAGGGGAAGGGATTGTAACAGTGGAGGGGGTGTGCTGGCAGTGTGTAGGTAAGTGGTGTTGGTGGGGGCGGAAGTGGTGGTGACAACGTCAGTAGGGAGGGACGGACATTGCAGTACGCATGATGTCAGTGATGACGTTGGGGGCAGAAGTGACAAAACGTGTGGTGTGGGTGAAGTCGTTCGGGGCGGAAGTGGCTGCGGAAGCAGCCGTGATGGGGGCGGAAATGTATTCTCGGTTGGGCCTTGTGTTGGTCCCGTCGGTGGCGGATCTCGTGGTGATTGTGGCAGCGGTTGGTAGTCCAGTGGTTTTGGCAGCTGTTGTCTGGCTGGTGGTCACAAAGGTGGGATGAGCGGCTGTGGCTGCAAGCTGCCGGTCGGTAGGGGTGGAAGTGATGTCATCAATCGCCATGGTGATGGTGGCTATCCCAGCCTCGTGGCTAATGGTGTCTGAGCAGTTCCGGAGGCTGGGTGAAGCTTCTGGAATGTTTGAGGAGCGCTGCTTATTGAGGTGGGTATACAAAAGTTTGTTGTACTTACAGTTCTTGATGTTTGAAATGGTGTAGAAATACTGTTTATTGAGAGTATGAATTCTTCTCAGGATATAGTACAGAGGGGGTCCTGTGCAGTTCTGACAGAGTGGGGCCCGCAGTTGAGGCATAGCTGACTGTAGAGAGGTGAGATGGCGGCGCATGGCTGCGAGTGTGGGGCGAAAGATCCTGAAGGAGAACTGTTGCTGGTGGTAGTCTGTACTGGTTGTCCTGTTCAGATCCAAACTGTGCTGGTCTGAATGTAGTCCGGAGTCCACGTGGGATCAGTTGGTTCTGTAGGCAGGCACTGAGGAAGCAGATGTGGCTGTGGTAGCGAGTCTATTTCAGGACATGGTTGAAGAGCATCAGGGCAGAGGAGATGACTTGGAGGTTGCAGTGGGAGAGAGACTCACTGAGATTCTTGTGGAGACAGGAGGAGAACTTCTTCAAGGTAGGCATCCTTGCAAGAGGATTCGCAGTTAGGTTAAAATCAACTAGGCAAAAGTGAGGACTGCAGATGCTGGAGGTTAGAGTCTAATTAGAGAGGTGCTGGAAATGCACAGCAGGTCAGGCAGCATCCAGGGAGCGGAAAAATCGACGTTTCAGGCAGGAGCCCTTCATCAGGAATGAAGCTGGAAGCCTTGGGGGTGGAGAGAGAAATGGGAGGGGGGTGGGGCTGGGGAGAATGTAGTTGAGAGCGCAATAGGTGGAAGGAGGAAAGGGTAAAGGTGATAGGTCAGAGAGGAGGGTGGAACGGATAGGTGGGAAGGAAGATTGACAGGTGGGAAAGGTCATGAGGATGGTGCTGAGCTGCAACTTTGGAACTGGGGTAAAATGGGGGGAGGGGAAATGAGGAAACTGGTGAAGTCCACATTGATGCCCTGGGGTTGAAGTGTTCCGAGGCAGAAGATGAGGCGTTCTTCCTCCAGGCATCATGTGGTGAGGGAGCAGCGGTGGAGGAGGCCCAGGATCTGCATGCCCTTGGTTGAGCGGGAGGGGGAGTTGAAATGTTCGGCCATGGGGCAGTGGGGCTGATTGGTGCGGGTGTCCCAGAGATGTTTCCTGAAGTGCTCTGCGAGAAGGCATCCAGCCTCCCCAATGTAGAGGAGACTGCATTGGGAGCAACGGACACAATAAACAACATTTGTGGATGTGCAGGTGAAACTTTGATGGGTGTGGAAGGCTCCTTTGGGGCCTTGGATGGAGGTGAGGGGGGAGGTGCGGGTGCAGGTTTTGCAATTCCTGTGTTGGCAAGGGAAGGTGCCAGGAGGGGAGGTTGGGTTGTTGGAGGGTGTGGACCTGACCTGGTAGTCACAGAGGGAACGGTCTTTGCGGAAAGCAGATAGGGGTGGGAGGGAAATATATCCATGGTGGAACGAATTCTTTGCATCCATTTCTGCAGTTGAGGAAGAGGTATGCCAAAAGTGCCTTCCAAAATCTCCACTCCATAACGTTAATACCCTACCAATTAAATTTATTAACTGCTTTTCAAAAAAAGACTACAGATGCACAACAGCAGCTTTGTGTGGTTCATATTGCTTCCGTGAGGAAAGTTTTCTTTGAAAAGCTGACGAATACAAGGAAGTGTTGATTTCCAGACTGCCTCTGATGTTTTAGTAAACATCCTCATTCTCTTAGATTTCCTGTTAGAAAGGATACATTTTCAACCAAACAAAACATAGCTATTTGAACATGGAGTTTTATTACTGTCTCTAGGAATGTGACAGCAGTTGTATCCCCGTTGATGCTTTGTAAATAAACTTGCAAACAACTCATTAATTTTGATATTCCTTGTGTGTTTTTTGTTTTCTCTTTCACCCAACATCTTCAGCAACATGAGGGATCTCAGCTGAGAGAAAGTGAGGTCTGCAGCTACTGGAGATCAGAGTTGAGAATGTGGTACTAGAAAAACACAGCAGGTCAGGCAGCATCCGAGCAGCAGGAAAATTCCTGATGAAGGGCTTATGCCCAAAACGTCGATTCGCCTGCTCTTCAGATGCTGTCTGACCTGCTGTGCTTTTCTAGGACCACACTCTCTACTCGGATCTCAGCCGAGCCCAGGAAATACTCAAGTTGGAGTGAGCCAGTCAACATAGCACCTTCGAGGATATCAACACCACAGGTACAATGAAAGTCAATGACACAGACTTTGTAATATATGGATTGAGTCAGCTGTCGACAGTCAGAGGATCACGTGAAATTCTCTGCAGCTATTCAATGTTAAAGCCAGGCTAAAGGCAACAATTTGTCTTTCAAAAGCAATAAAGAACCCAAGATACGCCATATCAATGAATATTACACCAGAAGACAGTATTCAACCTATCTTTATTGCTACTTAATATTTTTGAATAATTCTGTAAAATTTCATGATTCTATGGCATCCTTCAGAAATGCTAAAAGCTGATCAGTTTACATACTCTATCATAATCCTTTTTCATCCTTTCTTAAGTTCATTCAGCTGTATAATTGTGGTTGTGGGGCATATAAAGCAATCACACTGAACTAATACCTTACAATCTATCCTTGACGTTAATGTGTAACGCATATTCCAGCTAGTTCTTCAGAGAGGTTTCAGACAGATGAAATTTCTAGCACAGTCATTTCATGGGAACCAATTTAGGAGCACGTGTGACTGAATTAAAGAATCAGCACCTCAGTTTGCTGTCTTCAGATGCTTGCTCTCTTTGTATTTTCAGTCTTGTGGAGCCAAAGTGTTTTCTACATGGAATAAAACATGTGTATTGCATCTGAAAACTATGGTTTTGCTTGATGACAGGATGTGGGTCAAGGTGAAGTTGCCATAGATCTCAGAGGTAGATGAGCAGGAGGCTGGAAGAACACAGCAAGCCAGGCAGCATCAGGAGGGGGAGAAGTCAACATTTCGGGTGCAACCCTTCTTCCGGGATTGGGGGTGGGTGTGTGGGGAGCTACAGATAAAGGGAGTGGCAGGGGCAGGATGGTGAAGTGGGGAATAGGTGAAGACAGGCAGAGGGTACTCCCCCTCCCGCTCAACCAAGGACATGCAGATCCTGTGCCTCCTCCACCGCTGCTCCCTCACCACATGATGCCTGGAGGAAGAACACTTCAACCCCAGGGCATCAATGTGGACTTCACCAGTTTCCTCATTTCCCGTCCCCCAACCTTACCCCAGTTCCAAAGTTGCAGCTCAGCACCATCCTCATGACCTGTCCCACCTGTCAATCTTCCTTCCCACCTATCCGTTCCACCCTCCTCTCTGACCTACCTTGGATTCCAGCATCTGCAGGATTCTTTTTTTGTCTCTAGAGCCCAGAGGACGGCTCTCTCATTAGAGAGGCAACTGGTGGTCAGTTTAACCAGAAGGTCACCACATCTCAGGTAAGGGGCAAGGATGAGAAGGCAATACCTTCATAGTAACCTCAGCTGGGGCAGGAATTAAAGCTGCACTGTTAGCATCACTCATTAGCTGTCCAGATGACTGAGCTAAATGATCCCCAAGATCTCTGTAGTACCTGCCAGAAATAAAAACTAAAGCTGTAGGCATGGAGAGAAGAAACTGTTGCAGCACACTGACCATACCTTTAACTTTCGTTGCCATAGCTCCTTAGGCACATATCAGCTTTGGTCCAGCTTATTGCTTCTAGTTCCTAATTTCTCTCAGAAAATGAGCAGATTCGCCAGACCACATCCAGGCTACTAAACTCTGGATACTATTTAAATATTAACCAGAGATTTAGCAGGACTAACCACAACAAACAACCAGGGATCCATTCCCACGCCATCACTTCTGTGACTCATGAACACGACAGTTTCCCAAAACTTTACGGAACTATTGCTTCAGGCGGTTTACAGGATTTAGAACATTTTGTTTAACCAGTCCCAGCAAAACAAAAGATTCTTTTATCCAGCATTGTCGAGGTCAATTGACAAAACACAAACACTGTTTCTGATGTGTTTGTAATTGGCAACTGTGTGTATATTATCTGCAAAGTTCCATAAATATTGATGAATATTGACACTACGTAAGGTAAATATTGAGATCTCCTCCGTGTTACGAGAAGTCCCTGTTGTAATACTTCATTAAAATTCTCCTCTGCCCTAGTTTCTCCTCCTGGGAATTTGAATTTCTGGGTTACATTTCCACCAGTGTTGGCCACTCTCCCATATTTTACTCAGTGGCAATTATTCAGAAATGAGCCTGAACCTCAGAACCTATTTGTCTGTGGAGGGTATATCAGACCAGTTCTTGTGTAATATTTATATCACACAAAGGCCAACAGCAGCCAGAAATCTGCTCCATTTCTTTTCACCTTCTCTATGTCAGAGACATAAATGCAAACTGTTGTACCCAACTGCTTCATGGCTGAGAGCTGCTAATTGAGCAAACCGAAGTCTTGAACCTGTACAGTCCATTGTAACAACTTTGAATAACAAAACATCACAGGTTCTAATTAAACTGGCTTCATGGTTCTTTCAAAATCTGACTGAACTACCAATGAAAATAACCAAAATATCACATGAGAAACACAAACGCATGAACTCCAAATTTATCTTTTACTGAGGATGACATCAGCCTTAAATCCCAATTATTCTACAATACTGGTTGCAGTACATTAAAACAAAGACAAATTTTCATCTTTCTGTTTGATAATTCCAATGATGTCTATACAAGAAGTGGAATAGGATTCTGATAATAGCTAAAAAGCTCCATTGCAGTCCTGCAGAACATATTACTTTTGTACAATTTTACTGTAATTCATGTATCATTTTCAACCTTAACGCAATTTAAAAAAAAAATCAAATCCATACATTGTGTAGTCTGCCATAGTCAGGGCTGTGGTTAGTTACATGTCTATAATCTACCCCATATCTGCTGTCTTACTGATGTAAAACTTCTTTGTTGCTAGTTGCATTTAACATTCACTACTTACAATAATAACCTATAATTTGCAAGTGCTGAATGTCTTGTTAAACACTGAAGCAATTACTAAGGTATTACCCAGAAAGGCAGTAAAAATACGACAAATCCAGCTTTTCATTTCACAAATAAAAGATTCGGTTTTCTTTTCAAATTCAAATGTCTGATGATTTCTCCCAGTTTTCTTTTTCTGTAGAGTTATGCAGATGCCTTGCTATTTCAGGAAAGTGGGCACTCATTACTACACTTTGGAAGATGCAAGTCACATAAGCTCTTTCCCAAACAGAGGGCATTCATTTCGTTAATGAAAGCAACAACCTAAATTTTGTGATGATCCTCATTGCTGCTGACCTTGAAGAAAGTTGTCCACAAAGATCTAGCCACCTTTCTTGTGTGGATTTCACATTTCGTACATTAATATAATTCTGGCACAATCTACAGGTGATCTCGGGCATGCAGTGATAGAAATATCAACACAAATTGAAACAGCCAATGACACTGAAGAATTCTCACAGACAGGAAGTAACAAGCAAGTATTATCATCTATTTGTAAATTAACAGAAACTGCAATAAAAATACAGATAGACACATGGATTAAGGTAGAATCTTAAATATCACAACAAAGGAAAAATACTTTTTAAAAAAATTTGAACTTTATCGTCATGGAAAAGAGAAATCTCACCTTTCCCGAAAGCAAATTATCTTTTTTTTGAAGACCACTGGGGTTGTTCAGCAATAATTATGACTTAGTATGCCATTAAAAACACAACTGTACCTCATTCAAAGTTTAGCCTTTTCAATTATTTTACTGTGGGATTAACAAAATCAAAAGCAAAAGTTCACATCAAATCAGTGACTTCTAATCCACTTCCACTGTAAGAACTTTGACATCAGCACCACATTGGAAGAGCAGGGTTTCAGAAACAGGGACTTCTGGAGATGTGCACTTAACTCTGCATGTGTGACATCAGAAATTTGTGCCAACTTCACAAAGTCATGACGGCAACAACAACTTCAGAATCTGAGCCATCGGCTTATGTTTACTCACAAGCTTGATGGACCCACAGACGAGAGAACAAGCAAAAAAAAATCTCTCAACCATTTTAATGTCCAACATTGACATTCCTGCCAATACAACTCTCCCATGCATATATTAACGACGATACAACAGAGACAAGACTTCAAACATTAGCTTACTAATTATAAATAGCTTAGAGACATTGTGAATCAGGCACGATATAAATGTCCTCTCCTTTTACCATAAAAAGGCCATTTCTCATAATGAAGCTTCTGCAAGGAGCCCCAGGATCATATGTTTCGAATACTGTAAGCTGGTGAAATGTTTCAGACATTTCCTGGCATCCTTTTGGAAACTGTTTCTTAAAAGGCTATAAAATACCAATCACTTTACTGATTGTAACGAGGTCAGCCAGGTGGAACTCACAGGATATGAGTTTCTGATTGGGGCTATTAATTTGGTCTGATCAGGGAGCCCTGGCTGACAGCTATAAACTGGAAGCTCAGAGGTTCTGTTCATTCTGAGGGCTGGCTCTGAGGAAGGCAGACCTGTGTCCAGTACAGTACTGTGCCCGTGTAAATAAAGGGTGACTTGGTGATGGAATACCGGTCTCTGTGGAGTTATTTTATGTTGTGGAAGTTATTTTGATCTAAGATACTACAGAGGACTTGTGAACCCATCAAACGTGGAGTTAGGTCAGAAACAAGTCAAAAATGACTAAGCAACAGATCCTGCTTCAGAAGCTAAACAGCCTCATTCTGTCACTGAGTCATAGAGATTAACGGCATGGAAACAGAGCCTTCGGTCCAACTCGTCCATGCCAATCAGATATCCTAACCTAAACTAGTCCCATTTGCCCATATCCCCCGAAACTTTTCCCATTCATATACCCATCCAGATGCTTTTTAAATGCTGTAATTGTACCAGCCTCTACTACTTCCTTAGCAGCTCATTCCGTACACACACCACCTTCTGCATGAAAATGTTGCCCCTTAGGTCCCTTTTCTATCTTTCCCCTCTCAACCTAAACCTGTGTTCTCTCATTCTGGACTCCCCCACCCCAGGGAAACGACTTTGTTTATTTACCCTCTCCATGCCTCTCATGATTTTATAAACCTCTATAAGGTCAGCCCTCAGACTCCGTCGCTTCAGGGAAAACAGCCCCCAGCCTATTCAGCCTCTCCCTATAGCTCAAATCCTCCAACCCTGGCAACATTCTTGTCAATCTTTTCTGAACACTTTCAAGTTTCACAACATCCTTCGGAGAGGAAAGAGACCAGAACTGCGTGGGATATTCCAAAAGTGGCCTAACCAATGTCCTGTACAGCCACAACATGACCTCCCAACTCTTATGCTTCCTACATTCTAAACATTTTAAAGCTTCAATCAATACAAAAAAAAGTAATAAAAATCTGGAACTGCTGTTTTTTAAAAAAAAAAATCATTTTCAGAAGCAATCTATTTTCACAAGAAATCCTGAAAAGCTATAGAAAATAAGAGTTAGATCTTCAGCAGTTTGACCTACTTCCTGTAGTCAGAAGCATAGGATGGTTTTCAGGTGATCCAACCTGGTTCTCTCATACCTTTTTTTTGAATCACACTGAACTTCATATTGTAACCAATTACTTCAGTAAGAGCAAGTGGAATATTCTATGAAGTTTTAAAATTTGCATTAAATGGTCTAGATTAGATTTCAAATTTCATGTGTAAATTATTCATGCAAATGGTTTTTTGCATCTGTCTAAATGATACAGTTGCCGTGTCCACAGCAACGCACAGTTCATATAGTTACCGGGTAGGTGCACCTAAATATGCTACAGGAGCAAATCAGTATGCATCTCTCACACATTCCTCTTCATATTCAAACCGCAGCAATTTAGCAATCTCGGGTTAAAGAAACCTCGCAAAAATCAAATAATCAAAACTTGTACCAGAACATGAGCAAATCATGAAAAGAGACAATTATAAATATCCAAGATCCCAGAGGATGAGCAGATTCAATATATATCTCTTTAGTTAGGTTCAGTTTTCACATTAACATTTTTTGAGTCTCCAAGAGTGCTGCTAGGCAATGAAATGAGTTCCTCTGGCATGAAAGTGAATGAAGCCAGTTGAGTGGCTGCTGACTCGCATATGATTTGTAAATTAGCAAAGGAAATAATCCTTGTAATGTGCAGGTGTAAAACCATGTTTCTCATTACCATACTGAAACCTGTTTCAACCATGCTGCAAATCAAATATTATAAAGCAGCTCTGAAAAGAGTGAGGCCACAACATCAGCAGACAAATGCGCACAAAGGAATCGAGCAAATAAGATAAATTATCTGCAAGTGGGGCACGATACCAGAATCAAAATTGGCAAGTGAGCAAAGGTTGTTGAATAAAATACCGTCAATCATTTCACAGCAGAACTGCTTTGATCTTCTTACAATTCCATTAATTTTTCTTTAAGGTGCCAGAAACAGAAAGATACATTTTCCAACAGCAGTGGAATATCATAAAATAGCAAGAGTTCCAGCTTAGTATTAACGTGGCTTCAGAGGATGTACAGTATCTGGTGCCCTCGTTTGGTGGCTCCTGACCTTGCTTTATCTCCTTCAAGCATTTCTTTTTATTTGTTACAACAGTTAGTTTGCTGGAGGCCGGTGTGAAGGAACACAAGATCAGACTGGGGCTCCGCAGTGAAGAGGCAGCAGCACATTTGCTCACACATCAATGGCTGCAGCTCAACACCAGCAAGGCTGTCACTCCCCAGTCTGATTTCCATGATCATCTTTGTCCAAAAGCAATCCTCGGGAGTGCAGAGAGAATCTGTAGCTCCTTCTTGTGCTCAGTAAAGGTAAGAGATGTCAATGCATTGGAATGACACACTTGCCCAGTTTTCGCTCCCTTTGGCAACAGCGGGCATTCATCATGGAATCTGCCAGCTCCAGAGTCAAGCATACTCCAAGAAAGTGCCATAATCCTAATTTCGAAAGAGAAGCCCCGCTGAGCCTGCGTGAACTTTTACTACTTTTTACAACAGGTCTCCTAAGGTTTCTCTGAATAAGACTGCCAAGTTAGAGCTGTATGTGGACTGGTTCTGAGCTGTGCTGATAACAGCTTTGAGCTGTAGGCTACAGATGCACAAGCAATAGCTTTAGTTTGAAGGTATACCAAAATCATTTCACAATAGATTCTTTCAGCAGTAGAAAGGAACTTTCATCCCATCACTCAGGAAAGCATTGAGAGGTGAAAGCCTTTCTTTAACTTGGAAGAAAATACACATATGATTAACAAAAAATAACATCAATTTAATTAACTTCTGAGAGAAATGGCGAGTCAAGTTACCCTCTCACTTTGTATGTGCTCCAAGGCAGTTTCATTAAAAATGACAGGTCATGCAACTTTCGATAGATTCGAGATCCTAACTGGTCCTCATGGCCACGATGACCATGGCTGTCCTGGTTGGGCAGCTTTGCTTTAGCTTCCAGGCTACTCTGATGTAGAATCTCTGTTTTCATACTACTCGTCAGTTACATCACATAATTGCCATACTCTCGAACCAGCCTCCCTGCAATTAAAGCCAGTTGAGATATGACTTTCTATCCATCTCCTCTGCAGAAGGTGGACAGTATCTGGAGAGACTTGGGGTGCACAATTTCCTACCACACAATATTGACAATATGCTGAGGAACTGAAGGGAAATATTTGCCTTTTAATGTCTCTTTATTAAACTCTCTAGTCAAAATAGTCTTCAACTTTAAATTAACCTGCCCCATTGTCTCATCTTTATCTTATCCTTTTGCTTTCTTCTGCTATTTTCTTTCTACAGCTTCATAAAAAGCACTGCTTTGCCTTGTATGTTTTCCGAATTGTGGTATTTTGTCTTCTGTTTGTGTTCTTCCTACAATTAGTTATTTTTCCCTCTTCATTATTAACTTGTTCCTCCTTACTTCTCTCTGTACTGTTGCCCTGGAAGGAAAGGCAGAGGTGAGACTCTATCTCTCTCACATGTTTTCTTTTACTTTCTGTTCATAATTTTCAATATTCATTGTTTTGAAAAACCATCTTTCCCAACTTAAGGACATCCTAAAGCACTTTGCAGCTGATGATGTACTTTGCGGAATGACAGACACTGGTGTGAGCTGTCGCCAAATTGCACAAAGTCCCAGCACAGCAAAGGTGATAATGGCCAAATGATTTGCTTTTGTTAGACAGGATACTGGGGATGACTCCCTTGCTCAAAATAGGACCACAGCATCTTTACCTCCATTTGAGGGGTACTCGGTTTAACACCTCATCTGAAAGCTCGTACCTCTGACAGTGCAGCATTGTTTCAGTACTACATTGGAATGTCAGCGTTGATTGCTCGGCTCAACTGCTGAAGCGGCACTTGAAGGTCTTTCTGACTCTGGAGGATGCAAACTATCGAAAGACGAGACATATTTTTCTTCATTTTTAAAAAATACTAAAGTATATTTCAGAATTTTACTTCAATTTTGTAATTTATAGCTACTTGCTATTTGAATTTCAGGCTGACACCATTTTACCCAACATGTCTTTTGATATTATCTATTTCCACTCTTTGCCTTTGAATTCCAATTCCACGCAGTGTCCAGTGTTACTAGAATTCCATCCTGAGCATACAAATGGCCTGAAACAAAGTTTACTAACACATCTAACTCACAAAAAGGAGGAAAAAAACAAAGCACTGAGGGATACCACTTGGGTCATCAATATTCACAATAACTACGTGCACTGCAAATTGTGAAGAAGAAACAACATTTGCTTGGAAATTCTGGCTTAGTCAGAGCTATCAACACGAAATAAATCTCAGCAATAAGATCTTCAATCATAAGGCATTAAACAGAGGTGTCTGTTTATACTATAAATACGGCAAAAAACCGCAGGCTATTTTTCTCATTTAGACTGCAGGGGATATGCAAGGATCACTAATGTATTCTTCTTTCATCTATAATGGCTTACTTGGAGCTTGGCAGGGATCTTTAAAGCAGCAGTGACCACAGCAATATTGATAAAATAAAGACAGAAAAGGCTTTGATGCACAGATGTGGAGAAACGTTAGGGGACTGGCATGAGACACAGATCAGCTATCAGTCAACATTTCTTTTCAGCTCCGCAGGTCTGCAAGAGATGCTTGAACAGCCTTCCAGATATGGGTCACCAGTCAAGTTTTAAGCAAACCTGGGCTTTATAGATAACATTAAGAGTTCTTGTTACTGAAATGAAAGGGGAAAAGAAAGAAACAAAGCTTCTGCTAGCCTGAGTTAGCAATCAAAGAGATTTCAGAGCTTCAGTTGAGGTTAGAAGAGATTCTGAAACCAAGAATATCAGGAGATGAAGAAAGACTGAGGCCAAACATTTCCTTGGTCTGTCCGTGCTCCCCTTCAGTAACTTGGCCTGAAGTGCAAAAGAAATCCATTTGTAGTTTCAGAGCGGAAAGTTTGAGCTTGAGAGCCGAATCATTAAAAATCTGGATTTCCAGTAACAGAAAGAATCAATGGCCAGCTAATTGCGATATCTATCCTGAAATTAGATTCACCAAAAGTCACATTTGTGTTTTAAATAACTCTAAACATCTTGAAGTGTTAATGATGCTGGACAACAGTGAATTCTGTAATGAGAGTAAAAAGGATTGGCTGCAAAAAGATTAGTTACACTTAAGGGAGCCCCAAGTCCCAAGCTCTAAGTATTCGACCCTGATTCATTTCTTCTACTGGTCATCCCTAACCTCTAATATATATCTCAGTTGTCTAATGGATCAAATTTAACCAATCAGAGCAATAATGCAGAAGGAAATACCTAATCAATCAGGTGGGCAAACTTGAACTGTTTGGGGTTTATTTGCCTTTCTACATCACATTAAATCAACTTGCCTGATCAAACATCTTTACCCTGCAATTTCACCCAGATCTGTATGAGCCTAGCTGGATGCTGCTTGTTGTTGGTGTGCACTATAACATGGGCTGTAATCCATCAGCAATCTTGCACACCTTTCTATTGACATTAAATGATAGACAATAATAGCAGGTTGGGCTTGGATATTGGCCAGAGTTCTGTAGCCCACGTGTTAAAAATTTCCCAGGCTTTACAGGTGAAATGTTCACATTTACTCCTATTAAATTGTTTTAAAGACTGACAATGTGATTAGACAGTCAGATCACTGAATGCTTTCGCAGTGTCCTGAAAGTTTCTGCATTATTAAAAACTGAGGGAATGAGAAGACACTTGGTGATATTCAACTGCAACTACCAATTAGGTTTTTTTTGGATAAGAGAGGGGAAGTGAAACTTATGGCAGGTGGTCTTCCAGAGACAGTTTATTGAAGGAGATGTAGCCTAACCTCTCCATTGTCAACCAGTAAAACCCACCTGTTATTTAGCTGTTAGTCTGTGTATTCCCTTCTGAAGTGAACCCTAAATGTGGATCTGCCTGGAGAGTCAGCCACAAAAGGCTGTGGCAAATAAAAGTCACATCATAGTAACAAGGTGGTTCCTAAATGTTACAATTAACCCTCAATGTTTGGCAGAAATCATTTTACCACATCAAAGTCTTCACAAATTCAACAATTGATCTTATTTTGATACCAATGTTTTACATGAAATACATCAACCATATGCTGAGCTTTAGCACCTTCACAGTTAATTATTCTCAAGAATATACTGGTGAATATTAATAGCCTAGATTAAATAGGAACAAATTTGATTGTGCAGCCCTATAATAAACAGTGAAATGTTTTCATCTCAATTGTACAGGAACAATATTGCTATTGATACAGGTGGTGTTTACTGGAACTGTGTTATGAACACAATTTAATAAAAGGAGATAACACTCGAAATATGTGAAGGGCAAATATTTCACATGGTAGCTGTAACAATCACATTAATTACAGAATAAAGATAAACATTTCCATATATTAACACTGCCATCCCTAAGCATTTATGATGCAAGGTTCGAATCTTTCAATCTTGTATTTCTAAATTAAATTAAAATCTTCAAAATAACAACACCTCTATCTACTGTGTTGTACTTATAAGACACTTTTAGTTTTATGCTGAATATTTAGAGTGTACAAAAGGGGCATTTGACTGAAAACAAAGTGGGGCTGTGAAAAGAGCTTCCACTGAGCAACACAGGTCATCTGTTTACTGTGATTAAAGATTCGGTGACATAATCCTAGCTGCACAGAACACAACTGTGTAAACACAGTTAAACTGTGTATCGGGCATTTCATCGAGATATCCGAATGAACAGCAAGAATCTTTCCCATAGAAGACTGCCCCTTTCCCCAAACTCCCCTAAATTCTGTGTGACACTAAGAGTACAGTAGCATGTGGAATGATGAGGATCACATTCACGTTTTTTTTTGTTAACGCAAGATAGGAGGCGACGGTGTATAAGTGGCGAACACGTTGATGTAATGGTAATAACTCAGCGCGTACTGTAGCTGTAATAGCACCTGTCAGAATGTTAATGCGCAGTTCAGAATGGGTTTGGTCCCGACACCAAAAAGACCAAGCGTGATTTATTCTGGCTACCCAGAGATCTCCAGACACAAATCACAGCTGCATCGAGATTATGGCGTGAGGGAAATTAAATTAAAAGGGTAAATAAGACGCAGGAACACTCATGAAAGAACATTCTTTTTAATTTTCATCTTGCAAAGTATTAAGATAATCAGCCCCTGAGGAATGAACGCGAGCGTGACCACAAATTGATAACGGGATGAATATATTTTCTATCACCCTTTCCCATCCCAGGTTCCTGGAGTGGGTGAACAAGTGAAGGGGGCTGATTTCAGTAAAGTGGAACCAACAGTGCAAACTGCTCAGGGTGCAGCACTCCAGGGAAAGTATATATGAACAAAGGGAGGACGGTCTGACTTCAATTTCTCTTTGCCTTGCGCCTGATTTTGAACAAAAAAAAGTAAGAGAATAAAATGAGGCGGGGTGCATGGTGCCGGTCTAGGCGAGTGGGAGCAGAGATTGCCAACAGTCAGGGCATAAGGAGCAAGCAATCAGTGTGAGTGGGGCTGAACTCTGGATAGGAGCCACGGAAACAGGGCTGGAACCAGCAGCTCCCTGCCCCAGTTATTGTAACAGCCTCCCCAACCCCGTTAAAACACCGGGAGCCGGTGAGAGCTATAAACCATGCAGGGAACAACCAGGGGAGGGGAGGCAAGGAGACAGAATGCATCATTTGCTAATGAACTATCACTTAAATATAATGGCAGTAAAATACAATCACGGAGTCACACATTATAAATATCAATATCTATAAACACATACAATAATTACAGCTAGAAATTGTTTGGGTTATGATATCCAGACTAAACACCAACCCCTCCTCCCACGCACACACACAAAAAAGCATCAATATCAGAGTGAACAGCAGTGATTCAAAACCCACCCAAGACCCACTCAAATAAAGCTGAGGGGGGAGAAACTTAGGTGAAAGTCAGGATTGACCTGACAGCTTACATAATAGTTGCTGCTAAGGGTGAAAAGGGAAATGGAAGGTGTACAAAAGAGGACTTACTTGAGAGAGATGCTGAGAAATGTTGGAGAGCACATACACACACAGACAGAGAGGGAGACAGAGGGAGAGAGAGACACAGAGAGAGAGAGAGAGGAACAGCGTCCGATCCGGGTTGGAAGCGAGCAGCCGGGGCGGAGGCTGCTGTCCAGCCCAGGATACGCTGATTGGCAGCTCCCACCCCTGCCCTTGACCAATGGGGTTGCGGGGGTGGGCCGGATTGTGTCCAGGGGAGCGGGCACAGAGGCCGCTGATTGGACCCAGCTCCCGGGCACCCAGTGTTTCCCGCCAACACCCTGAGGGGGTGTTCCGCCCCGGCCAGAGGGAGGGACTGTGTTCCAGCATCACTCTAATCTGGAATGTGTACATCGTGGAGAGCAGCCTTTCCCACTCACACACACACACTCACTCACCGTGACCCCGAGCTGTGCACAAAGCTGGGGCAGTGCCTTTTACACAAGGGTCGCCCGCGGCAGTGAGATGATACCTGTGTCGTTCCTCTGGTGATGTTTTTTTTTCCCCAGGGGATCTACGGTGATTCAGATCTGATCAATGCAGTCAGGAGGGTGGAGGCTCCAAGCCTGGGGAGGGGGGTGGTTGCCTTGGTTTCCCCAGCCTCTTGTTGAGTGAAGCAGCTGCCTCCACCCAGTCAGTGGCCCCGCTCCCGCCCTCTCAGTCTCTTCACTGCAAACGGGTTAACCTGATGAAGAGCTGCACCGTCCTGTTTTGTTGTTCTGTCCGATTGACATATTGCATTTACCTCCCAGGCAACATTCAAAAGCACCATTCGGTTTTCTACCGCCTGAACAATGAGCTCCCCCCAACTTCCATCCGTCATTCGGGATGTTTGACTGTGATATTCAAGTCAATATCTTCCCCAATCGTTTGTCGAACAGGATTTGTAAACTCTCAGTGGAGACTTTCCATTGTATAAATCTCGAGATCACCTGCTGTTGGAATTTCTTCCCTCGCGGTCTGTTTAGAAATTACACCTTTATATTAAGACGGAATGCAGTCCGCTGGTTGATCTTTTGAACTCCCCACATCCTAACATATTGTCTGTTTCTTTGAGAGTCCAAAGCCTATGACCAGCTTCTTGACTCTGCCACCGCTGTTCATTAACCCGTTAACGCGAATTATGGAGAAACGCTGTAGGTACCAGCCTTCCACTGTATATGGTCTAGTACAAAACCTGCAGTGAAGGAACACAGACGAAGCCCATGTCCCATCTGAAATGAAGCACCAGTTATTATGTTGCCTGACTACTGCCATGCTGAGTTTCTATTTTAGAAATCCTTGGGAATAAGACATACTTTTCCACACGTTGCATTGCTGAGACCACGTGATCTGCAACATCAGATAGTCTTCAATTTATAAACAAGATTGTGATCAATTGTATCTCTCAAGTGCTGGTTTTCGGCATTAAACTGATGCAAATACATTCTGGGATGGTGGGATTGTCCTATGAGAAGAGTTTGGGGACTGGGGAAGATCAGTCGTCAAGTATATTAAACATAGAGATGGACAGAATTCTAAATATCAATGACGTAAAAGGAAATGGAAACAAAAACAAATTGCTGGAAAATCTCAGCAGTCTTGGAGGATCAGTTGAGAGAAATCAGAGTTAATGTTTTCGGTCATAGAATCCTCACAGTGTGCAAACAGGCCAATTGGCCCAACAAGTCCACACTAACTCTCCGAAGAACATCTTGCTCAAGTTCACCCCACTCTGCATTTCCCATGGCTAATCCACCTAACCTACACATCCCTGGACACTACAAGCAATTTAGCATGACCAATCCACCTAATGTGCACATCTTTGATCTGCAGGAAGAAATCAGAGCACCCAGAGGAATCCCACAAAAACATGGGGGTGAATATGCAAACTCTATATAGTCACCTGAGGCTGGAATTGAACCCAGGTCCCTGCTATTGTGAGGCAGCCATGCTAACCACTGAGCCACCATACCCTTTCTCAGCACTGATGGTAGCTAGGAAAATGTCAGTTTATATGCAGAAGATAGGGTGGGGGCAGGGAGTAAGAGGTAAATGATGGGTGGAGATAGAGCCCAAAAAGAGAGAACAGTTGGACAAACAAAGTAGTGGATGAATATCTGGCTGGAAGGGTGAATAGCTATTAATGGGGACTGTTAATGGTTAACAATGGGTTGTGTGTAATAGCTGACTATGTGTCAACAAGGTCTGGTATGTGGAGGAGATGGTATCTGGTAAGGACATGGGAGAGCTCAAGCCCTAAAGTTATTGAATTCAATACCAAGTCCAAGTGGTTGCAGCATCTGCAAGTGGAAGATGAGGTGCTGTTCTTTCAGTGAGCTTCACTGGAGCACTGCAGCAAGCCTGAAACAGAGATGTTGGCCAGGGAACAGGGTGGTGTGTTAAAGTGGCAGGTAGCTGGAAGCTCAGGGTCTTTTTTGTGGGCAGAACGTAGATGTTCTGCGAAGCGATCACCCATTCTACGCTTTGCTTCTCTATTGTAGAGGAGATCACATAGTGAGCAGTGAATGCAGTAGACTGGAATTGTGTGAAGTGCAGGTAAAGCGCTGCTTCACCTGGAAAGTGTGTTTGAGCCCTTGGATACTAAGGAGGGAGGAGGTAAACAGACAGGTTTTACACCTTCTGCAATTGCAGAGGAAGGTGCTCTGAGGTGGTGGGGTGGGTAGGTGATGGGAGTAAAGGAAGAGTGGACCAGGTTGTCTTGGAGGGAACAATCCCTGCGAAACCTGACTAGGGAGAGGAGGGGCATATCTGTCTAGTGGTGGCATCTCGCTGGAGTTGGTGGAAATAAAGATAATGTAGTGGAGAAAAAAATTAAAGTGGATGATCAGCCGTGATCATATTGAATGGTAGAGCAGACTTGAAGAACTAAATGACCTGCGATTGTTTCTGTATTCTAATGCAGTCTACCTCATGTATCATGTTGGTGAGTGCCACCTTTAGTCATTTAGACTGCCACTAGTAATAGATATCAGACCAATCATTATGCAGATCGATGAGTCACTTAGGTTTCGCAGGCAAACAGTTAACAATCTAGTAAATTCTAAAGAAACTATAGGAGGCTTCCACCAAAATTGGGGAGTTAAATGCAACGTTATCATTGCCTGGCAGGAGTTTCTGGGAGTAATTAGGAAACATGGCAGGGATTCATCCTGAGGAAAAAAAAGCATGGTACAGGGAGGATGAGGCAACCATGGCTGATGAGGGAAATCAGGGATAGAATAAAAGCAAAAGAGACAGCATATAATAGGGCAAAGTGCAGTGGGAAACCAGAGGATTGGGAAGCTTACAAAGGGCAACAAAAATAAATAAGCAGGAAGCAGATTAAATATGAGGGTAAACTAGCCAATAATGTAAAGGAAGGCTGTAGGAGTTTCTTTCGATATGTAAAAGAGGAAAAGGGAGGCAAAGTTGGACATTGGATAGCTGGGAAATGATGCTGGAGAGATACTAGTGTGGAACAAGGAAATGGCAGTGGAACTGAATAATTACTTCACGTCAGTCTTCACGGTGGAAAACACGAGTAATATCCCAAAGACTCAAGAGAGTGAGGGGGCAGAGTGGACTATGGTAGCCATCATTAAGGAAAAGGTGTCAGAAAAACTAAATGGCTTGAAGGTGGATGTGGTCCGGATGGACTACATCCCAGAGTCCTAAGGGAGATAGCTAAAGAGATAGTAGAGGCATTAGTGGTGATCTAGGAGAAAGTGAGGACTGCAGATGCTGGAGATCAGAGCTGAAAAATGTGTTGCTGGAAAAGAGCAGCAGCTCAGGCAACATCAAAGGAACAGAAGAATCGACGTTTCAGGCATAAGCCCTTCTTAGTGGTGATCTGTCAGGAATCGCTAGAATCAGGGAGGGTCCCCAAGGAGTAGGAAAATGCTAACATGACACCCCTGTTGAAAAAGGGAGTAAGGCAAAAAACAGAAGATTACAGGCCAATTCGCCTAACCTCGGTCGTGGGTTAGATCCTGGAATCCATTGTGAAGGGTGAGATTTCTGAATACTTGGAAGTGTATGGTAAACTAGGGTAAAGTCATCATGGTTTCATCAAGTGGAGGTCATGCCTGACAAATCTGCTAGATCTCTTTGAGGAAGTAACAAGTAGGTTAAACCAAGGAGAGCCAATGGATGATATCTATCTGGGCTTCAAGAAGGCCTTTAACATGGTGCTGCACAGGAGACTACTGAGTAGGATAAGAGCCCATGGTGTCAGAGGTAAGGTGCAAGCATGGATAGAAGCTTGGCTGTCTGGCAGAAAGCAGAGAGTGGAGATAAAAGGGTCCTTCTCAGGATGACAGCTGGTAACAAATGGTGTTCCGGAAGGCTCAGTTTTAGGACCATAGCTTTTCACTTGACACATTAATGATCTAGATGAAGGAACTGAGAGCATTCTGGCTAATTTTGCAGATGGTACAAAGATAGATAGAGGGACAGGTAGCATTGAGGAGACTAGTGTGACTGCGTAAGAATTTGGACAGGTTAGGAGAGTGGATAAAGAAGTGGCAGATGGAGTACAAAGTGAGAAGGTGTGAGGTCACGCACTTTGGTAGGAAGAAGAAAGGTATGGATTATCTTCTAAATTGGGGAGAAAATTTAGAAGTCTGAAGTGCAAAGAGACTTGGGAGTTCTAATCCAGGATTCTCTCAAGGTAAACTTGCAGGTTGAGTCAGTAGTTATGAAGGCAAATACATTGATGGCATTTATTTTGAGAGGACTCGAATATAAAGTCAGGGGTATACTTCTGAAGCTCCATAAGGCTCTGATCAGACCACATTTGGAGTATTGTGCACAATTTTGTGCACCATATCTCAGGAAGGATGCACCGGCTTTGGACCGTGTTCAGAGGAGGTTCATGGGAACGTCGCCAGGAATGAAAAGCTTAACATATGAGGAACGTTTGAGGACTCTGGGTCTATACTTAATGGAGTTTAGAAGGATGTGGGGGATCTAATTTAAACTTACAGAATACTGAATGGCCTGAACAGAGTGGATGGTGGGAAGATGTTTCCATTGGTAGGAGAGACTCAGACCTGAGGGCACAGCCTTAGAGTAAAGGAAAGACCTTTTAAAACAGAAATAAGGAGTAACTTCTTCAGCCAGAGAGTGCTGAATCTATAGAATTCATTGCCAGAGAAGACTGTGGAGGCCAGGTCATTGAGTATATTTAAGACTGAGATAGATAGGCCCTTGGGTATCAAGGATATCAAAGGTTATGGGGAGAAAGCGGAAGAATGGGATTGAGAAACCTACCAATCATGATTGAGTGGCAGAGCAGAGTCAATGGGCTGAATGACCTAATTTCTGCTCATATGTCTTATGGTCATATGGAATTGTGAAACAGAAGGAATAGGAATGCTGCCACAGATTTCATGTTAATCTGAAAGTCATTGTCGGCTACTGTTGAACATGACTCAATCTCACAGACTATAGGAGATATGACACAACAAAGGCCATTCAGGGCTCAACCAATCCATGATAATGTTTATGCTCCACTTGACTCTTGTGCCATTATTCATTATTTAATCTATCGTCCCAATCCTCTTCTCTTCTGCCTTTTATACTACCCCCCTCCTTGTCCCTTGCTGAACTTATGGTAGGCCTGGACCTCGTGACCCCTCCATTAAGACACATTAGGTGCTCTTCCTATTGGCTGCACATAGTTTACCCAGTGCCCCAGTCACAATCAGTTGGTAGTAGAGCTCCACTTCCATGTGTCAGACGTAGTTTGTTTGGTAATACACCTCAACTCTGAATCTCCAGTCTCAAGTTCCACCTCAAGGCTTGAGCATATGATTAAGCAGTGGCTCCCAGGGCAGTACTGAGGGAGTCCTGTTTTTTTGGATGAGATATTAAACTGAGGCCTCAGTAAAATATTCCATGGTGTTATTTCAAGGATGAGTAGAGGAGTTATCCCAAGTGTTCAGGCCAACATTTATCCCTCAACCAATATCACAAGAAACAGATTAATTGGCCATTATCACATTATTGTTTGTGGAAGTTTGCTGTGTGCATGTTTCCTGCAAAACTTTAACTTTAAATCACGTGACTCCACTCCAAGAGTAATTTGTTGGTTATAAAACACTTTGAACTGTCCCTTGATCACGAGAAGCATTATATAAACATACATCTTTCTTGTGCTTTGGTGTGGTACTCCATCAAATAAGTTTCTCCGAAATTATTGATATGTTTTCATCTGATTTAAAATGCAACCCAATTTTACGCCCAAATATCCAATGTTTGAATGAGCTCATAATTTTTAACTATCTGGACTTTTAATTAAGGCTTTTGAAAGCATTGGGCTAAAATGTTAAAGGACTATATTTTTAAAACGCGATTTCCTTCATCAATAAAACACAACACTTCCATGATCTCACATCTGTTCAGTTGAGAGTTGATGAAAGATGGAAAACTGATTTCTAAACACTGCATGTACCTTCAATTATATGCATCTGAAGAGCATCCAAAATCACCTTACATTCGGTAGCAAGCAGAGAATTCAGCACATCACTTTAGCTGTTTTTCTGTTACCAGACTTAATGAGCATTGATGGACTGCTGCAGTATCTCTCAGCATCAGTCAGTATTTGTCTAATAATGCTGAACAGGCTGTAGCAAAACCATTTTCTTACCATGGCTTTTGATATTCTAGCTGACCATTATGCCCAGGTCCAGTCATGGTAACTGGAGGCAGATGTACTTTGCCGACTCCATGAGGTTTTTGCTCGCACAAGTAACTCACTGGTGAATCGTAACATAGGCCTCTCTGGGTCAAAATAGAGATGAACTCACTCGCGATAACTCTATTTGTGGTCTGGATCTTGAGAGATGTAATCCACATTTATCAAGACAATGTGAAATGAATTTTGGTGAGAAATTGAGATCAATATAGATGGCGTATTGTGGTGGCTGGTTAGAGGGTTGAGCTCATAGGCTGCAGGTTCAACCTTTGTACTGACCAATGTCCAGTGTTTTCCAGAAAGCTCTAACAGTGGGTAAAAGTAAAATACTGCACATGCTGGATATCAGAAACACACTCAAAAAATACTGGAGGAAACTCAGCATCCCTACCAATTTAGGTTCAGATTCAGATTACTGGATTTGAAATGTTAACTCACTTTCAGTCTTCACAAACAATGCCACACTTACCGAGCTTCTCCAATATTCTCTGTGCTTGTTTCTAACAGTGAGTATGCTGAGTTTCTTAATTTAAGCAGTGGGCAACCATATTTGAGTCTCTATCTGTCACTGAAAATCAGCAATGACTGCAGACCCAGGTTGATATTTGTGTCGCTGCTGCTGGATTCCTGTGACCCATTAGGGAACCATCTGGACTTCGTGTGATTGTGTAATGCAGGTGACAGGCAATCAGCAGCTTTATCCACATCCACCCATCCCACGTTTTATATTGATCGGTCCACTGATTTCCCAGCACCTGTTTTCCACTCTTACTCAGAATCAAAAATACCCCATTCTCTTGCTTATGAGATGAGTAAGTACAGCATAAGGCAGAGATTAAATATAACATTCCTGAGCTGAGCAACAATGTCGTAGCACCCTGCAGAAACAGAAAGTGCAGGAAGAACTCAGTGAGTCCAGCAGTATCTAGAAAGAAAGGAAAGCTGTTGACGTTTCAGGTCTAGTCCTACCTCAGAGCGTCTCCACAGAACGGTAATTTTCCATGGAGAGATAAAGGAAACATTCAAAAAATTCTCAAAAGTTGTTGTGTATTTCTTTAAAATGATAAATGTATGGTGTACATAAATATTCAAGGATATTGAGTAATGTGGTACTGAAGTACCTCATTAAAATGATGATTTGATGGGGTTGTCAGAAAAATAAATTCAAATGCTCAAAAATATGGAGCAATTAATCCCTTATTTTACATATAGGATACAGAATTTGGCAACCATCTCCATTTCTAAAAATACCAGACACATAATAAAAGTGTTTCAATAATTAATAGTCTTGTGAAGATTATTAAACACTAGGGACAAGTAACATGCTGATTGTTGGCATCATCAACAGTTGTGACTGCTACAAAGAAAGGGAGAAAATTCTCCACTCAAAATTAAAACCATATATATTTTGCTGCACCCATTTCTTCAAATCTTTTATTCAGTAGCCAAGATAAATCAGATCTAAGATTTACTGTAAGTGATTTCAGCCCTCCCACATAAATGTTGGCAATTCCTTTATTATAACTTTGACAGGAGCTTACACTACAACCCAATGTAGCATGTACAACATACTATAAGTGAAGAGATAGAATCAGCACCAAAGCAACTTACTCACCTCTTAAACCCATAATGCTCTGCAAAGTTCAAACTGCATTTCTACAGCTAAAATAATGTTCTGCACAGAGCAGTGAATCTCTGCAATAAAAACCACAATCCTAATACCTCAGAAGATAAATTGGCATGCTGCAATAATATGAATGATAATGGCTACAGGTGTCTGTAATGTTAATAGGCCTTTACTTTTTAATAATAATCCAATGCAAAAAGGCAAACACAAATCAATCATCCTTTCTTATTGAAGTCAATTGAAAGACCAATTGATTGAGGTGTACGACGGCTGACTTGCTGTGGCTCATTGCGGGTTACTACTAAAGTTAAATTTCACCCCACTTCAATTTTTAATATTTCATTTCAAATTTCCCATGACTTTGTAACCCTAGTCCTGATTATTCTAATGTCCTCTCAAACTTCCTCCCAAGGTCCATCCTCTAAAAACTTCAGGTCATCCAAAACTCTGCTGCCCAAATCCTTCCTCATGTCAAGTTCCTTTCACCCATCACTCTTATCCTCCACAACTTACATTCCTGATCAGTCAAAGTTTTGATTTAAAAATTTTAATCCAGTCTTCAAAATCCTCCATTGTCTCACCTCTTACAACTCTGTTATCTTCTCCAGCCCCTCAATCCTTGAGATTTTTGTGCTTCTCTAATTCTGACTTGGAGCAACCCCTAATTTTATGGGTGCCAGTTGCTTTATCCTTAAACGCTGGAATTTGTTTTGTAAATCTGTCTTCCACCTATTTGTCAGACTTTCCTCTTCTCAAATGCTCCTTTAAGTCTGCTCTTTGGTCAAGTTGTTGGTCATCTGCCCAGATAGGTTGTAGCTCTGTGTCACATTTTGCTTATCATGCTCCTGAGAAGCATGTAGGACACTTTATTACATTAAAGATGCCATATAAATACAAGTTATCGTTGCTTTAGTAGCTTCTTTTCCCTTTTGTAGGATACAAGGGAGAGCTTTCTCAGGTTTTAGAATGCTTCCATGGTTCAAATGATCTAATAAATAATTCTCTGAACAAAATTTCAAATAGACTCTGTTTCAATCTGCAAGTCTTTTTTCAACATAGGATATTAGCAGGCAGTAAGTGTGAGTGAGATTTCTGGTTAGTCATGTGTTGACAAGAAAGTAGGAGCACTTTTCATCACTATCCATAACTTCAGACTACAACATGTATGCGAAAATACAATTGATACAGTAACTCAGACTTCCTGAATAAAGTGTAACATACACAATAGAATTTAACCTGACAATCCAGAAGGCACAGTGACCATTGGTTCAGTGATAATATTTGCCAGGGATTAGGTTTGGGCCCCATTCCAAACGACCATTGGAAAATGCAATTGAATCCTGTCTCCATGAAGTGGTTTGACATGGAACAAAGATCTGTGCATTTTATGAGTGAATACATCGTAAAGGGTAGGTGGAATTCTGTTACCTTGATTTGCAGTCCCCCTAACAGAATTTACTGTGAAGGAAAATCTAAGAGAAAGATCCCAGGAAACCATCTCAAGTTCCCTTTCCTTTTAATCAGCTGACAGTGAGGTTAGGATCTGTTCTAGGCCAGAGCACAATGGGTCATTTTATCAGGAATTGTTCCATTGTTGAAAACATCATTCTTTGAATATACCTTAGATCTATCTGAGCTGACAGTGTGGTTAGACATTAAAAAGATATTAACACACTATTTAAAGACTGACAAATAATTCTCCTAGTGTCCATCAGGTTTTTTACGATAGTGAATGCCACTCAAAATTGAATGAAAAGAAGTAGTCTCTATTGTTGCAGTGTAATATTTTAGCAATTCATTGAAGATATCCTTATATGTCACTTTTAATGAAATATTGCTGATTGGCTTTTAAGGATATTCACTCCTACGTTCATTCATTCACTATCAGTCTCTTGAATTGAGGATGATGCTCCCTTGTGGATGGCGGGGTTTAAGTGATTTGCTATGGGTTTGCCCTACTTTAGTTTTACAAGATCTTCCACAGTGAGGACATTGTTTCTTCATTTACACATTATACACTTAAAATAGCATAAATGTCGCTGTTGGGAAGTGGACCACGTTCGTGTCTCAGGCACTGATTATTTGTGTTAGTTATTATCAGGTCCTGCATAGCAGCATTAGATTCCCTAACTTTCTTCGAAATAATGTCCATTAAACCCGAACTCTTACTGCAACAGTGGTACTCTTTCCATTTACCACACCAGTCATCCAGTGGGCTTCTTAAGTAGGATTGCCTTTCTGTGTGAAACAAGGATACTTTGTGCAATAGGCCTATGCTATTCGGGAATTAATTGAGACTGTCCAAATTCATTCCACATTGCAGCTGATAAGTACCTTCTCCTATGTAGGTACAGCAACTGTCCTATAAAATTTCAAAATAGACAACAAAAACATAAAAATCTACCTTCCCAAATTGCCACTATAAAAACTGATTGCATGAAAATGATTGGAAATGAAACACACATACTTATGTTGATTTTAAATTTTAATTCAAATTATGTTGTATACTTGACTCAGGGTTGCATTTGTGCTGATAACAATGTTTGGTAAAGTAGAAAATGCAACACTGGGGTGACACTCTTCCACAGACAGAAAAGAAGGGTCGATGAGATGAAGAGACTGATTCAAGGTTAAGACCTGTGCCTATTATGCTCACAAGAGAGATAAATGAGACTTTTTTGGACTAAGCGTTAGTCCAAGGAAAGAAGCCAAAACCCATCAAGCTAAAGAACAACCTACTTTTAAATCCTCCCATCTTTATGGCGACCATTAAGCTATCTAAAATGTCCCTAAAACATTTATTTAGACTGCTAAATCTAATACAACAGATGGAGCAATCTAATCTTACAATACTAACTCTAGCAAGTATCTTCCTCCCCCATGAACAACAACTCTTCAACTCTTCATCCATGTCTCCTCTTTGTGATTAACATAATATATAATTTTAGTTTCAAAAAGATCATTCTTTGGATTCACTTGGCAAGGGCATGCCTTGTGTTTCTTAACCATCCCTAGTTCTCTTTTTAGGAGGTAGTGTTGGAAGTTTGATCTTAATGAGGATTTGGTTTACTTTATCTTCCACCTCTTTCCTCACCCAAACCTCTGAGGTGACTGTGAGGCCTCATCACCAAATCATACCATAAAGGTTCCCCTACAGCTCTGGCACTCCCCCTTCTTTTGAATGGCTTAACCCTTTCCACCCTTTGAATGTCTCTTTTAAATTTCCCATTTTCTTCTGCCCATTTAAGTACCATGTTATGATTCTCCCTGAGTTAATTTCACTGCCTTCTGCCCTCGGTCTCT
Source organism: Chiloscyllium plagiosum (assembly GCF_037043375.1). Lineage (NCBI taxonomy): Eukaryota > Metazoa > Chordata > Chondrichthyes > Orectolobiformes > Hemiscylliidae > Chiloscyllium > Chiloscyllium plagiosum. Next base: position 17,224,163 of record NW_028270177.1, read on the forward strand.
GCATGGCAAATCAGGGCAGGACTTATGCACTTAATGGTAAGGTCTTAGAGAGTTCTGCTGAACAAAGAGACCTTGGAGTGCAGGTTCATAGTTTCTTGAAAGTGGAGTCGCAGGTAGATAGGATAGTGAAGAGGGCGTTTGGTATGCTTTCCTTTATTGGTCAGAGCATTGAGTAGAGGAGTTGGGAGGTCATGTTGCAGCTGTACAGTATGTTGGTTAGGACACTGTTGGAAAATTGTGTGCAATTCTGGTCTCCCTTCTATTAGAAGGATGTTGTGAAACTTGAAAGGGTTCACAAAATATTTACAAGGATGTTGCCAGGATTGGAGGATTTGAGTTATATGGAGAGGTTGAATAGGCTAGGGCTGTTTTCCCTGGAGCGTCAGAGGCTGAGGGGTAACTATATAGAGATTTATAAAATCATGAGGGGCATGGATAGGGTAAATAGATAAGGTCTTTTCACTGGGGTGGGGGAATCCAGGACTAGAGGGGAAAGATTTAAGAGTCCTAAAGGGCAGCATTTTCACACAGAGGGTGGTCCGTGTATGGAATGAGCCGCCAGAGGAAGTGGTGGAGGCTGTTATAAGTTCAGCATTTAAAAGGCATCTGGATGTTTGTATGAATAGGAAGGGTTTAGAGGGATATGGGCCAAATGCTGGCAAATAGGACTAATTGGTTTCGGATATCTGGTTGGCATGGAAGAGTTGGACCGAAGGGTCTGTTTCCATGCTGTACATTTCTATGACTCTATGACTCAGCAATTTCTCAATTACAACAATTCAATCCCTATCTCAACTGATAATGTTGTCTTTCCTTTTGGTTCATTGCTTTCCTATTCTTCCTGAACCACTTTCTTCATTTGAACTCTCCAACACATATTCGTAGTCACCCCCTTGTCCTTGCCACGTCATGTGGCTTCCATACTCCCACGTTGGTAATAAGAAGTAAGACTGATACTTCACTCTGTGTGGAGTTTGCACATTCCCCTCGTGTCTGTGTGGGTTTCTTCTGGGTGCTCCGGTTTCCTCCCACATCCCAAAGATGTGCAAGTCAGGTGAATTAGCCATGCTAAATTGCCCAGGGTGTTAGGTGCATTAGTCAGAGGGAAATGGGTTTGAGGGTTGGTGTGAACTTGTTAGGCCAAGGGCCTGTTTCCACATTGTAGGCAATCTAATCTAATCTAATCTAATCAAAAACTGATCTTGATCAGTTCCTTACATTCCTCTCCACACACATTCCCCTTCCCCCTCTTTATCTCTATTGTGTCTGTCTCTAAGAATTTCTCCACATCACTTCTAATGGCACTTTTAATTCCCAATGATCTAACCGTTGGCCTTCCATTAAATAAAACACTTCTGCAACCTGATTTCCTCAACCACAACCACTTCCACTATTGCTGACTCATCCTATTAAGACAACAGTCATGATTCGGAGATGCCGGTTTTGGGCTGGGGTGTACAAAGTTAAAAATCACACAACACCAGGTTATAGTCCAACAGGTATAATTGGAAGCACACTAGCTTTCGGAGTGACGCTCCTTCATCAGGTGATTGTCCTGATGAAGGAGCGTTGCTCCGAAAGCTAGTGTGCTTCCAATTATACCTGTTGGACTATAACTGGTGTTGTGTGATTTTTAACTTTATTAAGACCACGATTGTCTCTCACTCTGGCTATTCCATATGGCCCTCCTCTTTGCTTCCTGAAAGCTAAGGGACTCACTCTCCATTCCTCACTCTTCTCTAATAGGAGGTATATTCTTCTTATTATACTTATTATTATATTCTTCTTACACTTTATGCTGAATCATCTCTCTGATTTATTGCCGCTATTTATATATTGCTAATATAATCTCACATATCTACAATCATTTATTCAGAATTCTGGTGTGAAATGCTGAAATCTTAAAATGTCAGAGGTCAGACTATTGCTTTCAAGGAGGATTCTCACTCATTCCAGTTCAACCAATTCAGTTCGGTGAAAGTGGCAGTTAGGCCAGCCACTGGATTCTGGATTAGTGGTGCTGGAAGAGCACAGCAGTTCAGGCAGCATCCAAGGAGCAGCGAAATCGACATTTCGGGCAAAAGCACTTAAGCAGGAATAAAAAGCTTTTTATTCTTGATGAAGGTTTTTGCCCGAAACGTCGATTTTGCTGCTCCTCGATGCTGCCTGAACTGCTGTGCTTTTCCAGCACCACTAATCCAGAATCTGGTTTCCAGCATCTGCAGTCATTGTTTTTACCTAGTTAGGCCAGCCAGTTCTACTCCAGACCCCCTTAACAATGAGCTACACTTCATCCTGGGAATTGGGCCAGATTATGGTAAAACCTACCCCTGAATGCGTGGAACTAAAATTGCTTCAGTGGCATCTCTACTACTACCACTCTTTTCTTTCAGCATGAATTGATTTTATTAGAATCAATTATATTGGGACTGGATTTGTATTTTACAGAGCGATGTTTGTACAGCTTTGATGATTTTGATTTGAAAGGAGGCAGCCAACTGAAGCAATTAATCATCAGATCTGGTGATTTTCTTTTGCTTCAATGCAAAATTTCAGTTCCCTGCAATCTTTTTAAAGTGTAATGTTTTCAAATAATTTCAGTTCCTTCTTTAATTTCTCTTCTGGAGTCAGAACTAGAGAGAAAATGCACATTCTTTTGGACTAACAAACATAATCATTAAGACGTTAGCTAATTATGAAAAGAAACATTGCACTTGCCTATACCTGAATTAAGAGCAAAATATTTTGCCTGATTGATCTCATTACAGTCAGGCAGACCACTGTCTGGGAAATAAAATTTATTTTCTCTATTTGCACTCAGTGTGGAAATGAAGCATGAAGCAATACAAGGTCAAGTGCACTGCAGGTTAGAGACAGCATGAAACTCCACTATCTTCCTCTCAGCATGACCATTTTACACAACCAATCTGTCTTTCTACCTAATTAATCTTGTCATTTTCTTCTTCTTGGGCGATCCCGCGGGACTGAGAATGACAGTCTTCTATCCTGGAGTTCCGGGTCCTGAAGTGAATGAATAGTCCAACACTGGAACCACGCACGCTGCTAAAGGTGGGATAAGTGGTCTTTGATGATGTGGGAGGGTGGGATGCTTGGGTTTTCTCACTCTCCTTGCACTGTTTGCATTTGGCTTCCGCCTGGACCTGTCAGAAATGTTCAAAACTGTTGAAAACGGCACAGATGCTACTTCTCCAGTTGGCTGGTCTTGGGCAAGAAATTCCCAAGTCGGCAGTGATGTCGCATTTTCTCAATGAGGCTTTATGGAAGCCCTTTAAGCGTTTCCTCCCAATTACTGTTTGGTGTGACGGAACATGGGATACAGAGCTTGTTTTGCAAGTCATTTGCGGATGATATGGCTTGCCCAAGTAGCTGATTAACCATAGCCAGTGCCTCAATGCTAGGGATGTTGGTCTTAGATAAAATATTGATATGGAAGTGACTATATTGGAACTTCAGCAAGGATCTGAGGAGTCTGCTGTATATTCTCTATGTCTCTGATGAATACAGAAGGACAGCTAACACTGTAGCTATGCAGACCATGAGCTTGGGTGCCATGTTTGAGGTCTTTATCATGTTTATGTTTAATCTTGTCATACATCTCTATAAGCACCGTTACGTTTATTTTGAAGAATTGTTTTTGGGAGAATCAGCAACTTGTTTTTGGCGACAAGTCAGAACCCAATCTAAAGAGTGATGCAGCTCTGTTTCTCTTTTCAATTCTAAGCATTATGAATGTTCTAACTTTACGACTCATTTAGATGACAAGGATTTAGGGCAGTGGTGCTGTGCTTGGTGAGAGGTTATGTTCATTCTGCAGAACATGCACCTTTTGCCAGCGCTTACAGAAACAATGTCACAACGGGAAATCCTCAATGGCAACTGAAAATGAACACAGAACTGTCACTTTCTATTCAGGCCAGCAATGCACCACTTACACTGAGGTAAGTCTTGGCCAGATAAGGAAGGTTGCAAATGTAATTTCTCAATAATTGTGCATGCAGAATTATGCTTGCATTCATATCAATGCACATTAGTACCAGAAGAGTTAATTAACAACACAGCCAGCCATACCATAATGAAGCATTTGTTGGAGGAATATGGGGATTGAAACTCCACATTGAGCTATTGTTGATTTGTCTTAAGTGGCTGGCAAGAACAATTTTATCAAGTAAAGTTGAGTTAAAGACAATATCCAAGGAGATTTCAACCGCACAGTGGTTTTGCTCCACTACAGAGTTGTGCCAAACATAGTCCTGGGCCAACATAAATATATGGCAGCCCATGAATGTGAATGCCCTCCTGGGAAATGGTACCTGAAGCCAGAGAATGGTTTTGTCAAAAGAAATTGGAGGCTGAAGTTTGACAGTGAAACACTTACTTGCCCTCCATTCTGATAACTGCAATGGAAATGAGTGTTCCTAATGTTTCAACAGATTCTTCACTGAAGGGACAAGGATTCAGCATTTGCCCTGATGGAAAATCAATCACCAGATGTCTCTAAATTCAACAGGCAAGGTGCAAATAAAGGGAGCAAAAACCTCTCCTCTGCCACTGCTCACTGAGAGAACGCATCAAGACACTGTGCATGCTCAGCTCATGGTTTTCTATTTGCCACTTTAATAGATGGAAACACGTCAGCTGGAAACACAAATTAACAATAGGGATCAAGGACGGACAGAGCAGGAGTTTTATTTCAAGTTGATTTGATCTCATACCAATTTCTTATGGCATATTTGATCTATCAATGGAAATTGAAACTTGCAATTATTCTGGCAATAAATTTGATAGCAGCAGCCATTAGTTTATAGCCCATAAAAATCCTTGTCTTTGTCAAGGAAGTACTGTCCTCATATGAAAGCGACTGGAAAATCTCTTTGGCTTTGAGAGGGAGAAGAACCATCGTTTGTTTCTTGACCACTTTATGTTGTTACAAATGAGATGATGGGAGTGTACTGTTTTTCTCTAATCTCACTATTCCATTGGTCACAACATAAATTAAGTCATTTTACTCATTTCCCAGTATGGGTAATCAAATGCTTTCTCAATATTAACAAACTCTTCTCAAGAGTTTGTTGGAATACTGAATGGACTCACAAACTTTAACATTCGCCTGTACCTGTGTTTTTGTTTTTGCCGCTGTTTACCTAGTATTCGCTATCTATGCTACTTAACTCTGTGATCTGTCTGTATTGCTCACAAGACAAAGCTTTTCACTGTGCCTCGGTACACGTGACAATAAATTCAATTCAATTCAATTCTATTAGACAAAGAATAAAAAGATTCATCACCCCGGTGTCTTTAAAAAAAAAACAAAATTGTTGATTATTGTAAAACAAAACTTGTTCCATGAAGTTGCAAAATTGATTAGTGTAGTCAGTTTGTAATATGATCATATAATTGTTTATCCCTCTAAATACACACACACAGTCTAGTTAAGAGAACAAAAAGTTCTCTGCGGAGATTCCAAAAAGAACGTTTGGCCAATAACTATTAGCTCTTGAAGACAAGCACAATAAGGTTTGATAAAGCTTTTGGCTTGACATCCTGGCACACAAAGGTGGATATCTTGGAATACTTAGTAATAAGGGTTTATAAAATCATGAGGGGCATGGATAGGATAAATAGATAAGGTCTTTTCTGTGGGGTGGAGGAGTCCAGAACTGAGGGCATAGGTTTAAGGTGAGAGGGGAAAGATATAAAAGGTACCTTCGGGGCAACTTTTTCATACAGACAGTGGTGTATGGAATGAGCTGTCAGAGGAAGTGGTGGAGCAAGTACAACATTTAAAAGGCATCTGGATGGTATAGGAGCAGGAAGGGTTTGGAGGGATATGGGCCAAATGCTGGCAAATGGGACTAGATTAATTTAGGATATTTGGTCGTTATGGACGAGTTGAGCTGAAGGATCTGTGTCCATGCTGTTCATCTCTATGACTCTATACATGCAGTTGTTTTTGGGGTCATTTGCAGGCAGAATTATTCAGGAAATAATTGACAAACTCATCACGAGCTTTTCACATGAAAGCAGCTTGGCTAGCAGTGTGGGTATCACTTTGGACCCACAGTAGTTGTTTACTTCAAACACAGGAGAGCTGAACTGGGAAGCCTCTTGTTTTCCGATGGCTTCTTCCCAACTATCCCAAACAATATCCAAAGCGGAAACTGAAATCTGACAGAAAAAACAGGTATTACTAGATATGCGAATACAAAAAAATTGCCTGGTTAAAAAGAAACTCCAATATTCTTTCATTGATGTCTTTGAGAAAAAAAAAACAATTTAAGTATACACAGAGTGTAGGTTCATAGTTCTTTGAAAGTAGAGTCGCAGGTGAGATAGGATAGTGAAGGCAGCATTTAGTATGATTTCTCTTATTGGACAGAGCACTGAGAGTAGGAATTGGGAGGTCTTGTTACGACTGTACAGGACATTGGTTAGGCCACTGTTGGAATATTGCATGCAATTCTGGTCTCCTTCTTATCGGAACAATATTGTGAAACTTGAAAGGGTTCAGAAAAGGATATAGCCAGGGTTGGAGGATTTCAGCTCTAGGGAGAGTTTGAATAGGCTAGGGCTGTTTTCCCTGGAGCATCGGAGGCTGAGGGATGACTTTATAGAGGTTTATAAAATCATGAGGGGCATGGGTAGGATAACTAGTCAAAGTCTTTTCCCTGGGGTGGGGGAGTCCAGAACTAGAGGGCATAGGTTTAGGTTGAGAGAGGAAAGTTATAAAAGAGACCTAAGGGACAATGTTTTCATGCAGAGGGTGGCACGTGTATGGAAATGAGATGCCAGAGGAAGTGCTGGAGGCTGCAATTGCAACATTTAAAAGGCATCTGGATGGGTATATGAATAGGAAGGGTTTAGAGGGATATGGGCCAAGTGCAGGCAGGTGGGACTAGATTGGGTTGGGATATCTGGTTGACATGGACGAGTTGGACCGAAGGGTCTGTTTCCGTGCTGTACATCTCTATAATTTTATGACTCTAATCCTTCAAATTCACGTCCACAAAAAATATTAATGTGAAACCTTCATAACAACAAGCAAGCAAAATTCTGATGAGTCCAGTATTTAAAAAAATTCCTGTTCATTCTTGTATATTATTGCTCCTGCCAAGGTCTGTTTCCACAAGCCTTAAGCATCATTCTAGATGGTCAGCGTGTTCATTCTATCATACCATGATGGCACTTTAGCTGATTTTGTCCATGCATTCATACCTTCCAGCTGAGGTCACTAGATGATGATGAGGTAATGAAAATCAAGTGACACTTGTGCCTTTTCAATAATCCAATAGCTCAGAGGGTTAAATATTGACTCAGAAGACATGGCCAGTGTTGAAGGAACAGTGCTCACTGTTCATGCATTGACAGCCATCCATAGATCTTTCATAGGCTTTGTATAGCAACTTATGGTTCCAAAAGATCAATTTTAGCCTGACATCATTCAGAAAAGCAGAGATCTATATGAGCAGGACAAGCAACGATGGATCCTCACTAAACTACATAATCCAAACTCGATTGTAGAAATTTAATCCAATGAGATTTTGCTCATTTTAATCCACTTTCCGTATATTTAATCCATGGATGGTATGGCGCTGGTGCTCACTGCCCATGAAGTATGCCCAGTGTCCAAGATGCGGGTCCAGAGGATCAAGTGGCAAGCTAGAATCTCCAGGTTACCGCTCTGACCTCCAAGTCAGGAATACTCAGCATCTAGTTTCTACTTAGCACACAGAAGAATGGGAAATCAATTATTAATGAAGTGGGATGAAGTAATGCTAAAGGCATTATTGAACAGATATCACTGCTCAGTAGTGAGAGTCTTGTCTCACCATTAAACACTTGGTTGGAAAATTGAACTTTTTGCCCTTGATGTTGAGCAGTGCCTCACTGGATTTCTCATGGGAGTTTTCCAACTTTATTGCCATTGCCCAAGTAATTCCAAGTCTGGGAAGACTCCGCCCAAAACAGAGTAAAATGAGTTTGAACTGTAGAATTAAGATAGAGATAAAAAAGCAGAAATTTAAAAATTGAAAAAAACTTTAATACTTATTTTTTTAAAAACTCTAACAAAAATAAAGATCTGAAGGAATGATGCTCCATACTTGTAAACATTAATTTTCAGGGCTAGAGAGTTTCTTTGTAAGTAATAAAGTCTGATCTTGTAATTAAAAATGTGCTTATGTCTAAACACATTAGGTCTGACCTTCTCTGATCTGTTAAATGGATAACAGCAACTTACAGCAAATTTGTGCTCATCATGCAATTAATCTGAATCTCTGAGTGAGGTACAGAGCTGGAGAACGTTGTGGTGGGAGCTCAATAAATCAGATCCCAATGACTTCCATGCTTAGCTGCAGATGTAAAAAGTTGCAGTTTGATTTATTCTACATTAATGGTGGGCACTGATAGCCTGACATTTAGTTTTAATGCAAAGTTCACATGAACCATTAACTCGGTCATTGGTTTGGTATGAACAACAACATTGTCAGCTGATTTATCAATCTAGTCACCGCATGAACATTTTGGGTGGATTCTTCCCAGACTCGGAATGACTTGGGCAATGGCAAGAAAGTTGGTAAAATCCTGTGACAAGCGTCTCGACATCAAAGTTCAATTTTCCAACTAAGTGTTGAATGGTGAGACAAGATTCTTACTAGTGAGCGGTGAGATCGTTCATTATTACTTCATCCCACTTCATTAATAATTGATTTCCCATTCTTCTGTGTGCCAAATAGAAACTAGAAGCTGAGCATTCCTGACTTGGAGGTCAGAGCGGTAACCTGGAGATTCCAGCTTGCTGCTTGATTGTTTGGACCTGCATCTTGGACACTGGACCCAAACATTTCAAGGCACATTTCATGAGCAGTGAGCACATGCACCATACCATCCATGGACCTTGAGGTCCGACATGTACCAGCCTCACCACATCATTGTGGCTTATCTCCAATTTGCTTACAATATATCATCAAAGTTGCATGTTAGAGCACAACAGCATTCTCATTACAATGTTACAGCAAGGACCAAATACTTCCATGTAGAGTGAGTGAGAGAATTGGGCTAGGATCAGACTAATAGGGTGACAATGGGACACAGTTAATATTGATGTGTTCAAGACAGTGCGAGTGAAATCACTCAGCCTGGTGGAGAGAAACTCTGAATGAAACCTGGCAAAAATGATACTTAGTCAATTTCTGGTGAAATTCAGGCCTTTAGTTCAGATGTGCTTCTGTGCACTTTATATAGTTCTGTTACATGTAAGCAAAAAAAAAACATTGTGGAATCCTTTGGGGGTCTGAGTGATGTGAGTTGTGGTAAGGCATATAGCAGAGTTGGACAAGAAGTCTGGTGCTACCGATCTCAGGAGCACCATCTTAAATGCTTTTTACAAACGGTACAGTGAGTTTCTTGCAAGGTAATGATGAGTTACCATTTGATAGTGATCATTGCTTGTTAAGCACCTTGTTGCCAGCACAGCTCGCCTGAAAATATTCAGCCTTCTTGCAGACCAAACTCAATTAAAAAAAGCTCATTGGCAAATTCCACACAGAAACTGGAGCAAGCAGCTGGTGGATTCAGCTCCTTGCTCCAAACTATCTCCACGTTGTGCTCAATTCAACTGCAGCCCAGGGCACAATCCACCACCACCAGCCACGCACACTGATCCACAGACATTGGAATCTGATGAAGGGCTTAAGCCTGAAATGTTGATTCTCCTGCACCTCAGATGCTGCCTGACCTGCTGTGCTTTTTCAGCGCCACACTCTTTGACTCTGTCTTCAACATCTGCAGTCCTCACTTTCTCCTCGTTCTGAAAAAACAGAGACTTGCATTGCAGAGCGCATCCATAACTAATATTGGAAAGTTGTAGCAGAGACATTTTGTGCATGGGGAAAGGCACCCAGTTCATGCATTGGAACATGATGCATCTCAGAATTGCTATGATGTTCATGGGTTTGCTGTCTTAGCAATTGAACAGTTAGTGTCTACCTGCATGCTCACAGCATGTATTCATTGCCCTATGTCTTAGGGATCTGAGGGGGACACCTTAGAAACAATAGCACTGGCTGAAGGGCTGCTGATCTTGGTAAGTTGTTCTGAACATGGTGTGTGGTAAGATAGGATGGAAATCAGTCATGCGGGATGCCGCAGGGGCATGGTAGATGATTAATATGACAAGGTTAGTAAGACATGGCGAAGAAATCAGCTTGGCCTTGTGGCAAAATAAACCCTCCGAAACACTCGACGCAATTTGAACTTAACGAGAAAAACATAAGATTCAACATATAGCTTTTGCATGAGGACATTTAGCATAATGACAATGCAGAATGTACAGCTAATTTATACCACCTCATCATATGTTTTGAAATGGTTTGGAAAATAATTATGAAATTTTTCAACTATTGCCATCACATTTAAAAAGTGTCAACATTGAAAAATGGCAAAGCATTTCGATAATATTTGTATATTGATGGCCTATCTAATGACTTCCTCCAACACGGCTGGTGTTCTGCTTAATGCAATATGGAGCATGACTGTAATTAATGACCTTTTAATAAAAATGCATTCTCAGAAATCTCACGTTTTGAAGATTTGTATGCCCTCAGTTAAACTAATGGGTTGCTAATTATGAGAGAGATGGAAATTAATCCGTGTTCTTTCCTCAAACGATAAATTTCAGGCTCTCTGACATAATTTCCATCGCAAATTATGCAGCTACAAATTGTTCTTTTTAAACCATAAGATGATGAGTCCATCATATGTGGAATCATTCTTCAGAACATCAAACGTATTACACAATTAAAGATAAGTGTTTCATTCTTTATTTTGACCAGGAATCTGAAATTTACGAGCATGTGCCAACCTATTTACACACAAGCAGCCATATCTTCAGGATGTTTGTGGCATTTAGGCTTTGTGATGTTAAAGGTATCGGCCACACCTATCCATCAGTAGGATTGCAGAGGAGTAATAGCTGTATGTTACGTGTTAAAATGCTCCTGCCATTATAATTCATAGCACTGCCACAGGAGATGTGACAGCATGACAGGAAATTAGCAAATCATTCACTTACTTGTTGGCCTCCTTTAAAGTAATGGTACATTGTTTATTCAGTTTTCTTTAGATTTCATAACATTTGTTTTGCGTTACTGAAAACATTTCCATTCATTTTATTTATTACTGAAAGATCTGGCGCTCATACCTAAGAAAGCTTTAATAAATGCCAATCAAAATTGGCTGAGTATATTGTAGGGTCATACAGCACGGAGACAGATCCTTTGGTCCAACTCATCCAATCTGACTAAGTTTCCCAAACTAAACTAGTCCCTCTTGTCTGCATTTGGCCCATATATTGTTGGGACATCATAGAACAGTGTGAAGTCACAATATGGTGGGACAGTGGGCTGGTGTGTATAAAAATAATATGGAAGGTTTTTCGTTTAATTGAGCCCACATTGTACCTCTTCCCTCCCAAAAATACTGTCCTATCAATGTGAACTTTAATTTTCTCTCTGCCTCCCGCCTGACCAGATTCAAAAGATTGCTGTCACGATTAATCAGACTTGTGAGGTGCCGGCTAAGACTGAGTAACCTGCTTAATGGACCCAAACTGAAATTGGCAGCAGGGGAAGGCTTTTGCAAAATTATAATGGGGAGCCGGGGCATGGACAAGGGAAAATTTCTAATTGCTTTGACAGTTTCAGCTGATGAAGGAAAACCTGGCCTCAGATTCACCTCCTTTACTTTGGCCACATGGGGTAGGTGGCCCCTCACGGTGTACTCCTGACAATGTTTACCACAGCCCAGTCATTTCCGTTTACACGGCGAGACCAGTTTTGTTTTGGAGATTGGCACCACTCCTTAGAATCAGGAACAGCTGCAATAGGTGACCTTTCTCTAACCTGTCCATCCTCACGGTACTGTCATATCTTAGTGTTGAAATCGCACTCCACGGACTCTGCTTTACTGAGCTGTACACCAGATGTTCTCAAAAAAACCCGAGCTGTTAGTTGTTGGTTTTCTTACTTGAGAGTGATTTAAAACAAGTGTTAGTCACTAATGAATTTAATTTAATTTTGCTAGCTGATGTGTTGAAATTACACTGTGGCAGTGCCGATGAATGTGTAGCTATTGATAAGTTGTGTATTTGAAGATGGGTATTGCACTGTTCATTTTTCTTCCAGGTAAAGGACATACGTCTAAGGTGATTGGTAACAGAACCAAGGGAAAACAGGAAGAATTGTTTATTTTACATAGTGGCTGGTTAGAATCTGGAATGCATTAGCTTCACAGTGTCATACAGGCTGATACAATTGGGATTTTCAAAATGGAACTAGATTAGATGCTTTAAAAAGAAATGCAGGGTGTTTGTGAATGGGCAGAGAAGTGGGACTGACTGATGTCCTCGTAGACAGTCAGACCTCTTTTTGTTATGGTGACTGTTAATTCTTCGAGGTTAACTATTGCCCAGAACACTGGGTTGAAGCCTCCCTGCTCTTCTGGAAAGAAAGCCAAAGGTCTTTAATTCCCAAATAAAAGGGCAGGCAGAGCTTCAGTGTAATGTCTCATCCAGCTTTATTTGCGAGCAACTTTAAATTCCTCTCAACTGTTCACAATATCTGTCCCAGAGCCTGTTGATGTGGGAATAAGTGGAAAACGGCATTGGGATATGAACGATTCCTCGTAAACCTCAGTTGAATTATTTTGAGTCAACCTGTTCAGACATGTTATAATGCACCTCCAGCGAAGGTGATACATGAACCCAGACCTTCTACATTTATGGCAATTACAGAGATGTGGTTGCAGGGAGACCAAGTTGGGGATTGAATATCCAAGGGTTTTCATCTAAGGATGGGTAGGAAGGGAAAGGAGGTGGTGTAGCTTTGTTAGTAAAGGACTAGATCAGTTGTGTCATGAGAAGTAAGGCACCAGAGATCAAGACATAGATTCAGTCTGGATAGAATTAAGAAATAGCACAGGAAAGAAAGCCCTGCTAGGAGTAATCTATAGGTTTCCATATAGTAGTTCTGCAATGGGGCACAGGAGAAGGCAAGATATATAGGGGTTTGTAAGAAAGGTACAGCAATGATTGTGAATGATATTAATATGAATAGACAGGATTAATCAAATTGGTATGGGTAGATTCAAGAGAGAGTTCATTTCATGTATTAGAGATTGCTTCTTAAAGCAATATGTTGGGGAACCAATCAGGGAGCAGGCTATTCTGGATTTGGTATGAAGTAATGAGGTGGGATTAATTGATGATCTCATCGTAAAGGATCCTGTAGGGAAGAGTGAACATAGCATGCTAGAACTTCAAATTCAGTTTGTAAGTAATAAACTGAAGTCCTATACTAGCATTCTGGAGTTAAACAGAGGTAATTACATAGGCATGAGGACTGATCCAGCCCCAGTGGACAAGACAGGAAGACCAAAAAATTGGCCAGTTGATGATTAGTGGCAGATGTTTAAGGAGATTTTCAATTCCATCCACATAAAATATAGTCCAGAAGGGATAAAAGATTGTAAGAGGGGAAGAGACATCTATAACTAAGCAAAGAAATTAAAGATAACATAAAAATAAAATCTATGGCATACCATATTGCAAAGGCGAATAGTACACTGGGAAAAAACATCTAAAGATCAACAAAGGATTATGATAAAAGTAACAAAAAGAGCAAGGGTAAATCATGAAAGAAAAATCATGAACGTGCAAAATATATGAGATTGGAAAATTGCTAATACAACATCCTTAATTAAAAGAGAATTGAGGCAGAAAGTAGGAAACTATAGACAAGTTAGTTTAACAGTAGTTATTGGAAAATTGTTAAAATCCATTATGAAGGAAGTAGTGACATGAAATTTGGGGATTCAAAATACAATCCATCTGAGTCAGCATGGTTTTATGAAGGGTAAATCATGTTTAACTAATTTGTTCTTTGAAGATATGACAAGCAAAATAGACAATAGAAATTATGTAGATCTAATACATCTGGACTTCCAGAAGACATTTAATAAGGGGTCGCACAAAAAGCTAATATACAATGTAAGGTCACATGCAGTTGGGGTAATTTATTAGCTTGGACAAAGACTTGGTAAACCAAGAGAAAGCTGAGAGTTAGAATAAATGGGTCACTTTCTAGTTGGCATGATGTAACAAGTGGGATGCTGGGGCAGTAACTGCTAACACTCTACATTAATAACTTGGTTGCAGGGATAGGAAATACTGTAGCCAAATTAGCAGGTGACAGTAAATAGGTGGGAAAATAAGTTGCAATAAATAAGTAAGAAATTTCTATGTGGATATGGATAGATTAGGAGATAAAGCCAAAATTTGGCAAATGATTTTAGATTACTTACAGTGTGGAAACAGGCCAACAAGTCCACACCAACCCACCCAGACCCATTCCCCTACATTTCACCCAATGCTACGGGAAATTTAGCATGGCCAATTCACCTAACCTGCACGTTTTTGAACTGTGGGAGGAAACCGGAGCAAACCGACGCAGACATAGGGAGAATGTTCAAACTCCACAGAGACAGTCGCCTGAGGTAGGAATTGAACCCGGGTCTCTGGCACTGTGATGCAACAGTGCTAACCACTGTGCCACCGTGCCGCCCATGTGTATATTGTGGATAAACATAAAAGCACCCATTTTGGTCAGAGGAATAGAAAGGCAACTTATTAATTAAATGGAGAGGAAACTTCAGAGTGCTTTGGTGCAAAAGGGTCTGTGTATCCTTGTGCATGAATTGCAGAAAGCTAGTATGCAGTTATAGGGAAAACAAATGGGATGTTTGCAAAAGGAATGGATTCTAAAAGTAGGGAATGTACAAGGCAATAGTGAGACCACATCTGAAGCATTGTGTGCAATTTTGGACCCTTTATTTGACGAGGAATGTAGTTGAATTGGAGGAAGTTCAGAGGGGGTTCATTGGATTGGCTCCAGAAATGAGGGATTTGTCTTGGGAGGAGAGATTGAGTTTTTTAAACTTATACTTTCAGAATTTAGAAAAGTAAGAGGAGATCTAATTGAGGTATATAAGATGCTAAAGGGGATTGACAAAGTAGATGTAGAAAAGATGTTTCCTTGAATAGGGCAATCTAGAATGAGAGGTCAGAGTTTTAAGATTTGGGTAGCAGATTTAAAACAGAGATGAGGAGAAATTACTTCTCAAAGGGTCCTGAATCTGTGGCATCCCCAGAGGGTGGCATGGTGGCTCAGTGGTTAGCACTACTGCCTCACAGCACCACGGATCCAGGTTCAGTTCCAGCTTCGGGTGACGACTGTATGTGTGGAGTTTGCACATTCTCCCTGTGCCTATGCAGGTTGCATCCAGGTGCTCTGGTTTCTTCCCGTAGTCCACAGATGTGCAGGTTAGGTGAATTAGCCAAACTTAATTATCCATAGTGTTCAGGGGTGTGCGGGTTAGGTGCATTAGTCAGGGGAAATGGGTCTGGGCGGGTTATTCTTCAGGGGGTCAGTGTGGACTTGTTGGGCCGAAGGGTATGTTTCCACACTGTAGTGATTCTCATTCTAATTAAGGCAGGGGTTGATGGGATATTGAGTAAATTTAAGGAGAAGATAGATTTTTCGTTAGTAAAAAATTGAAGAGTTATGGAAGGTTGAGGCTGAGAATATATTGGTCAAGAACAAATGGAGTGATGGAGCAGTCTTGAGGGCTGAATTGCCTACTCCTGCTCCTAGATCTTATGCTCTTATATGTAATGTTTTCCTCTCCCAGAGGCAGAGACACTACCACCACACTACAAGAGCCCAGTTTCCACCTGCTAAAGGTAGAAATCTGGATCATCAACTATAAGTTTCTCCAGAAAATGAGAAAAATGATAAAGCAGCAGTAAGAAGCAAAATGAACAGTCAATCCATTTTCTATTTTCTGTCTGATCTCATCCTTTTAAGCATGAATGTGACAGTGAAAAGAAAATCACATTGACTGACTTCTCTGTGTTATACCTAAACCCACTACGGTCAAACCTTGTCTCAATAGTGACCCCATTAAAACAATCCTGTGCCTGCTCTCAGACCCTGTCAGGAGTTCCACTATAGTCAATAAAAGAGCTAAAATCTCAGAGAGATAAGAGGAGCTGAGGTTTATTGTACCACGGATCAATGATACAAAATAATGCAGAGCTTGAAAGAACCAATTTTTGTTACAGTAATAAGGAAACTGCACATGAATGAATTTATTTTCAAACGGTTGATTCACATGTTATTCTTCAAAGAGATCACTCTAAATGCAATCAAGTGTTAATAAAGTAGAATGATGATTGTCTCTTAGCTCGATAGAGGTTTTTATGGCAGAGAAAAGAGGCTATGACGCAGATATTTCAAAAACTAAAGTGAGCAGAGACATTTGAGTTCTTTGCTGCCCTTAAGTTTCGGCCTGTGAGTTTTTTTTTGTTATTAATAACATTTGAAATGTTCTTTGTTGGCTTGTTATTGCATAGATTTCATCGCAGCGTCCCCAGTACAAGCTGTGGAAGAATCCAAGTTTGAGCGAAATTGTGTGTTTACTGTGTGATTTCACGTTTGCTCTTAGCCAGTCAAAGCTATTTTTATTCATATCAGCTATGGCAATGAAAATACTATCACCATTCAGAGTTATCAGAATGTGCATGATTTATGTAATAAATCAAAGAACTGCGGACGCTGAAAATCTGAAACAAAAACAAGAATTGCTGGAGAAACTCAGCAGGGCTGCCAGGAACTGTGGAGAGGAAAACAGAGTGAACAGTCAGAACAATTCTCACAACAGGTCACTAGACTCAAAACATTTACTCTGTTTTTTCTCTCCACGGATGCTGTCAGACCTGCCAAGGTTTCTCCTGCGATTTCCGTTTTTGTTCTGAATGATTTATGATTTTTCTTCTGATCCCAAAGAGAAGGTGTCAAGTTAGCCCCCCAGCAATTCAGTTATTGTCTTAAATAAAGATGAGTTGTACTTCCAGAAACCTTCAATGATAAACTGCTCATGACGGTGTCCCTTTTGGGGCACGATGGTGCTTTTACAACTGCCAAAATGGTGTGTGTTCTCAGTCACTATGTGGAATAGGTGGAAGTGTATATGGCAGAGCAGGTAGACCATGTTGTAGATATTAATTCGATGAGAGTTATGCCAGTTTGGAGCTCAATGCATCAGCCTTACCGTTCCTTGGCTGAGCGTGTGATATACAAGAGGAAAGAGCCACCTTTACGCCTCTACTCCCCTCAAAAATTTCCAACTCTATCCTAGCCAAGGTGCACTTCCTAAGGATCAGAATTGGCAGCTATGAATGTGACAGGGTTTCTTCATCATCATAACTCTCTGGCCTTCCATACCTCGATATTCTTGCAGATTTGAAAGGCACAAGGAAAAAGATGTATTGAGGGAAGGAGGAATGTGCATGCTTACACCATCTAGTAGTGTGTAAGTCAGAAGAAAGTTTAGAAAGGAATATAAAAGGAATATAATGTGAGAAAGAGGATCTATTGTGAGGATACAATCATTGGCAGTAGGTTACAACCTCTCTGTTAGTCACAGGCTCAGTATTGGCTGTTCAGCACAGTCTCTTCCATCAGTCAGTGGAATCATAGAGTTTTACACTACAGAAGGAGGCCATTCCACCCATCGGATCTGTACAGGTTGCCCAGCTCATCCCATTCTCCAGTCAGATCCCCACAGCTCTCTAAATTCATCACCTTTAAATCTTTGAAAACTCATATGCAATCTACCTCCACCATTCTCCCAGGCAGCGCATTCCAATTCTGAACAACTCTCTGATTAAAGAAATCTCACTGCATGCTCTCTTGCTGACAGTCTTGAAATTGTGACCCCCTAGTTACTGGCACACCAACTAGTGGGCTAGTTAAGTAAGGGAGTGGGCCTCTCCTCTGCCAGGTTAACTCCTGTAACCTCTGACAATTCCTTTGCAAGCATGAGACAGAGTGGTGTGTCAGCTAGTCCTGAGGAATTTGTTTGCACAATGTGACTGTCATATTTCAGTTGCTGGCATGTGCTCAGGCTGTGAGATGTGGGTGTGAGATTTGTGACAGTGCTAAATGTGTGAGGGTGAGGTGAAGGAGATGAATGTTTGGTTGCCTTTTTGATTGATAGAGTTTGTTGGTAGGTGAGTGACTAGCATATGTGATTGCAGTAGGAGCTGGGGTTACTGGAGCAGTTGGAAGGATGTGGCATTTAAAGAGGCATTTGCTGGTTTTGACCCTCCTGTGCAGTCATTAAACTCTTGTTCATCCAGTCTGTTAGATTTGACTCCTGTCATTAAACTCCATCACTATCTGCTTCCCACATCCTTTAATTGAAGGCTATCAGGTCCTCCTGGTCCCCTGTGGCTACAGGACCCCCTCTTGTCCTTAAACCTCCTCTAAGATGACCCCCCTATCCTAGTGCAGCACCAGAAAACCTGCTGTATTCTCTCTCAGGTCTTTCCCAAATTAAGTTGAGTTCCTACACAACTTCTACTTCCTTTGTAATGTGGTTTTTGCGCTGTAGCTTAGTTGGAATTCAAGACAGACTGGTCAAGGGAAAAGTTAAGTCAAGAACTGCTTTTAACCTTAAACTTCTGTCAAACTTTATTTACTGTATGCAAACACGATATGCAACTATACGTGGTAACGTGAGGACACAAAGATTCCAAATTTTTTAACCTTATTAAGAGACTTGGCTGAATTCTATTGATTGCCTATATTCGATTTGTCTACTTTCCAATTCCAGCCACACTGAGCTTGTTTTCCCTGCTGGAAGCTGCTTCATGACATCATCTCAAGGTTGATCCCTTACAAGATGCAAATGGGTTCTGTACTCGGGTCCATTCACATGTCCATTTGTTCACAAGTCAGACAATGTAGGACAATGGAAAGAAGCCATTTGTAAATACAAGAAATGTTCATAATCAGGTCTTTCAAAATGAAAGCATGTTTGGGATAGCAATCATAAGTATGAATGTTCGTTAAGTTGGACATTTGTAAATCGGACACCCAGAGTACTTTTCGCCAACCATTTGAGAGGTGCAGGTTGTAATTAAGTTGTGCTAGCAAGTAAAAATTGGGCTTCTCTGTTGATACATACAGATATTCAATGGTGTGTTTAGTGCTGGCTACATAGAGAAAGCATGTAAATAAGCAAACAGTAAAAAGATGACCTGCCTGTTCACCTTGTGCATTATGATCTCCTTGTCTATTTATGGGAGCTATTTTATTTCAGCTCCCATTATAGTGAGCTCAATTTTGCACCAATTCTTATCAGTAGCATTGCTGATGCCAGTAGCTTGGTCCCTTGTCTCTGCACTATTGGCTGAGGCCTGCCATTTCTTGTTTCCACCATTCAGCCAAGGATTGTCTATTGCGCTAATTTTCAGAAGAGCCAGAGCACCATTGGAAGGATGGTGACTCCCTTCTGTAGTAAAGTAACTACACTTCACCTTTATGCTTTATGACAATTTTAATTTGTCAGTAGGGGCATTGCTAAAGGAAGCTCGTTCATAGGGTTGGAGAGGTCACCTTCCTTTGGGATAAGACGAACAGAAATATATTTCCAAGGGGGGAAGGAACAAAGATCCAAGAGTAGGAGTTGTTGAAGAAGTGGCATGGGACTTGGGGCAGGTTCATACGATGTGCATATTTCCTTACAAAGGAATCATTTTAAAGCCATTTCATACACTTGAGTCAGGTTATTATGTAGATTATTGGATTGAAAATACTTTGGATTGTGGTGCAAAACACACAATGCTAGATTGTTCATCTGCTTAAAAAGTGGCTGATATTAAATTCCCATTGATTGCCACGACAAAAACCAACAACATTCAAATACTGCAATGCCAAAATCTCTTTACAAAACTAATGGCATTGTGGGTCAGCATGGTGGCTCAGTGGTTAGCACTGCTGCCTCAGAGCACAATGGATCTGGGTTCGAGTCCCACGTTGGGCGACTGTCTGTGTAGAGTTTGCCCATTCTCCCTGTGTCCGTCTGGGAATGCTCCGGTTTCCTCCCACAATTCAAAGATGTGTAGTTTGGTGAATTGGCCATGCTAAACTGCCCATGGTGTTAGGTGCGTTACTCAGAGGTAAATATAGGGTAGGGGAATGAGTCTTGGTGGGTTACTCTTCGGAGGGTCAGTGTTGACTTATTGGGCTGAAGGGTCTGTTTCCATACTGTAGGGAATCTAATCTAATGGTATTACATGGATCACACCTAAGGTTTAGATGAGGTAGAATCCAGCTGTATCCATCTAATTGGAAAACAGCTAGCTGGAGGTGAGAAAAAAATGGCTTTGCGAACATGCTGCATGGAGCACATTCTGAAGAGGTGTGAGAGGAGGTGATAACAGTAAGTACAGTGTGAAAAACGCATCAGTGTTTGGAGCTTAATGGAAGTGACAGCTAGGCTACACAGTGATAAATGTATGGTTGTGTTTTTCCAGAGAAGAAAACCTTATTGCAACTAAATGTGCATACAAATTAATGGGCAAAATTGTGACTTTTTAACATGCTCTTCATTGTGCAATCATTTGAAGAAAAATCTTAGATTTACAAAGTGTTCATCATGCTTCCCACAAACTGTGGATTTACAGAGGTGAATGTGATGGCAATTTATGTGCGTAATACAATATAACAAACACATTGATGAACAAATTGCAAGTTGATCAATTAATTTTGATGATGAACAAAATAAGTGGCCCTATGAGACATGTAAAAACCATCCAACACCTTCTCTTGACGTCCATTTCAAAGGCTAACGTCACCATTGCCTCAGTTATACATTGATGTATCCAGTCGAAATTATGCACCCAAGTCCTGATATGCAGTTTAAACTCATAAGCTTTCAGACAGAAACTAAAATGTTGCCAGCAAAGACAAGCTGGCTCAAAAATAGATATTCTCAATAGACGCAGTATCCCAATGGTCGCAGTATTGCAATAATAATTGCTGGCAGTGTCATTTATTATGGCACTGCAATTTCTGATCTGTAACTGCCTTCTACAACACACATGTCCTTTACTACTACCATTTTATGATTGCAAGATGCTTACCATTTGGTTTTTGGTAAGTACAAACTATTTAAATCACAGTACAGCGCCCTCACAAAATATGATATAAAAGTTGAGGCATGGTTAGTAAGTTTGCAGATGACATGAAAATCGGTAGTACAGTGGTCAGTGAAGAAGGTTATTGAAGATTACAAAGTGATCCTGATCGATTCGGTCAGTGGGGTGAAGAGTAGCAGATGGAGTTTAATTTGGATAAATGCAAGGTATTGAATTTTGGGAAAAC
This sequence comes from Chiloscyllium plagiosum, assembly GCF_037043375.1. Classification (NCBI taxonomy): domain Eukaryota; kingdom Metazoa; phylum Chordata; class Chondrichthyes; order Orectolobiformes; family Hemiscylliidae; genus Chiloscyllium; species Chiloscyllium plagiosum. Next base: position 17,245,468 of record NW_028270177.1, read on the forward strand.
AAACATGGACAGGACTTATACAGTTAATGGTAGGGCCCTGGGTAGTGTTGTAGATCAGAGAGACCAAGGGCTTCACGTATATAATGCTTTGAAATTTGCATCGCAGGTAGACAGGTTGGTTAAGAAAGCAATTAGCAAGCTTGCCTTCATTGCTCAGACCTTTGAGTAAAGGAGTTGGAATTTCATTTTGAGGTTATACCGGATATTGGTGAGGCCTCTTCTGGAGTACTGTCTGCAGTTCTGGTCCTCCAGTTATAGGAAGGATATTATTAAACCAGATAGAGTTCAGAGTCCATCGCAAATTCACTTGCACCTCCACACACATCATTTACTGTATCCGCTGCAGCCGATGTGGTCTCCTCTACACTGGGGAGACAGGCCGCCTACTTGCGGAACATTTCAGGGAACATCTCTGGGACACCCGGACCAACCGACCCAACCGCCCTGTGGCTGAACACTTTAACTCCCCCCCCACTCCGCCAATGACATGCAGGTCCTTGGCCTCCTCCATCGCCAGACCCTGGCCACACGACGCCTGGAGGAAGAGCGCCTCATCTTCCGCCTAGGAACCCTCCAACCACACGGGATGAATGTAGATTTCTCCAGCTTCCTCATTTCCCCTCCTCCCACCTTATCTCAGTCCCAACCCTCGGATTCAGCACCGCCCTCTTGACCTGCAATCTTCTTCCCGACCTCTCCGCCCCCACCCCCTCTCTGGCCTATCACCCTCACCCTCACCTCCTTCCACCTATTGTATTCCCAGCGCCCCTCCCCCAAATTCCCTCCCCTCTACCTTTTATCTCAGTCCGCTTGGCAGACCAGTCTCATTCCTGAAGAAGGGCTTCTGCCAAAAACGTCGATTCTGCTGCTCCTCGGCTGTCTGGCCTGCTGTGTTTTTCCAGCACCACATTTTTCAACTCCAGAGTTCAGAAAAGATTTACTAGGGTGTTGCTGGGAATGGCAGGGTTGAGTTATAAGGGGAGGCTGAATAGATTAGATTCCCTACAGTGTGGAAACAGGTCCTTTAGCCCAACCAGTCCACCCCGACCCTCTGAAGAGTAATCACCCAGACCCATTTCCCTCTGACTAATGCACCTAACACTACGGGCAATTTAGCATGGCCAATTCACCTGATCTACACATCTTTGGACTGTGGGAGGAAACCAGAGCACCTGGAGGAAACCCGCGCAGACACGGGGAGAATGTGCAAACTCCACACAGACAGTTGCCCGAGGCGGAAATCAAATCTGGCACTGTAAGGCAGCAGTGCTAACCACTAAGCCACCATGCTGCCCTAGCCACTGTGCTGCCCCAGGCTGGGACTTTTTTCACTGGAGTGTAGGAGGTCAAAGAGTGACCTTAAAGAAGTTTATAAAATCATTGGAGTCATACATAAGGTGAATAGCAAAGATCTTTTCCCTAAGGTGGAAGAATTTAAAACAACAGGGCATATTTTTAAGGTGAGAGGAGAAGGATTTAAAAAGGACACGAGGGGCAACTTTTTTACACAGAGAGTGGGTCGTGTGTGGAATGAACTGCCAGAAAAAGTGGTGCATGTAGGTACAGTTACAACTTTGAAAAGGCATTTATATAAGTATATGAATTGGAAAGATTCAGTGGGACATGGGCCAAGCGCAGGCAGGTGGGATTAGTTTAGCTTGGGAGCAGGGTCGGTGTGCACTGGTTGAACCGGAACATCTGTTTTCATGCTCTGTGACTCTATTAACAGTGGCATTGATTTTGGACTGGATTGGACTGAGAATTGTCCCATCTCGCTGTTCTGCTAGCTATTTTATATGACAAACCTATGCATAAAATTGGTATAAGGCCACTTGAAAAGGATTTCTGTTCCCCAATGTGGCATAAAAGTTTTGACTAAGGGTAACACACTTCATCAAACGCAATACATTTTCCGAGTACCAGGAATTATTCTAATAGAGCTGATGACATTTTAAGTTAATTGTGAAACAAGCAAGTTGTTGGTCACATGTTGAACTTTGACGTCTCTGCCAGCATTACACAGACTATGAATCAACCTTGCCACCTGCAGAAGATCTTATGCCCGAAACGTCGATTCTCCTGCTCCTTGGATGCTGCCTGACCTGCTGCACTTTTCCAGCTACACATTTTTCAGACCTGCACTATCTGCCAACCACCCACTGCCCAAATTTTGCCGCTTCCTAATTGCTTCAGTAAGCCGTTCCAGTTCATTTTCCTGACAGCTATGGTTGTCATTGTGATGTAAGATGGGGAAAAAAAACATTAGCCAACAATTATTCAGGTCACAGATTTAATGTGATAAATGATGAAAGTCTTACTGTGTATTTGCTTGTGCCTTTATGTGATATTTTGCAATTCTGCTTCTGCTGCTGTACAACCCATCTTATTTAACAAGTGAAATTTTATGAGAAATCACACACAAGGCTGGATGTTGTGACCTGACTAAAGGTAGAGCTGTGCCCACCAGAGCTGACATCAGGAAGCTCTCCCAAGTTTATTTCTTTATAATTCACTCCTAGGGATGGATATCTACCCTCCCCCCCGCCCCTCCACCTTCTCCACCTTGCCCCTCATCTAAGCCATGGTGACCCTTAGGTTGAACTGCTGCCATCAGTTGTCTCTCTCCAATGAGAGAGCAGCCTTTTGGTCTATGATGATTTTATACAAGAAGGACTAGGTTCTTACTAAGACAAATATCTTGAAGTTTATTAAAAACTATTTATGTAGGATATGATATCTCAGACTCTGGGTGTTACCACCTTTTTTAAATAATGGCAGCTCACCCATGGCTATCATTGATACAAATATCTCAACAGGCCCATCAATCACTTCCCTAGCTTCCTACAACGTTTTGGGATACACCTGATCATGTCCTGGGATTTATCCACCTTTATGTGTTTTAAGAAGCTTAGCATCTCCTTTTCTGTAATATAGACACTTTTCAATTATCATTACTTCCTCAAGTTCTTTAACTTCCTTATCCTTCTCCACAGTAGATATTGATGCAAAATATCTCACCTGTGTCCTGTGGTTCCACACATATTCAGCCTTGTTGATCTTTAAGAGTGCCTATTCTCTCCCTAGTTACTCTTTTTCCCTTAACGTATTTTGTAGAATCTCTTTGGATTCTCCTTAACCAGGCCCGCTGTCAAGTAAAGGCCACCAGCATTCTCAAAGATCCATCCCACCCTGGAAATGTTTTTCTACAACTTCTACCATTGGGAGAACGTACAGATGTCTGAACACATGCACCAATTAGTTTCATAACAGTTTCTACCCTAATGTTGTTAGAATACTGAATGGACTCAGAAACTCTTAACATTTGCCTGTAGCTGGGTTTTTGTTTTTGCCACAGTTTACCAATTATTTACTTATCTGTGCTACTTAACTCTGTGATCTGCCTGTATTGTTCGCATGACAAAGCTTTTCACGGTGCCTTGGTACAAGTGACAATAAATTCAATTCAATTCAATTAACCCTATTTACCAAAGATATTTCATGTCTCCTTTTTTACCTTCTTGAGTATACTTCTGCTGCCCTTATACTCTTCTAGGGATTCACTTGATCCCAGTTATCTCTACCTGACATATGCTTCATTCTTTTTCTTGACCAGAGCCTCACTTTCTCTTATCATCAAGTATACTTTACACCTACTAGCAATCCCTTTGCATAAACAGGAATAGATCATCTATGAACTTTTGATATCTCATTTTAATGACCTCAGACTTTTCAACCATCCCCTTACTTGTGAATAGCCTCTTTGCCTTACTCCAATTTAGAACTTTAACTTTTAGATCAGGTCTACCCTTTTCCATTAGTATTTTAAAATGGATAGAATTATGGTCACTGGCTCCCCACTGACACTTCAGTCACTTGCCCTGTCTTATTTCCGTATTTTCAGAGAAGGTCAAATTTTGCTCCTTCTCTTGTAGTTACATCCACACACTGAATAAGTAAGTTTTTTTTGTAAACACTTAACAAATTCCTCTCCATCCAAGTCCTTAACACTAGGGCAGTGCCAGTCTTTGTTTGGAAAGTTAAAATCCCTTACCATTACAACCCTATTATTCTCCTTACATATTTGCTTCTCAATTTCCTGCTGACTATTGGGATGCCTATAGTACAATCCCAAAAAGGTGCTCATGCCTTTTTTGTTTCTCAGTTCCACCCATATAGCTTCACCCATATATTCTCCCAGGAATATCCCCCATAAGTACAGCCGTAATGTTATCATTAACCAAAATGCCACTCCCCTTCCTTGGTAGTCCACCTTTCTATCCTTCCTATAACATCTATACTTTGGAACATTAAGCTGCCAAACTTCTGTGTCCCTGAGCCATGTCTCTGTAATTGCTATGATATCCCAGTCCCAAGTTCCCAACCATGCCCTGAGTTCATCTGGCTTACCTTTCAGGCCTCTTGCATTGAAATATATGCAGTTTAATTCATCGGTCTTACCTCATTCTCTACTTTGCTCTTGCCTAACTTGACGATTTAACTTGTTCTTTTTTTCTACTGTACCAGCCTCAGACTTATCTCTTTTCTCAGTATCTGCAGGTCACCCTCTCCTTTGAGAATATTCTGCACCCTCTCAGAGACACCCTTGATCCTGGCACCAGGGAGGCAACATACCATTCTGAAATCTCACTGTGAGCTGCAGAAATGTCTGTCTGTGCCCCTGACTAGAAAGTCCCCTATCATAACTGATCATTTGGAACCTGACATACCTTTCATTACAGTCGAGCCATATTGTTCAAATGTGGAATCACATCTAATGTTGAACACTGTGTTATGAGTTTTACAAGTGCAGTCTGGTTGGGTCATGATTCTCCAAGGCAACGCGTCTACCAGTCAGAGACCGCATGCTAACCAATCAGCACTCTCCTCTCACATGACATGTGTAATTGCCCTTTCTTTGGTAGTTCTTGCAAATTGTCCTGATGATTGCAAGGCAAAATGATTTGGCAAGAGGTGTCTTTCTTCAACTAATACAGATTAACCTCAGAAATGGTCCTCTGGTTATTAAATCACATGTTACAAAGTGGCGAAGGCATGCTTTTTATGTTGTGCATGAGAGCAGCTAGTGAAGGCTGTGAAAGCTCCAGCAGTGTTGATCTCCACCCATTGCCATTGAGGTATATCCACTAATAAATCTGGACATGCCTACAGGGTTCTACCATCTGCTGCAGAATAATGTGCAGATAATGTCTGAAACACAGACAGCGCTACTCATTGAAGGAAAGATCACCACAGTACAAAACTGGCATGCCACAGCATCCTTGCAGTCCATCAGCAGTACATGTCTGCTACATCAGGCAGTTTGAAAAGCACCTCTGTGCCAAATAGCTGTGGAAACTATGCTCACAAGTCAAGCATTTTCATCAGCTTTCCCCTGGGAAGGACATCAGCCAAACAGAACACAATCATCACATTCCCCTCGTGCATGGGGTATTGTAATGGCTACCCATGCAGTCACGGATACATGCCCCACACAATTGCAAACAGATAAGACACGTGTTTAATTACTATGCAATAGTATTTAATCACAGAACCACAATTACACGTGTCAGAGAGCAGGCAGGATGTCTTCATAATGCATAGGTTTACAGTGCTCACATTATTTGGAGAATGTACAAAGTTAAATATCACACAACACTAGGTTATAGTCCAACAGGTTTAATTGGAAGCACACTAGTTTTCGGAGACAACAATGAGAGTTTGCACATCACAAATCTTAAACACATTATATTCATAATTCTTAAGGTATAACACACAAGGTATTCCAATTGTATGGAAGAGACTGGGTAGAAGAGAGGGCATTGTCCTAACCATTATTGTTAACATGTTCACAAATTCCTAAATGAGGTCTTTGCTTTGTAGAATTTCTGACCAATTTGCTTTGGAGTTCATGTTTTTAATGTATACATCTCACTTTTACTTCATGGTTATGTTTATGTTCTGATTCAATTGTGCATTCACAGCATTTCTATCTTCATTAATTACTCACAGTGTTCACGTGGCCTCTCTCCTCCTTAACTACCAACTGCTGCCAATGAATGCAATGTTACGGATCACTTTATGAGTTTGTGGTCAGCAGCAGCTGGATTGAGACAAGCTAAACTGGTTTCACTTAGGGTTTTCATAACCATTAGTGTCAGACACAAAGACAGACATCCCCCAACAGTCTGGACTGGATTTAAATCCAAATCACAACAGATTTTGAACAAAACATTTATCCTGTTTCATAGCTGTATGCAATTTTAGAAAATCATTTGATATTTGTGGAATTAGGCTTCCAGGATGGTACAATGATTGATCAACTTAAAGATACATGCTTTTGTTTTACAAAACTAGGAATACACTTGTGTTCAGTGCATTGTCTGCACAATCTGTTCTTGCCATTGCCATGGACAGAGTGACATCTGCACATCATGAAATGATGACATTGCAGTGTTTTAATGTTGTGATGAGATTCCTACTAAGTCAGTTCTTCTATAACACAAAGGTTGCGTCCTTATGCAACCCCGCGTTATACAAAAATCGTGCTTTAGAAATAGCACTTAAAGTGTTGGCAATGTAATGGTGTTACAGCCAACACATGTTTTAAAAGGTCATGCTTTAGAAACAGCGTCCCCAATTCATCAATTGTATTACAGTGAATTTGCGTTGATGAAATGCATGTTATAGCAGAACAACATGTAATTATCTTTTGCTTTTCTAAAAGAAAGAACCACATGCATTTTCAATCTTCCTTGTTATATGCACTTCCTCAATTCTGGCATCAGTCTTGTACATCATTTTTGCACTTTCCCTATTGTTTCCTAATACAGTGAAACCACTAGAAGTCAAATAGTAGAGGACCTGCTCACAAATTCATGCTAAGTGAGTTTTGAAAAGCCACTGAAGCCCCTATAAAACTATAAAACTACAAATGCAGAGCTTTGTGCCAAAAAACACAAAGTAGATCACGGTGATTAAATAAGGATATGAAAAATGTCTACTTTTCAATTGGTTTATGTCTTATAATGATTTGACAGTGTACAGTAAAAAGCATTGAGAAATGTTGAGATTTAAAATTTGGAAAGGTCAGTAATTCATTTCTGTTGAGTGTGCTGTCTTCAGGGACTGTGTTATGGTCTGTCATGGCATTATGAAGTCAAAAATGTTTTTTGTGTTGTTGTGATGCAGAATGAAATCCTGGAGTATCTCTGTGGCCTTTTCAGCTACAGCTAGGGAAATAAGTGGGAGAGTGAGTGGGCATTCATCAGATGCCTCATAAATCACTTTTGCAATCGATAGCTCCAAAATTGCTAGAGGTCATCCAGGTGGTTTGGTTAGGCTCATACTGCACAGGTAGCACCTTGACATTCGCAAAACAACGCGATCATTTGGACTTTCCTTTCACAAGAAGTGACAGCTTTTTGATTGGGGTGGGCTCACTACAGGTGGGGAGCATACCAGCCAAGGGCATGAATGATGCCAGGTAGTGTAAGAGTACCAGGAAAGCAGAGAGTTGTGAACGCATGGAATGCGTTGCCAGCTGTGGTGGTGGAAGCAGAGTCACTGGGGACATTTAAGCGACTGCTGGACATGCAAGTGAATAGCAGTGAGTTGAGGGGTGCGTAGGTCAAGTTACTATATTTCACATTAGGATTAAAGCTCCGCACAACATCGTGGGCCAAAGGGCCTGTTCTGTGCTGTATTTTGTTTTTCTAAACGAATCCCCTCCATCTTACTTGCTGATCAATTTTCCATTTTGGATATTGATGAAGGTGATGGTTCCTCAGTGAAATGAGGGGCTGTGATACCACAGGTGGCTCACCTGTACAGGTAGGGTGAAAGAAAAGTGGAAGATCAACAGTGACAGGGATTTACAATTCAGGAGACAGAACAGGTATTTCTGTGGTAGATTTTGTATCGCCACGATGGTGTGATGCCTCTCCAGGTGCCAGGGTTAAGGAATTCATGGAACAGCTTCTGGGGGAGAGTGAACAGTCAGTGGACATGGTCCTTACTGGTACCAACAACATAGGTAGGAAGAGGGATGAGGTCTTGAAAACAGATTTTGGAGAATTATAAAGAAAATTAAAATGCAGGACCTCATTGGTTCAAAAATAGGTGGGAAAATGTGTTGGGGAAACAGTCAACTGTGGCATTAAGAGAACTTGGACAGACTTAGAAAGTGAGCAAGAAAAGTGTAGATGGGTATAGAACGTAGAAAATGTGAAGTTATCCACTTTGCTCAGAAGAACTGATGTGCAGAATATTTATCAAATGGTACGAGGTGGGAAAGTGTAGATGTACAAAGGGACTGCATGTCGTGATCGATAATTCACTGAAGACAAACATGCAGGTGCAGCTGGTTATTAGGAATGCCAGTGGTATGTTAGTTTAGTTATAAGGGAGTTTGTGTACAGGAATGCCTTGCTTCAATTGTGTAGAATCTCAGTCAGACTGCACCTAGGATACTGTGTGTGGTTTTAAACCCCTTACCTTAGGATTTTTAGTATTTCCGTGGAGGGAGTGCAATGAACATTAATCAGACTTGTTCCTTGGATGATGGGACTGTCCTACATAAAGAGATTATGAAAACTGGACCTGTATTCTGTAGCATTGCAAAGAATGAGAGGTGATTTCACAGAAACCTGCAAAATACTTTAGGGATAGACAGAATAGATGCAGGTTAGATATTTCTCCCAGCTGGGGTACTGAGAAACAGGTCACAATTTCAAATAAGGGAGAAGCAAGTTATGATTGAGATGAGGAGGGATTTGTTTACACAGTGAGTTTTGAATCTTTGGAATTCTCTACACTGGGGAACAGTGGGGGTGGGGTGAGGGCAGGTGGGGGATATTGGGAGGGCTGTGGATTTTTAGTCATTGAGTATGTTTAAACAGGGGATGGACAGATTTCTACCTGCCAATGACGTAACGGGAGATGGGGAAAGTGTGGGAGGAAAATCTTGATGTGGATGACCAGCCATGATGGTTTTGAATGGCAGAGAGATCTCAAAGGGCCTGAATGCTTTACTCCTGTTCCTATGTTCCTCTCCTTCTACTGCATTCTTTATTCTGATAGCAGAAATGGCTGGTGACTTTGCCACAACCAGAGTTTGGATTATCCAAATTTGACTCAATGTGATTTCACTGAAGTACAAACTTTTTTTGTATGTAGTTGCTTCATTTTAATTAAAAATCTGATTTGCTAGTGTGACACAATCAATGGAACATTGCTGAAAACTATGTATAAGTGACGTTACTTCGATAACGTTGCTTGCTCAAGAATGTCATTATTAAATCAGACCAATGGGGTCAGGCAATTTCAATGCAAGCTTTTATTAATAAGCGTTAATTACACTCAAATCATCTTCGGGTCTAAACTTCATCAGTGTATCCATTCTGTAGAATGACATTGGTGGAAGTTCTCATGCTTTGGCACTTTAATTTACATGCAGTCCATTACTGCTACATCCTGAACCTCATTACACTAAAGGAAGATGAATCGGACTATTAACATTCTGAACAGTCAATGAGATATTCAGATATAAAGTGCCGCCACAAATGTATGATTTATGACTGCTGATGTTTCATTAACAGTTACTCTTTCAGGACAATGTAATAAATATATAACACAAAATATTGCTGAACTTTCTTTGTAAAACCTCTGGAAATGCTAATAAGCAACAAAATTCTTTTTTATTTTGAAGTGACAGCTGGCATTTGGAAGCTCACTGCCACTGAGCTGTTTAGATGAATCAGAACTCAATTAATATTGATTTATAAGTAAACTGTCAACTCTTTGTAGTAATTAAACATTTAAAAGTTTTACTACACTGCCAAATCAAAACCTGTGGAGCTTAACATTTGGAGTGCAAAAGTAGCTGTTAGTAATACTTCCAGTGCATTTGTTGTTGAGTTCATCTGTAGAACTGTAGACTGCAGAAAATGTATTGTGTGAAATCAGTGGTTTGGATCCATATCATTCAGAGCACACTGATACAGAAAGTTAGGCCTGGCATCTTGAAGTGATGAGTCTCTTAAAACTACTAGATTTAGATTTGCCTTTAAGATATAGATTTTAAAGTAGCATTCAAAAGATAATTGGATAAATAATTGAAGAAAGTAAAATAAGAAATGACAATGGGAAAGAACAGGGAAGTGAGTTAATTGTAATGTTTTATGAAAAAGCTGACAGACATATTGGGGCAATTGGTCTCTGTGCTATATCATTCTACAATTCTCTCATTCTATATTAACCATCTTATCACTGAAAGCTATAAAAGTGTTTTATTGAAAAGTAATTTTGAAACTCTTTTTGCTGTTGTTCTTACAGGAATATTTTAAGTATTTGTGTTTTGACATCTTTATTTCTTCTGCATTCTTTTCTCTAAATCTTCATCTCTAGAACCTACAGCCTCGAGCTAGTCTGGTTTCCAATGGCCAAATAACCAGTCTCTGGGAGGTACCTCACATACAGCCTTCCCCTCAGATGGTCAGTTTTCTACAAAGCTAGTCTGACAAGGAGTATACTCCTATAGCTGTTGTTTTCCCCTTAAACCTCTTTTGGTTTAATGCAGTGATCATTCTGTTGCAGTGCACTATCTTCTATGAAAATCTTCATACTTATTTCAATTTCTTTTCGAATGGACTTAGGTTGTTAGACACTTATGGCAAGAACTGGAAATGTAGATTAAAGAATACAAAATTATCGTTACGTATGTTCCTGAGTTCTGTTATTAAATAGAACCCTTCATTCCTTTTGTGTTATATTGTCTTAGGTGTGTTTAATTGTATATATAATGTACATATCATCAAATGGTGAGCCGTTCCTGACACAAACCTTCGAAACTATTGTGTGTTTCCTATAGTGCAATGCCAAAGAAAAAGAGAGTTGCTGTCATTTTGTGACTTTGAAGCCATTGTATTTATAGTATGCCCCAGGGAATATACGTGGCCATCCTTCCTTTAACCTGTGGCCCTTGGTAGGCCTACTGCTCCGTGCTGTTTTTGCTTTGAACTCTGTTTGGCTCACTGTGCAATATTGATTGGAATGAAAAGCAGTGCAGTTGCTTCTGTTTTCCCAGCTCCCCTGCAAAAGGAGACAGGTGCTATTGTACCTTCTATACACTAAAAGAAAGAATCCCATTCACATCCAACATTTGAGACAGCTATGAGTCCAATTGTTTATTTTATTACTGCAGGGATATAGCCTTCATCTGTCAATTGCACACAAAAGAGCAGTTGAGATGAAAAGCTCACAGTGTAGAGGTGTACATTTACAGACCAGTGTCTTAGCATTCTATCTTACACATAGGCCATGACTGGCCTTGAGAAACGTTAGTGATAAGGAATGGGCCTTTGACAAACAAGCAATGAACTCCTACAATGAACTGCCTTCCGAAGAACGCTGTACAATCGGTTCTGATATAATGCGATAGTTCCGTTCCTGTGCAATCCCGCCTTATAAGACGATTGCGTAATAGCAGCACCATTTAAACCAATGGGACAAAAATCACGTTAAAGCCAATACTGGTAAGGAAAGTTCGCATTCTACATATAATGGTCTAAATTATTCAATCATGTTGTAGTCAATTCATGTTGAAGAAACGTGTGTTATAGCAGAACCGACTGGGTTAACCAACATCAGATGGACTGTAGGGGTTCAAGAAGGCAGCTCACCACTAACTCGATGAGTTTGTTGATAGAATTCCAGTGGGAATACCATCTGTTTGGCTTGTCCTAGAACGGATGTGTTGTCCCAGTATTGTGTTAGACCCCATCTACCACCCCCTGAGAAAAAGAACAGGAAATGACATCACAACAGGAAATGATGTCACACAGGAAATGACATCACCAATCCAAAGAAACCCAAACATATAAATAGAAAGCAGGAATTATCAACAGTGCTTTGCCTGGAGGCCCACTGAAGATGTTACTTAGTAGAGTAATGAAACATCTGGAAGTGAACCTTCCAGCTGAGTGAGCAAACCTACAAGCAGAACCTCAACTTGAGCTACGAATCTTCTCAAACCTCGCTAAGATGAAGTTTAATATGGATACATCTAAAATATTGCACAAAAGAAGAAAAAGGTGGGTGGTGTAAATATTCTGCTGAACTCCGAGTCAATTTTAAGTGTCATATCATATACATTACTCACACCATTGATTCACCAACAGAGAAAGAAAGTTCTGGATGGGCAGAACAGTCATCCTCACTTGAATGTATTCTGAGACTGTATGAAAAATTATTTCTTAACTTATCATGAGACATCATATTTATAGAATGATGAGTGTCCGTAATCTACCAGGTACATAGGGGGCATTTTCTGTTTTTACAACTAGGTAACATTTGATTTTATTTATTTAAATGTCAATGAATAGACATGATTATTATTTCAGTCTTAACTGAGTGAGTTTACTGCCGAGGGCTTTATCAGCTTAACTGAGACTCAGGCAGGCATTCAGCATGTGATGATAATAATGGTATCTCCCACAGGCATAGCAGCAACAAATTAACTACCAAGTAAGAGGTGAAGATGTTAATTCAGTTTAGGAGATCTAGAAAAATGTCAAAAATTTAAGCAAGGCAGTAAACCTACACAATTCATTAATGTGACCAGTTCCAGATTTGGAAAGATTGTTCGAGATTGTTCTCAATTTGTATCAATGGAACCGAGGAGATCTTACATTGTTATGGTCATCTCGCTGAACTATCTGGCATTTCTTAGGTACATTCCCAATCACCAATCCTTCCTGCTGCCATTAGTGAAAGTTGCTGGTATCATAAGGAGAAGAATGCCCAAGTGAAGATTTAGGCACAAGGTAGACATGGTCTCAGTTAAGCAAAAGTGAGTACTGCAGATGCTGGAGATTAGTGTCAAGAATGTGGTGCTGGAAAAGCACAGCAGGTCAGGCAGCATTTGAAGAGCAGGAGAATCGATGTTTCGGGCAAAAGCCTTTCATCAGGAATTCCTGACGAAGGGCTTTTGCCCGAAACATCAATTCTCCTGCTTCCTGGATGCTGCCTGACCTGTTGTGCTCTTGGTCTCTGTTAAACAGATTACATTTATTATATAGTCTTTAACAGTTATACCTGTTAAACATTTAGCATTACATCTAAGATTCATGGTGGTCTTATGCGAGACATCATTTTCAATTTGAGAGTAAGTTCACATTACTACAATGAAACTGTTTTTGCACAGCATTGGCCAAAACGCAAAACTGGTTAGCTCCTCTCATGTAGAGTTTTTTTACGGATAGTTTCTGAATAAACCTGTTCAGGGATATTATTACACACTTGCAGAACAGGTGTGGTTTGCACCTGGTCTTCAGGTTCAGAGAAATGGGCACTACCATTGCCCCACAAAAGTCTTTTACAGCTTGATGGTTGGAACCTATCACGTGATGTCATTTAACCCTTTCAGTAACTCCCTCTTATACAACGGGAGTAGACATGCAGGAGGCTGGAAGAACACAGCAAGCCAGGCAGCATCAGGAGGTGGAGAGGGTTACACCCAAAACATTGATTTTTCCACCTCCTGATGCTGCCTGGCTTGTTGTGCTCTTCTAGCCTCCTGCCTGTCTACTTTGGATTCCAGTATCTGCTGTTTTCTTTGTCTCTAACCAAGTCTTATACAACAGTAGAGCCTCTGCATACCATCCTGTAGATTACAAAAGCCAATACTTCTCAATCATGCACTGCCTCAAATAACTAACCAACGCTGCTTTACATATTTTCACTAACACCTGTCTCTATTGTCTCTCTCAGCAGTCCATCTTCTATGTTAGTTGCTTCTTCTAAACAAACTTCTAGAATTTCTGCAATCTTAAACATTTTTCAGATTTCTATTTATCCTAACCAAGTCAATTGCCTTGTGTGCTTAAATATGATTGCATTAGACATAGAGGAAGCTTTTGTTTTTCAGAGTCCCATGTTTCCTCATCAACCCCTTGCTTTCGTTCAATTGTCAGTAGATATGCCAAAAGTAGATCAAACAACCTGTCAGTCAATCAGTCACTGTAGCAGTATGTGTGGTCCAACTGGTTGCAGATTGCCATGAAGTCATTGTATTATATTGTTAAAAACACAGAGAATGCTGGAGAAACTCGACATGTTTGGCAGTATCTGTGGAGAAAGAAAAAAAGTTAATGTTTCAAATCTGGTATGAACTCTCTTCAGAACTATTTTGTATGTAATACGCTGCTACTTCAATTCCACAGCATCAACTTCATCTGCCTGCTCAAACGACGGAGGTACTTTGCCCTTAACTGGAGAGAGACCATGAGTTTTCAGGACCAAGAGTGACTGTCCTGGGGCCTGCGTGAGTTTGCATGATAGACAGCAAAAGATGACCTGATGAGGTTCACCATTTCCCGCAGTACGGCTTTGATGCACCATATTTCAGCAGGGTGAACAAATATCTCAGACCTTGTTTATGAGGGTTATGAGGCCATTCTTGTAGCACATAGAACTGTTGGGATCCCAGTGTGGTACACAGAGCAGTGAAGCTTGATTCATGATAATCAGTGGTAGACAATCAGCTAGCCTATTTCTCAACTAGCACATTGATGAAATCACATTTAATAATTCGATTTCAAATGTGAATTTGAGTGCAGGGTAAAACCCATTTAGCTATATAAGGACATTTTTACATTTAGCTGTGGGTTCATAGCAAATATATCATCTATATATCAGAGATATTTTAGGGGTTAGGTACATTCCATCATAGACACATTTCTCATGGAATTCAAAAAAGATGTATGCAAGTGCTGGACCTATGGGTTGTCCCAGGATCTTCATGGAGTGAAATAGTTTTCAAAAGGATAGAACTATGGGGTGGCACGGTGCCTCAGTGGTTAGCACTGTTGCCTCACGGCGCCAGGGATCCAGGTTTGATTCTAGCCTCGGGCAACTGTCTGTGTGGAGTTTGCACATTCTCTCTGTGTGGGTTTCCTCCCTCAGTCCAAGGGTGCGCAGGTCACGTGAATTGGCCATGCTAAATTGCCCATAGTGTTTCAGAGGGAAATGGGTCTGGGTGGGTTACTCTTCAGAGGGTCAGTGTGGACTTGTTGGGCCGAAGGGCCTGTTTCCACACTGTAGGGAAGCTAATCTAATCAAAAACTCTAACCTAAAATGGTCAGAAGAATCAGCTGACCACATTTGAGCCTAGTTTCATGAACAAAGATGGAATAAACTAGAATGCCTGTATCAAAATTAACAGTTTTGTCAAAAGACACAGAAGCTAGTCAAGAATGAAGAAATCCTCATCTCCTATTTTGATGTAAACTTGTCTGATAAGTTCCATACACTGGAGGTGACAGACATGGTGCACACTGATCAAGCTTAGAGTCAAGGAACTCAAATATTGTAATAATCAAACTAACTGTAATTCAGGGAACTACTTTTGGCAGAGTAGAATGGATTTGTGATTGTAATGAAAGTTCTCTGTCAGCCTTTCATGAAGGAAAGTGATACAGCTGATTGAAAAGTAATCTCAGAACTTTGAGAACTTATAGGGTGGCTGAAATATTTGCGATTGACAAGGACACAGGATGTCAATTACATGATCATGATCTCAGGTTAAAAATCTAACACTTTAAGGACTGTAAATTATATCTTTTTTTATCTTCCTTTTGAATTCCTTTATCCCTTGTCATATATGTTGGATTTAAAAATCCTAGAATTTCTTCTGTAACATCATCATGGGTATTTTTGTTTTCTCTTTTATTTACAGAAGTGTTCTTACACACTACTGAACAGTTTTTCTCCCATCCCCAATTCACCTCTGATATTTTTTTGCCACATTGACCCCCACCAGTAAATCACTCCTGTTTCCAAATGAATAATTTATGTGCAAAGTCTGCTAAGGGCAATGCAAGCCATTAAAGGCGGAGGAGAGGTAGAGAGAATGGGAGGGGACATCATTGTGAGTTCACCTTCTACAAATGCACCAGTTCTAGAGGGCAGCTCACCACCACCTTCTCAAGGGCAGCAGGGGACAGGCAATAAATGCTCACCCACCCAATGACACCTACCTCCTGTGAGTAAATAAAAAGAAAAACAACTTCATCATTTTACTTGGGGTTACAGATAATAAAGCTCTTTGGGGTGAGCACATGGTAAAAGTCCTCTTTCTTTCAATCAAGTAGACTTGTAATTGACTCCTGTTATTTCTGATGAACTAGTTAATTTCATTGGAGACAGTGAGGTCTGAAGATATCTGGGGATCAGAGTTGAGTGTGTTGCTGGAAAAGCACAGCAGGTCAGGCAGCATCCAGGGAGCAGGAAAATTGACGTTTCAGGCCTGATGAAGGGCTCAGGCCCGAAACATCGATTTTCCTGCCACTCGGACATTGCCTGACCTGCTGTGCTTTTCCAGCAACACACTCTCAACATAGTTAATTCCACTGGAGAGAGGTGCAGCCTAGCACTGGAAAGAACATGATGAGTTGCTGTGTCCAACTGAGGGTGTTGTAAAATAAGGTATCTGATTCACCTTTCCTCATCTGCTCCCTAAGTAAATTGTGTCAATATCCTAATGGTATACGTATAACTGCAATGTTTTCCTCTGGTTCAGTTCTTCTTTGCAATTCTGGCCTTGATTGGGAGGAAGCCTTCTTTAGCACTGAGACATGGTGAACAGTTTGCTGTTTGCTTTCAACAGGAACTCGGTGGCAATAACTACTAAAACATTCAATGTGCCAGCATACAGTTCAGCAAACATTTTAAAAGCCAGTTGTAATTGGTGATGTGGGAGTTTTGTCCCTGGTGGAGCTTATGATGATGGGCAGGTTTTCCCCTCCCACAGCAAGATTGAACCAGTTAGTATTGTAATTGCAGGAAAATCTATATTGATTTGAAAGGATTTGGTTGTTCCATGGATGAATAAGTTCCTATTTAACAGGCAAATTAATTCTTATCTACTTGTATTAATTTCTTCCAGTATAAAATTGCAGCATTGTTCCCTAAACATTTCATAATAGTCTTGAACAAGCAACAGCAGATTTAGCAAAATAAGTAATTAGGAATTTCCGTTCCCCTTTCTTGCGTGCTAAAAGAGGAGGGGACAAAGAGTGGCAATTTCATTTGTCCTTCATTCCTAACATTCATCTCAACCAGTGATTCACTGCAGCTACAACAGAAAACACCCCCATTGAGCTTTAGATTTCTCCTTTCCACAATAACTGTGTAATTGATTGGTACCAGCCTGAAGTGCCAGCCCTGTATCAAATTTTGCTTCTACCTACACTAGCTTCACAGGGTAAAGCAGGTTGGCAGCAGTATTTCAAAGTTCCCTGATTGCTTTAGCTTTTATCATATTCTATTTGCCTTTCACTCAATATTTCTTGACTCATAGTACCAACATTTCTCCTAATTTCAAAACTAGAAAGGAACACTGTAAATTTAAGATGACGACAGCATTGCTCATTGTTATGTTTGCAAAGCATAATACAACAGGAATGCGGTGGTGTTAAAATTGTGCAAGGGAGTCAAGTTTTTTAGGGGATGGGCAGGTAAGTGCTATTAAGACCCTATCAGATCAGATATGATCTTACTGACTGAAAAAGAAGGCTTGAGGGGTCAAATGGCCTATTCCTGTTCCTTGTTCTTTTGTGTTTATGTCCTGACTGCTAGACACTAAAATCCTGAAATCTGCTCCTGTCCCATGATACTCACAGCACTAGCACATACAACTGTCAATACAACGTTTTGTGAACAATATTATTTTTAAATAAATAAAGACTTTTATTTATGGCTTCCTTCAATTTTTAATTCCACTTAAAAATCACAGATCCTTACAGTGCTGAAGGGTTCGTGCGCTGGACCGAGCTATCCAAACCCTCCTAGTTCCCTGTACTTTTTCTATAGCCCTGTATATCCAATGGCCTTTCGAAAGTTATCACTGGGCTGCTTTCATCAACCTTCCAGGCAGTATATTCGTAATTACCACCAACTCATGACATGACAACATTTCTCCTCAACATAACAATAAATGCAAGGTACCGCAGATGCTGGAAATCTGAAATAAAAACAATAAGTGCCGGAAAAATTCAGCCGGTCTGGAAATATCTGTGAAGAGAGAAATGGAGTTTATGTTTCCGAGTCCGAAGAAGGCTTGTGAGGAAGAGTCATTGAATTTGAAATGTTAACTCTGTCGTTAACTCTGTATCTCTCTCCACATCTCTCTGAATTTCTCCAGCACTTATTATTTTTATCTCAGAAAATAATACCTGATGAAGGGGCAGCCCTCTGGAAGCTTGTGATTTCAAGTAAACCTGCTGGACTATAACCTGGTGTTGTGAGATGTCTGACTTTGTCTACCTCAGTCCAACACCAGCACCTCCAGATCATGGCTACGATCACTACCAGAAAATAATGACCATACTCGGCAGATCTGGTCACATTTGCAGAGAGAGAGGGAGAGCTAATGTTTCAGGACATTATCATGAGGGGCATGGATAGAATAAAGAGACAAGGTCTTTTCCCTGGGGTCGGGGAGTCCAGAACTAGAGGGAATAGGTTTAGGATGAGAGGGGAAAGATATAAAAGGGATCGAAGGGCCAACTGTTTTAATGCAGAAGGTGGTGCGTGTATGAAATGAGCTGCCAGAAGATGTGGTGGAGGTTGGTACAATTACAGCATTTAAGAGGGTCTGGATGGGCTTAGAGGAAAAGGGGCCAAGTGCTGGAAAATGGGACTATGTTAGGTTAGAATATCTGGGTGACATGGACGAGTTGGACTGAAGGGTCTGTTTCTATGCTGTATATCTCAATGACTCTATATAAATTAATTAATTAATTATTAAAACATCATTATTAGTATAGATTAATCATAGACATATAATTGAGGACAGGTGTAGCTTACAATTAAGCTTGTTTGTTTTGTTTTGTGTGACAAAATGGAATTAATCCAACTCCCTGCCCCCTATTAAGTTAAGTTATGCATCTGAAGGAGAAATTATGGCAGTGCAGCATTACCCTCAGCATAAGTGAATTGATTTATATATAGGCTGGATCAGCAAAAGTGTGCAAAGCCCAACACAGAAACCAAGACTAACAAAAGCCTCTCAGCACAGTTTTGAACCCAATTAGAACTGGATTTCCCTTTTAGGTTTTAGTGAGGACTGCTTTATTTTGATGTAATGCACTTACAAGGATAATTGAAATTGTAATCAGCTTATACTACTTTAGGTAGAGTTGAAGCTGTAATTTCACGAATAACTCCTGCTGCCTTAGACCATTGGGAAATGGAAGCACATCTTTCAGGTGCGGGGGTCAGTGTACCTGACATTCCATCCATTAAAGTTAACAGAAAAACCTGCAATCCACGTTTTAGTGTGTGTTCCCACCATGTCAAGCTCTCCACAATTTTAACATTTTTAATTTATTTATCACAATGAAAATCTAACCAGTTTTTTCTTTAAAAGATGTGTTGATGAGATAGCTATCACAGTTTCCTATTCAGCTTTTTCAAATGCTGCTGCTTTCATCTGAAGAGCTATATTTATTGCATCTAAAAACGGAGAGTGGCATGATTTGTCCTGTAACATTACATTATCAATAAACCTCTAGAGAGACTTTAATCAAGGAATGTGCATTATAAATGACCTCTGCCCATTCTGCTGAAGGCTGCCAATACCATTGGAACTGTAAAGCAGGATGAGTCATTCGGAAGAGACAGGAAAAGAGGGAAAACAAAAAGAAAATGAATCATCCATCTCATGTTAATACCCTCTGTGCAGATTTTGAATAATGTCA
This sequence comes from Chiloscyllium plagiosum, assembly GCF_037043375.1. NCBI lineage: Eukaryota > Metazoa > Chordata > Chondrichthyes > Orectolobiformes > Hemiscylliidae > Chiloscyllium > Chiloscyllium plagiosum. Next base: position 17,265,225 of record NW_028270177.1, read on the forward strand.
CCTCGAATGGACTTACTTTGTCTGTCCTTTCTGATTATATTTCCACCTTTTATCTGAGCAAACCTTCACATTATTGTGAGATTTTATTGAGTAAGAATGAATGCAAGCCTGAGAAAAGATCTGTAATTAACAGAAAAGGCAGTTTTAAAGCCTAGACATTGATGTCACATGTTATTATCTGGCCGGATCCACTTTTGGCTGAGAGTGGAATGGTGGACTATTTGGCATTTTAGTCCATCCAAGCCACTGAGGCTTGACACAGAATCTGTCAGTGCATCATGGTGGGGGCGGCATGGTGGCTCAGTGGTTAGCACTGCTGCCTCACAGCACCAGGGTCCCAGGTTCGATTCCAACATTGGGTGACTGTGGAGTTTGCACATTCTCCCCGTGTCTGTGTGGGTTTCCTCCACTTTCCTCCCACAGTCCAAAGATGTGTAGGTCAGGTGAATTGGCCATGCTAAATTGCCCATAGTGCTAGATGCATTAGTCAGAGAGAAATGGGTCTGGGTGGATTACTCTTCGGAGGGTCAGTGTGGACTGGTTGGGCTGAAGGGCCTGTTTCCACACTGTATGGAATCTAATCTAATCACTGGCTTGCCTATCAGTTGGAGAGCTGGTGCAACACTTGCGTTGCCTCTTCTTGTGATGGCATGAGCCAAGCAGGCAATGCCAGGACCAGTGACAGGTCTTTCATCAGGATCAGGACCCCAAGGGTGCTCAATACACAGTGAACTTCCAGCCAATCTTTTAAGCTCCGCAGCATCATCTAGCGCTTGCCAGAACATCAAGAGACTGGATTCCCTGGATCATGGAGCGGCCCATGCCATGTGGAAGTGATATCAAGAGTAGTTTCAGAGGGTGGGGGCAAGGTGTAGCGGGGTCATCAACAAATTAGGGAGGAGGGGGCAAGGAGGCTTGAAATGAGGGTCTCTCTCCGAATGTTGAACCCTTCAATCTGGCATTGAAAGCCTTTGATTAAGGCACTCTTCCCAGCCACTAGGAGCTGACAAGTTGGTCATACAGCTTTACCTCTTCCCGCATATCAGATGCTGACAGGCTCACTTGCTGCTGGGATGAGGCCCTAAAATGGTCCTGAATTGACCATTTAAGGACCTCAGTTGGCAGTGGGGGTGGAAATGAACTCTGACTGTGGACCTTCCTTCCTCGGACCTAATTCTGGAAGAGATGATAAAGAAGCTGGATTCAGGTATGGCCACCATGACCAAGGGGACAAGAGTCCACCCTTGAATCCTGTAAAGCAAATACACAAACTATATAATCCAATTCTATTGCACCCTGAAATGCAGTTAGAACATACAAGTTAATTGACAATGAGACATAGAATCACTACAGTATGGAAACAGGTCATTTGGCCAAACAAGTCCACACCGAACCTCTGAAGAGTAACCCATCAAGACCCATTCCCCTACCCTATTACTTTATATTTACCCCTGACTAATGCATCTAACCTACACATCTCTGAACACTATGGACAATTTAGCATGGCCAATTCACCTGACCTGCACATCTTTGGATTGTGGAAGGAAACCAGAGCACCGGAGGAAACCTACACAGACACGGGGAGAATGTGCAAACTCCACACAGACAGTTGGAGGCTAGAATCAAACCCGGGTCACTGGTGCTGTGAGGCAGCAGTGCTAACGACTGAGCCACCCTGCCATCCACTACATAAGGCAGTAGTTAGACTGACAGCAGATTCTGGTCCCTAGGTTTTCCCATGGGCTTGCTGGCAGCCCACTTGGAGATGATCCTGGTTGACCTTCTGACCTCAGAGTGATATGTTGGAGACAGAGTGGTCCATTTTCTCTGTGCATTCACACTGAACTGAGGCCAGAAGTCATGTGGCAGACCTACTACAATGGCACATACAAACCAGCCCCTGAGTTAGAGTGGCACAGTGGCTCAGTGGTTAACACTGCTGTCTCACCGCACCAGGGACCCAGGTTCAATTCCACCCTCAGGTGACTGTGGCGTTTGCACGTTCTCGATATATCTGTGAGGGTGCCCTGGTTTCTTTCCACAGTCCAAACATTAGGTGGGTTGGTCATGCTAAATTGCACAGTGTCCATGCATGTGTAAGTTTGGTGGATTAGCCATGGTAACTGTAGGGTTACGGGGACAGTGTATAGTGGTGAATCTGGGTTGGATGCTGTTTGGAGAGTTGGTGTGGACTTGGGCTGAATGGCCTGTTTCCACACTGTAGGGATTCTATGATTCACATAACTTGGAGGCTACTGCAGAGGTTGCTCTGTGATCACATCTCTCAGGGCCCAATCACACAATCAAAACCTAGAGCTTATTACCCAGCAATCACACAGGCACCCCCCACCCCGTTTACATTAATACTGATGAAAAGACATGAAGCTGGACAATCATTCACCAATCACCACAATAAATTAGTTTCCATTTCTTTGTGGAGAAGGTATATTGTACATTCATATTATATATTTGTGTGTATGATTATAGAGTGAAGGACACAAATTCAATGTCAGCCAGTGTGTAATGAGATTCATCATTGTGTGAGAAAGGAAATGGAGAAATTTCAGTATTAAAGAGAACTCCAAGAGGATTGCCACAGTTTTCAGTCAGGATGCTCTGCAGCAAGAATTCAACCTTTGACCTTTTCATGGAGTATTGTAATGTGAGCAGTTGAACTAATCTGACATTGGTGACAGGAATAATTTTCTTTTGCGTTGAGTCAATTTTTAATACTCAAGTGAGGAAACTCAATTATTCAAATTCAGATTGAGCTTCACAGATTGTTGGTGTGTGGAAGTTCTTTTATTCTGAACTCTGCTCGTTCTATTCAGTGAGATGCTTCTCCTCAAGTGGCTTTCCAATTGTTGCACTCACAGCATTGTGATAGGAAGGTGACAAATCCAAGTCTTACACTGCATGCACATTTCTTGGATAAGATGGGCTGCTTTGAGAAATGTGCAGTATCTGATGGATCTCTTACCTTACTTAGCATGAGAATGTAAATCTGAGGATTCTCTGCTATCAGTGTAACTTTCTTTAACTATATATTGATTTTTTTTTAAAAAGAATGTTGCAAAAGGCTGATTTTGAAAGAGTTCTATTCATTTTCCAAACTCCATCTGCAAACTAAACCCTACTGCGTTTAAAATCCCTTCTTAAAATAACTTGAGGGAACAAAAGAAATGATTTTGTTGCTCTCAGAGCAGACACTATGAAGTGAGAAGGCAAGTTATATTCAAACACTTGGTTTGCTCAAGTGATATTTTTCATTGCAGTTTTGAAAGAAGTTGGCATAAAAAGACAGGAGTTCCTGGGCACTGTGCAAGTTGGCCAAAGAGGGATGAGGACCTGGAACGCTGTACAAATGGCTCAGACACTAAAAACTGTGTGTTTTCCCAGAAGTCGCCAAATCATAATGTTATCGATTGGTTGGCAGTAAAGAAACTTTGGGAAGCTAACACCATCAAGACTAACATGATCTGAGGGAGACAGCGTTCATAGAAATATGCTTTGTTGACTATAATTTTACCTGCAACCTCCAATGGTGAAGTCTGATATCAGATTGACCTGCAAAACTGTCCTGTGTGAATAAGGAGTATGTAGTGCACAGGGGAACCTCGATTATCCATACAACACGGATGGGGAGTATTTTGTTTGGATATTCGAATGTTCAGATGATCGAATGCCAGATAACACAGTTTAGCCAAGCAGCGGGACCTTGCAATCCTGTCCGGATAATCCCAAATTTGGATAATCAAATGCCGGATAATCGAAGTTCCTCTGTACTGTGGAACTATGTGGTGCCACATTTGCACAGGGAGTGATGTGAATGCTGGTGGTTGTGTAGACGTATCATCATTTTTCTGAGTGCATACCTTTTTTTTAAAGAAAGGCTGTGTTTACCGACTGGAAGCTACTGAGGAAGTTTTAACTTCTGCTTTACAAACAGAAAACTGTTAAGATAGTTTTTGAGAGTCAATTGACTTTTCTGGCAGATTCAGAATACTCAAATTTCTATTAAATGCTCTCAATTGGTTGGACTGGATGGGGTGCTCTCTGAGAAATGGACACATTGGAACAAAACCATCTGAAGAATCCACATCTTCTCTGGGTCTACCAAAACACAGTATCTATGCACATCCAGATTCACTGTCTCTGATCTCTTAACAAAGAGAAGAACCAATTCACCAGACCTAGTTCATTTGTTAATTCCCTTCCCCCCCGATGTGTCGCAATGGCTTCTAACTTGATCAGATGGTCAGTCATGTGATTTTATTACTTGAAGTCAAATTCATTTTACTTACTCCAAGCTGGGAAAATAGCCAGTGAGAAATGAGAGGGCCTCTCCTATTTTTACAAGCCTGAACATCACCTGCTGTTTGTGAGTATCCATGTGCTGTAGGAACTCAGAAGCTGTTTTCTCTGGAAGAACAGATAAATTGTTCTTCTCCAACTTTACACCACCTCGTTGTTGAAACCAGCAGGATCTCCAAGCTCAGCCTGGGCTATCTTTATTGGACTTACAAAAATATCACTTCATCTATCCTCCCACTTTGTAATCTATTTCTGTACGTAAGAACTCGAGATTGTGCATATCGAAATGTTGGACCAATTTTATTAATTTACTCAAACTGGGTTGGGTCCAATAATACTGTCCTCCCTTCATTTCAAAAGCTTGAGCAAGCCCATCTGTTTATGTCTTCTATAGTCTCAACATATAAATAAATTAAACACTCACTGAATTGGCGAACATATCTTTAAACATAAAACTGTTACAGCCAAATGAGGAGTCGAAAATGAGGGGAGACGTGTCACAGCTCTCCTTAGCAGATTGTAATTGATGTATCAACTATTTCAAGTGAAATTAACCATTGATTTGATGTTTCTTTTGCCTTTTGGTTCATGTGTAATTTTCATTGATTCTGATTCACTTTAAAATAAAAGCTACAAAAGAAGGAACCTTGTTGGCAGTTTATTCGTATGGGAGGCATTCAGTAACTTTGATTATTTTGATGTATGGTTTTTTCCCTTCAGGGATCATAATGAAATGTTCAGCGACCCAGCATCCAGTGCGACAATCCTGATGTTATCATCTTTTTAGAGAGGTTCCTTAGGAACACAGAATGTTGATGGGGAGCCACATCAGGCAACATTCAACATGCTTCCTGGACTCAACACATTCACATCTGGGTCCATTTATCAGCTTCCACTTTGTCATATTGTCATCTGTCTTTGTCATTTTGTCCAATTTAGGGAACCCAGGCAACTTAATTTGAGAGCTTTGCCCAGTGAGTATGTGGGGCCCTGCGCTTTGGTCTGAAATGTAATAATATTCTTTTCACAGCAATCTTTCCTTTATTTCACTTTATTCTCTAAATAACTGGCATATTTCTATCAGATTAGATTTGAATGGTGCTGGAAAAGCACAGCTGGTCAGGCAGTATCCGAGGAGCAGGAAAATCGACATTTCGGGCAAAAGCCCTTCATCACTTTTGCCTATTTCTATCAGATGCACACAATGAAATGTATAATTTCATTAACTAAAGTTAGTTTATCTAAAGATATCAGCTGAAAACCTACAGAAATAATATGTGGAGAAATGATCTGCCAATCTAACTCCAAACCAAAATCTTCACCAAGAGAGATGAATGATCTAGCTGAAGGACCTCAGATGCCTACCTCCTGATTAATGGAGGTCTGGAGCAAATAATATGCCCGGAGTGTCTTGTGCTCCTGAATATGTAGATGAGCGTGAATCATGGATGTAGACTCCCAAAACTTCACTGAGGTTTTCAAGACAAACTAAACTGGTTGGATCTTCCAATAATCTGGTGGCGGTGTCTACATTAGATTAGATTAGATTACAGTGTGGAAACAGGCCCTTCGGCCCAACAAGTCCACACCGACCTGCCGAAGCGAAACCCACCCATACCCCTACATTTACCCCTTACCTAACACTACGGGCAATTTAGCATGGCCAATTCACCTAACCTGCACATCTTTGGACTGTGGGAGGAAACCGGAGCACCCGGAGGAAACCCACGCAGACACTGGGAGAACGTGCAAACTCCACACAGTCAGTCGCCTGAGTCGGGAATTGAACCCGGGTCTCTGGCGCTGCGAGGCAGCAGTGCTAACCACTGTGTCACCGTGCCGCCCACTTAGCTATTGGCTAAGCTATTGGCTTAGCTAATTAGCTATTGGCAGATTTTTTTAAAAATCTGCAATTAAATTGTAAAATGTCATGTTGGGATTTGAATTTTGGATATCGAAATTATTAATTCAAGCCTTGTGTTAATTATTCCAAGAAATTTCAAAGCAATTTTTGGCAACAAAATGTACCCAACTTCTCCCCGGAGAGAGAGATTGGACTTACTGCTCAATGGATCTATTAGCTAGTTTATCCCTCAATGCTACTTGCATGTAATCTAGAAGCAGGAAAACTTTAGAAGAAGACTTAAATCAGATTCAAAACATTAACACTGTTTCTTTTTCTACAAATGCTGAGTTTTTCTAGACATCTGTTTCTATTTCAGATCTCCAGAACTTTTCTCCTTTTTTTCCCTCAAATAAAGGCAAAGTTACCAAAATTAAAATTCATTTCATACTAGAAAAGCATTTCAATGCACTAATTTCTAACCACAGTTTCCAATATAAATTGATGTATATAATATTGCTTTTTATTTTGGATCCTCCCTTTCCTGGTGAAGTTATTGCACTGCCACCACTGGTTGGATGATGTAATTACACAGTGACTTCTTATAAATGCTGAGTTAAGAACGAATTACAGAATTTTAAAAATAAGGACAGAATGTAATATTAAAACTGGGGGCTGCAATTTGCCTGCATTCCCTAGCTCAGATATTCTCAGTCTGTCTCCCAGCTTGTTTTCTCTTGGCCTGGTTATTTAGTTCAATCTTGATTCTTGTAGCTGAACACAAATATTTAACAAATATATAAGAAAGGTGGATACATACATAGTACATGAATTCTGCTGAAATAGATAAAGCTGAAGCTGAGAGATATATAAACATAAATTTATTTCAGCTTCACTCTTAGGTATTTGCAACTATTCAAGAAGAATGTATCTCACTCATTTTTTCGCACAGTGGCAATAATTCATATTCACCTATATTCAGTTCTTCCATTAGTCGTTTTAGTTGGTTCATGTCGTAGATTCGTAACTGCCTCTCTAGGTTGAGCTGCACTCCCCCATTGAAGTTTGAACTAAATATCCATCCTTCTACAGTCAGACCTGTTTTATTGATATTCCATCCTTAAGGAGCAAACTTCCATTAGAAAATGCATTTCATGATCTTAGGACACCCTGTAGAGTTTTACAGTCAATGAATTTCTTTAGACATATGCTCATTGTTGTAATGCATGAAATTGAAACCTGTGTTTTACCATGGATAGGGGGAGGAAAAACTTGAAGTACTTTCTAAGAGTTGTTCCCTAAATGACCTCAAAAAGCAAACGTTTATGGTGCTGCTATTGTTATAACACAGGGACAGGTAGCCGTTCCATCTCTGTATTCACAATACAATGAATTTAAAACCATCAAATCCCTCCAATAGCTACTCCAATCATTTCTAACCAGACTCTTGAATAACTTATCACAACCTTTGTGAATAATCTTAAATAAAAGACTTAACAATTTTTTAAATACACAATGATTTTAGCAGAGAAAAATTAAACAAGTTAAGCTGATTAATGTCTGAGCGTTAAACCTGAAGCATTTGTTTCAGACCCCATTCACACACAAGACAGACAAACAAACACAGTTAAGAGATATATAAAAGCAAATAACACAACTGACCAGATTACATAAATAGTTTTCAGGATGCGTTGTTTCACAGGCAAAGATGTGGACTTCTTGATTGCTTTTCTGGAAACATTGATCACGGTCACCTTTCAATTCAATCACAATATGTCTGACTCCACTTTCTACTCTCTGGGCTTTTGAAAGCTAGTGTGGGAGATTAGGCAGGGAGCTTTCAAATCTTCATGTTGTGTCATCAGCAGCCAAACACATCTCCCAGAAAAAGCAGTACCAAAAAACAAGTCCAAATCTAGTTGAGTCCCAATAGCCTGATCATCTGTTTCCTGAGGTTTTACTTACTAGTCAACAGTTGCCATCTGCTTGAACACAGGGTCTCCTCCAGACTTGCCAGAACCTAATTCCCAGGCACTGGCCTTGTAATAAAAAAATGGAAGTAGAATGGATATTGTAGCTGCTCTGAGTTAAGGACTTTCCTGTATAGATTAGATTAGATTCCCTACAGGCTCTTCGGCCCAACAAGTCCACACCGACCCTCCGAAGAACAGCCCACCCTGATCCATTCTCCTACATTCACTCCTGACTAATGTACCTAGCACTACGGGCAATTTAGCATAGCCAATTCACCTAACTTGCACATCTTTGGACTGTGGGAGGAAACCCATGCAGACACGTGGAGAATGTGCAAACTCCACATAGACAGTTGCCTGAGATGGGAATTGAACCCGGGTCCCTGGCGCTGTGAGGCAGCAGGGCTAACCACTGAGCCACTGTGCGGCCATAATTCTTAGAGTATTTATATTTCAGAATCATAAGAGTTTTATTTTGAATCATTTTGGAATTCTTGTAGTCTAGGTAATTACAAAAATAATGAAGAAGTGGAGATGTTTTTAAAACGGAGTTTGTGTGGGAGGCGCCTTCATGTGTTTGCCAAGTATTGATTGGTAAAGCATTTTTTTTCTCTTTTCCCAGTTTTAAAATTTTACACTTCCAAAAATATACATTTAAAAAAAATAAAGGAAACAAAAAAAAAGGAGAGGTTTTTTTTTACAATCTTGAAGGAGAGATTTTTTTCAACAGTTTGTTTCTGATTGAGGTTTGTGTTTGTCAAGTTTTGATCTGCGGAGTAATATTTTGTGTCTTTTGTCAAAAGAATTTACAAAAAACAAATGCAAAGAAGGAGAGATTGTTCATGTTCAGAGCTTGTGGAGAAGCCTACAGGTGCACAGCTCTGGAGAGTGTTGTTTTAAATCTGGAGATTGAAAGCTGAATGTTGGATAATTTAAGGAGGAGTCATTTTTTTCTTTTTTTCAGCTAAGTGTTTGATTTCTTTTTAATATTTATATGTTTAAGTTTTTTCATCTTTTTTGCATGCTTAATGTTAAATTTGTGGGTCAAGAAAGGCAGTATATTTTTATATACTATCGAGAGTTTCTTTTTAGGTTTAATGTCACTGAGGGCATTCAGGAGACACTGGGTATGATGGCTAGTAGAATTAGAGAAGGGAATACACAGCAGCTTCAGTCAGAGAGACAGTTGACTGTCAGGAAAGGTAAAAAAGGTAGTTTAGAAGTCTCCTGTGACTATTCCTCTCTCAAATATTCCATTTTGTATACTGTTGAAAGAGAGAGTCCCTCAGAGGAAAATAAACGAGGTAGTTAGATCTTGGGCACTAAGAATGAATCTTATGATAAACAGAGTATGTCAAGATTTGAAAGAATAATTGTTCTTGGGGATTTTCGAGTCAGAGGCACAGACAGAAGATTCTGTGGCAGTAAGTGTGAATCTAGGATAATATAATGCTTTTCTAGTGTTAAGGATGTCTCAAAGCATTTGAAACACATTGTCAAAGAGGAGAGTAAGACGCCAGAAATTGCTGTATACATTGATGGGAATGGCATTATTCAGGAAAGGGTTAAGGTTTTGCAGAGTGAATATAAGAGGTTAGCTCAAAGATTATAAAACAGAACATCAAAAGTGGTTATCACTGGTTTACTACCGGTACCAAGTTCTCATGAGGGAAGGAGTAAAAGGATAGGGGAGTTAAATCAAATCGCTGAAGAGACGGCGAAGTGTGCAGGGAATCAGTTTCTTGAATCATTGGAATCTCTTCTGGAACAGAAAAGACCTGTTCAAAAAGGATGGGTTTCACCTGAACTGGAAAGGGACCAATACTCTGGTGGAGAGATTTACTAGTTCTATTTTGGGAGGTGATTAGACATGATGTGGAGGTGCTGGTATTGGACTGAGGTTGTCAAAGTCAGAAGTCACATGACACTAGGTTATAGTCCAACAGTTTGATTTGAAATCACAAGGAACTTCACCTGACAAAGGCGGCGCACCGCGAAAGCTTGTGATTTCAAATAAACTTGTTGGACTATAACTTGGTGTCATGTGACTTCTGATTTTATAACCTTTTAGAGAGGTTCCTAAGTAACAGTGAAAATAAAAAGAAAGATAAGGATGGTTCTGAATCAGAAAGGAACAAGTTAATTAGAAAATGCAGACAAGAGTAAGTCAGAGGATAAAGTAACTCTGAAGAATTAAACTGCATTTATTTCAATGCAACAGGTCTTACAAGTAAGCCTGAAGAACTCAGGGCATGTATGGAGCATGAGATTGGGATGTTATAGTTATTGGGACTGGACAAGCTAGATATGAGAAGAATGTTCCCGATGTTGGGGAAGTCCAGAACTAGGGGTGACAGTCTAAGAATCAGGACCATTCAGGACTAGGAAGGGCCTGGGTGAGTTACTGCAATGCATAATTAGATTACTTACAGTGTGGAAATAGGCCCTTCGACCCAACAAGTCCACACTGACCCACCGAAGCACAACCCACCCAGACCCATTCCCCTACATTTACCTCTTCACCTAACACTACGGGCAATTTAGCATGGCCAATTCATCTAACCTGCAAATTTTTGGATTGTGGGAGGAAACCGGAGCACCTGGAGGAAACCCACACAGACATGGGGAGAATGTGCAAACTCCACATGGAGAGTCGCCAGAGGTGGGAATTAAACCCGGGTCTCTGGCACTGTGAGGCAGCAGTGCTAACCACTGTGCCACCATGCCGCCCACTTAATGTAGATGGTCCACACTGTTGCCACACTGCTAGCTAGTTTTGAAGTCTTTGCGTTTGTAGTATTTTAGCCATTTCTTGTTATCAAATGGAAATGAATAGAATTGGCTGGAGCTGGTGTCTGTGATACTGGAACTTCAGGAGGATGCTGATATAATTCATCCACTCAGCACTTTTGGTTGTAGGTGAATGCTAATGCTTGAGCCTTCTCTTTTACATTGTCATTTAGTGATAGATATTCAGTGGCATTCTTGTTAAATACTTGCTTAAGATGTTCATTGTCTGATCAAGGGAATAGTTAATTTTAAGATTGTACAGAACATGAGGGCAGCATGATGGCTCAGTGGTTAGATCTGGGTTCAGGTGATTGTGTGGGTTTCCTCCAGGTGCTCTGGTTTCATTTCACAGCCTAAAGATGTGTAGGTTAGGTGAATTGGCCATGCTAAGTTGCCCATAGTGTTCAGGGGTGTGCAGGCTGGGTGGGTTAGTCATGGGAAATGCTGGGCTTCAGGGACAGAGTAGAGAGGATGGGTCTGAGTGGAATGCAGTTCAGAAAGGTGATGTGGACTTGATGGGCCAAATGGCCTGCTTCCACACTATAGGGATTCTATGATTCTATGATGAAGAATTTCTTCACTCAGAGTTGTGAACTCTCTCCCACAGGAAGCTGTTGGGGCCAGTTTGTTAGATATATATTCAAGAGGAAGCTGAATGTGGCCCTTGTGACTGAAAGGATCAAGGGGTATGGAGAGAAAGTGGAGTGAGATACTGAGATTGTGCAATCAGCCATGATCATATTGAATGGTGGTGCAGGCTCAAAGGGCTAAATGGCCTTTTTTCTATGTTTAATTGGAGTAAAACAAAGTTTAAGGGCATGAAACAATGACTTTCAAAAGTTGATTGGAATAGACTGAACAAGTGGGAGGCCTTCAAACATGTGGTAATGAGAGTTCGGAGGCATTGTCTTCCCATTAGAGTGAAAGGCAAGGCTGGTAAGATTAGGGAACAATGGATGAATAAAGATGTTGAGATTCTAGTCAAGAATAAAAAAATGAATCATATATTATAAATAGGCATCTAGGATCAACTGAAAAGTACAAAGAATGCAAGATCAATGAGGCCTTCTTTGTGTTGAATTGGGAGAGATATTAATGGGAGAGATATTACATGATTATTTCACATCAGTTTTACTGTTGAAAAAGAAATTGAGGCTGGAGAACTCAGGGAAATAAATATTGATGTTTTGAAAATAGTTCACATTACAAAAGAGGAAGTCCTGGAGGTCTCAGAAAACATAAAGATAGATAAATCTCCAAGACCTGATCAAATGTTTCCCAGGCTGTTGTGGGGAGTTAGGGAGGAAATGGCGGAGCCTGTAGCAGAAATATTTGTATCATTTATAAACATCAGTGAAGTACTGCAGGGCTGGAGGCTGGATAATATTGAGTTACTATATAAAAAAGGCTATAAGGAGAAGCCTGGAAACTACAGACTTGAGTCTGACATCGGTGGTGGATAAGTTGTTGGAGGTGATTCTGAAAGATAGGATTTAAATCCTATCAGAGAGTCAAGGACTGATTAGGGATCGTCAGCCTGGTTTTGTGTGAGGAAAATCACGTCTCACAAACTTGATTAAATTTTTTTAATGAAGTAAGCAAAAAGGTTGATTGAAGGCAGAGCAGTGGACATTGTTTACTTGGACTTCAGTAAAACCTTTGACAATACTTCACATGGTAGACTAATTAGTGAAGTTAGATCACATGGGATTCAGAGTGAGCTTGCCACTTGGATACAAAATTGGCTTTATGGTAGGAGACAGAGGGTGGTGGTGGAAGATTGTGTTTTTGGATTGTGGGACTGTGACCAGCAGTGTTCCACAGGGATCGGTACTCAGTCCAATTTTGTTTGTCACTTATATAAGTGTTTTGTATGAGAATATAGGAGACATAGTTAGTAAGCTTGCAGATGACACCAAAATTGCTGGTACAGTGGACAGTGACGAAGGTTATCTAAGATTACCGAGAGATCTGGTTCAGTGTGCTACATGCTTGATGTGGGAGGTCAACGACTCTGGTGTGTCTGGCTCGTATAAGTGTGGAAAATGTGTGCATGTTCAGCTACTGACAGAGCATATTGCAGTACTGATGAAAGAACTCGAGGACCTTAGGCTTTCTGGACAAGACCTTCAGCGAGGTTATTACACAGACCTTACCAGAAGAGAGCAGAAGAGAGCAGACGATGAGGAAGGCAGAGAGGAGACAGGTGCAAGAGACCCCGGGGAAAGTACCTGTCAGGAACAAGTTGAATCTTTTGGAAACTGTAGAGACAGATGACATTGCCAGTCCACAAGGCGGCCAGGTCTGTCAATCAAACGTTGACATGGAGACAGCGGAAGAGTCGGACATCGCACAGAGCCGCGGTAATAGGGGACTCCATAGTGAGAGGAACTGACCGGAGTTTTTGTGGCAGCAGACGGGACTTAAGGATGGTGTGTTGCCTTCCTGGTGCCAGGGTTAAAGACATCACAGACAGAGTGCAGGAAATCCTCAAGGACGAAGGTGAAGAGCCAGAGGTGGTGGTACATGTCGGCACAAATGATGTCGGGAAGAAGAGGAGGAACATACTACAGCGGGACTTCGGAGAACTCAGAAGAAGACTGAAAAGCAGGACGTCCAAGGTGGTTATCTCCGGTTTGCTTCCAGTTCCTCGGGCTGGTGAGGCCAGAACCAGAGATAATGGACTTGAACGTATGGCTGGGGCACTGGTGCAGGAAACAAGGATTTAAATTCTTGGATCACTGGGGTATGTTTTGTGGTAAGCATAAATTATACAAGAGAGACGGTTTGCACCTTAATAGGTTGGGGACCAGCATTCTGGCAGGCAGGTTTGCTACTGCAACACAGCTACATTTAAACTAAGTAGTGGGGGGGAGGGGACAAACTGGATGTTTAAGAAGGAAATTGAAGGGAAAGTTAGAATAAGGGAAGTCAAGAAAGACAACTGTATCAATGAAGCAGAAAACTCAAAAAGGGATCATGCTGTATGGTTGAGTGAAATAGGAGTTGATGGGAAGGGTGAGGGCAGTAACAAATTAAAAATACTATATATGAATGCACGAAGCATTAGAAATAAACTGGATGAGCTTGAAGCTCTTTTGGAAATTGGCAGATACGATATTGTGGGGATAACTGAGACGTGGCTTCAAATGGACAGGGCCTGGGAAATGAATATTGAAGGCTACACGTGCTATCGTAAGGACAGACTGACGGGCAGAGGGGGTGGGGTGGCCATGTTGGTAAGGGATGATATTCAGTCCCTTGCGCAGGGGGACCTAGAATCAGGGTATGTAGAGTCAGTATGGATAGAGCTGAGAAATTCTAAGGGTAAAAAGACCCTCTTGGGAGTTACCTACAGGCCCCCAAACCGTAGTCTGGATGTTGGATGTAAGTTGAATCAGGAGCAGAAATTGGCCTATCGCAAAGATGTTATACAGTTGTTATGGGGGATTTCAACATGCAGGTAGACTGGGAGAATCAGGATGGTATTGGACCTCAAGAAAGAGATTTTGTGAAGTGCCTCCGAGATGGATTCTTAGAACAGCTGGAGCTGGAGCCTACCAGGGAGAAGGCAATTCTGGATCTGGTATTGTGCAACGAACCAGAATTGATCAAGGACCTCGAAGTGAAGGAGCCATTAGGAAGTAGTGACCATAATACAATAAGCTTCAATCTGCAATTTGAGAGGGAGAGGGTACAATCGGAAGTGACAATATTTCAGTTGAATAAAGGGAACTATGGAGCTATGAGGGAGGAACTGGCCAAAGTTCAATGGTGCAATACCTTAGCAGGGATGACAGTGGAGGAACAATAGCAGATATTTCTGTGTATAATGCAGAAGATGCAGGATTAGTTCATTCCTAAAAGGAAGAAAGATCCTAGGAGGAGGCATGGGTGGCCGTGGCTGACGAGGGAAGTTAAGAAACATATAAAGTTAAAAGATAAAAAGTATAACCTAGCAAAGATAAGTGGGAAAAGAGGACTGGGAAGCTTTTAAAGAACAACAGGGGATTACTAAGAAGGAAATACGCAGAAAAAAAATGAGGTAAGAAGGTAAACTGGCCAAAAATATAAAGGAGGATAGTAAAAGCTTTTTTAGGTATGTGTAAGGCAAAAAAATGGTTAAGACTAAAATTGGGCCCTTGAAGACACAAAACGGGGGAATATATTACGGGGAACAAAGAAATGGCAGGAGAATTGAATTGGTACTTCAGATCTGTTTTCACTGGGGAAGACACAAGCAATCTCCCCGAGGTGACAGTGGCTGAAGGACCTGAACTGAAGGGAATTTATATTTGCCAGGAATTGGTGTTGGAGAGATTGTTAGGTCTGAAGGTTGATAAGTCCCCGGGGCCTGATGGTCTACACCCCAGGGTACTGAAGGAGGTGGCTCGAGAAATCGTGGATGCGTTGGTGATTATTTTTCAGAGCTCGATAGATTTGGGATCAGTTCCTGTGGATTAGAGGGTGGCTAATGTTGTACCACTTTTTAAGAAAGATGGGAGAGAGAAAGCAGGAAATTATAGACCAGTTAGTTTGACCTCAGTGGTGGGAAAGATGCTGGAGTCTATTATAAAGGATGAAATTACGACACATCTAGATAGTAGTAACAGGATAGGTCAGAGTCAGCATGGATTTATGAAGGGGAAATCCATGCTTGACTAATCTTCTGGAATTTTTTGAGGATGTAACTCTGAAGATGGACGAGGGAGATCCAGTGGATGTAATGTACCTGGACTTCCAGAAAGCTTTTGATAAAGTCCCAAATAGGAGGTTAGTGAGTAAAATTAGGGCGCATGGTATTGGGGGCAAAGTACTAACTTGGATTGAAAGTTGGTTGGCTGACAGGAAACAAAGAGTAGTGATAAGCAGCTCCATTTCGGAATGGCAGGCAGTGACCAGTGGGGTACCGCAGGGATCAGTTCTGGGACTGCAGTGTTTTACAATATATGTTAATGATATAGAAGATGGTATTAGTAATAATATTAGCAAATTTGCTGATGACACTAAGCTGGGTGGCAGGGTGAAATGTGAGGAGGATGTTAGGAGATTACAGGGTGACCTGGACAGGTTAGGTGAGTGGTCAGATGCATGGCAGATGTAGTTTAATGTGGATAAACGTATGGTTATCCACTTTGGTGGCAAGAAGACGAAGGCAGATTACTACCTAAATGGAATCCAGTTAGGTAAAGGGATCTGGGTGTTCTTGTACACCAGTCAATGAAGGTAAGCATGCAGGTACAGCAGGTAGTGAAGAAGGCTAATAGCATGCTGGCCTTCATAACAAGAGGGATTGAGTATAGAAGCAAAGAGGTTTTTCTGCAGCGATACAGGGCCCTGGTGAGACCATACCTGGAGTATTGTGTGCAGTTCTGGTCTCCAAATTTGAGGAAAGACATTCTGGCTATTGAGGGAGTGCAGCGTAGGTTCATAAGGTCATATCCTGGAATGGCGGGACTACCTTAATCTGAAAGACTGGAGCAACTGGACTTGTATACCCTTGAGTTTAGAAGACTGATTGAGACGTATAAGATTATTAAAGGATTGGACACTCTGGAGGCAGGAAACATGTTTCCGCTGATGGGTGAGTGCCGAACCAGAGGACACAGCTTAAAAATACGGGGTAGACCATTTAGGACAGAGATTAGGAGAAATGTCTTCACCCAGAGAGTGGTGGTTGTGTGGAATGCTCTGCCCTAGAGGGCAGTGGAGGCACAGTCTCAGGATTCATTTAAGAAAGAGTTGGATAGAGCACTCAAGGATTGTGGAATCAAGGGTTATGGAGATAAGGCAGGAACAGGATACTGATTAAGGATGATCAGCCATGATCATATTGAATGGTTGTGCAGGCTTGAAGGGCAGAATGGCCTACTCCTGCACCTATTGTCTATTGTCTATTATCTTGATCAATTGGGTCAATGGGCTGAGGAGTGGTAGATGGAGTTTAATTTGGATAAAAGCGAGGTGTTGCATTTTGGTCATTGTTACAACACAGAGTAAACCCCCCTGACAACCGGAAGCGGCAGGGACAGGCCACTAGAAATGCCAGAGGAAACACCACAGAAGCGCTTCACAGGAGGCTCCCAAGCACTGAGGATGTCACCTAGACAGGGGACGAAATGTTTGCAACAAAAATTTCCAGCTCGGCGAACAGAACCACAATAACGAGCACCCGAGCTACAAATCTTCACCCAAACCTTGTGGAGGTTTACAAAATCATGAGGGGCATTGATAAGGTGAATGGCAAAGGTCTTTTACCTAGGGTAGGGGAGTCCAAAACTAGGGGATATATTTTTAAGGTGAGAGGAGAAAGATTTAAAAAGGACATGAGGGGCAACTTTGTGTACACAGGGAGTATTTTGTGTGTGGAATGAACTGCCAGAAGAAGTGGTGGAGCCAGGGACTGTTACAACATTTAAAAGATTAGTACATGAATAGAAAAGATATGGAGGGATATGGGCCAAGTTCAGGCACCTAGGACTAGTTTAGTTCGGGAACATGGTCTAATAACAGCGGGGAAGAAGCTGTTCTTGAATCTGTTGATGTGTGTTTAGGCTTTTGTATTTTCTGCCCAATGGGAAGAGTTGGAAGAAATTATATCCGGGGTGGGAGGGAAAGATTGTTATCTTTGTACCAGGCCACCAAGCATTCTGTTTCTTTCTGTTTCTCTCTCGTCATTGTTTGAAATCCGGCATGCAATGGGGGGTGGGGGATCGTCAGCGAATATGCAAATGGAGTTAGACCAAAATTTGGCCACACTGTCATGAGTGTATCAAGAGTGCAGTAAGGGGCTTAGTACGTAGCCTTATAGAGTGCCAGTCTTGAGGATTATTGTGGAAGATACAGTGGATGATGGTGCTTGGGGAAACGTTTATTTCTGTGGGCATTCTGTAATTTTCAATTTGAAACGTTTGCCCTTGGGCTGTGTACCTGACATGGAGTGTATTTGGTAAATGTTAAGACAATTACAGTTGCAATGAAGTGCCCAAGAGTGGAACATGCTGCATAAAGACCAGTTGCACTTTGTGTAATTTTCAAGTGGGAATGTTTTATAATGAATGTTTAGAAATGTTATGAATAAAAGTATCCTTCTTCAGATGGTTCACTAACAATCACCTTTAAAAGACAGTTTTTCCATCTTAAGGGGTAAAAAAAATCTGTAAAGCCTGAACAAAAAAGAGACAAATTGATTAAAATTCCTTTGAAGTTTAACATTCTTCAAATTAAGCATTGAGATTCAATATGTTTTCTTGATACCTGTGACTTCAGTTAAATAGTTTATATCTATGTTTTGTATTTTGTAAATTAAAGCATGCTTGTTAGTTGTGGTGCTGTGATAACATCTGCTTGTGGGTGATGTGATGGAGATAGAAATCAGATTATTTTTTATTATGGAAGTATCAACATATTTAGCCTTTTAGGAGTAGCAAGTGATAAACTTCACACAGCTTTAATTCTGCAAGAAAAAAAACTGCAATGTCTTATAAATGAAAAAGAACAGAGAATTTAAACTATCTACTTTAAAACTAGATTTTGTGGATCATAATCTCAAGGAAAGTAATCCACTCAAATATCATGTTCGTATAAGGATTTATAAAAAATGTCCTGTGCAGAACAAATACTCCTGTTTCCATAACAACTAATAATTCCTTGCAGCAATAACAGATAACTGAAAATGGAAATATTAAATTTCAGCTGTGGTAAGCAATTGGTTGCAAAATGATAAAGCAGCCAAAGGCAAGTAAAGTGAGCAACTGATCAAATATTTAATTTTAGTACAAAGAATAAATATATTACACAGATCAGAAAGATCCATGTTTGGATCTCCAGGCTGAACAATTACCTAGGTACATTGGGCAAGCAGTAGAAGCACAGCAATTGATCATCATGTCCTGGGGTCCAACAGGGGAGCAAACCAAGGAGCGATCTCTGCTCCTGGCCACTATCCAATGATGCAAACTGGGAAATCTGAGTGAGGGCGGATGAGTCTTTATAGAGATTCCCAGTATCGCCCACCTGCCAATGCTATTTATCTAGGCTCCTATGCAAAGAACAGTGATTTAAGAGAGTTACTAAATGGGTGTTCATTGAACTGGATTCCCAGCATGACTTACTCCCTTGATGAGAGGATGAAAAGTAAATTGCGAACGTTTATGATGCCTTCCACATTCTGAAAAATCAGGATTGCTCTGTGACAGATTTGTAGTTTTTTACATGTGACCCCTTAAGATCAGCTGCTGAGTCATTTGGAAATGAGAGATCTTCTGGAGTTTTAAATCATCTATCTTTTAACACAACTGATTCTCTCAATAAACATTGGAAAGGTGAAATTGTAAGTGAATTGCAATGCTTTCAAGGCTAACAGGATCTCCCAAGCAATCAAATATAACATAACAGTGTTCATTGAATGGGAGAAGGAGTTGGACCAATATTTTCAGAATTGAAAGAACTTGCTTAGTGGTGAATTATTATGGCTTGCTGAATTGGATAGATAAAGATTTTATTGTACTGAGCTTGTAATTTGATTTTTTTGTATCTCATCACAAGCTAGAAAATCTTATAAATTAGACCATTCTTAGTTGTCTATTTTTGAAGTGCATCACTATTCAAAGAGAGTATAAATTAAACGTGAGCTATTGGATCGACTTTTAAACTTAATTTCACCTTTTTCTCCAGTAATTTTCTCTCCACTTACCTCTCTCAATTCTTGTAACTGGGTAATGGGATTTCATGCAAATGTACAGCTGAATGGGATTATTGATCTCCATTCGAGAGGTCAAAATTGCCTCCTGCTGGATTGCTGATCCTAGCCCTGTCTTCAACTGGTTCATCTTCAAATCATGCCAGAGGACTGGAGGAGAGCTCATGTGGTACCATTACTCAAGAAGGGTGGTACGAATAATTGAGGAAACTTCAGGCCAGTGAGTCTGACACCAGTCAGAGGGAAACTATTAGAAATGGTTCTGAAGGACAGAATGAATCTCCAATTAGAGGGCAAGGATTGATCAAAAATAGTCAGGGTGGCCTTATAAGGGCCATGTCTAACAAATCCATAAGGGATCATGTCTAACAAATTTAATTGTGTTTGTTTTTGAGTAGGTGTTAAGGGGTATAGGTGAGGGTAGAGCAGTTGATGCAGTCCACATGGACTTCACTATAGCTTTCAATAAGGTCTTGTGTGGCAGGATGCTTAAGAAGCTCAGAGCCCGTGGGGTTCGGGGCAATTTGGCAAATTGGATCCAAAATTGGCCATTTGGTAGGAAGCAGAGGGTGAAGGTTGAAAAGTGTTTTTGTGACTGGAAGCTTGTGTTCAGTTGTGTACCAAAGAACTCAGTGTTTGGTCTCCTGCTGCTAGTATTGTACATTAATAATCTAGACGTGAATGATGGAAGTGTGGTCAGTAAATTTGGAAATGATACAAAAATTGGTCATTCGATAACCAGTGAGGAGTACAGAATGATAAGGTTGGCTGGTCATGTAGACTGAACAGTAGCAAATGGAATTTATTCCTGAAAAGTCTGAGGTGATGCGTTTTGGGAGAACTAACTAGGAAAAGCAATAACATTGAATGGAGATAGGGAGTAATCTCTCCCTTGAGTTGGGAGAGTGTCAATAATCATGGGGCACTTTTTTAAAAGTAAGGAGCAGAAAGTTTAGAAAGAATCAAAGAAAGTCTTTTCTTTACCCAGAGGAGTGGTGGGCATCAATCTCACTGACAAAAAAGGTGTTGGGGTTAGCGACCCTCAAGATATTTAAAACTGATCTAGATGAATGCATAAAATGCCAAAACACACAAAAGGCTACAGGCCAAGAACTGGGAAATGGGATTGGAATAGAGAGATGTCTGATAACCAGAATTCACATGACTGGTTGAAAGGCCTTTTTCCATGCTGTAAAATCTCTATGCATTTATGAGTTTTTCTGGGGTCACCAGATAGCAATTGATGAGCTGAAGAAACAGGAAAGGCAATGTATCTCGACATTCAATCACTAAAAAGGTCTAAGTTTTGTAAGCAAATCAGAACCATGTACGCACACTGGTGGAATAAACACAAATGAGAAGAAACGCAAAATCAAAGAGCAACTTAAATTTATACACAATCTTTCACAACTTCAAGACATCCTAAAGTATGTTTCACCCAATGAAATACTTTGAAGTGTTGCTTTCTTAGAAAAAAATGGTACTCGATTCACACATATCTACTAATAGAAGTTTGTTACGTGATAATGGGTTGTAGTGATGTTGATGAGGTAATATTTGGAAGGAAATGCTTTACTTTCTGGAGATGTGGCCTATTTCTGCAGGATTTCCATCCATCAAGATTGGCCTATGAATGATTGGAACAAGAATGATATTTGTACATGGATGGTCCCTGAAGTTTAGCATGTGTAACCAATTCATTAAAATGTGCTGTAATAAACTGCTGGAGCAGGTAGGACTTGAACCACAGACCTTCTGGCTTAGAGATAAGGACACTAGCATTGCACCACAAGAGCTTTATTCCTGTTTCCAATGTGTGCAATGAGTCATACTTCAAGAGATCTAAGTTAAGATGGACCATATGATCTTTTGACCATATTTGCATTTTCTATTATTCATTTATTGGAAGTGGACTTTGCTGGCTGGAACAGCACTTATTGACCATCTCCAATGGATGCTAAACAGAGAGGCTCATTAGGCCAACTCAGAGCAAAGAGTCAACCACATTGTGATAGGTCTGAGGTCACACATATCGGCCAGAACCAGTAAGGGCTGCAGGTTTCCTTCCTTAAAGGAAATTAGTGAGCCAAGTGGGTATTTGCAAAGATTATTGGCCAATAGATTAACTTTTAATCCAAGGCTTTTCTTTTCTATTGAATTTAGACTTGCAATCTGCTATGGTGGGATTCAAATTCAATTATCAGGATGAAGATTTTTAGGCCAGTGAAATGACCGCTATACTGTTTGTTCTTGGTTTGGCCAGTGAAATCAGTACAGTTATGTCACTTCAGTTTGGCTTCCTAATAAGAGTTACATTCACACCAGATAAAACCAGATGGCCTGTTGCACAGCATCTGAGGGTGGTCCTGAATACCCCCCAAGTGAGGGAAACAGAACCTCGAAACTCCATCACAAACTCAAAATAACATGGATGTTGAAAATGGGAAATAACAACAGCAAGTCTGCAAATACTCCTTGGGTCCAGCAGCTTCTGGAAAGAGAAAGAAACAAGAGTTAATTATTTAGATCAATGATTTTTCACCATAACACAGAAATTTTGAGGATATGATATGTTAGCAACTTCCACCTGTGAGTTCACCTGAACATCATCATGTGTCAAATTTATAAATCTCAAGGAATTATCTATGAAAAACAAGGTTAGGAGTAGGAGAGATCTTTTTTATGTTGAAAATGTGTTTGTTGTGGGAGGTGAAGAATTGCATTTCGTTAGGAAATTGATTGATGATGATGTTGCAATGTGTAGAAATCACTAACTGAATTCGGGAATTCGTTTTAGACTCAGATTCAGATTCAGCCTAAAAGAGACTAATATTATTATATACTTTATGAAAAAGTGGTGATAAGGGATGAATTAAAGAGACTTTCTGCCTAGGCAGAATCTTTCTGATTTTGAACTGTATAATACTTAAATTGTTACAAACTCCATAGAAACTGATTACTTCTAAAAATGGATTCAAACTTCTGCTTGCTAGCTGAATGAGATAGATTTCGTATTTTTAAACTTGTATTGCAATGTATGACAAAACACTTGTTTCCTTTTTATCAGCAAGTTATTCTTTAAACTATTCAGAATGACATTCTCTTTTCATACTTTTCACATATCACACTTTCTGTGGAAGTACAGATTTCTCCATTTGAATATAGAACTGGCTCAAAGGTAGAAGACAGCGGGTGGTGGTGGACAGTCGCTTTTCAGACTGGAGACCTGTAACCAGTGGAGTGCCACAAGATTCGGTGATGGGTCCTCTACTTTTCATCATTTATATAAATAATTTGGATTATTTATAGTTAGTAAGTTTGCAGATGACACCAAAATTGAAGGTGTGGTGGACAGCGAAGAAGGTTATCTCAGAGTACAACGGGATCTTGATCAGATGGGCCAATGGGCTGAGGAGTGGCAGATGGAGTTTAATTTAGATAAATGCAAGGTGCTACATTTTGAAAGCAAATCTTAGCAGGACTCCTACACTTAGAGACCCTAGACTGCAGGTTCATAGTTCATTGAAAGTAGAGTCGAAGGTAGATAGAATAATGAAGAAGGCGTTTGGTATGTTTCATTTATTGGTCAGAGCATTGAGTATTGTAGTTAGAAGGGCATGTTGCGGCTGTACAGGACATTGGTTAGACTATTGTTGGAATATTGTGTGCAATTCTGGTTTCCATCCTATTGGAAGGAAGGTGTGAAACTTGAAAGAATTCGGAGAAGATTTACAAGGTTGTTGCCAGGGTTGGACGGTTTGAGCTACAGGGAGAGGCTGAATAGGTTGGAGCTGGTTTCCCTGAAGTGTTAGAGACTGAGGGGTGATCTTCTAGAGGTTTATTAGATCATGAGGGGCATGGATAGGGTAAGTCAACAAGGTCTTTTCCCTGGGATGAGGGAGTCCGGAACTAGAAGGCATTCATTTAGGGTGAGAGGGGAAAGATATAAAACAGACGTATGGGGCAACTGTTTCACACAGAGGATGGCGTGTATATGGAATGAGCTGCTGGAGGAAGTAGTGAAGGCTGTTACAATTACAACATTTAAAAGGCATCAGGATGGGTATATGAATAAGAAGGGTTTGGAGGGATAGGGGCCAAATGCTGGCAAATGGGACTAAGTTAGGTTAGGATATCTGGTCGACATGGATGAGTTGGACGAAAGGATCTGGTCCTATCAAGTGAGGGAAACAGAACATCAAAACCGTGTTGTACATCTCTATGACTCTGTGTCTCTTAAGTAGTCCACAGTTGCTCCCAGCTTTCAGTGGGTTTCCAATGCTTCTTTTCACTCAGTAATAATTTTGAGTGACCATCTAGAGGTGTTTTCCTTGGGTTTTATAGAGTTCATTATATTGAGTAAAATCTATTCTGACGACTCTCCTCCTCCCAGCCATATCAGGAGAAATCTCTCAGGATCCTCATCTCTTCAACTAAGGAGTCTCTTTCCTTCCACAATCTGCAGTAGAAGCTCACAAAGTCAAAAAGCCCATTTTCTCCACTGACTACAGAGTTCCTCTCTTTCTGGGTCATCCATTGATTTGTAGGGAAGCCTGTTAACTGATCTCAAAAATATCTTCATCTCCCTTCGATCCATGCCAATGTTAAACATATCAACCTTGTATCTGTGTAGAAATGCTAATTAGCCATTCCAGACCATCATGAAAGTTTGAAGGAAATGGACAGCTGACAGCACTATTTACAACCTGGTACTTTTAAACACTTTCTGTGGCTTTGGAGTCTAGTCATCGCAAACACAGATGTTGTTACTATTGTGAATCACTAAGCACACATATACTTCAATTTCATCTCAGCAAAGCAGTCCAGACTTTACTTTGACCTTTAACAATCAAACCACCAAGATTCACTATCAGGGAGACTTCAGAATATGTTACATGCTCCCATTCATTTCCTCTTAATTGAAAGTTAAAGTCTCAAAATATAATAATCATAGCACTGTCATAATTGTAATAAGCAAAGCTGAAGGACCTGACCATTTTAGACCATAAGACATAGAACAGGAAACAAGGCCATTTGGGTCCACTCTGCCCTTTAATCATGGCTGATATGTATTTCAATTCCACTTACTCACACTCTCCCCGTAGCCCTTAATGCCTTGCGAGCTCAAGAAGTTATCAATCTCTGCCTTGAAGACACCCAATGTCCCGACCTCCACTGCACTCTGTGGCAATGAATTCCACAGGCCCACCACTCGTTAGCTGATTTATTTTAAATCTTGTCTACTGTGAGTGACATAAAATACTCACCAAGGACATGTATATGGAGTGACATTCTATTAGCATTAGAAATTGTACCTATTTTCATCTTTTGCTGCCGTAATTCAATAATTGTCCTCAGGGAGTGAGGAATCTTGGTTTGCACATTTTCAGTACCTACTAGATTATCATGAATGCATATGGTTTTCACAAAGGTTTCTTTTCACCTAGCTTTCTAAAGTTGTTGTCACCAGTCAATTGCAGAGGCTTTGTGAGGACTATTGAAGAATTATTTTCCAGGCAAGCTGGAACTAAACTAAATGGGATACATATGAACCACAAGGTGAAAGACTGATGCAGATGAATAGTGCTGAAGTGGGATGCTCAAGGGAGATTACTTTTCTACTGAGGATGTGGTCATCTGTAGTGTTTGACAAGACTTCTTCAGGTACAACCTAACAAAAGTCTTTATGTAAAAAAAACTGCAAGAAATCACATTAAAAACACAGCTGGTTTGAAAAAAAGGAATGGGACTGATTTTAAATGAAGGGTTGCTTTGGTCTCAATAGTTCATCCAATTCGGTTTTTTTGTTTGATTATTGGCCATTTGGCAATCACCGGCAACAGAAATGGCCGTGGTCCCAGCATTGCTTTGTAAGGGTGTTATTATTTTACAAAACTGACAACTCTGCGGTGTGCCAAGCTGCTACTGACACTACAGCCTCCCCAGCCTTGGGCACTTGCACATGGACATATTTTTCAAATTTGTTTTCTGACTGCTAGCATCAAAATTCCACAATTCCCAATAAAGAAAGCTTGTTGAATGGACCTTAGATATGAGAGTGCGTCTATTTGCCTGTTAAACAACAGGTTGCAATAATTTGATCTCATTGCAATCCCTGCTTGTCCACCAGCCAGCATTATTTCCTCAACCGGACACAGACAGTTGATTTTAACAGTCTGGCATTTCAGCAGTTTCACATGTCCTCTGGCTCAGTTCACTAGTCTCTGACAGGACACAGTCAGTTGATTTTTAGATAGAGCATGAGCTTTGTCAATTGATCGTGGCCAACTGAAAAGCTGAGGCTATTCGAGGTATGACAGATGGCCATGTTGCCCTCTCACAGTTTGCTGAAGTAGCCATCAATTCTCGGGAGACTTCACCATTATCACACAATATGTTGAAACAAGCAACACTTTATTTTAAACAAAAATGAAAATGTGACTGTATGCTGCTGCAAAAAATGCAAGATGGTGAGGCATCTCAGCACACGCCCGATCTTTGCCAACACCAGTACAATGTTGCAATCCCAGTTTCCAAATGTAAGAGCCTGCAACATAGGGCTGAAACTGATCAAGCATCAGCAGAGTGTCAATTTGGGGGAATTTCGTGCAGGGATTCTCCCATGAGCTCCAGCAAGTTATGTCACGTAATTCTACACTGCTCACCTCATTATGTCTGTTCTGCAGCACTTACAGCTTCATGCTCACACTATTGTGTGCTCACTACTGGCGCAATACTCGTCACGGCTGGCACCTTCCGCCACCAGCACCATATTGAAAACCCAGCTGTGCACCAGCTCAATCACTGGCTGCCATAGATCGGCCTTCGCTATCTGTAGAATAGGAGGGAAACAGAAAAAGATGCGGAAGACATATTGGTGCTATAGATGACACCTCATTGGAAAGAGAATCTCACTTTCATAAATATACTACTACTTTACAAGGATCACCTGTATGAATGCCTGTCGTTGTCACTACAGGTATAGAGTTAAATTAGACATGCTACCCACCATAGGTGTTATACTATGTTGTACCCTGTCTAAGGGGGTGTTGCGCTTTCCCTTAATGCCCAGCATAGCGCCTCATCGTGTTCAACGTGGGCATATCACATGTTTTAATGCCTTTCTCTCTCTCTCTGTCCCTCTGTGTCTGAAGTGAGAACGCAGCCCTATGGTCCCGTAAGACTCAGGCGACTTATTCACCAAGTGTACATGTAATGAAAAAAAAATTAAATCTCTTCATGAAGAATCCCATTGAATAACATAACATGAATTTCTTAACAAAGGTATCAATTCATAAAACAACATTACTATATAATAGTCATGTAAATCTAATACAAGTGAATGTGTTCCTCCTAGCTGCTATTTCATTAGATTTGTTAACTTGGTTCTTTTAATATCTCTATCTAATGCAAACATTAAAGTTTTGGGCACCATATCACATAACGTAGTGTCTTCTAGAAAATATTTTGTCAATTTCTCTTATATTCAATCATTGAATATGGTCAGCGCTGACAGGTCCTGCATTTATTACCTCGCAGTATTTGTGGTCAGTAGAATACAGATATTTGATGAACATAATGCTGAATCTTTACTGTTATCCTACATTTCCTAAGTGCTGTATGCTATGTTCCCACATTTGCTACAAGCTCCATGCTGCATTCTTACATTTTCTATAGGCTGCATACTGTTGTCAAATTCTGATACATGCTACAGTTTGCATGCCCACATCTGCTATTTAATGCATACTGTTAACCAACATTTGCTCCATGCTGATTACTGCAATCCCACATTTGATATATGCAGCAGACTGTTATTCTACTGAAAACAA
This sequence comes from Chiloscyllium plagiosum, assembly GCF_037043375.1. NCBI lineage: Eukaryota > Metazoa > Chordata > Chondrichthyes > Orectolobiformes > Hemiscylliidae > Chiloscyllium > Chiloscyllium plagiosum. Next base: position 17,292,675 of record NW_028270177.1, read on the forward strand.
CAAATGCTGCAGATCACAGCGGTTCCGACAGCATCCATGGAGAGAGAGCAAGCTAACGTTTTGAGTCTGGATGACTCTTCATCAGAGCTGATGTGAAGTGTGGAGGGGGCAGCATTTACACAATAGCGTTGGGGGATGGGGTGGGGGTAGTGGGTGTGGGGTGCTGATGGAGAAAAGGTGTTGATAGTTCAGAATTAGTGATTGGAATGTGAGAATGGCAAAACAATGGTATCTCTCCTGCAGACCCCCTCTCCCCATTCCATTTACTGTCCTTTCAAATCTGGCAGGGCTGACTGATTGAAATTTACAGAATACCGAGAGACATGGAAAGAGTGGATGGGGAGAAGATGTTTCTATTAGTAGGAGAGAACTGGGACCCAAGCAAATAGCTTCAGTGAAGGGACAACCTTTAGAACTGAGGTAAGGAGGAATTTCTTCAGTCGGTGGGTAGTGCAACTCATCACTGCAGAAAGGTATGGAGGCCGAGTCAATGTGTGTATTTAAGACAGAGATACGTAGGTTCTTGATGAGAAAGGAGATCAAGGATTATGGGGAGTAGGCAGGAGTATGGGATGGAGAAACATATTAGCCACCATTGAATGGCAGATCTGACATTATGGGCTGAATGGCCTAATTCTCCTGTATCATATGATGGTATTTGTCAGAGCACTAAATAAACTCATGCAGCCTTCCACATTGTATATGGTTAAATACATCAGCATATTCATTGTCCCACTTATAAATACACAGACTTTATCTTCAGGAACAGTTTAATTCTTACATCTCTGCTTCGAAAGAATCATTTGTTCAAATGCAAAAGATTTGGGCAATACTTAAATGTCTAACCTTGTCCAAGTGGGAACCGGCATTAAATTCACTGTCTTCTTGGAGAAATGACTTCAAATCCACACCAGATTGATCGGATGACAATCTCCTCTTTCTATTAAATACAATTTGGCCTATCTCACTGACTGGAAATAGGGGAAAAAATTACACTTAAGCAGCAGAGGTTGCTTTTAAATCTTGGAGGGCGAAAGTAATCTTTCAGAAAAGGACAAAGGAACTTAGGATGGATGTTTAAGCATTCATTAAATAATACCACCACTTGGAAAATGATGCCATCTTTCTTGTCATCTCTTATTTATTGTTAATTTAATATCTGGAATGATAGCACAGTGTTGTATCACTGGACATAATCCAGAGGTCAGGTCTAATAACTGGGAATCACAAGTTTAAATGCCATTGTGGCATTTGGAACAATTAAAGTAAATACATTTGAAGAGGTCATATGTCACAATGGGTTCTGTACCTGCCAATGAATCAGTACCTCTGGGTTTAAGTCTTACCTCCGAATCAGTCACTTTGGAAAGGTGATAGCCTAGTAGTATTATCACTAGAGTATTAATCCAGTGACCCCCTGGTAATGTTCTGGGTTCAAATCCTACCATGGCAGATGTGGAATTTTAATTCAATATAAGTATCTGGGATTGGAAGTGTAATAGGAGAAAGTGAGGGCTGCAGATGCTGGAGGTCAGAGCTGAAAATGTGTTGCTGGAAAGGCGCAGCAGGTCAGGCAGCATCCAAGGAGCAGGAGAATCGACATTTCGGGTATGAGCCTGAATCGACGTTTCGGTCCTGAAGAAGGGCTCATGCCCGAAACATCGATTCTCCTGCTCCTTGGATGCAGCCTGACCTGCTGCGCTTTTCCAGCAACACATTTTCAGCATTGAAAGTGTAATGTTGACCATGAAATTATTAAGCAAAAGTGAGGACTGCAGATGCTGGAGATTAGAGTGGAGCTGGAATTAAGAATCCTGATGAAGGGCTCCTGCTTGAAACGTTGATTTTCCTGCTCCTTGGATGCTGCCTGATGTGCTGTGCTTTTCCAATACCACTCTAACCTTGAGCATGAAGTTATTGACCATTGTCAAAAAAAAACCTTTTAGTTCACCTCGTGTCCTTTCGGGAAGGAAACTGCTGTTCTTACGTGGTCTGGCCTACATGTGACTCCAGATCCACAGCAATGTGGTTGACCTCTGGGTAATTAGGGATGGGTAATAAATGCTGGCCTGGCTAGTGATACCCACCCAGACGGTGATGAGTAAAAACAACTGATAGCCCCAGACTTGTTTATAACATGACCTAACTGGTTGAGTATCAATCTCCAAACTTTCTAACACATGTCAATGCTAGGGTTTAAGAGCAGCAGAGATTTCTAATCAACCATATTAAGGAAAGAATGTTGGAGCCTTTACCATCACTATCTATAGCGCCAGACTTTGACAAATGTGCAAAAACAATGTGTTGCCTCGTATTTCCTGAGTGAACTCTAATACACTAACACCAATTTTATAAACAATGCTAGTAAAAACAGAAACTGCTGGAGAAACTTAACAGGTCTGGCAGCATCTGTGGAGAGAAAACAGAGTCAATGTTTCAGATTCAGTGACCCTCCTTCAGAAAAATGCTAATAATATTGGTAATGGTGACAAAGAAACTGTTGGGTTGTCCACTAACGTCATTTAGGAAAAGAAAATCTACCATCCTTATCAGCTGGAGAACTGTGAGCAGTCTAGGTTACTGGAAGAGCACAGCAATTCAGGCAGCATCCGAGGACAGGCAAAATCGACGTTTCGGGCAAAAGCCCTTCATCAGGAATAAAGGCAGAGAGCCTGAAGCATGGAGAGATCGAGTTTGTTTCAGGACATGGTTGAAGAGCTTCAGGGCTGAGGAAATGACCTGGGAGTTGCAGTGAGAGAGAGACTCCCTGAGATTCTTGTAGAGAGAGGAGGAAAACTTCTTCAAGGCAGGCATCCTTGCAAGAGGATTCGCAGTAGGGTTAAAATCAACGAGGTAAAAACAATGACTGCAGATGCTGGAAACCAGATTCTGGATTAGTGGTGCTGGAAGAGCACAGCAATTCAGGCAGCATCCGAGGACAGGCAAAATCGACGTTTCGGGCAAAAGCCCTTCATCAGGAATAAAGGCAGAGAGCCTGAAGCATGGAGAGATCGAGTTTGTTTCAGGACATGGTTGAAGAGCTTCAGGGCTGAGGAAATGACCTGGGAGTTGCAGTGAGAGAGAGACTCCCTGAGATTCTTGTAGAGAGAGGAGGAAAACTTCTTCAAGGCAGGCATCCTTGCAAGAGGATTCGCAGTAGGGTTAAAATCAACGAGGTAAAAACAATGACTGCAGATGCTGGAAACCAGATTCTGGATTAGTGGTGCTGGAAGAGCACAGCAATTCAGGCAGCATCCGAGGACAGGCAAAATCGACGTTTCGGGCAAAAGCCCTTCATCAGGAATAAAGGCAGAGAGCCTGAAGCATGGAGAGATCGAGTTTGTTTCAGGACATGGTTGAAGAGCTTCAGGGCTGAGGAAATGACCTGGGAGTTCACTGCAACTCCCAGGTCATTTCCTCAGCCCTGAAGCTCTTCAACCATGTCCTGAAACAAACTCGATCTCTCCATGCTTCAGGCTCTCTGCCTTTATTCCTGATGAAGGGCTTTTGCCCGAAACGTCGATTTTGCCTGTCCTCGGATGCTGCCTGAATTGCTGTGCTCTTCCAGCACCACTAATCCAGAATCTGGTTTCCAGCATCTGCAGTCATTGTTTTTACCGCAGTCTAGGTTACCTCAGTTAAGGGAAGATGCCATGGGAGACAGTTCAAAGAAGGTTCACTAGGATGATCCTTGGTATGGAGGGCATGTCTCATGAGCAAAGGTTAAATAGTTTGGGATTCTACTCAGAGTTTAGAAGAATGAGAGCTGATCTCATTGAAAGATATCGGATTGTTAACGGCTTTAATAGGGTAAATCTCAGAGGATGTTTCCCCTCATGGGAGAATCTAGGACCAGAGAGCATAGTCTCTGAATAAAGGGGCACCAATTTAAGACTGAGATGAGGAGAAATTTCTTCTCTCAAAGGGTTGAGGGTCTTTGGAATTCCTTGCCACAGAGAGCTGTGTGGGCAGAGTCCTTGTGGATATTTAAGGCTGGGATGGATCGATAGTTGATCAGTTGGGGAATCAAGAGTTTGGGGGAAAGGTCAGGAAAGCGGATATAAGGAATTTCATGAGCATGATCCTATTGAATAGCAGAGCAGGCTTGAGGGGCAGAATAATGTATTCCTGTTCCTATTTCTTATGGTTTTATGATCTAACTGCATCAATGTGGTGGACACTTCACTCTCCTTTGAAAAGGCTGAGCAAACCGCTGAGTTGGACCGAATTGTTACAGTTGCAGTGATTTTGTCTCTGCCTTCTTAAGAGCAAAGTTAAAAATCACACAACACCAGGTTAAAGTCCAACCTGTACACTCCAGTCCAACACCAGCATCTCCAAATCATTCTTAAGAGCAGCTACAGATGGGTGTTAAATGTGTATATTGTCGGTGATGCCGACATCCTGTAAATTAACATAAAGAAAATTTTATCGTGATATGTTACACAAAATTTTAAGAAGTTTACATAAAATTTGATTGTCAACAGAATGTTAACTGATATAAAATAACTAGGTTAACAATGCCACTGAAACAGTAGGTAAATAAAATGATAAAATTATAAATAAAATTCATATTCATATTAGATTTCCTTTCCAATATTTCAGTGATAATGTTAATTCATTCGAATTAACACTTCTGTTAAGAGTTCAAATAATTTCATGCAATGAGATTCCACATTAAGTAATTTTGTTTTATGTTTGAAAATATGTTGATCATTTTGAAAGGCTTACAAAGCAGCTCACGTGGGAGCCAACAGGAGGGAATAGTGATGCCACCCTACGTATTGTCACTTTATGTTGCTCTGAAAACGCCTGTATTAATGCTATCCAAACTCTGGAAGCCATACACGGCTCCCTTATAACCGAGATCGTGAAGCTTTGAAATTTCGTTGTATTTGTGTTGATGTACTAGTTACTGGTTCTGTCCTGTTTATTTTTACAGCTTGGATGTTTGAATTATACCATTGCTAGTGCTGCTGCCTCTCTGATGAATAACTTCTAAAATGGGATATAGAAGTATGTTTGTATCAGCAATTTGAACAGTTTATAATTAATGGGAAGCCAGATATTAAATTTTATATTTTGTTCCTGAGGCTTTATGCTATACACCTAAACAGAACCTCAGAGATAAAAATGACTAAAGGATTTAAATGCTCACATCAAGGAAAGGAGAGATGATCTTGTTGCCTGACACTAATAATATAGATGATCGCGTAAAAGCTCTTAAACTTATTTTTGTGAGAAACAAGATTTGTGGACACCCTCCAATCCTGCACACGGCTGCAGGGCAATAGAAAGAAAGAATCACTGGTCCCATCTTGTGCTGTACTGATTGCATCTTGATATATTTCAGGAGTAGCTTCACTCTGATCATCTCCCTTCTCTTACCGTACAGATTAAAACATTAATCCATTTGAAACAGTCCATTAATGTTTTTACAAGCTCCTTTGTTCCTGCCCTTATAGATGGTAAACTGGTAATGTATGCAGCCTGTCATGTCTTTGTTCAGACAAATTGCAAAATGCTTACAGGAAGCAGAAATTGCTTTTGTTAGAATTTTACTGTCAGGATTAAACCTTTCATCTAAAGGTCTGAAAAGCATTCATTAACTCCCGTTTCTGTTTTCTGCCTTTTAATCAACCTCCCAGCCATTCTGCCATCTTCCCTTTAATACCCAATGCCTTAACTTTATCAACAAGTTTCTTATGAGGCATCTTGAAAATCCATATTCACAACATCATTGCTGTATCCTTATAAAACCCATTAACACTGGTCAGACATTTTGTACCCTGTATAGATCCATACAAACTGACTGTGACTGACCCATGTCATTACTAGACAAGTTTTAATTTTATCCTGCATTATATCTCTCGAAGCTTAGCAGTAAGATAATAAAAAAAAAGGTCACATTAGGAATTAAGCTTTTATTTAAGCTGCACCAAACAATATCCTAAATCTCAGAAAAGCGGTCACTTCATGGACACAAGTTGTATAACAGAAATAAAAACAGAGCTGCTGCCAGTTCAAAAAGCATAAGAAGAAGAATTGGAAATTCAGCCCTCAAGTCTGCTCCTCCATTCAACAGAATCATGATTGATCTGTTTGTGGCCTCAAACTCTAGAAAGCTGGGCGACACGGTGGCACAGTGGTTAGCATTACTGCCTCGCAGCGCCAGAGACCCGAGTTCAATTCCTGCCTCAGGTGACTGTCTGTGTGGAGTTTGCACATTCTCCCCATGTCTGCATGGGTTTCCTCCAGGTGCTCCGGTTTCCTCCCACAGTCCAAGAAATGTGCAGGTTAGGTGAATTTGCCATGCTAAATTGCCCGTAGAGTTAGGTGAAGGAGTAAATGTAGGGGGATGGGTTGCGCTTCGGCGGGTCGGTGTGGACTTATTGGGCCGAAGGGCCCGTTTCCACACTGTAAGTAAACTAATCTAATCAGAATAGCCCACAAATCTGAAGCTCCAGCAACAGCAGGAGACAATATAGGTCACGGCCAGAATGATCACCAAAGAAGTTCCACAGACTGTGTATGGAGACTTTGCAAGGGCGTGGATGGGAGACCCCAGCTGTTGGGCTGCACCATGGATTCCAGCCATTCCCCAAGACAATTGAAAAATTAAGGCAGAAACAGAATGAGGTCCTGATAGACCCCATAACACTTCATTCCCTTGAAGGAGAAATGTCTATCTAATTCAGCCTTGAATATATTCAGTGATCCTTCAGTGTTCTCTGGGGAAGAGAATTCCAAATATTGATGGCTTTCTAAGAGAAGAAGTTTCTTCTGAACTCAAAGGAGACCATTATTTTGAAGTTACAATGGCAGGTTACAGTTCAACAGGTTTATTTGGAAGCACTTGCTTTCGGAACGCTGCTCCTTCATCATGTGGTTGTGGCTTGTGGTGGTTATTTTGAAAGAAGACCTTACAACTCAAGATTTTCCCTTTTTGAGGTGGAACATCCTCTGAGCATCTATGCTGGGAAGTCCTCTGAGAACCTTGCATTTCAATACAATCACCTCTCAATCTTCTAAACACCAATGGGTATAGGCCCAACCTTCTCAACCCTTTCTCAGAAGACAACTCCTTCATCCCAGATATCAGCAAAATGAAACTCCACTGAACTGTTTGCATGTCAGGTGGTATTTGTGTAGCAAGAAGCAGAGTTACTATTTCATATTAATTAGTAATAATTAACATTTCTCTCATTGGAACTGCAGGTTGATGTCAATGTATGAAGGTCATGGTCCAAGGGGAAATTGGAGATGGTTGGGGGAGAGGGTTGCCATTCAGCTTCTGCAAGGTTGGTTCAACTAAAAACATTGTCCCCCTCATCAGCAGTTTAATGACAATGGTTGGAGTGACACCAAAAGGAACAGGTTTAAAGGGAGATAGCTTTGAGGACTATTTTGATAAAGGGCATCAACCAGAAGGTACCAATGGGTTAATTTGACAGCACCCAGCAGTGGATTTGAGGATGAGTGATGTGTAAAATAGAGCAAATGGTGAGTCTGTTGGCATTCCGCCTACTCCACAAATGATAGGGGAACTGGTGAGGTGTCAGGGAGCACACCCACCCACACTTGTGAGGCCTTTAAATGGCTAATTAATGACTCGGTGAGGATCTCATTCTGTGTCTGCCTCAATTTTTCAATTGGCTTGGGGAATGGCTGGAGTCAGGGGAGCAGCCCAACAGCTGGGGTCTCCCATCCACACCCTTGCAAAGTCTCCATACACAGGCTGGGGAACATCTTCAGTTCTTGTTAGAGTTTGGTCATCATTCTGACAGTGACCTTTATTGTCTCCTGCTGTTGCTGGAGCTTCAGATTTGTGGACCACTCTGATTGTCCAGCTTTCTAGGGTTGGGACGTCCAGTCCCTGAAGGGTAAATGTCGCACTTGACACACCCTGAGCGTATTATTGCTGTGGGCAGCTACATTTCACATTTGCAAGCTTTTCTTTACTCATTCACAGATGTGGGTGTCACTGGCTAGGCCAGAATTTATTGCCCATCTCTTGTTGCCTAGAGGGCAGTTAAGGGTCAACCCATTTGGTGTGAGTCTGGAGGCACATGTAGGCCAGACCAAGTAAGGATGGCAGATTTCCATCCTGTAAGCATATTAGTGAACCAGATGAGTTTTCCTGACAATCAACAATGATTTCACGCTCATCATTAAACCCTTCATTCCAGATTATTAATTAAATCTAAATTTCACCAGATGCCCATGACAGGATTCAGATCATTACCAGAGTGTCTGGGTTAATTGTCTCGTGACAATGCCACTAAGCTGTTGCCTGCTAACATTTAGGTGGAGTTGGGGGTATGGACAATCTGTCCCCCTGTCATATCCACCCTTTTAATTCTGTTTCTCTCTCTACAGACACATTTTTATTTCAGTTTTCCAGCACCCACAGTATTTTGTTTCAGTATTGATGTTTCTATTACCTGGATCAATTAGCTTCGTGACATCTCCAGGAGAGCTGCAAATTGCTACAGAAATATGACTGCTTCCTTCTGCCCACTCGGAGCTTGGCTAAAACTGCCAAAATCTATTTATTTCAAACTCTAAAAAGCAAAGCAGATGGGCAACAGAAAGAGGAAGCCTTACATCCTGCCACCTGGACTGATTCTGAATCCAGAGAATTGAGTGTTTTCCTACTCTGGTACCCCAGAAGGTCATTTCCCAACTGCCTCCTTCAAATTAATTTTTATTTTGAAATGTGACCCAAAGTGACTGCTGTTAATGTTGTCAATACAAAGGGTTAATGTATTCCCACTGAGTATCCCGATCCCTGCTTCTTCAAAGGAAGTGTTAATCCACTCATTGTAAACATGTTCATGCCTTCATTGAAGTAGTGGAAAGAGGAATTTGTCACACTTTGTTAAGCCTTCCTGTGACAGCAATCTATTCAACGGGGCAAAGAAAGTGAAGATTGAAAAGTATCCTCAGACTATGAGCCCTGGCTAAAGAAAAAGCTTTAAAATTGGATGCAGGACTTCAAATGCTTTCAGAGCTGAGGGCTCTATTAAATGTTTTGTAAAAATCTGCTGTTACATGACTGTCTCCTACTCAGGCTTCCACTCAAATTGCAAACCAAACCTATCAAGTTTAGCTTTATTAGAATGGGACTCATTGACTTGAAAACAAAAACTATTTTCATGCATATCAAGCCAGGAACAAACACAGCTCTGTACTTTTAAATGGGTTTACAATTGGTCTCATTGTTGTTGGTCATAAATCTTCACCCACTCCTCCTAAAATTGACTGTCCTCTTCCAGGTACTGTGAGAAATGGATGGAAAGGGAGGGATAGATGGATGGTAGGGATGGTTGAGAGAGAAGAAAGAGTGAGAGGAGAGGTCTTGGAAGACAGCGAGTAAAAAAGACAGAAAGAGGAAAACAAGAGCAGCTTCTTCAGAAGTGTTTTCAGAACCCTAAATGACAGGTTCCCTTTGCTGTGGATCTACAGGAGTTTGGCCTTTCAAAGCCTTCACTCATGGTACCTCGTCCGTGACATTAAATGACATATCCCTCCCATACACGGGGCCCCTTGAAAATCTACATCAAATGCAACACAGGGGATCATAGATTTCTATGCAATTTCCTCATCCTAATCCCTCAATAAGTGTCGCACACAGGGCATTAGGATGAGAACTTGCATTTGGATGAGAATTGCTTCTGCTGCATCTAAATCATCATAGCAGCTTTCAATATCAGCTGATGTTTATTTTCTTTCAAACAGTTCTGAGCTCACATAGAAGGAGGTATGTTCACCGTGATTAGAAGTGATAGCAACGTCAGAGTATTGCATCATGTGCACAGTCAAAATGACCGTTTGGGGAGATATCTCTAAACGCACTGAGGACTGGTTTGAAAATTATATGATAAATTTTGCAATCCTGCTGCTAAACTGGCAGAACCAGTCCAGGAGGCAGAAACTGTGCAGGAGCAACCTTTCAGAATTTCCTGAGGCCACCCATACTAGTTATTTACGGTGATTGGACCTTCCAGATTGAACCTTCCAGTGGGGTTTGTTGTCAGCAAGAGAAAGGAAATTCTATTTAGCTGCAGCTGTTAAAAAGCAGAAATGCTGTTCTAGAGCATGATCAAATAGTCAGAATGAATTCCATTTTCTGAGGCATATTTGGAGGTTTCTGCAGAAAAGAACACAAGACCATTTATAACAGAAATGGCTGGAGAAACTTAGCATGTCTGGCAGCACCTGTGGAGAGAGAGCTTCTTAACTCTTCATCAGAACATGTCACTGGACTCAAAACAAATATTTGAAGAGGAGATAGCAGACATGAAACTCTTACCAAACATCACATTGAAAATCTGACACGATCTTTCAATTCATTAGAACCTGGATGGCATTGGCCTTTGAATATATCAGTAAATATTGGCAATCCTCAGTTTCCATTGGAGAAGATGATGTTTCACCTTCCTGAATCGCTGGAGTTCTTGTAGTGAATGTGCTCCCACAATGCTGTTAGCGCGTGGACTGGAGGTGAGTCCACAGTGTTGTCTTGCGGTGAGGTCCAATGTGGACTGGGACGGAAGGACTATAAATTGTATTCTTTTTATAGGTCATTCTGCTATAACATTAATGCAAATTCGTTGTAACAGGATTGACGAATTGGGGGCACTTTTTCCAAAGTGCGAACTTTTAAAACGCGTGTCGGCTATAACATAATTACATCACTGTTTTAAGCGCTGTTTCTAAAGCGCCATTTTACTATAATGTGGGGTCACACAAGATTGCAACTATCACGTTATAGAAGAACTGACTGTATTTCTTTATTTTTCTACTTTATTCCAATACAGGACTTCTTATTTCTTAATTTTTCTATTTACACCATAGTATCTGTACTTAAGATGACACAGTAAGTGGCAACTTGTGAACTTTTCACTGCACTCATGTGAGTATATGTGACAATAAAGCTAATTCCATTCAACCTTTCAAGTCTACTCCAGCATTCAGTATGATCATGGCTGATCTTTGGTCTCAACTTCACTTTCTGGTCCACTCATTCTATCTCTTGGTCCCGAGAAAGAGTGAAAAACATAGTATTTTTGGGTGTTCAGTTTAATAGATACGATTGGCTGAATCGTGGAGTACCTTTTATATTCGGAGAAGGAATTTACCCAGGTGGAGAGACAGTTCAGCTCTGGTGTCAGTTAAGAATCAGGGTCTAACAGAGTCTCGAGTCCACAATAAAAGAAGTGACATTTTTCGTGGAGATTGTGGCAAGCACATGGAAAGATCCAGAGGTAAGTGTGGAGGAGACTATTAGTAACTGATAATGCAGTCGTGGACAACACAGAGCAGAAGTACAGTCCATTTAGGAACATAAAGATTTACCTAAGACATCTGCAGAGCAGCCCCAGTACCAGAGGTTCTCTACCCAGTTTGTTCAATGGGATCTGTTGAATCACTGGAATGTCATCAAGCCTGATTTTAGTCAAACCTGCTGTGAGAAAATCTAATTACACATCACTTTAATTTTGCACGTGATGGGTACCAGGAATTTGCCAGTTCTGCAAAGCAAGTTATGATCCATTTCTAAACAACAATATAAAATCGCGAGGGGCATGGATAGGATAAATAGACAAAGTCTTTTCCCTGGGGTGGAGGAGTTCAGAACTAGAGGGCATAGGTTTAGAGTGAGAGGGGAAAGATATAAGAGAGACCTAAGGGGCAACTTTTTCATGCAGAGGGTGGTATGTATGGAAAGAGCTGCCAGAGGAAGTGGTGAAGGCTGGTACAATTGCAACATTTAAAAGACATTTGGATAGGTATATGAATTGGAAGGGTTTGGAGGGATATGGGCCGGGTGTTGTTAGGTGGGACTAGATTGGGTTGGAATATCTGGTCGGCATGGACAGGTTGGATCGAAGGGCCTGTTTCTGTGCTGTACATCTCTATGACTTTATGATATTGCCAATATGCCCCATAGTTGGCTTGGAATGAACCAGATGTATAAGTGATTTGGAGATGCCGATGTTGGACAGGGGTTTACAAAGTTAAAAATCACACAACACCAGGTTATAGCCCAACTGGTTTAATTGGAAGCACTAGTTTTCGCAGTGCTGGTCCTTCAGGTGATTGTCCACCCAACCACCTGATGAAGGAGCAGAGCTCCAAAAGCTAGTGCTTCCAAATAAATCTGTTGGACTATAACCTGGCATTTGTGTGATTTTTAACAGATGTATAAGAACTTAGAACGGTGCTTACTTTGACTGCAGCAGCACCACACTGTGGGTGGAGTACAGTTGGATGTTTGACTCTTGGTAACCAGAAAGTATTACAATATTATCTGGCTGTGCCAGAAGCTACAATGGTGCTTCCTTCTGGTATTTTGAGTGTATTATGTAGATGGGATTTTGCAGATGAGGGTAATGTGACTATCATCCAATCAATCTCATTAATTCTTTAATAAAAGCAAAATACAGTGGAGATCTGAAACAAACACAGAGAATGCTGGATAAACTCAGCAAGTCTGGCAGCATCGATGAGTTAACATTTCAAGTCCATCATAGAATCCCTGCAGTGGGGAAACAGGCCCATTGGCCCAACCAGTCCACACCGACCCTCTGAAGAGTAACCTATCCCGATGCATTCCCCTCCCCTGTTATCCTACATTTGCTCTTGATTAATGCACCTAACCTACACATCCCTAAACAATACGGGAAATTTAGCATGGCCAATTCACCTAACCTGCACATCTTTGGATTGTGGGAGGAAACTGGAGCACTGATGCAGACACAGGGAGAATGTGCAACCTCCACACAGACAGTCGCTTCCAAGGCTGGGATTGAACCCAGGCCCCTGGTACTATCAGGCAGCAGTGCCAACCACTGAGCCACTGTGCAGTGGGGTTATGGGGATGGGATCAGGGGCTGGGTCTGAGTGCAATTCTGTTCAGTGTGTTGGTGCAAACTTGATGGGCCAAATGGCCTCTTTCCGCACTGTAGAGGTTCCATAACTCGAGATGCATCACTGTCAAATTTTTCACAGAATAATTTAACTTAATCAATGCCAATCTTTGTATTATTTTACTGGAAACATGAAATACTTTACAACATATAGATAGATAAATCCCTGGGACCTGGTCAAGTGGTTCCCAGAACTTTATGGAAAGCTAGGGAAGAGATTGCTGGGCCTCTTGCTGAGCTATCTGTATCATTGATAACCACGAACGAGATGCTGGAAGATTGGAAGTTAGTTAACGTGGTGCCACTATTTAAGAAAGGTGGTATAGAAAAGCCAGGGAACTATAGACCGGTGAGCTTGACACCAGTGGTGAATATATTGTTGGAGGAGATTCTGAGGGGCAGGATTTACATGTATTTGGTAAGGCAAGGACTGATTAGGGAGAGTCAATATGGCTTTGTGAGTAGGAAATCAGGTCTCACTAATTTGATTCAGTTTTTTGAAGAAGTGACAAAGAGGATTGACAAATGCAAAGGGATAGATGTCTGTATGGAGGTCAGTAAAGCTCTTAACAAAGTTCTGCATGGTAGCGTGATTAGTAAGGTTAGATCACATGGGATCTAGAGGGAGCCAGCCAATTGGATTAAAAATTGGCTAGAAGGTAGGTGGTGGTGGAAGGATGTTTTTTGGACTGGAGGCCTGTGACCAGCAGTGTGCCACAAGGATCAGTGCTGGGTCCACTGCTTTTCATTATATACATAAATGATTTGGGTGTCAAACAGGAGGTATGGCTAATAAGTTTGCAGATGACACCAAAGTTGGTGGTGTAGTGAACAGTGAAGAAGTTTATGTCAGAGTACAATGGGGCTTTGATCCGATGGGTCAGTGGGCTGAGCAGTGGTAGATGGAGTTTAATTTAGGTAAATGTGAGGTTTTGCATTTTGGAAAGACAAATCAGTGCAGGACTTATATATATAATGGTAGGGTCCTGGGGAGTGTTGCCAAACAAAATGACCTAGGAGTGCAGGTGTGTAGTTCCTTGAAAGTGGAGTCGCAGTTAGACAGGGTGGAAAATAAAGCGTTTGTTGGTCAAAACATTGAGTATAGGATTTGGAAGGTCATGTACTGGACATTGGTGAGGGCACTTTTTAAAGACTGCAATTCTAGTCTATAGGAAGGATGTTGTTAAACTTGAGAGGGTGCAGGAAAGGTTACAAGGGTGTTGCTGGCACTGGAGGATTTGAGCTACAGGGAGAGGCTGAACAGGCTGGGGGTTTTTCCCTGGGGCATTGGAGACTGAAGAGTAACCGTATGAAGGTTTATAATGTTTCAAAGGGCATGGATAGTGTGAATTAATGAGGTCTTTTTCCTAGGGTGGGGGAATCCAAAACTAGAGGACATAGATTTTAGGTGAAAGGGAAAGATTTAAAAAGGATCTAAGGGTTTCATGCACAGGCTGGTGCACATCCAGAAGGAATTGCCAGAAGAAATGGTGAATGTGGGTATAATTACAACAGTTAAAAGATGGGTACAAAGTTTAGAGAGATATGAGCCAAGTGCTGGCAAATGGGACTAGGTCATATCAGAATGCCTGGTCAGTGCAAACAAGTTGGATGAAAGGGTCTGTTCTGTGTTGTTTGACTCTATGATAGTTAGAAATGATATTGGACCAGAAAGTGTTGAATCTGAGTGGGTAGAGTTGAGGAACCTCAGGAGAAAAGACTCTGATGGGTGTTGTGTACAGACCTCCAAGCAATAGTCAGGATATGGGGCAGAAAATAAATCAAAGGTATGAAATATAGACGCTATTACAATAATCATCAGAAACTTCAATATGCCGGTGGGCTGGGAAAATCAGGTTGATAGCAGATGCCAAGCAAAGGAATTTGCGGAATGGCTGTGAGGTTTTCTTTATCGTAGAGCCCACTAGTAAACAGCCAGTTCTGGATTTGGTCAAACGTAATGTGGCAGATTTGATGAGAGAGCTGAAGGTGAAGGAACCCTTACTGGGGCATTGACCATAATAAGATAGATTCACCCTGCTGTTTGAGAGGGAGAAGTTGGAATCAAATGGAACAGGATTACAGGTGAGTAAAGGGAAGTGCAGAGACATGAGAGAGGAGTTGGCCAGAGCTGATTGGAGGGGGATTCTGGATTAGTGGTGCTGGAAGAGCACAGCAGTTCAAGCAGCATCCGAGGAGCAGTAAAATCGACGTTTCGGGCAAAAGCCCTTCATCAGGAATAAAGGCAGAGAGCCTGAAGCGTGGAGAGATAAGCTGGAGGAGGGTGGGGGTGGGGAGAAAGTAGCAAAGAGTACAATAGGTGAGTGGGGGAGGGATGAAGGTGATAGGTCGGGGGGGGGAGGGTGGAGTAGATAGGTGGAAAAGAAGATAGGCAGGTAGGACAAGTCATGGGGACAGTGCTGAGCTGGAAGTTTGGAACTAGGGTGAGGTGGGGGAAGGGGAAATGAGGAAACAGTTGAAGTCCATATTGATGCCCTGGGGTTGAAGTGTTCCGAGGCGGAAGATGAGGCGTTCTTCCTCCAGGCGTCTGGTGGTGAGGGAGTGGCGGTGAAGGAGGCCCAGGACCTCCATGTCCTCGGCAGAGTGGGAGGGGGAGTTGAAATGTAGGGCCACGGAGCGGAGTGGTTGATTGGTGTGGGTGTCCCAGAGATGTTCCCTGAAGCGCTCTGCTAGGAGGCGTCCAGTGTCCCCAATGTAAAGGAGACCGCGTCGGGAGCAACGGATACAATAAATGATATTAGTGGATGTGCAGGTAAAATGTTGATGGATGTGGATGGTTCCTTTAGGGCCTTGGATGGAGGTGAGGGAGGAGGTGTGGGTGCAGGTTTTGCAATTCCTGTGGAGGCAGGGGAAGGTGCCAGGATGGGAGGGTGGGTTGTAGGGGGGGCGTGGACCTGACCAGGTAGTCATGGAGGGAATGGTCTTTGCGGAAGGCGGAAAGGGGTGGGGAGGGAAATATATCCCTGGTGGTGGGGTCTGTTTGGAGGTGGCGGAAATGTCAGCGGATGATTTGGTTGATGCGAAGGTTGGTAGGATGGAAGATGAGCACCAGGGGCGTTCTGTCCTTGTTACGGTTGGAGGGGTGGGGTCTGAGGGCGGAGGTGCGGGATGTGGACGAGATGCGTTGGAGGGCATCTTTAACCACGTGGGAAGTGAAATTGTGGTCTCTAAAGAAGGAGGCCATCTGGTGTGTTCTGTAGTGGAACTGGTCCTCCTGGGAGCAGATACGACGGAGGCGGAGGAATTGGGAATACGGGATGGCATTTTTTGCAAGAGGTAGGGTGGGAAGAGGTGTAATCCAGGTAGCTGTGGGAGTCGGTGGATTTGTAAAAAATGTCAATGTCAAGTCGGTCATCATTAATGGAGATGGAGAGGTCCAGGAAGGGGAGGGAGGTGTCAGAGATGGTCCAGGTAAATTTAAGGTCAGGGTGGAATGTGTTGGTGAAGTTGATGAATTGCTCAACCTCCTCGTGGGAGCACGAGGTGGTACCAATGCAGTCATCAATGTAGCGGAGAAAGAGGTGGGGAGTGGTGCCAGTGTAATTACGGAAGATCAACTGCTCTACGTAGCCAACAAAGAGACAGGCATAGCTGGGGCCCATACGTGTGCCCATGGCTACCCCTTTGGTCTGGAGGAAGTGGGAGGATTTGAAGGAGAAATTGTTAAGGGTGAGGACCAGTTCGGCCAAACAAATGAGAGTGTCGGTGGAAGGGTACTGTTGGGGACGTCGGGAGAGGAAAAAACGGAGGGCTTGGAGGCCCTAGTCATGGCGGATGGAGGTGTAGAGGGATTGGATATCCATGGTGAAGATGAGGTGTTGGGGGCCGGGGAAACGGAAGTCTTGGAGGAGGTGGAGGGCATGGGTGGTGTCTCGAACGTATGTGGGGAGTTCCTGGACTAGGGGGGATAGGACAGTGTCGAGGTAGGTAGAAATGAGTTCAGTGGGGCAGGAGCATACTGAGACAATGGGTCGGACAGGGTGGTCAGGCTTGTGGATCATGGGAAGGAGGTAGAACTGGGCAGTGTGGGGTTCCCGGACTATGAGGTTGGAAGCTGTGGGTGGGAGATCTCCTGAGGTGATGAGGTTCTGTACGGTCTGGGAGATGATGGTTTGGTGATGGGGGGTGGGGTCATGGTCGAGGGGGCGGTAGGAAGAGGTGTCCTCGAGTTGGCGTTTGGCTTCAGCGGTGTAGAGATCAGTGTGCCAGACTACCACTGCGCCCCCTTTATCTGCTGGCTTGATGGTGAGGTCGGGATTGGAGCAGAGGGATTGGAGGGCTGCGCGTTGTGAGGGTGAGAGGTTGGAGTGGGGGAGGGGGGTAGACAGGTTGAGGCGGTTAATGTCCTGGCGGCAGATGGAAATGAAGAGGTCGAGGGCAGGAAATAGGCCAGCGCGGGGTGTCCATGTGGATGCAGTGTGTTGGAGGTGGGCAAAGGGGTCCTCGGAAGGTGGGCGGGACTCCTGATTGTGAAAGTAAGCTCGGAGGAGGAGGCGGCGGAAGAAGTGTTCGACATCACGGTGTGTATTAAATTCATTGATGCATGGATGGAGGGGGATGAAGGTGAGTCCTTTGCTGAGGACAATTCGTGAGTCCTCAGTGAGGGGGAGGTCTGGAGGGATGGTGAAAACTCGGCAGGGCTGGGAACTGGGACCTGGTGTGGGTGTTGAGCTGGGAGTGGGGTCGGAGCCTGTAACTGGAGTGGGTGTGATGGTGGGGAGAACGGGGGTGAAGCCATGAGCAGGGGTGGTGTTCCCCTCAGGGTTCTGGGGGGCAGGGATGATGACAGTGGGATCTGTGGGGGGGCGTGTCAGCAGAATACAGGTGAGTGGCGTTGGTGGGGGCGGAAATGGTGGCAGACACGGCAGTAGAGGTGGCGGACGTCACTGAGTGTGTGACATCAGCGATGATATGAGGGGCGGAAGTGATGTCACGTGTGATGCATGAGGAATTGTGAGGGGCACAAGTGGCTGTGGGAGCGGCCATGATGGGGGCGGAAGTGACATAATCAATCAGCGTGGGGGTGCCAGCTGCACCGGCCACATGGCTAATGGCGCCCGAGCAGTTCCAGAGGCCGGGGGAATCTTCTGGAATGTTTGAGGAGCGCTGGTTATGGAGGTGGGTAGATAAAAGTTTGTTGTACTTACAGTTTTTGATGTTTGAGATGGAATTGAAATACTGTTTGTTGAGAGTATGAATTCTCCTGAGGATGTAGTACAGAGTGGGTCCTTTGCAATTCTGAGAGAGTGTGGCCCTCAGCTGAGGCAGGGCTGACTGTAGAGAGGTTAGGTGCCGGCGCATTGCTGCAAGCGTGGAGGGGAGGATCTTGAAGAACCGTTGCTGGTGTTTTTGAATCTGTAGTCTGTACTGTTTGTCCTGTTCGGGTCTGAACTCTGCTGGTTTAAAGGAGGTCCGGAGTCTGTGTGGGATGAGTTGGTTACGGAGGCAGGCACTGAGGAAGCAAAGGTGGCTGTGGTAGCGAGTTTGTTTCAGGACATGGTTGAAGAGCTTCAGGGCAGAGGAAATGACCTGGGAGTTGCAGTGGGAGAGGGACTCCCTGAGATTCTTGTAGAGAGAGGAGGAAAACTTCTTCAAGGCAGGCATCCTTGCAAGAGGATTCACAATAGGGTTAAAATCAACTAGGTAAAAACAATGACTGCAGAAGCTGGAAACCAGATTCTGGATTAGTGGTGCTGGAAGAGCACAGCAGTTCAGGCAGCATCCAAGGAGCAGTAAAATCAACGTTTCGGGCAAAAGCCCTTCATCAGGAATAAAGGCAGAGAGCCTGAAGGGTGGAGAGATAAGCTAGGGGAGGGTGGGGGTGGGGAGAGCCTAGCAAGGAAGTTGGTGGAGCAGCAATAGCAGGAGTTTTGGCACATAGTGAGTCATATCTCACTCCACAATTCCTTTTCAAAAGAATTGGGAGGAGGCAGAAGTATAAAGTTTACGACCTTGAACAAGACTTGACATTAAAAGATTCCCATGTTGATGCCGTGGATTAGCCCAGGTAAATGCATGGGGTGGAGGTGCTGGCTCAGGGCGGGATGGTCCTCAGAGGGTCGATACAGACCCAATGGGCCGAATGGCCTCTCTTCTCACTGTGGGGATTCTATGCTTCTAATGCCCCCACTCCAGCCCACCTCTCTTATACTTCGTAAGTTCACAACTTTGTAAATGTCCAGTTAAGTCAATTGAGGATGAGCTCTATTTTTGGGAAGAGAAATTGAATGTGTACCTGGTTAGGCACTTGGTTGAGGGCTATAAGAATCATTGAGTTCATTTAGTGCGAGAATGTGCACATTGGCTCCTAAGCGTCTGGAACATGGATAATATGTCATGTGAAGCAAAGAATGGATAAATTGAACAGTCAGTGTAACAGCTTACACTGGAGTCTTGCATGTTTTATCTTCCTGGAATTTAAACTGGAGATTAAATAGATTTGGTAAATTCAACAAAAGTATAGATTGAAAGTTGTTGCTGAAAGGAATGATGAGCAGGCATGTTAGGGCAAGCTTTTTTCTGATTATTTCTTATGTCCTTGAAACTTAACATTGATGCTAATCTTCTTCATGACCCCCAAATAATTTCCCGTATTGACCACTAATTTTCAATGGTTTTTCAACTCATCTTCTTGTTTGATGATTTTGTTTTGTTGTCAGTTTCCTAAGCTTCACCGAATGTTGTGTCACTGCCCGTAGAGCTGAAGAAAAGTCATATCAGACTTGAAATGTTAAGTCTGTTTCTCTCTCCACAGCTATTGGCAGACCTGCTGTGTTTCTCCAGCATTCTCCGTTTTCTGTTTCAGATTTCTGGTATCTGCATTATTTTGCTTTAAACTGCAACATCTGTCTGTTTGTGTCTGCAAAAGGATTGCCTCCTGTTGATCAGGTATCTCACGGAATCATATTCCGTTATTGAGCTGATGGCAGCAATTCCTCGATTCATACAATCATACAGTACAGAAAGGGTCCTTCGGCCCATTGAGTTTATACCACCTGCACTAGTCCCAGTTTTCCACACTAGACCCAGAGCCTTGAATGTTATGACACCTCAAATGTTCATCCAAGTACTTTTTAAAGGTTGTGAGTCCACCTGCCTTGACTATACTCTTGGGTTGTGCTTTCCGACTCCCACCACTTTCTGGATGAAAATATCTTTCCTCAAATCACCACTAAAGCTCCTGTCTTTCATGTTAAAAATAGGCTTCCTTGTTTTTAACCCTTCAACTAAGCTGCTTTCTATCCAACCCTGTTCATTCCCGTCATAATCTTATACACCTCAGTCAGGAGACATCCTTGACATACTCTGCGCCAAAGAAAACAACCCTCTTTGAAACGTCTGCTCCTGTTGTGCATTCTAACATCATGCTCGAGCTTTTAGTTAACAGCCGTCTTAGGAATTCAGTAACAAAAAATAAATTGCTGGAAAAGCTCAACTGGTCTGGCAGCATCTGTGGAGAGAAATCAGAGTTAACCTTGAAGTCAGAATTCAGTACCTTGTTTTTGGATATGCAGCAGTTACCAGCTGATTAACCATAGCAAGATATCGTTTAAAATTTGGAATGGACATGCCATGGATTAGCCAAGGTAAATGCAGGGTTACAAAAATGGAGTGGGGATTGAAAGTTCACCTAATGGATCCTTCTACTCATATGGTGCCCTAGGCAATGAATAGACAACTCAAACCTTTTATTAAGTGTTAACATTTTCTCTTGTGTACAATTTAAAACTCCTCTAGTGTTTCCTTCAAAAAATTCCCATGGAGTAAATTGTTGCCCAGGTGACATATGACTTCAAAACTCTGTCAAAGGTTTCGCATGGCTGTTTGGAAAATTTTCTACATTTACTTTACACCAAATTGTAAATGATTAAAGTAAGATCTTCAAAACGGAGATTGTTAGCAATTTGACTTCTCGTCGAAGTCACCCCCCATTGATGCCATCTGATCTTGGGCCGTGGAAAATCATGTCTCATGTCCTTGATTGAGTTTTTTGAAGAAGTAACAAAGAGGAATGATGAGGGCAGTGTGGTGGACATGATCTATATGGACTTCAGGAAGGCATTCAACAAGGTTCCCCATGAAGACTGATTAGCAAGGTTAGATCCCATGGAATACAGGGAGAACTAGCCATTTGAACACAGCACTGGCTCGAAGGTAGAAGACAGAGGGTGATGGTGGAGAATTGTTTTTCAGACTGGAGGTCTGTGACCAGTGGAGTTCCACAAGAATCAGTGCTGTGTCCACTACATTTCATCATTTATGTAAGTGATTTGGATGTAAGCTAGGAGGTATAGTTAATAAGTTTACGGATGACACCAATCAGATAGGCCAATAGGCTGAGGAGTGGCAGATGGAGTTTAAGTTAGATAAATGCTAGGTATTGCATTTTGGGAAAGCAAATCTTAGCAGGACTTATACAATTAATGGTAAGGTCCTAGGGAGTGTTGTTGAACAAAGAGACCTTGGAGTGTAGGTTCATAGCTCCTTGAAAGTAGAGTCGCAGGTAGATAGGATAATGAAGAAGGCACCTGGTACGCTTTCCTTTATTGGTCAGAGCATTGAATATAGGAGTTGGGAGGTCATGTTGCAGCTGTACAGGACATTGGTTAGGCCACTTTTGGAATATTGCATGCAGTTCTAGTCTCCTTCCTATCAGAAAGATGTTGTGAAACTTGAAAGGGTTCAGAAAAGATTTACAAGAATGTTGCCAGGGTTCAAGGATTTGAGCTATAGGGAGAAGCTGAATAGACTAGGGCTGTTTTCCCTGGTGCGTCGGAGGCTGAGAGGTGACCATATAGAGGTTTATAAAATCATGAAGGGCACAGATAGCATAAATAGACAAAGTCTTTTCCCTGGAGTCAGGGAGTCCAGAACTAGAGGGCATAGGTTTAGGTTGAGGGGGGAAAGATATAAAAGAAACCTAAGAGGCAACTTTTTCACGCAGAGGGTGGTGCATGTATGGAATGAGCTGCCAGAGGAAGTGTTGGAGGCTGGTACAATTGCAACATTTAAAAGGCATCTGGATGGGTATATGAATAGGAAAGGTATGGAGGGATATGGGCCGGGTGCTGACAGGTGGGACGAGATTGGGTTGGGATATCTGGTCGGCATGGACGAGTTGGACCGAAGGGTCTGTTTCCCTGCTGTATATCTCTACTATTCTATGACTATGCTGGGGGAGAAAGGGTACAGACTAAGTGATCAGGATGTGAGAATGGCAGAACAATGATGTGTCTAACTGACCAACTGGAAAAATCAAAGGCAGACTGGGTGACTACTTTGCAGAACACTTCTGGACTATGCGCAAGCATGACCCTGACCTTCCTGTAGCTGGTCATTTTAACACAGCATCCTGCTCACATGCCTACTTGTTTGTCTTCAGCATGCTGTAATGCTCCAGTGAATCACAGTGCAAACTGGAGGAATAATATCTTACATTCAGACTAGACCCTTTACAATCTTCTGGACTTAATATTGTGTTCAACACCTTCAAATTATGAACCTGCTCCTATTCCTTCCCTTTCTTTTAGCTTTATTCCAATAACCAGTTTAAAGTTAATGATATATCTGCTAACAAATATATTTGCACTCAGAATGCATGATTGAGGTTATTGATCAGACCGAAAAAAACTTTTGTTTTTTTTTCTGGTAGAGATTCTTCACTTTTGTTGTAAGCTATATGTGCGAAATCATTTTTTTGTGGAACTTTGTAAGATGAAAGTTTATATCAGCCTAAGTTTATATTTGGTCATTTTATTTCAGTAGAGAAAATATACTCCTAGATTTGCAGGATATTGTTCATGCCTGCAAGTCTTTTCAGTGAAAAGGTACTAGTACGTTTTATAGAATCTTGTACTTTCCTTCCAAAATTTTCTATCTTCTCTGATGCTTTCTTTATATGCCTATGCTTAAGGAACTATATGGTCACTGAAAGTTTCCTAATCCAAGACTTTTCTGTCACTCTCAGTATTGCTCTATTCTGTTTATTTCAGTCTGTCCCAACAGCTGTATTGCTTTTACTAAGATAAGGTCTTCCTTAGATTACAATAAATCCGACAGGGATTCATCTGTGATGCTGACCACAATGTAGACTCATATTAATTAGCCTATAACTTTAGGGAGATTACTGAGTCATTGCTATGTTCATACAATAACTGGTGGAAGTATATACAGCTTTTTAAAAAAATCTTATTCTTTTGAAATTTTGATCAATCTCAATCAGCATCTCTCCATTGCAGAACATTGTTTTGCAAGGTGCTGTTCATTCAGTCCCAGAGATTAACCTTTACAAACCTTAAGACCATAATCATCTTCAATGATTATGTTTTGGATCACTTTTCCATCTTGACATTTAAACTGCATAGATCTCTGACAGCAATATTCATGTTGATATCTCCTCTGTAACAGCTTCAATCATTCCTTATTCCCTTTGATTGATAGTTCTATCCCCATTCTTACGTTAAGCTAAAATTTATGAATCAGTCTTGACAGATTATAGACAGATCTTGTTCGAACAACTCAAGATTTATTGTCAAACCCTTCTTTAATACAAACCAGTAATGGCCTGCAACTACAGATATATTTTCTTCACAAAAGTGACAAAAGAGTGAAAACAGGAGCTAACTACATGTATATATAAATTTTATTTCTCAAAAGAATAGGACTGAATTGAAATGGAGAGAAGTGACCATGATTATGTCACACTGGGCAGACCAGAGTTAGAAAGAGAAATCATGGCCCCCTTGTGCTTCTATTGTTCTGTCTCCTTTTAACCCCATGGTGGCCTTCCTTCACTGACCCATTCCATTGTCAAGTCAGGTCACAAATTGCCACGTCACTAATATCAGAGGTCAGGAAATGCCAGTCCATTGAGAGAGGAGATTGAGAAGCTTGGCTAATGCTTTATACTTTCCTCCTGCTCGGTCTGAATAAAACAACCACAGGATCAACATCAAATAGAAACAGAACAGTCCTCCCAGGAGGCAATCTAGGAAGGAGGGATTGGGGAATCTGGCATGTCTTGCATGGGCAATGATTATGTCATTTGACTTCTGGAGATGGATCACTGGATCTGAAATATTAACTGTTCCTCTTTTCACAGATGCTGCCATATGAGCTGAGTTTCTCCAGCAATTTCTGCTTTTGTGACATGATTGCTATTGGTCTTCCAATGAGTCTGTGACCTGAACACCACCCCTGGCATTTTGCATATTCTGCAAATCCCTCTTCCAAGCCCTGGAACAGGCATCAAAATGGATTAGAAACAAAACCAGAAATTGCTGGAAAAGCTCAGCTGGTCTGGCAACACCTGTGGAGAGAAATCAGACTTCACATTTCGGATTCAGTGACCCTTCCGCAGAACTGAAGGGTCAGTGGACCCGAAATGTTAACTCTGATTTCTCTCCACAGATGCTGCCAGACCCGCTGAGCTATTTCCAGCAACTTCTGTTTTTGCTTCTGCTTTAGAGCATCCGCAATTCTTTCAGTTTTATTTATCAGAATGTATTATTTTGTATATGGTACAGATCAAGTCATTCACAGCCACTTTAGACTAAGAGTCTTGAATGATATTCTAAACAGCATACTTTCTGGCTGTCTTTCTTTCTGGACTGAGTACAAAGCATGCAATACAAAAGCTAAAAGCCATTTGGAAATGGCAAAACCTCTGAATCACCTGACATTTACCAATTTGACAACAGATTCCTGCAAATAATCTAAACCACTGCCTTTCAATTCTCCGGTGCAATTTAGTCTCTGTTTATATTCTACATCTGTGCGCTTGAGTCAACATCTATGCTCATAACTCCAATGGACTTCACTGAATCTCTAGGGCTTAGGCAGCAGCCACAGTACAGCCCACATGTGTGGGTAGTAAAAGCAATAGAAAATACAAGAGAAATTTAAGTGTGTGCATCTCCTCAGAGACCATAATGTGAAGTACATGATTTTTTGTGTGTGTGTGTTGTTACTCTTCCAGCTTCCCTCTTATTGGAAAGTGTTTTTGCAGTGCACATTTTGTCATCCATAACGGCTGCATGTTATTGAAAAATATAAGATTTTGAAGATGCTTGACAGGATCAATGCTGGAAAGGATGTTTCCTCTCGTCAGGAAATCTAGAATGGTGAGGCACAGTTAAAAACATGTTTATTTACATTTAAGTGAGAGATGAGGAAACATAGAATATAAGAGCAGGAGTAGGCCATTCAGCCCTTTGAGTCTGCCCTGCTGTTTAATATGATCATGGCTGATCACCATGCTAAGTACCCTGTTCCCACTTTCTCCCCTTATCCTTTGATTCCTTTAGCCCTAGGAACTCTAACTACCTCCTCCTTGGAAACACTAAATGTCTTGGTCTGAACCGCTTTCTGTGGTAGAGAATTTCATCGGCCCACTACCGTGTGGGTGAAGAAATTTCCCCTCAGAACAGTTCTAAATGGTACATCCCGTACCCTTAGACTGTGACCCCTGTTTCTGGACTCTTTGTTACTGGAAAAGTCCTTCCAAAAATCCTGTTTTTTCCTGGTTTCTACAAGTTCTAGATTCATTAAGATCGATTACAGAAATAAGGATTTTATCTTACAGCTTTAATGCATGCTTCCTCAGTGCGAGTTAGCTATAATGTGATTGATGAATTTTGGATGTTGCTTGGATAATGCATAATTTCCACTGAACGGGAATAGCAATTTTCTATTAGCAAACTTCTACAACGCGATCTTCTCTAGCAGTTTTCCATAGCGTGATTTTTCTATAGCATGATGTAACAGAGGAATGCAACTGTCACGTTATACCAGAGCAATCCATATGAAGAGGGATGAAATGGTTTAGATCTGTATTTTCTGGAGACTAAAAGAAAGAGAAAGATCTAATTGAGAGATGTAAGAATCTAAGGGGATTGTCAAAATAGGTGAAGAAAGGATGTGTCCTCATTAGGGGCAATCTACATTGGTTATAGTATTTAGAATAAGAGGTGACAGGTTTAACACAGAGATAAGGAGAAATTATTTCTGTCAAAGGGTCATGAATTTATGAATTCACTCCTCTGGAGTATGGTGGATGTTGGGACCTTGAGTAATTCGAAGGAGGAGACAAATGTTTAATTACTAATGGGTTGAAGGGTTATGGAGAGTGGGCAGGAAAGTGGAGTTAGGGTTAAATGAGATCAGCAGTGATTAAATAAAATGGCAGAGCAGTTTTGAGGGGCTGAATTGCCTACTCCGATTTCTTATGTTCTACGCAAGTTCCCCCCTCATTCTTCTAACCTCCAGCAAATATAGTCCCAACTGATCCAGTCTTTTTTCATATGTCTGCTCTGTGAGCAAAGGAATCAGTTTGATCAATTTTGATTGCACGCCCTTCGTTCCCAAAAGAGATCAAAACTCCACCCAATATTCCAGGTGTGGTCCCACCATGGCACTGTATAATTTCAGCAAGACATCCTACAATGTACTTACATCCTCTTGCTTTGAAAGCCAATTCCTTCCTACGAAGGTGGGATTTCTATTTCCAAAGGGTCTTTAGTCTTGGGAATTCTCCGGGAGAAATGGAGGATTAGTTAGATTTTGTTTTGATTCACAAAGGAGTTGTGGATTGTGGGACCTTCAGGAAAGTGGATTTGCGGTCCCAAACAGATTAGTCATGATCTTGCTGAATAATGAAATAGACCCGAGGACTAGATAGCTTTTTTTTAATGTCATTTGTGTGACAAGAGTATTGCTGGCTGGTCAGCATTTATCATCCATCCCTAGTTATAGAATAATAGAGTCATAGAAATATACAGCATGGAAACTGAGTCTTTGGTTCAACTCGTCCATGCTGACTGGATATCTTACACTAATCTAGTCCCATTTGCCAGCACTTAGCCCATATCCCTCTAAGCCCTTCCTATTCATATACCCATCCAGATGCCTTTTAAATGTTGTAATTATACCAACCTCCACCACTTCCTCTGGCAGCTCATTTCATACACGCACCATCCTCTGCATGAAAAAGTTATCCTTGAGAAGTGAATGTGAACCGCCTTCTTGAATCGTTGTGGTCCACGTGCTGTAGCTCGACCCACAATGTCATTAAGGACAGAGTTCCATGATTTTGAACCAGAGACAGTGAAGGAACAGTGGTATATTTCCACATCAGGATGCAAAGTGACTTGGAGGGGAACCTGTTAGTGGTGATGTTCTCATGTATCTCACAGAGTCATAGAGATAACCAGCATGGAAACAGACCCTTCAGTCCAACTCGTCCATGCTGACCAGACATCCTAACCTAATCTAGTCCCATTTTCCAGCACCTGGCCCATGCCCCTCCATACCCTTCTTATTCATACATCCATCCAGATGCCTTTTAAATGTTGCAATTGTACCAGCCTCCACCACTTCCTCTGGCAGTTCATTCCATACATGTACCACCCTCTGCATGAAAAAGTTCCCCTTTGGGTGTCTTTTATATCTTTCCCCTCTCACCCTGAAGCTATGCCCTTTAATTCTGGACTCCCCCCACCCCAGGGAAAAGACTTTGTCTATTTATCCTATTCATGCCCCTCATGATTTTATATACTTCTGTAAGGTCACCCCTCAGCCTCTGACGCTCCAGGGAAAACAGTTCCAACCTGTTCAGCCTCTCCCTATAGCTCAAATCCTCCAACGTTGGCAACATCCTTATAAATCTTTTCTGAAAACTTGCAAGTTTCACAACATCTTTCCGATAGGAAGGAGACCAGAATTGCACATAATATTCCAACAGTGGTCTAACTAATGTCCTGTACAGCCGCAACATGACCTCCCAACCCCTGTACTCAATACTCTGACCAATAAAGGAATGCATACCAAATACCTATCTGCTGCCCT
This sequence comes from Chiloscyllium plagiosum, assembly GCF_037043375.1. Classification (NCBI taxonomy): domain Eukaryota; kingdom Metazoa; phylum Chordata; class Chondrichthyes; order Orectolobiformes; family Hemiscylliidae; genus Chiloscyllium; species Chiloscyllium plagiosum. The sequence goes on from NW_028270177.1 coordinate 17,320,475, forward strand.
TGTCCTTCTAGATGGAAGTGGTTGTGGGTTTGTCTATGGAGCCTTGATGACTTTCATAATGCATCTTGTAGATGGTACACCCTGCGGCTACTGAGTGTCGATGGTGGAAGGAATGCTGTTGAATGTGGTGTCAGTCAAGGCTGCATTGACCTGGATGGTGTCAAGCTTATTGAGTGTTGTTGGAGCTGCACCCATCCAGGCAAGTGGAGAGTATTCTATCACACTCCTGACTTGTGCCTTGTAGATGATGGACAGGCTTTGGGGAGTCAGGAGGTGAGTTACTCACCGCAGTATTCCTAACCTCTGATCTGGTCTTGGAGTTGCTGGACTATAAGGCTGGCTCAATTCAGTTTCTGGTCAATGATGTTCCTATTTCTTAAGACCTCATAACATTTTATACTTTACTGAGGAACAGCAACAACTTAAAAATCATAGAATGGTTACAATTAGAGGCCAGTTATCCCATCGGGCCATAATGACTTTTGCAAGATCAATTCACCGAGTGCTCTGAGTCTCTACTCTTTTCCTGTTGCCCTATCTTTTTGGATAATGATTCAACTTTATTTTGCATGTTGTGGTTGAATCTTCCTCCTCTGCACTGTAAGGCAGAACATTCTGGATCCTAGTGACTCGCTGTGTAAAAGGGTTTTCCTTGCCATTGTTCGTTGTATTGCCAATCATCTTGAGCAGCTTATCAACTCTGACTGGATCCTTCCTGATTAACTCCTTCCGTGTACATTGTGATCCCACAGCAGAAATTTCCTGAAAAAAGAGGAGTCGCAAATTGAGACAGAATGGAAGAATGTCTAATGTGAGGGTGAGGGGTGGGAGCTGGTTTGGGGAGGGGTGGGGGTGGGGTGCAAAGGAGAATGATTGAAATTTCCAGCTGATGAAAGAAATCTTTTGAAAGGAAAAATTGAGACAGAGGATTATAGATGTAGAGTTTAATGGTATCAAGATGAGTCTCTGAGGAGGCTGTGAGCTAGTTATGTGTTAGAAGGTTGGAACCAGAGCAGCTCAGAGCAGAGAGTTCAGCTGCAATACCATCATGTATATATGATTAATAAATATTGCATTAAGTAACATAGCAGTTTGGCCTGCACCTGTATGAAAAAGAGAGGAACCCAGACTAAAATCGAGATTGTGAAAAGGTCAGGGAACAATTGATTCCTCAGTTTACAGGCAGAAAGTAAAGTCTGGTGAACATCAGGGTAATGGACCCACACATGTCAAAGTCAATAAGAACATCGGCAGGGGGATTCTGAATCAGTTACAGTTTATGGAGGGAGGGAATTGAGAGGCTGCCCAGGAGAGCATTAGATAAATCAACCATTTAGTTGATAAAAGTATGGGTTAGAAGCTTGGTGGCTGTGGGGGAGACGTAAGAGCAGAGGTGGAAGATGATGCCATTAGTTACAGGATGGATGTGGGGAAAGAATCTCTGCTCACAGTCAAGCAACACACCAAGATTCGTTTTACCATAGCCTGGGGAGGCAGCTGTGCAAGTTGATGGAGTTTGGAAAAATTGATTTGTTAATTATATAAAGTCATGCCTGTACATGTTTTCCCCTCCAGCCTGATACTTTGTCAAAGTTCAACCTTAGGCTTCCAAACCCATTGCTGCTCTCCACTGGGGCTACTGTGTCTTAGATCTTGTTACTATTTTTTCCCATTAGCCACTTTGCTGCTCTCATTCCAATTTCAGTAGTTAGCCCCTGGTGTTTTCTTCGCGTACCTCTCACAGTGCTTCACCTCTGCTGCTTTGCCTTATAATCTGATCCTCTTTGGGGCATTGCTGTGGAGTTTCACACTGCTTAATGAACTCTCATGACAGAGCTTCCTGCTTTCAGGCTTCACTCCCTCTTCTGCCATCCTCACACCGTTCTGCGCCACCCTGAGACTGTTTTCCAACCCCGATCACAATTCTTCCTCAAGAAAAGGAGAATTACTTTTATATAGCACCGTTCATGAGTGCTGAATGTCCCAAAGCATCTGACAGTGCAGTCTCTGTTGTAATGTCAGAAAAATGGCAACAAACGCTTGTACACCAACCTCATACAAATAGCAATATCTAGCTCATAAAGACTTTTGTAATGTGCATTGAGGGATAAGGACACATGAGATAACTCCTCTTAGAAATTGTGCCATGGAATCTTTTCTATCCAGAGGGCAGATAGGACCTTTGCTCTAAGATTTCTTTCAAGAGATAGAATTGCTGAAAGTTTCAATCATAAGACAATTCAGGTAATGGTATTTGAAACCACACCTTTCTGAAGTTGAGGAGAGAGTACATAAGAACATCAGAAAAAGGAGCAGGGGGAGGCCATCTGGCCCATCGGGTCTGCTATGTCATTCAATAAGATCACGGCTCATCTTTTCATGGAGGTAGCTCCACTTACCTGCCTGCTCACCACACACTCTTCGTTCCTTTACTATTCAAAAATCAAAATGCCTTGAAAACATGCCACGGGGTAGCCTCCACTGACACACTGGACTGGGCAGGGCAGTAACTTCAATTGAGTCACAGCTGACTCACATCCTTTCCAATGGTGACCTCTGCTGCTGCTTCCAGTGATGGCCCTCACGTGGACCTGGCCCCTTGTTGTTGATTGACAGCTACTCTTCCAGACAGTGTGGTGTTTGATTCTAGAATGAATGAAATAACATAAACCTCAGTAAACACAATACTGCTAATGAATTTTGTGGTTTGCCCTTAACTGATTGGAATCCAAGTAATTCACTTAACCCCTTCTGGCCTAGTTAGTACAGGTGAGTAGATTTAATTATATGTATGGCTAACTAATTCGAATCAAGCAAATTCACTTCATCCTATGCGACTCTGTTAATACATCCAACAGATTCATTATATCAAGGCTGGCAAGTCAATGGAATCCACCAAATTATTATGTGTTGCTGAGTGAATAAACCAGTTAATTAATTGTATTATGTGTTGGAAAGTCAATGGAATCCAGTGAATTAATGCATTGCTAAGTGAGTGGAATTCATGAAAGTCATATCATAATGTGTGGCTGTGTGGATAAAAGCCAAAAATTCCAACTTGATGCAGCTGGCTGTGATTATTAAATATCACAGTGCCATCATAATATTCCTCTTGCTAAATGTCTAGATTCATGTGCTACTTAAAAACTCTATTTCAAAATATTCAATTATTCAAACCCTCTAAATGGTAACCACTCTCCAAATCAACATCCCTCCCAGATGCCGCATGCTCGCACTTACACCACACCACACCCAGTTCTCTTCTAAACACTGTGTCCTCCAAATTTCCAATGGCAACATGAAGTTAATTCTAGGAGGTTGATATATAGATGGTTGGCATCAGAAACCTATATAATCTGTGAGATTATATGTAGATACTGTATTTGCATGTAGCATCAGTGAACTGTCTTGGTTGGTGATTGATGATCTAAAACACATCAAGTCAGTCAGGATTCTATAGCTCACTTTTGCCAGTTTAATTATTTGTCCCTACAAATTGTCCTTGCCAATCCCTCTTTCCTCTTTATTTACGACCATCTCTGATTCCCCCTCAGTTCCCTTTCTTTCACTCCCCTCGCGAGCTTTCTATCTTCTGCTCACCTTCCTCTCAATTTCTGTCTCCATTTTATTCCTATTTTTCTTTCTACTCTTGTCCCTCAACATCTCTTTCCTTTATTACCATAAAATAATGAAGCAAAGTGCTGTGGACAAAAGTTAGTTATGTTTGATTAGGAATACCCATTGTGATGCATTTATTGGCTGTCTCTAGTTGACTTGTAAAGATGGTGATGGGTGTTCTCTTCAAACTTTATCATCTTTGTGCGAATGATATTTCCATAACTGTGATTGGAAGTCATTCTTAAGATATTGACCCAATGACAATGAATGAATGAATGCCAGTATTTGCCCATGAAAGGACGGTATATAAATTAGAGGGGAGTTTGAAGGTGCAGTGCAGAATTTACTGCTCTTCTCTTATTTTTGCAAATAAGAAAAAAAATATTTTGCCATTGAAGGATGGGGAGTAAGTTGTAATCACAATCAATCCTCCAGTAGGAAACAATTGTAAATGGCTCTGTATTAGCATTCCATTGTTTACAGCTTTTCTAGTTTTACTTTCTGGTGAGACCATCAGATGGGGTCATCCCAACTAGGAAATGGATTAAGCCTCCACAAGTTCATGACAGGAGCCAGACCAGGCCACTTGAAATCCGGGTCCTTCTCAGTCCATTCAGAAGATCTGGGCTCAGCAAACTTTTATGCCCATCAATATTACCTTTTTAGATGGTGTTGAGCCTCCTACATGAAAGGCTGTAATCCATACCTTGTAGGTCTGTTCATGGTTCTATTGGGGAGAGAGGTTTCCAGGAGTTTGACCCAACGACAATGAAGAGACAGTGATATATTTCCATATCAGGATGGTGAGTGGCTTGGAGGTGAACTTGCAGTTAGTCATTTTCCCATGCTGCTCTTGTGCCTCTTGATGTCAGAGGTCATGGGTTTGGAAGGTACTTTTGATGGAGCCTTGGTGAAGTGAAATGGTGAAAACATTCTAATCTACAACATACTACAAGCCAGATGCGATCTTAACTTGGAGAAATAAAAGTTATGCATTGCTTTTGTCAAAGGGGAGGAAATAAAATGATGGCGACCAGAATTTACAGCAATCTTTTCAATTACTAACAGCACCAAAATCAAAGCTAAATAACTCAGTTGGAGAGAAGTATCTCATGATTTCTTACCGTTCTAGTTGTAATACGAATATTGCAAAGTTTTACTTCGCAAAAATGATCTTTTCAAACATTATGATAGAAAGTGTGCACCTGGTCAGGTCCACGCCCCCCTACAACCCACCCTCCCATCCTGGCACTTTCCCCTGCCACTGGAGGAACTGTAAAACCTGCGCCCACACCTCCTCCCTCACCTCTATCCAAGGCCCTAAAGGAGCCTTCCACATCAAAGTTTTACCTGCACATCCACTAATATAATTTATTGTATCCGTTGCTCCCGATGTGGTCTCCTCTACATTGGGAGACTGGGCGCCTCCTAGCAGAGCGCTTTAGGGAACATCTCCGGGACACCCACACCAATCAACCATACCGCCCCGTGGCCCAACATTTCAACTCCCCCTCCCACTCTGCCGAGGACATGGAGGTCCTGGGCCTCCTTCACCGCCACTCCCTCACCACCAGATGCCTGGAGGAAGAACGCCTCATCTTCCGCCTCGGAACACTTCAACCCCGAGGCATCAATGTGGACTTCAACAGTTTCCTCATTTCCCCTTCCCCCACCTCACCCTAGTTCCAAACTTCCAGCTCAGCACTGTCCCCAAGACTTGTCCGGACTTGTCCTACCTGCCTATCTCCTTTTCCACCTATCCACTCCATCCTTTCCTCCCTGACCTATCACCTTCATCCCCTCCCCCACTCACCTATTGTACTCTATGCTATTTTCTCCCCACCCCCACCCTCCTCTAGCTTATCTCTCCACACTCCAGGCTCACTGCCTTTATTCCTGATGAAGGGCTTTTGCCCGAAACGTCGATTTCGCTGCTCCTTGGATGCTGCCTGAACCGCTGTGCTCTTCCAGCACCACTAATGCAGAATATAGTTATAAGGGGGATGAAGTTTAGTCAGAGGTTAATTACTTTCATGCTCCAGGATATTGCCATCTGCTGGACTTTTTTTTTAGCTTAATGTCAAAGACAAACCTGCTGATTGATCTTGTGATATGAGTTGCTGAGGGCTCCTTGCAAGTGTCTGAGCCCTCACTTCTATCCCAGAGATGCAAAGATCCCTAGTAAATAAATTTACTCGTTGTATTCTATTGCTAAGTCAGTAAATATTTTAGATATAGTTGGCCTGTTCCTGTCTGCGGTCCTCATTAAAACCCTGGCAAAAACATCATGAAAGTACCATTATTGTCAGATGCTATTATATGACCATTTCAGCCACAATGAAGATCTGTTTCCCTGAGCAACAAATCCGAGGGTGTCCTGATGCTCTCTTCTCCCAGAACTCTGCTGCGCCATGAAGTATTCCAATTGGTGTGATGACTGTTTCATCGATTCAAGTTTAAAGCAGGCCTTGTTAGAAGCTGTATCATGTGAAATTGGAATTTTCAGTCTTAAGAGCTATAAGCAGGGAGGCAGGCTAAAGGAAAGCACCAATATTGACAGACAAAAGAATCCTGAGAGAATAGCAGACTGCAATTTCAGATGCTGGAGTGTGAGGCAATGCATTAACAGTATGCACATAATTACTTCATGATACTCCCTTTTAATTTATATCTCATAATATTTTTGCCAATTTCTGTAACTTACTCAAAAAATATACGTACAGATTATTATATTGTGCACATTCAGAGAAATGTGGAGATCGTAAAATATTTCTTACACTTTTCTAGAAACATATATTTCTTTTAAATTAGATTTTAAATGTGCAATGTAAATAGAATATGTCACCGTTTTGCAGTAACATAGTGATGAATATATCCATTAGGGTGGCTGTCCATAACTTACAAGTGACAAAATGACCCGGTAAGCTTCGTGTGTAAAGAAATTTATCATATCGTGCTACCGGCCATGACGACTGCTCAATTTATCATCTTGTCACATGCATCAGACATAAGTGCCTGTAGCTCAGTCTAAATGGAAAATATAATCAGAATCTCCAGCGCTAATTGAAATAATAAACCACCAATGTTTATGAATGCACAATACGTAGCAGAGTCAGGACATTTTCCAGGATAGTAATGTTACTGTAAACTTGGTTAGCCTTGAATGTTTGTTTCTGGAAGAAAGGTAGTATCTGCTCAAGTGAAACAGTGCTCGTGTCTTCTTCTTGTCATTTGATGGTGATAGCAGCAGGAATTACTTCAGTTAACAGCAATGCCTATGAATCTAACCTACTTCTCCCCATGCTGTTTTCTTTCACTTAATGGGAAGGTTCTAGGGAATGTTGCTGAACAAAGGGAGCTTGGAGTGCAGGCTCTTTGAAAGTGGAATCGCAGGTAGATAGGATAGTGAAGAAGGTGTTTGGTCTGCTTTCCTTTATTGGTCAGAGTATTGAGTACAGGAGTTGAGACAATATGTTGCAGCTGTACATGTCACTGATTAGACCACTTTTGGAGTATTGCGTGCATTCTGGTTTACAAAGATGTTGCCAGGGTTGGAGGGTTTGAGCTATAGGGAGAGGTTGAATAGGTTGAGGATGTTTTCCCTGGAGCATCGGAGGCTGAGGGGTGATCTTATAGAGGCTTATAAAATCATGAGGGGCATGGACAGGATAAATAGACAAGATCTTTTCCCTGGGGTGGGGTAGTCCAGAACTAGAGGGCATAGGTTTCGGGTGAGAGTGGAAAGATATAAAAGAGACCTAAGGAGGCAACTTTTTCATGCAGAGGTTGATGTGTGTGTAGAATGGGCTGCCAGAGGAAGTGGTGGAAGCTAATACAATTGCAACACTTAAAAGGCATTTGGATGGGTATATGAATAGGAAGGGTTTGGAGGGATATAGGCCGGGTTCTGAAAGGTGGGACTAGATTGGGGTGGGATATCTGGTCAGCATGGATGGGTTGGACCGAAGCGTTGGTTTCCATGCTGCACATCTCTGTGACTCATCTGAAAATGCTTCGGTTTCTCAGGTGCTCGACCTTTTATAGGAACCGACTCAGTTGGTACTTTTTATCTGAGGACCTTAACAGCAACCATTGGTACTTAGTGGGAAGTTTGGGACATGGGTGAGGCCAAGCTAAGGCCGAGCCACATCCATAATACAAACACAAACATTTTCTATTAAGAGTCAAGGGATAGAACACCAGCTAATTTCTCCCTAATTCCTTGTTGATTTTGCTCCAGTTTACTTCCCAATTAGTAGCTCAGACTAGGAATAGCATTGAAGACTTTTATGGTAGTTAAAAACTGAAAGAACTGCGAATACTGTAAAGCAGATACAAAATAGAAATTGCCAGAAAATCTCAGCAGGTCTGGTGGCATCTGTGGAGAAAAGTCAGGGTTAACATGAACATCACTCGACCCAAAAAGTTAACTCTGATTCTTCTCCACAGATGCTGCCAGACCTGCAGAGATTTTGTAGCAATATCTACCTTTACAGTAGAGGTCAGCTGCATGTTGACTTTACCAATTTCAGACACTGGAAGAGTCAGAACTGAAACTGGCTGCACCAGCTTCATGTGCCTCATTTTATTTCACATAAAGAATAAATAAGGCTCCTCCATGCCATAGCCCTGAGTGAAATTTCAAGGTGTTTCCATCCAGCTTTATGTCAAGTATCCATGGGCTATTGCAAGTTTGTTTTCGGAATGTGTTCTTCTGATTTCACAAACAGGAATTCCAAATAATATATCCTTAGAGTTATAGAGTTGTACAGTATGCAAACAGACCATTCGATCCAACTCATCCAGATATCCTAACTTAATCCAGTCCCATTTGCCAGCATTTGTCATAGCCCTCTAAAACCTTCCTATTCATTAACTCATCCAGATGCTTTTTAAATGTTGTGATTGTACCCAACTTCATCACTTCCTCTGGAAGCTCATTCTGTAAACACATCGCCATCTGCATGTAAAAGTTGACTCTTAGGACTCTTTGAAATCTATCCCTTCCCATCTTAAACCTATGCCCTCCAGTTTTGGACTCCCCTATCCTGGGGAAAAGACCTTGATCATTCATCCTATTGATACCCCTCACAATTTTATAAACCTCTCTAAGGTCACCTCACAACCTCTAACACTTCAGGGAAAATATACCCAGCCTAATCAGCCTCTCCCTATAGCTCAAGCCCTCCAACCCCGCAACATGCTTGTAAATCTTTTCTGAACTGTTTAAAGTTTAACAACATCTTTCCTATCTGCAGGAAGAGCAGAACTGAATGCAGTATTCCAATCGTGGCCTAACCAATGTAGAGCCACAACATGATATCCCAACTCCTATACTCAAGGCACTGACTAATAAAGGAAAATGTGCCACATACCTTGTTAGGGGCAGCCTATTCGAAAATTCAAAGACTAGATGGGATCCTGAAATAAAGACAAAGGTTATGAGGACAGAGTTCACTATGTAATATAGTGATACTGTCGAATTGGAATGTAGTTCAGTATTGGTGAAATGGTGGGAGTTGAGATAATGTCACTAGATGCATAATCTAGAAGCCCGGGTTTTGGGGGCATAGGTTCAAATCCTCCTGAGGTAGATGGTGGAATTTTAATTCAATTAGTTAATAAATCTGGAATTGACAGCTAACTTCTGTGATGTTGACCATGAAACTATTGTTGTTTGTTGTAAATGAAGTTTCATTGAAGTGAATCTTCCAGATCCACGGTAATGTGGCTGTCCCTTAGCAAATGCTGGCCTTGCTAAGGTCACAAAAGAACAAATATGAAGAAAATAATGGCTGTGGAATTTTTTATAAAGCCAAACTTACATCAAACTCTCATGGGTAGACAGTGCTCGAAGCTGTGCTAAATAGTAGAGAGTTAGCATGCAGGTATAATCGGTAATAAGGAAGGCAAACTTGCTAAAGAAATGGAGTTGAAAAGGAAGAATGTGTAGCTGTAATTGCACAAGGCATTGGTGAGACTGCATCTGGAGTACTGCAGACAGTTTTGCTCCCCTTATTTGTGTTCTATGATCCTGCCCCAGTCGTTACCTGATGAAGGAGCAGTGCTCTGAAAGCTTGTACTTTCAAATAAATCTGTTGGACTATACCCTGGTGTTGTGTGGTTTTTAACTTTGAGGCAGGATGTTAATGCATTGGAAGCAGTTCAGAGAAGGTTCACCAGATTAATTCAAGGCATGAAAGGCTTTTCTTATGAGGACACAATGAGCAGTTGAGGCCTATACTTGCTCAAGTTTAGCGGAATGAGCAAAGATCTAATTTCAGCGTATAGGATGCTAAACATGGTTGACAAAGTCGATGTGATGCTGATGTTACCCCTGTGGGGCAATCTAAAATGGCAAGGTCATAGTTGTGGGTAAAGGTGTGGCAGACTTAAAACAGAATTGAGGAGAAATTACTTCTCTCAAAAGGTCATGAATCTGTAGAATTCACTGTCTCAGAGTGCAGTGGATGCTGGGACATAGAATAAATTTTAGGAGGAAATGGATTTTTAATTATTAACAGGTTAAAGAGTTATGGAGAGCAGGCAGGAAAGTGGAGTTCAGGTTGAGATGAGATTAGTTATGGTCATAATAAATTGTGGAACTGACCTGAGGGGCTGAATTGCCTACTCCTGCTCCTTGCTCTTATGTTCTTTTGTAGGAGTGATTTTCTCCCACTGAAAGTCCGTAAAAAAAAAAAATTATATTTATTTTAAGAATCAGAATTGAATGAACAATTAACTTCTGGTTAGGTACATCCAACAGAATATAAATGTTTTATAATTCAATTTCATCTGCTCAACACAATATTAACCTGCAAATTGACTGTAAAATGAATAACAATTAAACTTCTTGATAAACTGGTTCAGATAAGTCACATTCTAATCATTTAACCGTAGAGACAACACTCTAAAATACAATACATTACAGTCATAAAAACAAAATCACAGATTTCAGTCAATTTTTCAAAAGCTTTGCAATATATATTTCCTATGTTTCAGCAAAGATTATTTGGAAAGATTTAATAAAGATCACCTGGACAAGTATCCATTAAAAGCATTTTTCTTTATTTTTCTTTATTCATTCATGGGATGAGAGTGTTGCTGACCAAGCAGTATTTATTGCCTACCCCTAATTGCCCAGAGGCAACCACATTGCTGTGGGTCAGGAGTCATATGTAGGCCAGACCAGGTATGGCTGGCAGTTTCCTTCCCTGAAGAACATTAGTATTATGTTATACTCTTAAAGGATTAATGCAACAAGAAATGCAACAAGCACTGCTTATTCTAATGAATTCATACAGATTTGGGTGAAAGAACAGCTTGGGCTCTCAAAAGAGATAGATTTATTACCTAGGACTCTCTCATAGAATTATACATCTGTCATTCCAATGTAACTTGTAACTGATTTCTATCATGCAGTAAACTATATCTTATTTAAAATGAGAACCTCTTCACATGAAAGTGCAGAATTGAAATTCTTTAAAGCAGGAAGAATAAAGTAACGAAAACAGAAATTGCTGGAGATGCTGAGCAACTCCAGCAGAAAGAGAAACAGAGTTAACATTTGAGTCATCAGAACCATTTTGTTTTACTTTTAGCATGCACATAAATGAAACTTCTTCAAGAGAGAAAAATAAATCACCAAGTTCAGCAACAAAAGTAATATTTAATCTTAATTTCAGATTTAATTTCAGCAATGAGTCAAGCAGAACACAGCATTGGACATCCTGGAAATAATAGTTCTTAAAATACAGAATTGCTTCCAAACTAGATACTGAGTAGGACTATAGCTGATGATATTGTCTCAACAAAGCATAAAAGAAGCAAAGTATACTTTTGTTGAAATGATACTTTGTTTCAATGGAGAGCAGTGTAATATTCAACAAATTCCTGCAGTTTCATCTTACACTCAGCTGACTGAGCTACATTGATCACCTTCTCACCACCCACACACACTTGCACACCCCTGACAGAAAAGGTGCATGATGGGAGAATAATTCCACGTCATCTATTTTAGACACCACAAAGGGAAATTCAAACCAATGCTTTTCCAGGTATTTGTGCGTCAGTTGGGTCTCATGCAGCTTGACAAGGAATTTATTGGCCCTTGGAAAGTGCCATAATTTTGGATTTTTTTTGTCAATTCAGAACAAATGTACATTGTGAAAGAGCAGGAATTCACAGAAGAGTTCAACATTCAGCAGAAGCCTCGGGTAATTTAATTATTGTTACCTACAGATCAGCGAAAAAATTGAGATAACAGAGCTCTGAAACCAGAATTCATGAGACATAATTAATGTTACAATTACTGATAAATCTTTGTCAGGTTTATTCCATTCTAAAGAAGACTAGTCATCAGTAATTGATGACACTGGTCCTGTATGCCAACGACAATGTGATTGATTCCCAGGGACCTGAACAGCTTGGATCTGGGAGCCAGGTAAAGTGAAGCTATCAGATCTCCATCAGCTCAGTAGCCAATTCTGTTCTCTGCAAATAAAAATTGTATAACCAGCAAGCGAGAGGAAATGCTGGGAGTTGAGCTGAATGTGGGAGTTTCGGTAAGTGGGGGAGGGAGGCATTGCAGTGTCTTGTTCCAGCCATTTTTGCAAGGCTGCTGGTTGGGTCAAAGAGCAGACATAAACCAATATCAAGTTTCGATGAGGAGGGCGAGCAGCAACAAAGGAAGGGTAGGACATTTTTCTCCCCCTCAGTTCACTAGCTGTTGAAGGGGCAGAGATGGCAGTCAGTGCAGTGGTCTGCTCCTTCTGTCAGGTATGAGAGATCAGGGAGCAGTCGACCGTCCCTGGTATCTATGTCAGCAGGAAGTGTGCCTAGCTGCAGCTCCTCTCAGACCACGTGGAACAGCATTCGGAAGCACTGAGGAGCATACAGGAGGCATAAAGTGTGATAGATAGGAGCTTCAGGGGAGTGATCACACCGCAGGTACAGTCAGGTAGATGGTTGACCATTAGGAGAGGTAGGCAGGTAGTGCAGAAGTCTCCTGTGACTGACCCCTTTTAAGCATACACACTGATTTGGATACTGTTAGGGGGGATACATCTCAGGTGAAAATAGCAGCAGCAGCCAAATCTTTAGCATCACAACTGGCTCTACTGTAAAATACGGTATGGCAAAATTCAAGCAGGTAATTATGATAGGGGTCTCTCCATTCAGGGGCACGGACAGGTGTATCTGCAGCTGTGAGCCAGACTCCAGGACAGTGTGTAGCCTCCTCAGTGCCAGGGTCAAGGAAGTCTCCGAATGGTTACAGCAAATTCTCATCGGGGAATGTGAGCAGCCGGAGGTGGTTATACACATTGGTGCCAATGACATGGATAGAAAAATGGATGAGATCCTGCAGGGTGAATGTAGGGAGTTAGGCAGGAGGTTAAAAAGTAGGACCACAAGGGTAATAATCTCTGCAGTACGCCCAGTGCCATATGCTAGTGAAAGTAGGAATAGGAGGATAGGACAGATGAATGCATGGCTGAGGAGCTGGTGCAGGGGGCAGGGATTCAGATGTTTGCATCACTGGCATCTCTTCTGGGGCATAAGTGACCTGGACAACAGGGACAGGTTACACCTGAACTGGAAAAGGACCAATTTCCTGGTGGGGAGATTTGCTCGAGCTACCGAGGAGGGTTTAAACTTGATTGGCAGGGGGCTGGGACCCTAAGCGGTAGGGAGACAAGGGAGAACGTTGAGGCTGGTACAGAAGTTAAAGACAGCAAGTTAAATAGACAAGACAGGCAAGAGTACAGCACAGAACAAGGGAATAGTGATGAATTAAACAGCATTTATTTCAATGCAAGAGGCCTGACAGAAATTGCAGATGAATGCAGGGCATGTTTAGGAACATAGTTATGACAGAAACATGATTGAGGGAGGGCCAGGATTGACTGCTCAATGTTCTAAAGTATAGATGTTATAGGAAGGATGGGGAGGGTGGATTGGGGATGATGGGCGTGCAAGAGATGAGGGGGAGTGGCATTTTTGATTAGGGAAAACATCACAGCAATATTTAGAGAGGATGTTCTTTGGGAATCATCTAGTGAAGCTACATGGGTGGAACTGAGAAATAAGAAGATAATGATCACCTTAATGAGATTGTACTACAGTCTTCCCCCCCACCCCAAGTATTCAGTAAGAAATTGAAGAGCAACTTTGTAGGGAGGTCACAGAAAATTGTAAAAATAATAAGCATGTAATAGCAGGTGATTTTAACTTTCCAAGCATACACATGGGGAGGAATTAGTTAAATGTGTTCAAGAAAACTTTCTCAATCAACATGTAGATGACCCTAGTAGAGAAGGAGCAAATTATAGCCTCCTCTTGGGAAATAAGGCAGGGCAAGTAACTGGGGTGTCAGTGGGGGAGCATTTTGGGACCAGTGACCATAATTATATTAGTTTTAAAAATAGTTATGGAAAAGGATAGCGTTGGTTCACAAGTTAGAGTTCTAAACCGGGGCAAGGCAATTTTGATGGCATTTGGCAGGAACTTTCAAAAGCTGATTGGGGCAGGCTGTTTGCAGGTAAAGGGATGTCTGGCAATTGGGAGGCTTTCCAAAGTGAGATAATGAGATGGTATGTCCCCGTTAGTGTGAAAGGTAAGGCTGGCAGGAGTATGGAACACTGGATGACTAGTGAAATTGAGGCTCTGGTCAAGAAAAAGGAGGCATTTGTCAGAGATGGACAACTGGGATCAAGTAACTTCCTTAGTATACACTTCAGAGTGTATATTAGAGTGTACACTTCAGAGGGAAATCAGGAGGGCAAAAAGGGGACATAAGAGAGTTTTAGCAGATAAGGTTAATGAGAATCCAAACAGATTTTACTATTAAGGGTAACAGAGTAACCAGGAGACAATAGGGCCCCTTAAAGATCAACGAGGCCATCTATATTTCATGTCAGTATTTACAGTGGAGAAAGACATGGAAGCTCAGGGAAATAAGTAATGATGTCTTGAAAAGAGTCCGTATTACGGAGGAGGAGATGCTGGAGATCTTAAAACACACATCGATTGATAAATCCCTGCAACTTAATCCAATATATCCCAGGACATTTTGGAAGTGAGGGAAGAAATGGTCGGATCCCCAGCTGAGATATTTGTGAGGTGCCAGAGGACTGGAGCATGGCTAATATGACATTATTTAAGAAAGGCTGCAAGGAAAAGCCAGGGAACTATAGATTGGTGAGCCTGACATCAGTAGTAGGTAATTTGTTGGAGCGGATTCTGGGGGACAGGATCTACATAATTTGGAAAAACAAGGACTGATTAGGACTAGTCAGCATGGCTTTGTGCGTGGGAAATCATATCTCACTAATTTGATTGAGTCTTTTGATGAGGTGACCAAGAATATAGATGAAGGCAGAATGGCAGATGTTGTCTACATGGACTTCAGTAAAGCCTTCAAAAAGATTCTACATGGTAGATGGGTTAGTAAGGTTAGATCGCCTGCATCCAGGGAGAGCTAGCCATTTGGATACAAAATTGGCTTGACGATAGGACACCGTGGGTGGTGTTTAAGAAATTGCTGTTCGGACTGGATGTCAGTGGCCAGAGGTATGCCGCAAGGATTGATGCTGGGTCCACTATTGTTTGGCATTTCTATGAACAATTTCGATGAGAATATAGGAGACATGGTTAGTAAGTTTGCAGATGTAATCAAAATTGGTAATATAGTGAACAATAAAGGAAGTTATTTAAGGGTACAATGGGATCTTCATCAGCTGTACCAATGGGTCGAAGAATGGCAAATGGAGTTTAATTTAGAAAAACGTGAGGTGTTGTACTTTGGTAAGACGAACCAGGGCAGGGTCTACACAGTGAATGGTAGGGCCCTGGGGAGTGTTGTCGAACACAGAGACCAAGGGGTGCAGGGACATAGTTGCTTCAAAGGGGCTTCACAGGTAGACAGGTGGTAAAGAAAATGTTTGGCATGCTTACCTTCAGTCAGAGCATTGCGTGCGGGATTTGGGATGTCATGTTATTGCAATCCAAGGCATTGGTAAGGCTACATTTGGAGTACGGTGTACAATTCTCGTCACTGCGATATGAAGGATGTTATTAAACTGTAAAGAATGCAAAAAAGGATTTATAAAGATGTTAATGAGACTGGGCAGTTTGAGTTATAAGGAAAGGCTTAATAATCTGCGACTTCTTTCCCTGGAGCGTAGAAGGCTGAGGGGTGACCTTACAGTGGTTTATAAAATCATGAAGGGCATGGATAAGGCGAATAGGTAAGGTCTTTTCCCTCGGGTAGGGGAGTCCAAAATTAGAGGCCATTGGTTGAAGGTGAGAGGGGAAATATTTAAAAGGGATCTGAGGGGCAACTTTTCACACAGAGGGTGGTGCGTGTATGAGTCGAGGTACCAGAGGAAGTGGTGGGCGCTGGTACAATTACAACATTTAAAAGGCACCTGGATGGGTACATGAATAGGAAAAGTTTAGAGGGGAATGGGACAAATGCTGGCAAATGGGACAGTTTCAGAAACCTGGTCAGCATGGACAAGCTGAGCTGAAGGATCTGTTTCTGTGCTATATGACTCTATGACTCTAAAACCAGTTTGTTTTCCCTTGCGCAGTTGCTGAAAACTATGGCATTTAATTATTAAGTCAGAGACCTTTGGAAGTGCAAACCTTGTTTCTCCTGCAAATGAGTGAAAGCATTTAAAAAAAGAAGATCATGAAGCAACATTCTGACCTGTATCAGAATCATCTCTGCAAATCCTGGGAACAGGAAATGCTCAACTGCACTCTCAGTTCATTTCCTTTCTCAAGAAAGGAAATGTTTGTTTTTCCTGGCTGTGTTCATCAGTATTTGTATGTAAAGGGGAAGCTTAAAAGGCGGTTGTAGTTTTAACTGGTAGAGTTATATGCTGATGGTTTGTAATTGTTTAGCTGTAGCCAGAGTCTAGTTATTTGTAATAAGTAGCCATTCTTGTTAAGTATGGAAACTTGGTCCATGTCTTCTGTCAATCCAAGTCTGAAAGTCAGGTTATTTGAGGAGTTCTGCACACATTTTAAAAAATCTTTAACTTTTGAGTCAACAGCAGAGCTCAATTTCTAGCGCCCTACCCCATTGAAGCTGAATTTTATCACCGGAGATCAGCAGAATCCATTCAGCGTCTAAGATGTAAACTTTTCAAAGACAGATGTGAGAAGCCAACACAGAGAGTAGGCCAGACTGCAGATACTGAGAGTCAGTGTTAGCCCTGTGGTGGAAAGCTATGAAGAAATGCTTCATCTGTAAACCAATATGTCACTTCCCAAAGATGTGTAGACATAGGACATAGTTACAGAGCAGCAAAATATCAATTAGCTGCCTGTACAAATAAATTAATGAGGTAGAACAAGGTCCATTGAAAGCAAAGCTAAAAGTATTCCCAGAGGAAGTTAGTGATCCATGCTATATATTTTGACAAGAAGATATTTATGTCCACAGATATTTGATTAATTTTAAACCTTGATACAGGGGCAAGTGTCAACATGGTCAAATAAACATTGCTTGCAGCCTACAATATTGCAACTACATAGTCCAGGAAATATATCATTTCAGATTAAGACATGCTACAGGCAACTCTGCAATACAAGGGGATGTCTGATAGTGAGAACATATACAGATTTCACAATCAAGAATTCTCACTCTTAAGCATGAATGAATATTTGACCTGAGTCTTCATTTAATAATGGAAGGAGTTAAGCTTGTTCCAGTCGAATGAGAAGAAAATTAAAGAGGAAAATGAGGAGAAAACTTAAGAGCAGTTTACTGAACTTGAATTCATTGATGAGTCTTTATCTGAAGTTATTCCATCAGCAAAACTGCCTGGGGATCAAATGGTTATGGCAGAAGATGGGGTGGCAGCAACTCCCCCTGATGTAAAGAAACCAACGGTGAGTCTGGCAAGGATCTAGTATACTAAATTTTGATATTAATTTATTTTCAAAAGATAACTTGTGGCAATTACACCAAAACACAATGTGTGCAATAAAATATATTTTTGTTTTCCTACACATGGAATAAAACTAATTCAATATTACATCTATTATTTTGTCTCTGTGTCTTTTCTGGGTTATCCATTTGCCAAATGATATAAACAAGTTGGAGATCCCAAGGCTGATTTGAGCGACAGCAGTCCTGAGTCTAACAGGACACCATGAATCCAACCTGAAGATAACATCATTTACTTTCTGAAGTTCATATTTTGCTGTCTTTTATTAAATGAAACATTCTTCAGTTTCTGCTTTTCCTTTACCACTGCTGAAAGAGTAGTGAGGCAAACACTGTCCCTGGAATTTGTTTAATCTTCCTGTCCAGAAAGCAATAAGACATGGATTGGGGACCAGGTTGACATTCTCACTGTAGAGAGTTGCTTAACCCTTCTTTTTATGGATGGTCTGGAAACTCAAAGTAATGGAATGCTTTGGCATGATCATCTATCTTTTGCTAGTACAGAGGCTGGTATATTATTACATTGTGGCTCTTGACTTAAAAAAAACGCCCTGTAATCCTGTGTTGTTTCTGAGCTGCACGGTTGCCTTACAAAATATTTTGCAGTGCTCTGCAGATATTTAATATAACAACATGGGACTGATCTGAATCCAGTGAACATATCTATATTACTCTCTTCACCTATCTTCTCATCATAATCCTCAAATCTCTCTGTGGTTAGACATAGAGACCTTGGAGTGCAGGTTCATAGCTCCTTGAAAGTGGAGTCGCAGGTAGATAGGATAGTGAAGAAGGCATTTGGTATGCTTTCCTTTATTAGTCAGAGTATTGAGTACAGGAGTTGGGAGGTCATGTTGCAGCTGTACAGGACATTGGTTAGGCCACTGTTGGAATATTGCATGCAATTCTGGTCTCGTTCCTATCAAAAAGATGTTGTGAAACTTGAAAGGGTTCAGAAAAGATATAAAAGGATGTTGCCAGGGTTGGAGGATCTGAGCTACAGGGAGAGGCTGAACAGGCTGGGGCTGTTTTCCCTGGAGCGTCAGAGGCTGAGGTGACCTTATAGAGGTTTACAAAATTATGAGGGGCATGGATAGGATAAATAGACAAAGTCTTTTCCCTGAGGTGAGGGAGTCCAGAACTAGAGGGCATAGGTTTAGGGGAAAGATATAAAAGAGACCTAAGGGGCAACCTTTTCATGCAGAAGGTGGTACATGTATGGAATGAGCTGCCAGAGGATGTGGTGGAGACTGGTACAATTGCAACGTTTAAGAGGCATTTGGATGGGCATATGAATAGGAAGGGTTTGGAGGGATATGGGCCGGGTGCTGGCAGGTGGGACTAGATTGGGTTGGGATATCTGGTCGGCATGGACGGGTTGGACCAAAGGGTCTGTTTTCATGCTGTACATCTCTATGACTCTATGACTCTATGTATCAACAGGCTCTTGTACTTATTTATACTGCCTACCTCAATACTGTTCCTTAACAATTTGTTGCTCAATATATACATCTTCTAATATTTCAATCTTAACTTGTGCATACGAACTTTTAACCATATTGAAAAATCTTCCAGAGTCATTGTATCAATCTTCTTCAAAATTTGGCACATTCAATTTGGTTGGATCTCTTCATTTTAGAAGGAAGGAGCTCAAATTTTGCCATATTTTCCCCAAATTTAAGTTCCGTACACACTCAGTATCTTATTTGCCTCAGTTCAGGCTAAATAATATCTCCCTGCTGTATTTTTATCTTGTGGATCTATGCAGAGATGATGCCAGTTTCTGGGTGAAACTGCTTTTAAAATGTCTACGACAAGCGATTAACTCTCGTGCCCAGTTCCTTCCACAGTTTAATAAAAGAAAGAACTGCGGACTCTGATAATCTCAAAGAGAAACAGGAATTGCATTAGAAACTCAACTGGTCTGACAGCATCTGTGGAGAGAAAGCAGAGTTAATGTACTTCAGAACTGATAGTGGGGAGGCAAAGGTGGCATTTATGCTGCAGACAGGGATAGGAGGCGCTGGGGGAGGAAAGGAGTAAGTTGATAGCTGGAGATGGAGCTCAGAGAGAGGGAGAAAGAAAGTTTAGCCAACAAAAAGATGGCTGATAGTAAGCCAGGGGGGCAGCAGAAAAGCTGATAATAGAGACCTTAAGCAGGTAACAATAGGTTGACCATGCTGAAAACCACCCTTGTCATAACAGGACCTGGCGTGTGGGGTGGGTCAAGGATATGGAAGGAAATGTTCATATTCTAAGATTAATGAACTTGAGTCCTGAAGGTCACATGGTCCCCAAGTGGAAAATGAGGTGTTGTTTTTCCAGCTTGTGCTGAGCTTCATAGGAGCACTGCAGTAAGCCTGAGACGGAGTTGTGACCAGGGAACATGGTGGGGTGTTGAAGTGGCAGGAAAAAGTGAGGATTGCAGATGCTGGAGATCAGAGTCAAAACGTGTGGTGCTGGAAAAGCACAACCAGTCAGTCAGCATCTGAGGAGCAGGAGAGTCGATGCTTCGAGCATAAGCTCTTCTTCAAGAATGTGACATTCATGGTGAAGAGCTTATGCTTGAAACGTCGACTCTCCTGCTCCTCAGATGCTGCCTGACCAGCTGTGCTTTTCCAGCACCACACGTTTTGACTGTTAAAGTGGGAGGCAACAGGAAGCTAGGGGTCATTTTTACTGACAACATAGGTGTTCAACAAAGCAGACTTTATACTGTTTGATTTGGAGGTGCCGGTGTTGGACTGGAGTGTACAAAGTTAAAAATCACACAACACCAGGTTATAGTCCAACAGGTTTATTTGGAAGCACTAGTTTCAGAGCGCTGCTTCTTCATCAGGTGGTTTTGAGAGGATCTCCAAAAAGATCGCACATATCGACACAACCATCTGATGAAGAAGCAGCGCTCCGAAAGCTAGTGCTTCCAAATAAACCTGTTGGACTATAACCTAGTGTTGTGTGATTTTTAACTTCCTATGAATAACTGAATAAAAATAGAATGAATCTGAATGGCATCTTTCACTGCCTCAGGCTGCCCTGAATCCCATTACTACCAGAATTAGAGTGTCGCCTCTGTTGCAATGTAGGAAACGTGGCAGGAACCCTGTGCACTGCAAGGCTCCTCAATGAAATAAATTACAAATGACCTGCTTTAGGTTTGGTCAAGATCTAAATGTTAACTGTTACAGAACTGTGTGTGATGTAGCACAAGGGTCTGATCAAGACATTGTACAGCAGAATAACCTCTAATATTACCCAGATGGAGTGTTAATATACAAAAGAGATTATGTTGTCTTTATGTCTCATATACATACATTCTGCAGTATTTGTGCTCACCGCCCCAGGTAGATAGATGACTTTTGACCTATTTAACACGTGAATCAAAATTAACAAGACTAAATGGAATGAGTTACAGATTGGCATCAACATTTAACTGCTTGTATCATTCTGTATGAAACCTTCAGAATTACATGGAATCCAATTGACCTGATGTAAATGAAAAGGATATCTTTGTTTAATCATAGCGTGGACTTTGGGGGACATTTTTAAAGCTGCATTTTGCTCAGCACAAGGGCCTGTACCTGTGCTGTATAAATGATTTTAATTCAACAACCATAGGGAATTGGAGTGTTATTTAGAGGTCAGGATGTCGTATGATTTTGAGAGAAATTTGCTGGTGGTGGTATTTCCATTTGCCTCTTCCCTTGTCTTTCTAAATAGCAAAAATAGTGTGTTTTGAAGTTGCTGTCACAGAAGCTGGGTTGTTGATGGTTGGTGGGTGAGGGAGGTGGCAATACAATGTGTTTTGTAAAGGGTATACACTGCTGGCATGGTGTGCCCAGTAGCCACAGTTTAAAGTGCTAGACTGGGTGCCGGTCATGTGAGCTGCTTCATCCTGCACGGAATTAAGATGCTTAATTTTTGTCGTGGCATCATAGTCTTTACATATATCTTGTAGATGGTGACTAGGACTTGGGGAGTCAGGTAACCAGGCACATATTTAAAAATTCCTAGCCTCCGACCTGAGGTTGTAGCCACAGAATATGATGACTGGTCACTCAGCTCTCACTCCAATATAGGCAAAAGTGAGAACTGCACATGCTAGAGATTAGAGTCGAGATTGTGGTGCTGGAAAAGCACAGCAGGCCAAGCAGCATCCAAGGATCAGAAGAATCGACGTTTCGGGCAAAAGCTTTTCATCAGGAATGAGGCTGGGAGCCAAGGGGAAGGTAAGATAAATGGGAGGGGGTTGGGGTAAGGAAGCTGAGAGTGTGATAGGTAGATGGCAGTGGGGTTAATGGTGATAGGTCAGAGAGGAGGGTGGAGCAGATAGGTGGGAAGGAAGATGGACAGGGAAGACAGATCATGAGGGTGGTGCCGAGTTGGAAGGTTGGAATTGGGATAAGATGGGGGGAGGGAAAATTAGGAAACTGGTGAAATCCACATTGATGCCGTGGGGTTGGACGGTCCCGAAGTGGAAGATGAGACGTTCTTCCTCCAGGTGTCGGGTGCTTAGGGAGTGGCGATGGAGGAGGCCCAGGACCTTCTTTGGTGCAGTGGGAGGGGGAGCTGAAGTGTTCGGCCATGGGGCAGTGGAGTTGATTGGTGCGGGTGTCCTGGAGATGTTCTTTAAAGCACTCTGCGAGTAGGTATCCTCTATCCACAGTCACTCCAATATGTTGATGCTGGGAATTTCATTCATGGCCCTGCTGCTGAATATCAAGGGGAGCTGATTCGACCATTTCTTTTTGGAGATCATTATTGTCTTTCACTACTGTATCATTTATGTAACTTGCCACTCATTTGTCCAGATGTTGTCCAGGTCTTGCTGCAAATGGGCATTGACAGCTTATTATCTGAACAACTGAAGCATGGAACTTCACTGCCCACAATCATCAGTGAACCTCTTGCATCTATGCTAATGCTGAACGTGAAGGTCATGAATGAAGCACCTGAAGATGTTTAGGGTTAGACCACAAGCCTGAAGTTTATGAATTCCTGTATGAACGACCTAGCTGGACGATTAGCCTCTAAAAATCACAGCCATCTTCTTTTGACTCAGGGCAGTGGATGACCAACCCCACCGCCCCATGGCCGAACGCTTCAACTCCCCTCCCAAGCACATGAAGGTCCAGGGCCCCCTCCATTGTCACTCCCGCACCACCTGCCGCCTGGAGGAAGAATGCCTCATCTTCTGCCTCGGGACCCTCCAACCCCACGGCATCAATGTAAATTTCACTAGTTTCCTCATTTCCCCTCCCCCCACCTTATCCCAGTTCCAACCTTCCACCGCCCTCATGATCTGTCCTACCTGTCAATCTTTCTTCTCACCTATCCGCTTTACCCTCCTCTCTGACCTATCACCATTATCCCCACCTCCATGTTACCAGGATGCTGCATTTATCTTTAATTCAGGAGCAATCATTCTCACTTCCCTTGTGGATTTCAGCTGTTTTAACCATGTTTGGACCAAGTGATCTGGAGTCAAGCAATGCTGGTGAAGTTTCAACTGAAAATTGGGGCACAGGTTATTAGGTAAGTGCCATTTGATAGCTACCATCACTTTGCTAATAATTGAGATGAGACTGAGAGGGTAGTAATTAGCTGGATTGGATATGTTTTGCCTGTTGAGGTCAGCTGGAACCTGGGCAATTTTCCACATTGTTGCCCATATGCCAGTGTTACAGCTATATAGGATCAAGGCACAGGCAATTCTGAAGCACAAATTTACTGGTAGAAAGCTTATTTCCCAAAATATTCATCCTTCCCTGAAGCAACAAAATCCCAAAACAAACAATAAATCCGGTCTATTGTTCCCTCCCTCAGTTTCCATTACAAATGCCGCCCTCCCACAAACCAAGATGACGGTTTCAGTGATTTGTATATGGCTTATTTTACTGCACTGGAGCAAGACAAAGACACTCTTTTCTTAATGACTAAGACAGAGATTCAATAATTGCTTCACTGATTGAAAGTTGGCTGCAGTAATGACTTTTCACCCGCATTGAAACTCTTCAAAGTTACATCTCCACTCTGACCACAGAGCACTGAGAACGAAAGTGAGTTAGAGCTTCCAGTCAACTGTGAATTGTTAAAGATCCCACATGGAATACCAATGCAGTCACTTTTAATTCAACAGAGAGAAGCGTCCGTGAGTGAAAGCATTTTCTTTCTCATTCAGAGACGATTATAGAGCAAAATCTGGCATAAGGTCAATTGATCTTGTGCCAGACTGGGACCTCTGTGAAAAGATCAGCAACTCTTTTATTTGTGGTTATGGCGCAGAACAGCATGGAGTTACGTGTAAATCACTGAAACTGCCATTCCATACAGTGATTAGCCTCAGTGAGCGCTGATAAGAAGATTGACCAATCTAATTGGAACTAATGCTAGTTGTCAGGATTTTGTGTCTTACTGAGGCAATACATTATTGGATTTATAATCCTTCAAAACAGGAATAACTTGTAACTTAGATTTTCAAAGCAAGAAAAGAAAGAAAGCTGCAGTAGTGTAGGGATGCTGTAAAAAAGGCCTGACTACAATCTCGCTCATTCATAGTCAATGAGGAGAAACTGGAGTCATGTTCTCAAATTGGCCCCAATCTCTGGCTTAACTGTTCGGCAAACAATAGTCTAGTTTTTAACATTTTCTTCATGAGCCATAATTCCGTGACCCGTACACCAGGAAACAACAATTCAGTTTGCACTGACTGCAATTCAGAGCCAGATTATTCAGAGCAAAGGGATGAAGCTACTGGAACACAACGCCACAATTTGTGTTATCCACAAGTGAAAGGTCTCAAATTTCAAGACACAATTAATTTTATACATTCGAGCCACTGGGTTTCTTTCACAACACTTGCAGCTCTCAGAAACTGTTCTGTGCACTTGCTCATCAAAAAACTGCAATCACTGGAGTGATGGATGGGACATAAAATTGCTCGGGGCAGATGGGCTAAGGTAATGTATCAGACAATGAAAATGCCATTAAGTGATCTGAAAAGTTCATTTGACAACATCAAAAGACTCCTGCAATGTTTACCACGCTTCTCTCCAGGATCTCAACCACTTCGGACATTGCAACCTGTGTAGAACCATCTCTCGTTCTCTCTCTCTCTCCCTCTCTCTCTTTCTCTCTCTCTCTCCCTTCAGCTCTGAGCATTTTTCTCATCTGTAGGAGGAAAGAGCTGGTCTGCAATTTACTGTTAATGGGTTATATTCACTGAGTGGATCAACTGCATTTGACTGGAGATGATTATCAAGGCAAAGCATTAAATTGCATCAAATAGAGAATGTGCAGCTGCGCTGGATGGTTAAATGCAGACATGAGCAAGGACACAGGCAGGGTGGCTGTGCCTGCAGGATAAGTGGGCATGAAGATTGATGGGTTGTGAATTTGAGAAGGTAGAGTGAGGGAGAGGTATGCTGTGCACAGCAGGACTGAGGTGAACAATTGAAGCACTTCCTGCATCGGATTCAGGTGTTTGACACAATGATCCCAATATCAGCCTTCTGGGCCATCTACAGCTACAGTATGGTTGCAGCAGGACTTTTCTTCCTGTTGCTGGTGAAGTGTATCTCACTCTGCTTTCTCACTTTGGCCATCCTGAATCCATTCTCCCAGTTCGTCTTCTCTAACTCCCAATTCCATCTTTGGACCAGTCCTTTCAATATTCCGAGGGAGTTCATCTCATGCAAGTTGTAATTCCACTCACTGCCTCTCAGTTGACATCAAATCTGAAGCAAAACGATCATGAGGCAGCTGCCCAACATGTCTCTGATTGATGGGCTGATCATATTTTTCTTAATATTGCGTGCAATTCTGGTCTCCTTCCTATCAGAAAGATGTTGTGAAACTTGGATGTGTTCAGAAAAGATTCACAAGGATGTTGCCAGGGTTGGAGGATTTGAGCATAGGGAGAGGCTGAACAGGCTGGGATTGTTTTCCCTGGAGCGTCAGAGGCTGAGGGGTGACCTTATAGAGATTTACAAAATTATGAGGGGCGTGGATAGGATAAATAGACAAAGTATTTTTCCCTGGGGTGGGGGAGTCCAGAACTAGAGGGCATAGGTTTAGGGTGAGAGGGGAAAGATATAAAAGAGACCTACAGGGCAATTGTTTCACAAAGAGGGTGGTACATGTTTGGAATGAGCTGCCAGAGGAAGTGGTGGAGGCTGGTACAATTGCAACATTTAAAAGGCATTTGGATGGGTATATGAATAGGAAGGGTTTGGAGGGACATGGGCCAGGTGCTGGCTGGTGGGACTAGATTGGTTGGGATATCTAATCGGCATGGACGGGGTGGACCGAAAGGTCTGTTTCCGTGTTGTACATCTCTATGACTCTATGACTCTCCCTATACACAACAGCTCCATCATCTCCACATACCCCTATGCTACAAATCTTGGAATAGATTGTGCTGACAGCACAGCTCTGAGCTGGAGATATCGATACTATTGTCTATGATGTGTCTGATGAAAGTGAATGGATATTCTGACAGGATTTGCATGTTAGATCTTGCTTGACTGGTTCTGACTACATGGATCACAAAGGAACATTGGGATGTCTAATGGCAGGAGACCTTGGCCACAAATTTGTATTAGGCAGAGCTTCCAGAGAGCTAAGGCAGCTCCTTTATAACCTGATTTGACTGCAAGTGAGCTCTGTGTCAAAAAAGGAAACCCCTTCCCCCCCCCTTGACACAGTAAATATGTGTAAAATGTCTTCATTTTCCCATTGTTCCCACCTTACAAAGGCCTGACCATGTAGACTGAAAGGTATTGAAACATACTGGGACTTAGCTCTGGAAAACCTCAGTGACCATTTTCTATTTAGTGTGCAGTCTCTGGGGGAGGCTGCCGTGTGGTTAATGTTCAGGTTGAACATCTCTGGGGCCTTTGCAACTTCAGCTCAGGAACCAGGGGGCTGATCGGGCAGGCAATGGATCAGACACCTCAGGATCATCAAGGGGGTGCTCATTCTCCTTTTGTTCCACTGATAGGTCTTGTGCACTTTCCTGATCCACACTGTGGGAGCTCTCCAGGGGGTTTCATTACTCTCCTGCTGCTGTCGGCTCTCGTCATTCACAAAGACCGTGGCTTTGTGATTTCTCCCCTATCACAGGGTGTAGCAGCAGGTCAGTGCTGTTCACGGGTGGTTCAGACCATAAGAGGTAGAGATTCCTTGCTTCACCTTCCACTGTCACATATCTTGAAACACCTAGAAGCTGATCTGGTAAAACATAATACAGCAGCCCGGTTTAATCAGTGTTAAAAATGCCTTTTGGTGCGCACTCATTCAGGATGTGGATGAGGTCACATGCAGCTAGCACTGTAGGCTCACCAGCGATTTTGTGCTTTTGCATGGAATGAGCTGGTACAATTACCAGCTGGAGGCTGTTACACTTACAGCATCTAAAAGGCACCTGGATGGGTACACAAATAGGAAGGGTTTAGAGGGATATGGGCCAAATGCTGGCGAATGGGACTAGATTAATTTCGGATATCTGTTTGGCATGAATGAGTTGGATCAAAGAATGTTTCTGTGCTGTGCATTTCTATCGCTCTATGACTCTAAGTCCCACCTACTCCAGAGATGTAAACAACAGCTATTGAACAGGCTGATTCGGCAATATCTACAGGGGGACCGCTATTCTAGAATGACCAATCTGCGACTTTGTTTCATCACTAGCAGTCTTCTATCAGATTCTGTGTACTGCCAATGTGGTTGGGCAAACAACTTTGTTATTGTTGGAGTCTGGGGCTTTGTGCATTTGACTGATTGTGACTTCAGGAAGGCCTGGTCTGTATTTATGTAATCATAACTACATCAACAGTTTTCAAGACATTGGGCTCTTGCAGCACAGTGCTAGTGTCCCTGCTTCTGAGCCAAAGGCCCTCAAGCTCGACCTGCTCTAGAGGTCTAGTAGAGCATCCCTGTTCAGGCTGACAAAAAAAACCCATGACATTAGTCAACCCTTGTTCAGATCCAACAACATAGCATCCCTACAGTGCAGGAAGAGGCCATTTGGCCCATCATGTTTGCACCGATCCTCCAAAGAGTTTCCCACCCTATCTCAGCATCCCATGTTAACCATGGCCAATCCACCCGGCCTGTACATCTTTGGACTGTGGGAGGAAACCGATGCAGACACAGAGAAAACATGCAAACTCCACACAGACAGTCACCCAAGGCTGGAATTGAACATAGGCCTTGGGCACTCTGAGGCATCAGTGCGAAACACTGTACGACCGTGCCACCCTTAAGAAAGCCAATATTATATCAGGGTTGTGTCTCACTGTTTGAAAATAATTCATATTCCAATTAGGCTCCATTAAACAGATTATGCCATAGTTAATATCTAACAGCAGATGTGAGACAATGATGGAAAATATTAATTTGCAACTAGATGTCATCAGCACAATTGGTAAGTATTGGGTTAAATTCAATGTTGTGTCTTGCTTCTTTTTTGTTCTGCCTTATTCTTTGTTGTGCATCATAGTCCACTAAAATTCCCGCTTGCCTTTCGATGCAGACTATGTACTGGGTGACACATAAAAGGGCTCAGCCTCTCTTCTCCTGCCTCACTGTTCCTCTGCCATGAATTGACCAGGTAAAGCAGAATGTTGAAAGGACGTGTTTCTTCTTTAAAAATCCAGGTTTCAAAATGGATCCCATGGCTATTGGTAGTGTAAGCACGTCAGAAATCAGCAGAGATGCACATGTCAAGATTTACAGCTATTGCAGTGGTTCTATTGATCAGTCTGACAACCACTGTTTGCAGAGATTTAGGTTCAGTAAACAAAAGCTGTATGACCTGGCTGATAAGTTAGGAAAGGATTTGAAATGTCAGGGCCCATCAATTATGCACAGCTGTTACTGGTGAAGGTGACCATTCTGATCACTTTCCACACAACCAGCAACTTGCGAACCTCTGCTAAGTAACAAATTCACCCAGTAACATCCAAGTCCAAGGGTTGGATTGACCCGCTCCTTTTAGCAACACGGACAATGGGGAGAAAGAACTGGAAAAGTACCAGGATGGAAGCATCAGATTCCTGATGTCAAAAATTTATTTACCCAATTCCCCCCTTGGGGGTTTAAGTGACAAATTCTGAACCTTGCTAATGAGTGGCAATTATCTAACATCCATACATTGGTGCCTCATTGTTAGTTATCTCCTCTCACTCCTGCGCAGCCTCTGCCTCTCCTCCACTTATTCCAGTATTTAGATGACTCCAGTTTCTGATTTCCTACTCTGAGCTGCATGAGTGGCTGCAGCTTGCTGCTAGGTCTTCCCGGTTCACACCACTCCACCTTCGCCACTCGTTCCATACAAGCTCCATGGACACCATCCCCTTCCACCTTCACCTACTGGAGTGGACCTCAGCAAACCATCAGCCTCACCATATCATCAAGGTTCCTCTCAGACCAACTCTCACACCACTTTAGCGCATCAGCGCTTCAGTTTGAAAGTCAGGGATACTTACAGCTTGCATGCTTCTGTCAAGTTGCTCTGCATGCCTTAGGGGGTGTCCATCTGATACATTTGCACACTCTAATGATCCTATTTTGCTTTTGTTGTGCTCCCTCACTCTGCATGCTGTCAGCCTCTCTGGCTTCTATTACTTTGTACTGCAAGGAAATGCAGGCTGTCACAGTTCAGAGCACTGAGCAGTCAAGAGAGTGAATATGTCGTACAGTGCTGCTCTATGTCAGTGACCAAATGGCCATATCTGAAAGTCAAAGGGAACCAGTCTTAGTGGGGTCAGGGGAACTACAGTCAGACAGTGGGTACCCCCATAGCCTGATTACAGTCAGAAGGTTGGTCACAATCAGGTGTCAGAGTTCGGAGAACTGTGACCTTGCTGTTCATGGTTTCGGGCAACAGTCAGTCCTACAGGTCAAGTGCACCCAACCTGGGGATTGCAGATAAGTGGCCAGGGTGCTCTGGAGCGAGGCTGAGCCGTGATCAGATGGAGAGGTTTACACAGGACACTCCAGTGTGATGGTCAGCCCTGGGAGTGCTGACATTAATGGTCAGGGGAATTATCAGAGCATAGTTTGTGGAGCAGGTGTGAAGTTCAAGTCTGTGGATTGGGTTTCCTTGGACTGGGTCACTGAGAGAATGATTAAAGTGAAAGGGGGAAATTTGTAATCGACAGGTAGGATTTCATAAAGCATGGGATGGGACTGGAGCATCAGGATGTGAGGGGAGGAAGGGGAGGGGGGAAATTCACAAGTTACTATCTCACAGTCCTCTCTGTCTTCTACATAGGGAGAGTGAATGGTCCACAGAAGTAAAGCATTTCGCAAAGCCATTGGCTCAGGAGTAATTAACAGTTAAGAAAAGGGGATGAACTGAAATGGATGGTAAATACCTTTTCAGAGGCTGGCATCCCATCACCAATCACCGTTTATTTACAAATGCATAGCCTTTGAACAATACCACAGCCTCATGCTGAGTCATGTGACACTCACCCTGCCATGTCAGCCAGGGCTCCCTGATTGGCCTGAGAGAGGCAGCATCTAGTCAGCAGGAGGAATGGAGGTGTGAACTTCCCTTTGTACATCTCGAAGGTACCTTGAAAATACCTTAAAAACCTTTGTCTCCAGAAGTGTGTGAAGTCTTCATTCATTCCAATATTTCACCCACAAAGAGGGTGTGTGGACAACTTGTGCAGGGCAGGCGCTAGTGTAATCCACATTGCCTGTGCTTCAGTGTTGTCCCTATTTTGACTGGGACCAATTTAGAAGTCAGCAAAGGAAAAAAAAACTTAATTGAGATGTGGAAAATAGACAATGAAAGCAAACTTACAGGGAACATAACTGATTGTACAATCTTCTATCAGAATGGTGCTGGAAAAGCACAGTAGGTCAGGCAGCATCTGAGGAGCAGGAAAGTCGACGTTTCGGGCCGGATGTTTCCTGATGAAGGGCTTATGCCCGAAACATCGATTTTCCTGCTCCTCGGATGCTGCCTGACCTGCTGTGCTTTTCCTGCACCACTGATCTAAACTCTGGTTTCCAGCATCTGCAGTCCTCACTTTTGCCTGTACAAGCTTCTATGAATACTTCAAGAGAAAAGGATTAGCGAAGTCAAATATAGGACATACAACATTATAGCACAGTACAGGCCCTTCAGCCTCGATGTTGCGCCGAACTGCGGAACCAATCTGAAACTCATCTATCTGACACTATTCTATTTTCATCCATATGTTTATCGGTGCCTTACAGTGAGAAATGGGAGAAATTTAACAGAGGAAAGGAAATGACTGAAGAATTGAAAATATATTTTCGTTCTGTTTTCACAAAAGAGGACACAAATAATTTTCTCAAAAGGTTTGTGAACTAAATGCTTAGTGAGAAGGAGGAATGGAAGAAAATCAATATTGGTTAAAAAAATTGATTCTAGAGAAATTAATAAGATTAAAGGCTGTCAAATCCTCAAGGGTTGATAATCCCAGAGTACTGAAGGAAATGTCCCTGAAAATATTGGATGCATCTTCCAAAACTCCATATAGTCTTAAGCAGCTCCTATAGATTAGCAGGTGCCAAATGTAACTCTATTATTTAAATAAAAGGAGAGAGAGAGAAAGACAAGAATTACATATCAGTTAGCCTAACATCAATACTGAGGAAAAGTGCTAGTGTCTATTAATAAAAAATGTGACAACAGAATATTTGGGAAGCATTAAAAGGATTATACAAAGTCAGCCTGGATTTATGAAAGAGAATCATGCTGAACTAATCAATTGGAGTTGTTTGAGGATGATACAATTTGAAGAGTATTTCAATATCAAATAGATGTTTGATAAGATTTCTTGTAAAAGATCAGTAGGCAAAATTAAAGCACATGTGATTGGGGGTAATATACTGACATGGATGAGAACTTGTTGACAAATTGGAAACGGAGAGTGGGATTCAATGGCTCATTTTTGTGGTGGCAGGTGGAGACAAGTGACATACCTCAGGGATCAGTATTTTAGACTGTTATTTATGATATATGTAGGTGACTTGGATGAAGGAACCAGAAACAACTTTTCCAGCTTTGCTGACATCATAAACTGAATGGGATTGGGAGTTGTGAGGAGCATTCAAGGAGGCTTCAAGGTGATTGAGACAAATTAGGTATGTGGGAACACATGTGGCAGATGCAGTATAACGTGGATAAATATGAAGTAATACACTTGAATGCAAAAACCAGAAAGACAGTATAATTAAATTGGTGATATATGGGACTTTTGGATGCAGCAGAGGATCTGGATGTCCTTGTACACCAGCTAATGAAAGTAAACAGACAACTGCAGCAAGCAATTAGGAAGGCAGATGGGATGCTGGCCTTCATTGCAAGAAGATTTCAGAAATAGAAACATCTTACTTCAGTTAAACATGCCCTGAGAGAGACTGTATCTTGTTCTGTTTTAGCCTCCCTACCTAAGAAATGATTCACTTACCAGAGAGGGAGAGCAGCAGAAGTTCACTTGGCTGATACCAGGGATGGTAGGACTGCCCTATGTGGAGAGTTTGGTTTGACTGGGCCTGTATTCTCTAGATTTTAGAAGAATGAGAGGGAAACTAATTAAAATGTATACAATTTATAACAGGGCTGAACAAAAGTTGAAAATATGTAACACTTGCCTATGAAATGGATACCTGAGTTGGTTACTTTTTTTGTCAACAATTCAAATTTAATCAATCAGTTTAAATTGCGCACCAGGATATTAAAACCCAATCAAGTTTGAATTTATTGTTTTGCCAATATCAAACCAATGAGATGATCAATGTTGGGGATATAAAAATGCAGGCATTTTGAAAATTGGTTCAGAGCAACTGCCCTTGAGAGAGAGACTCAAGAAATTTGTAAACCCTCTCTGTTTCATATGAAAAGGTATTCGCAGTTAAAAGAAAGAAGATGACCCAGGGAGATCTTCAGTCGGAAGATATCGGGAAGTGACCAGTGGTGACCCCCCCCCCCCCACTGACTACGCCGTGATCAGTCAGGTGTCCTTTCCGGTCACCAACAAGATGGCTCAGGATGGAGTCACGTGTAATACCACCAACAATATGGTTCCACCCAGAGACACTTCCAGTTGGCAATTAGTTAGTGGTGCTAGGTCGGTTTGTAAAAATGGTAAAGTTGTAAAATTGGGGGAGGGGGGAGAATTGTGTGGTCCCTTTAAAGGATGGTGTTCTTTTTGGTGTTAAGAGTTAAAATGGATGCTTTGAACATCAGCATAAGGTGCACAGACTGAATCATTTTGTACCCAACAACCAACCTGCATTTTTACTGAGACAGTAAGCCTTTTCAAATTTAGCCAATGAATCCAACCCAAGCACAAGGATGTTGCTCGGGTTGGAGGGTTTGAGCTACAGGGAGAGGCTGAATAGGCTTAGATAGGGAGGCCAAAACAGAACAAGATACAGTCTCTCTCAGGCCATGTTTAACTGAAGTAAGATGTTTCTATTTCTGAAATCATCTTGCAATGAAGGCCAGCATCCCATCTGCCTTCCTAATTGCTTGCTGCAGTGAGAGGGGAATGTAGGGATCATGAGAAATGGCAGGAAAGTAGAAGTTACTTGGTATACTTTCCTTTATTGGTCAGAGTATTGAGTATAGGAGTTGGGAGGTCATGTTGAGGCTGTATAGGACATTGGTGAGGCCACTTTTGGAATATTGTACACAATTCTGGGCTCCCTGTGATAGGAAGAATGTTGTGAAACTTGAAAGGGTTCAGAAAAGATTTACAAGGATGTTGCCAGGGTTGGAGGGTTTGAGCTACAGGGAAAGGCTAAATAGACAGGGGCTGTTTTCCCTGGAGTGTCGGAGGCTGATTGGTGACCTTATAGAAGTTTACAAAATCATGAGGATAAATAGACAAGGTCTTTTCCCCAGAGTGGTGTAGTCCAGAACTAGAGGGCACAGGTTTAGGGTGAGAGGGGAAAGATATAAAGAGACCTAAGGGGCAACTTTTCACGCAGAGGGTGGTGCGTGTATGGAATGAGCTACCAGAGGAAGTGGTGGAGGCTAGTACAATTGCAACATTTAAAAGGCATATGAATGGGTATATGAATAGGAAGGTTTTAGAGGGATATGGGCCAAGTGCAGGCAAATGGGATAAGATTAATTTTGGATATCTGGTCAGCATGGGTGAGTTGTACCGAATGGTCTGTTTCTGTGCTGTACCTCTCTATGACTCGATGACTCTAAGCTAGATGCAGGGAGGATGTTTTCTCTGATTGGTAAGTTTAGAGCTAGGGTCACAGTCTTGGGATAAATTATCTCGGACTGAGATGAGGTATCATTTAATCATTCAGAGGCTGGTCAATTTGTGAGATTTTCTACCACTGAAGTCTGTGGAGGATGGATCATTAAGTATAATTACGAAAAGGATTTAGAAAAATGTATATTTTAAAGACATCGAGCAGGCTAGAGAGAAAATGTGAAAATGACATTGAAATAGAGGTTCAGCCATGATCACATTGATCTGGATGACTAGTGCCGTTTGATGCTTGTTGGTCAGCATAGATGTAGTGGGCTGAAGGGTCTCTTTCTATGCTGTATGATTCTATGACTGTATGAATGATGGAGCAGGCTCAAAAGGCTGAATGGCCTAATCCTACTCTCCATTTTAATGTTTCTTTTCTGAGTAAATCAAAGAGGAATAAACAAAAAGCAAAATATACGATCTGACTTTTTTTTTTGCCCATTAAATTTCCCAGTGTCCTTTTCTCCAATATGTCTAATAGCTTCTTAGAGCTTGCTCCTTTCCTTGTAAAGTAATCAGATAACAGACTGCTGCTATCCACCCATTTCATTTTGGAGATTTCTCCATTCTCCAGATTCTGTTTTAAAACTGCAATATTGAATTTCAATCTTTTCTGTTCACATATTTTAATAAGTGCAGGTTATCTCGTAGTGACCAATTAGCCATGTAGCACTCAGCGGGTATTAGTGCTGAATCCCTTTTTCGAATTAGAGTCTGCAGATATACAATAGCTTCCAACATCCATGAATTGCATTAGATCAAAATAAGAAATAGCCTTTTGTTTTTATATTTTGAGTTCTGAAAACAATATTGAATGCACTCTCCCACCTGTGTATCTTTGACTCATTTTCCTTTTTTCCACTTGCTAAAACTTGACATTTACTGCCTGGATTTTCAGAGACTCTGGTTACAAATTTCTGTTTCACTTCTGCTATATTAGGATCTACAGTTTCCTGCCTCTTGCCCACTGAACTGATTGAACTGACTTCCTTAACATGGAAGCTAGTGTATGTTACTCCTTGAAACAGCTGCTCCATGTGGCTAATTTGCATATATTATAATACAATTTGCAAGTATTTCTATCTCCCGTGCAATTGGCTTATTTAAAGACAAAAAAACCTCAAGGCAAACTGTGTCAAAGCAAGTTGGGAATAAAATAATCAAGTGTTTCCGGAGTTTTGAGTATTTGGCCTTGAGGGATAAATTTATAATATGTCCATTTAAGCCTTAAGGCAAAACAATGTTGCTTCATAATTCGTACATAAAATTGTAAAATTAACTAGAGGCAAGCTATAACAGCACCAAGTATTTTATCATATTTAATTATTCTCAAAGCTAATTTGGTAAATCAATAAATTGATCTGTTAAAGACTGAATAGATTTTTAAATGAATTTATTGGATGTGCGTCACTGGCTGGGTCAGTGTTTATTACCCATCCCTCATTGTCTCTGGGCTGGTGATAGTGAGCCACCTTCTTTGACAGATGCAGTCCAAGTGATATAGTTAAGTGCACAGTTCTTCATCAACAGTGAAGAAACAGTAGAGTCATAGAGCACGGGAATAGATCCTTCAGTCCAACCAGTCCAAGCCAAGCATAATCGCAACCTAAACTAGTCCCACCTGCCTGCTCCTGGCCCAAATCCCTCCAAACCTTTCCCATTCATGTACTTATCTGGATGTCTTTTAAACATTGGGATTGTACCCACATCCACCACTTCCTCTGGCAGTTCATTGCACACATGCACCACCCTCTGTGTAAAGATTTGCCCCCTCATGTCTTTTTTTAAATATCTCTCCTCTCACCTTAAAAATGTGCCCCCTAGTCTTGAAACTCCCCCATCCTCAAGAAAAGATACCTACCATTAACTCTATCTAAACCCCTCATTATTTTGTAAACTTCTGTCAGGTCATCTCTCAACCTTTCATGCCCCAGTGAAAAAAGCCCCAGCCTATCCAACCTTTCTTTACAACACAAACCTTCCATAACCAGCAACATCCTGGTAAATCTCTTCTGAACCCTCTCCAGCTTAATAATGTTTTCCTATAACTGGGCAACCAGAACTGGACACAGTACTCCAGAAGAGGCCTCTCCAATGCCCTGTCCAACCTCAACATGATGTCCCAACTCCTATACTCAAAGGTCTGAGCAATGAAGGCAAGCTTTTTTAACCAACCTGTCTATATGTGACACAAACTTCAAAGAATTATGTAACTGAACTCTAGGTCCCTCTGTTCTACAACATTACCTAAGACCTTACTATTAATTGTATAAGCCCTACCCTTGTTTGTGGTACCAAAATGCAATACCTCTCATTTATCCAGATTGAACTCCATCTGCCATTTCTCAGCCCATTGACCCATTTGATCAAGATCCATTCGTAATCTTAGAAAACCTCCTTCACTCTCAACTATGCAATGAATTTGGGTGTCATCTGCTAACTTTCTAACCATGCCTTCTATATTCTCATCCAAATTACTCACATAAATGAGAAACAAAAGAGGACCCAGACCCGACCCCTGTGGAACACCGCTGGTCACAGGCCTCCAGACGGAAAAACAACCCTCCACCACCACCACCCTCTGTCTCCTGCCATTAAACCAATGATGTATCCAATTAGCAAGCTCACCCTGAATCCCATGTGACCTAACTTTACTAATTAGTCTGCCATACGGAACATTATCGAAGGTTTTACTAATTTAGTACAAAGTCTTTCTGTTGTCATTCTAAATGGTACAGGTCAGGAGTGTAGAAGCTGCTGTTGAAAGAGCCTCAGTAAATTGTTACAGTGCATCTTTACACTGTGCACCAATTCTGAACAGAGTGAAAGATGGAGGTGGTAGATGAGATGCTAATCAAGCAGGATGCTTTTGAACTTTGTTGGAGCTTTGGCCATCAATTTCTACCATCAGCTTAACTGTCATTTGAGTTAATGTCTCCAAAATGTCAGCCTAGACCCCTGGATCACTGACCCAGAAACATTATCAACATACAACTGTTCCCCAGGCCTAAGACTTATTACTGGGCAATGTTGCTTTTAGACCTCTGCAGCATATTAATATTGATATGCTGGAAAGAGTTGCAAATCTACTTCAGTGTTATCCAATACAGTGCTGTTAAAGCGTTATTTCAAATAGTCTCCACATTCACCACTACAATCAACATATTATCTTTACTGGAATAATCACTGGCATGTCAAGTCTGTGTTCTGTAGCTCAAAATAACATCTGTCAACATTATAAAGGACTAGAATCAAATGTTTGTGACATCAAGGGACAGCCTTTAACAACTTCTAATAACATTATTTTGACTTCTGTCTTAGCATTGTATACTTATTGAATTCCTATTGTTGTTCCTATTCAAAATATCACACTTCTTAGATTAACCTTCAGTCCTTCTGGCTTGTTTTCCTCATAATCGTCTTAAGAAAAATGCAAATGAATTCAAAGCAGCTCAGAAAAGGTTCACTCAATGTGAGAAAAAGAGTTATCATATGAGGGAGAGTTGAGCCTGTCTCCATTGGGGGTTAGAAGAATGAGGAATGGACTAACATAGAGGATCTTGTGGAGCCTGAGAGGGTAGTGGCTGAAAAGAATATTTCCCCTTTTGAGGAGACTCGAACCACAGGACACAGTTTGAAAACAAGGGGCCTTCCATTTAAAATGAAAATAAGGGGTTCATGTTTTGCTCTGTGTCCAGGTCTGTGGAGATCTCTTCACCAAAGGGCTGTAGTAGCAGAATCATTAAATATTTCCCAGGCAGAGTTAGATGTGATTCCTGACTACAAGGGAGTGAAAGGATAGGTGGGAAGGTGGAATCGAGGTCTCAAGCAGATCAGTTAGAATCACAAAGGATAGCATACCAGTTTCAATGCCTATTCCTGCGAATAATTTGGTTGTGTTTCTCTCTGCTTAAAGGTGCTACTTAAAACCTAACTCCAGAAACAAGCAGTTGGTCAAATACTACCTGTCTTTGGCCCAGAGTCAAACCTTGACTGCCTTTCTGTGAGTGGGCCATTTTATTATGTTCAAAGTGATATATAAATGCCATAATGTGGAGGTGCTGGTGTTGGACTGGGGTGGACAAGGGCAGAAGTCACACAACAGCAGTTTATAGACAAGCAAATTTAATTGAAATCACAAGGCTTCGGAGTGCTGTCAGGCCACCTGACAAAGGGGCAACACTCTGAAAGATTATGATATCAAATAAACCTGTTGGACTATAGCCTGGTGTCATGCAACTATGCAAACGCATGTTTGTTGTTGCTGACAGTAGATGACTGGGTAAATATGGTGATTAATAAGCACCAATTTGATTATAAAATAGTTGAAATCCAGTTCAAGTTGGTGGAGAACCTCTTTCAGAAATAGAAACAATTTCGTTTTTTCTTTTGAAGGGGCAGAGTCTGGATACACACTTGAGGACAAACTCAATGTGGAGCATGACTTAATCCTTGAAGCTGCTGGTGCTATCAGTGATTGCTATAAGTCAGAAATACTTACTTATGCAGGAGCAGATCAGAGAGCACCGCCACGCATTCAGATGATAGAATGAAAATAAAAGCATTGCCTTCCCCACACATCCCTGCTGGTTTGTTGATGTGTGCTGATCACAATCATTAGTTCTCGCTGTAGCTCACACCCGACTGATGGACAGGTAGAGATTTGCAATCAGCGATCAGCATAAAATCATCAGCAACATTGCCTTGGCTGTCACTGTTTTGGAGGAATTCCAAGAGGAAATCATTGCTTGTAAAGTGGAAATGTTTATTGGAAAGGCAGGAACTGTTCTTTGTTTACTGTGCTAGATATGGTTTTACAATGCATGTGGCAACTTTTCATTTGCATGCACAAATAGAATTTAATTAAATTTCAATTGTTATTGAACTGCAACAGACACAGATATAATTCATTGAATACTAAAATGACATAATTTTTATGAAACATCTCTTCAATACAATGAGAATTTTGAATATGTTTTAATTTCCACAGGAGTTATTCCAAGTCAGTAGCTCAGTGGTTTGCATTGCTGCCTCACAACCCCAGGGGCTTAGGTTTGATTCCACCTACAGGCAACTGTCTGTGGGGAGTTTGCACATTCTCCGTGTCTGTGTGGGATTCCTCTGGGTGCTCTGGTTTCCTCCCACAATCCAAAGATGTGCAGGTTAGGTGGTTGGCCATCGGAATGCCCCATGATGTGCTGGCTAGGTGGGTTGGCCGTGGGAAATGCTGGGTTGCAAGGATGAGGTCAGTTTGGGTGTGAAGCTCTTTGGAGGGTTGGTGTGGACTCAATGGGCTGAATGGCCTGCTTCCACACTGTAGGGCTTCTAAGTTGAATGTTTTATTTTTTACTGGTACTATTTTGTTAAGGGGCTCAGCTAGTTAGATGGTTGGGGTGTGTTTCAGAATTATGACAACAACGCAAGTTCAATTTCCATTCCGGTCGACATAGACTTGGACCCTTCCTTCTTGTTGTATCCTCAGAGTGGTGCACACAGGTCTGAAAGGGTTAATTCTGTGGTGTGCAGTTAGCACCATGCACTATGACAATGTCGTGTGGACTCATGGGCAGATCAGCTTATAAATGCAAACGTGAGACCTGTAAATCTGGTCCTCCTCAAAGTCTCAGTCACATCAATGCAACCTACAAAGTTGCTAACACAGCATGAACTATATCTTGTTAACTGCAGGAGACTCTTCGAGTTAGACCAGGAAGTAGATATGCCCTTCTACACTGGGCCAAGCAGACTCTGGAGTTTCCGATGCTGGCAGCAGCTCAGACAGGGTAGGGAGCTGGTGTTCGCATACAGCAGAGGACAATGGCAAGCCACCAGTGACGCAAACTGCCAAGAAATCAGCTCAGGTTGAAGCATCAGACAATGGGCCAAGGACCAGCCTTCAAGCAAAGCATGCATACAGTGCCATCCTATTACATGATTGCTTGGCAAATCTGTTTGAGTTCCTTTGCAACACACAATGTAATGATATGAATTGCGATCAGTGTTGGGGCAATGACCTTGAGACTGTTGGGGCAATGACCTTACTTTCCTCATGCATTCTTTCAGGAGAAAGTGAGGTCTGCAGATGCTGGAGATCAAAGTTGAAACTTTATTGCTGGAACAGCACAGCAGGTCAGGCAGCATCCAGGGAACAGGAGATTCGACGTTTGAAGGGCCTGTGCCCGAAACGTCGAATCTCCTGTTCCCTGGATGCTGCCTGACCTGCTGTGCTGTTCCAGCAATAAAGTTTCAACTCATGTATTCTTTCAGCTTCCCAAATGATTTGCTGCCTTTACGGAGCCAGGAAAACCAGAACAGTGTCAAACCCGTGCCTGTACCAAAATAGTCGATCTCAGCTGGGCTGGTGGTGGGAATGTTGAGCTCAGATCAGAGATGATGGGGAAGAAAACACACCCAGTGGCCTCACATTGGCAAAAAACAGTTAACAAACAAGCCATGTCACACAAACACTGTAGGAGATTGTTAGTGCTGTGTGATCACTGATAACGTGTGCAACCACTCTCCACCCCCGCTCCCCCCCCCCCCCCCCCCCCCCCAATCCGTCAGGAAAGGCAATGTTGCAAAGAAGGGCACATTGGTGAATACTTCCAGTCTCAGCTGAGATGAACTCAGCTCTGGGCCCTCGTGAAGCCTATGAGATCTTGGATTGTCTTTGCGAATTGTGGATATTTTTACGGTCGGCTGTGATTACTTCTGCTTCACAGAGATGTCTACCTTCAATCTGCAATGACTAATGACATGGTGAAGATTGCACATGACCAGCACTTGTATCCCACACACTTGGAGGTTGCCTGCATTTCACTGCTGGGTGCTAATAGTGACAGATGTCTTCTACCGGTGAAAGTACCTGATTGATGTATTCGTCCTTTGCAGGGTTTCGCATCGCTCCCAGCTAGAGCCTGTGACCTAAGACAGCAACAAAAACTTGCCTGATCCACTTTGGGTGTGATCACAGCCATTTTCCATCTCCAGTGTGTATTTACCAGGCAGACAAAAGGCAACACAGGTTGTGCTTGGTGCAGTGAGTCAGCCTTAGCCTCCCTTGGACCTCAGTGTTTCTTTCACTCTTGCACTTTTGTAGAGTCCATAGTAATGAGGTTCCAAACATCCCACATGCCTCTCTGACTTAAGGCTCCATCTCTCAACATTCCCCCCGAGCCCTCCAGCATAATCATCCCAGCCTTGGGGATTGATGGTTGGGTACAGTGGATGATACCTCAGTATCTAATCCCATAATGACCCATGTCCTCCAGTGCACCATCACCTCCCTCCCCTCCGGGTCTGCATTTCCCTTCTGCACTATGATTTTCATCTCTGTATCTCAACATGCTTCCTCAGTCAACAGAACCTATCTACCAGCAAGTGCCCTCGATAACACTCCCAGAATTTTCTTTGTGCTGACCCCCAAGACTGGCTCGGGCCCATCCACCGACTGACATGGATGGACTGAAACCCCCGACAGATGAGGAACTGGGCACCTGATTGAGATTCTCATCTCTCTCTTCAACACTTGGTTGGAGAATGAGATTTCTTTCTCTAGTCGTTTAGAATCTCCTCACTGCCTATCTCACCTGACTTTCCTGACTTTCTCACCCACGTCTTTCAGGGGTTGGAGAGCCTATACTCTTTGATGATTTTTCAGAGCCATTTTGGAAATATGGAGGCGACAGATATGTTCCTATCTTGAACGGTGCTTTCGAAGCAAATCAATGTTGATAAATTCCTTATCGGAGCAAGGTTGTAAATTACACTTTTTTTTAGATTGGATCAAATAAGAAACTTTGTGTCAGGTAAAGTGAGAAACAAATCAGAATCCAGATAGAATATAACTTGCAGTTCTATTATATTGCTCAGACGTGGACAATATATCTGCAAACGCAAGTGAAAGGATTTATGTGAATGGCTCTGTGTTTTCTGCACTGTACAACAAATAGCAATAACATCTCTTTGAAGATGATCAATTGCCCTTTGCAATGTATAGGGAATAAAGCAAATTCTGGTCGTTTGAGGAACATCTGCCGAGTGCAAGTTAAATCCAGCGTCTTTTAATTGAGTTGTCTTAATTTCATGACGGCCATTGCCCAATCAGTTGGTTTCTCAACATTCATTCACTCAGCTTCCTGTTACAAAAATTAACGATCAGCTTTGTTTACTCTCAGTCTTCATGGATCTCAAAGGCTAGATGTGAAATGCATTTACTAATAATGTTAATGGCCTATAAAATGTACTTTGAAATCACTACATTTGAGTGATATACAGTGCATAGAATTTGGTTCTCTATGGATTTATTTTCCTGTCTGTTTGTTTGAATTCAGCTTGTCAGGAATTTCCTGGTTCAGCTAATGAACTGATGTTCTGAGAGTGCTAATGGTGTGTTATACAAAAGGCTTACCTATTTCTAGTTTTACTTTTGTTCCCTGAAAAAAAAGTAAAGCATTCAGTAGGTGTAATTAATTATGAGTGAATAAAGCACTCGCATAATCAGAAAGTGTGAGGTTTAATCAGCAAAGGCATTTTGAACAGAATAAATCGATGGATACATCCTCTGACTTACTATGTGCAGTGTGGTAGAATTTTATTTTATAGTAGCCACATCTTAATGGAAAAGTAATTGGCAATTTTGGTTTTATTTGTTAACAGCAAATTTTGTTTGGAAGGAACAAGTACCAATGCTGTAAGCTAATAATAAATGCTCACTGCTGTCTTAATGCATCGTTAGGTACAGATTCAAAGCCTTCTCCACAATGGAGCTTCACTCCACCATCTGTACATGACACATGCAAGAGATGGTGCATTCGAAGTTGGTATTGCCTGTTGGGACAGACAAGGAGATGTCTATGTGCAATGTGCCAGAACTGCATATTAATCTTTCAGATTTATTCCTGATTTTGAAATTCATCTTTTCATCTTAACATTGCCTTCAGTTGGGTTGAAGCTATTATTTATTAACATATTTTCCTGCAATCTATGATAATGCGAGACTATTTTAGGTGCAAAATATACTGACAGTATAGTTACTTTAAAACATAAATGCTATTTGTGATTTAACACTTTGTTTGTTTCGCATATTTTGAAGTATGGGGGCAGGGAATGGGGATAGGATTTTAACTCGCAGTGAATTTAAGAAACCACTGAGTTCAGTTCATTTTCCTCAAAACATGTCATCAGCTGCTGCAAGTGTAACAGTCTCAGCTGCTCAAAGGAGATAGAATGCTAATATAAATGATGTACATTTGTGTCAACATATTTATAGCCAAATCAAATTGTGTCTCACATTGGTATTATTTCAAAAGTTAAATTTAAAAGGCTTTTGGGGATAGAGTGAAAAACAGCCAAAAAAAAAAAACAATGTCGAAATCACAAACCTAATCTGTTTAAAAGTCTGGCTTTCACACATAATTTTGGTCAGAATCGTTTTTGTTTTACGTCATTGGAACGCTCCCTGAGGTACGACGACAGCCATCTGCAGGTTTAGCAGTCAAGTGCTGATTAGACGCAATTTTTCTGAAGTGTTTTATGTTGGCCTCACTCACTCATTTACATTGAAATGTGGAGTGTCCTTGTTAACGTATATGTCTCTGGATGGCTCATGGACAGACAGAGAGACGGTGTGTAGATTCCCAGAAAACGATGGGAAGAATGTTGTGAAACTTGGAAGGGTTCAGAAAAAATTTACAAGGTTGTTATTAGGGTTGGAGGGTTTAAGCCACAGGACGAGGCTGAATAGGCTGGGGCTGTTTTCCCTGGAGCGATGGAGGCAGGGGCATGACCTGATAGAGATTTATAAAATCATGAGGGGCATGGATAGGGTAAATAGACAAGGTCTCTTCCTGGGTTTGGGGAGTCCAGAACTAGAGGTAATAGGTTTAAGGTGAGAGGGGAAAGATATAAAAGGGAACTAAGGGGCAACTTTTTCATGCAGAGGATGGTGCGCGTATGAAATGAGCTGCCAGAGGAAGTGACAGAGGCTGGTAAATTACAACATGTAAAAGATTCTGAAGAATATATGGATAGGAAGAATTCAGAGGGATATGGGCCAAGTGCTAGCAAATGGGACTAGATTAATTTAGGATATCTGGTTGGCATGGATGAGTTGACCAAAGGATCTGTTTCTATGCTGTACATCTCTCTGATTCTATGACTGAAGACAACGAGAGGAGGCACCTTTACCAAGATGGTCACTTGCATTGAATCTGGGCTAAACTGAAGTTGCAGTTCAAAACCCTACCTTGACAATCTTGAAGCCTCTGCAGTGATTGTGGATTTGATTTTCTCACCATTTGCCTTACCTCATGTGTCATTGAGTTTTCTTTGTAGTTAAGATCCCATTTTTTGGCACTGTAGGAGTAGTACTGCAAAAGAAAACTGTCCAACATTATGTAAAATTCTTTTGTCCATTATTTTTGGTCAAGACATTAAATTGCGCTGGTGAAAGCCATGCCTCACAACATTTCCGCTGTACTTTATCTTAAGTGAGCATTTATTGAGACAAGTTATAATTGAAGATGCATCAGTATAAATTATTAAAGGATGAGAGTAATTACAATTCATCTAGTCATTATTCTCAATGCTATTGCGTCTGAAGTAATAATCAATGCCAGCTTCCTCCCAGGCAAAGATCAAAGAGAGTCTTATATTTAAAGTAAAATGCTAATTTTGGTTTTGCCAACAGTGAATTTTCTTTCACAATATGACTCCTGCATAAACTGAGCAGAGTCTTTTGTATTTGACCATGGGAATCACTATTTCAAAGTTAAATGTAGGGTGGCATTTTATGTCCCCTCAACCTCGGAACAGTGGATGGGGTATGGGGACTGGCATAAGATCAGATGCCATGGTGAGCAACACTGTGTGTGTTGCCTATCCCCTTCCATTGGTATTTTACAAGCAGGGGAAGATGTCCACGTCTCATGGCTTTTTGCGGCCTTTTTATTTAGTGAAAGTGAATTCCCGCAGCCAGGCAATAGCCTTCTCACTTACTGAGTTGAAGGTGATTTGTCTGCTACCTTGTCTGTAGGGGGACAGCTACTGATGAAGAGATGCAGCATTGT
Source organism: Chiloscyllium plagiosum (assembly GCF_037043375.1). Lineage (NCBI taxonomy): Eukaryota > Metazoa > Chordata > Chondrichthyes > Orectolobiformes > Hemiscylliidae > Chiloscyllium > Chiloscyllium plagiosum. Next base: position 17,365,390 of record NW_028270177.1, read on the forward strand.
CTCCAATGTGCTAGTGCAGCCTTCAGCTGTCTGTGGAACAGTGTGTTTGACAACAACATCATCAGATCCGACACTAAGCTCATTTACACAGCTGTGCTGACACCCACCGTCCTATATGGCTCTGAGATGTGGACTATTTACAGCAAGCACCTCAAGCCCCTGGAACAGTACCACCAACACTGCTTGCGCAAAGTACTGAGAATCTACTGGGAAGAAAGACACACCACCACCAGTCTCCACCATCCCCAGCATCGAGGCACTGATCCCACTTTGATCGCCTACAATGTACTGGGTATCATCCACATGACTGAAATGAGAATCCCCAAATGGGTGCTCTCCTCCCAGCTCTGAAACGGCAGGCGGGCCCCAGTTGGGACAGAGAAAGCACTTCAGGGATACCCTCAAGACCTCACTGGGGAAGTGCAGCGTTCCCACCGACACCTGGGAATTGCTGGCCTAGGACCATCCAAAGTGGAGGAGGAGCAACCGGGAAGGTGTCAAGCTCCTCGAGACTTGCCGTCGGGAGAAAGTGGGAGCCAGAGGAAAACAGGAAAAGGAGCGTGCTGCCACACTGACACCCCACCCACTCCTTTCCATGACCACCTTCTGCCCGCCCCCCCCCCTTCACTCCTGTGTAACAGAGCCTGCTTTAGCTGTATCAGTCTGTACAGCCACCGATAGGCTCACCCTGAGAGTGGATAGAGTCATCCTCATCTGTGAGGGACCGCCGATGAATGCAAAGAGGAGACACTTCTCGGTAAACTGCCATACTGTTCGTGTCTCTCCACATGTACAGAGGGATTTATACTGAGGCAGATATTGTTTGTCCGGGAGCCCTGGCTTATATTGAACATATTTAAGACCATCCTGCGAAACGACAAATGAGGTTTGTCATGAGGAACTTGGCAATGGCTTCCTGTGTTTGCCATTCCTTGATCCAAAGTGTATCTGCTGGTAGATCCTTATTCCATCTGAGGTGTCAAGATGGAAGGTGAGCAGAGCTTCGGTAAACATCAGGCAGTGGTGAGTGAGGTGCAGCAATGATGGTTTCAACCATCTGTTCGTGAATGTGAGAAGCAGTGATGTTTGTGAGGGCGGGAGTGTCAGGGAGGGGTGTGAAGTGGAAGAGGTTTCACAGATAGAGATGGGGTCTCTCCTGTTTTGGAAGCTGTCCACATTTAGTCATTCCTCTATCCCCGACCACACATGTTTCCTAGGTGTCCACCTGAACATGGTCCTCTCATCCCACACAGAGGCTGCTTGCTGTTAAACCCCAGGCTGTAGCTTGTCATTGGGCTTCCTGATTCCTTAACATAGTGGACTGCCTATAGTTCCAGCAGCAGCCATTGGTCCCAGTGGGGCTACTGGGACAAGGGAACCGCAAACCATCTGATTGAATGGTATTTCCCAAAGCTTGGATTACCTCTCAGGTGGGGATGGAACCCTCACCAAGAACCAAATAATTGGCTGATGCCTGTTCAATTGCTATGGGCAAGAAGGCTAAGGGGTACTTAGGCTGACCTCTGACTGTTCAGCTGGGAGGTCTGGACCAGCACCTCCTCCTGAAATTCCCACCATAATGACTGTACTGCGGGGCCTGTCTGTATCACTCATGTTTCTCAGCCAACAGGTAGCAGGATGAAGTCCCATTCCAGTAGATTAAGTATAAATATCTTGGCTGGTTCTCAAGTACAGTAGGAGGGAGGGCTGCATTGTTGGAGATGCTTTCTTTTGGGTGATCCATTAAGTTAAGGTCCTATCTGCCCTCTCAAGTGGACATAAAATATCCCATGGCACAAGGGAAAGTTTGGAAATGAGCAAGCGATTTAGTTTTGTACACTGGCCAATATTGATCCCTCAGTCAACGTTATGAGAACAATTATCTCGTTATTATCACATTGGTTTTTGTGGAGTCTTACATGGTATGAATTAGCTCGTGCATTACAACATAGGCTACAGCTCGTTTGCTGTAAAGTGTTTTAGATGTACTGCAGATGTGATTGGTGCAATAGAAATCAAAATCTTTCTTTTTAGATATCTCTATTAATTCCTAGTTAGCCAATCATTTTGCGGCAGATGGTTTTATTCTGCTACTCAGAGGATCCAAAAAAAAATCATTGGTCCATTTAACGCAGGGAAATCTTCTGTAATATTTAATGGGAGCACATATCCTTTGCACCTTTTGAAAAGTTAGTAACATCATATAAAATGCCCAAATATAAAGTTTTGCAATTCATCAGTTGTTCAACACCTCCAATTGTCTGGCATGGCCTAAACTCCATTTTGCAACCCTACTTGGAGTCATAGAATCATACAACACGGAAACAGACCCCTCAGTCCAACCAGTCCATGACGACAGTAATCCCAAACTAAACGAGTTCCACCTGCCTGTGTTTGGCCTCTCTAAACCTTTCTTATTCATGTCCTTTTCCAAATGTCTTTTAAATGTTGGAACTGTACCCTCATCGACCACTTCCTCTGGCTGTTCATTCCACACATGAACCGCTCTGGGCTAAAATGTTGCCCCTCATGTCCTTTTTAAATCTTTCTCCTCTCACCTTAAAAATATGCCCACTTGTCTTGAAATTCCCCCATCCTATGGAGAAGATACCTGCGTTTACCTTATCTATACCTCTCATGATTTTATAGACCTCTATAGGGTCACCTCTCAACCTCCTATGCTCCAGCCTATCCGGCTTCTCCTTCTAACTAAAACCTTCCATTCCCTGTAAATTCTTTCTGAATCCTCTCCAGCTTAATAATAGCCTCCCTATAATGGGGAACACAGTTCTCCAGAAGATGCCTCATCAATGCTCTGTACAACCTCAACCTCATGTTCCTACTCCTATACTCAAAGGAATAAATTATGAAGGCAAGCATGCAAAATGCCTTCTTAACCAGAAAAGCAAGGAACATTTGAAGAATAGAGAGTTGGGAATCAATGTTATATGTGGTCTTTTTAAACTCTAACCAAATATTGAGAGCCACTCCATTATATTTTAATCACGCTGTATTGGCTGTGCACAAGAGACATTCTCAGTTCGATTATGTGTAAAATTAATGCACAAAAGGTTTGTAAATTTATTGCCTATCACTTGTAGCATTATTTTCTGCAAGTACCTAATGTATTGTGCAATGCATAATCTGCTTTAATCTTTTGGCTCTCTAAGGTCATATATTTCGAGTTAATACATGAGTCTGCCATTAGCTTAGCTCATTTCTGTTACTAGTTTTCCCATAATTATCTCTTTCTATCAATGGAGAGATAGGAGTTGTTTAAATTGAAAACAAATTTTGAAAATAATACTCGTTTTTCATGATTAGAATAACTTCCAAACAATAAAGGTTCTATTCCCTTTCGGATACCGGGTCCTTATCAAAAACTGATGATTAGAAGTAAATGGAGTGGGAGGAGTCCTGTGTGGAGTATGAGGAACCAGTAGAGGTGAATGCTATATTTCTTAATGCAAGTCATAAGTAAATCTATGTAAAGCCAATTAATGAATGAATTACCTTGAAGCGCTTTACATACCTTGAGACCAGTGCAGCTGTTATGAAGGCAAATATGTAAATGATTATTTTGCACACAAACAGAAATGAGATATGGATGATTAGATATTTTTGGCAAGTTTTGGTGTTGAAGGTTTGCACCAATTATTTAATCTAGATGAAGTGTTTAATTGCAGAACTAAATTTCACCCTGTAATCAAACAAGGCATTCCATTGGGTTCGACTTTGACTGTGTCACTGATTATAACTGAAGTCAACTTTGTAGTGACCGCAACAAGGTCAACCAGCTGGACATGATAAAATATGAGTTCCCTGATTCGGGCTGTTAATCTGATCTAATCAGGGCCAGGCTGACAGATAAGGAGTGTCAGACATCCTATTCAATACAAGAGCTCATTCTGAGAGAGCTGGATCAATGTCAAGGATTCTTCATGAAGAGGGACTTGGTGATGGAATACCAGCCTCTGTGGAGTTATTTCAGTGGTGATGAGAAACAAGCTCAGTCCTGAAAAAGGTTGCTCACAATGGTCATCTTTAAGTTGAGGTAATCATTTATTACATCATGCCTTTGATTCGGAAGCTTAACTCATTTGACCCTGCCTTTGAGTACTGAGCCCAGTGTGTGGAAACAATTCATTTCTTTTTCTGGGCAACCCAATATTATGGCAGATGAAAAGCAATGAGTAATTCGACTGACAGCCTGTGGAGCAGCAACCTTTTCTGTTATTAGGAGCCTAACTTTCCCTGAGGCACCAAACACTAAAACCTTTCAAGAATTGATGGACATAATTAAGAAATGTTATGACCCCCCCAGCCCCCTCTAATTCTAGGATGCTATTATTTTTACATGGCAATTCAAGAACCAGGGGAATCCGTATCGGGATTATTGTCGAGGTTAAGATGACTGGCAGAAGCATGTAACAACTTTGGTTTAACACCTGATGAGATGCTTAGAGACCAATTGGTATGTAGGATTGATGATGTAACTATGCAAAAGTGCCTGTTAGCTGAAGCCCAACTAGACTTTGAACAGGCACTACAACTGTCTTTACCATTAGAAAATACAGCAACTGAAGATATAAGTTGCAGCATATTTTGATGGAAGTGGACACCCTTGTCAGATCAGAGCTGAAAATGTGTTGCTGGAAAAGCGCAGCAGGTCAGGCAGCATCCAAGGAACAGGAGAATCGACGTTTCGGGCATAAGCCCTTCTTCAGGAATGCTTATGCCCGAAACGTCGATTCTCCTGTTCCTTGGATGCTGCCTGACCTGCTGCGCTTTTCCAGCAACACATTTTCAGCTCTGATCTCCAGCATCTGCAGTCCTCACTTTCTCCATCCTTGTCAGATCAACTGAGATTGGGGAACACCATAGTGCGTGCCTCATTCAAGGCATATCCTGATCAGAGGGACCAGCCTACATCCTCAAGCTCGGGGTGGGGGGCTGGGGGTGTGGGTGGAGAGGTGGATGGAGTGAGTATAATGAAGTCAGCCAACTAGGTCGCTTAGAATATGAGTTCCCTGATTGGGGCTGACTGACAGATAAAAAGTGGAGTGTCAGAAATGCTGGTACTCAGAAAGCTGACTCTGTAGAGACAGTAGTAGAGTTGAGAGCGTTGTGCTGGGAAAGCGCAGCAGGTCAGGCAGCATCCGAGGAGCAAGAGAGTCAATGTTTCAGGCATAAGCCCTTCATCAGCCCCTGAAACGTCGATTCTCCTGCTCCTCAGATATGGCCTGACCTGCTGTGCTTTTCTAGCACCACATTCTTGACTCTGATCCCCGGGAGCTGCAGTCCTCACTTTCTCTGAGGCTGCAGTAGAATCAAAGCCTTTCCTTGTGTAAATACAAGGTGACTTGGTGACAGGATACCAGCTTCTGTGGAGTTATTTCAAACTTCATTAATGTTTCCATTACAATAAATGTTAAACAAATGAAGAAGCCATTATTTGATTAATTCAATTAAATTAATTTAATTAAAGACCTATAAATATTGTGGAGAGATGGATGAATGCGTTTTTCTTGGGGACAAAAGTTCATTCGGGAGGGTATATATACACTCTGTGCTATCAACATCCGGAAGGATTATCACTGACCAAGAGTTGGAACAGCAATATAAATGCTGCCATTACAGCAGTCCAATAGGGGTTGGTAATTTCTAGGTGAGTAACTCACCGATCACAAAGACAGCAATGTGTACCATCCACAAGTTTCACTACAGGAACTTACAAAGATCTTTCAATAGCACTGTCCAAGCCAATGATCTTCAGTGGCACAGTGGCTCAGTGGTTACCACAGCTGCCTCACAGCACCAGGGTCCCAGGTTTGATTCCAGCCTCGGTCTGTGTGGAGCTTGCACATTCTCCCCGTGTCTGTGTGGGTTTCCTCCCACAGTCCAAAGATGTGCAGGTCGGGTGAATTGGCCATGCTACATTTCCTGTAGAATTAGGTGCATTAGTCAGAGGGAAATGGGTCTGGGTGGGTTACTCTTCGGAGGGTCAGTGTGGACTTGTTGGGCTGAAGGGCCTGTTTCCACACTGTAAGTAATCTAATTTCTCCCAACCAGAAGCACAAGGGGAGCAAAAACATAAGGATACCACCAGTAGAAAAAGCCCCACGCCATTCTGATTTGGAAGGATAATGCCATTTCTTGTCTATAGGTAGCTTAAAATCCTAAAACTCTCTTTCTAACTGCACTGCGTGGGTACCTACATCTTAAAGATTCCAGTGGTTCAAGAAGTTGACTCATTATGACCTTCCCAAGGGCAATAAGGAATGGACAATAAATACCGGCTCAACCAGCAACGTCCACATCCAATGAAAGGAGAAATAAAAAGCAGTCTGCAAGTTTTTACATTGTGACATGCCCCAAACTGTAGGTACACTGGGCAGCTGTGTAGCTTTCGAAACCGTGCTAAGACTAAAACAAAATTAGGTAACATTGGTCGATGCCCTTATATTAAAGATCTTTCTTTTTCAATTCCCATCCATTTTGTGACCCACTGAACTGTTTGAATTTTAAATTGAGAGCCCTGGGTGAAAAGCCATCATTCCATAAATAAGTTGCTGAGGCCTGTCAAGTGGATTAAACCTCGTGAAGTTTTAGCTCAGCAGAAACTTAATAACGTAAGGTTTCAATTTCGTAAATGAAATAAGAGCTTTTAATATTCATGTGGTCCCAGAACTCCTGAAACCAAACCATCTTATGCTGTGCAGTTTCCTTTACACAGGGGATGCTTAATCCAGATTAAGTGAATTTGGTTTTATCAACCACCTGCTTCCTGTTCCCAAGGGCAGAGTTAAGTGGTCCATCACTTTAATTTTCCCCCTCGTTCCCAGGCTGACATGTTCATCTTTAGCCTCCTATATTATTCCAATGAAGCCCCAGGAATAGTTTGTAATCTTTCTTTTGCCTCTTTGTTTAATGACTGACTAATCATTTCAAAAATAAGGACAGGAAATGCTCAAAATACTCAGCAGGTCAAGTCAGATCTGTGGAGGGAAAAACAAAGTTCATTGAATCAGGTGAATGGCTTTTCCTATCAGAATTGTTTCTCCATCCACTAGGTGGATGCTGTCTGACCTGTTACGCATTACCAACATTTTGTGTCTATCTTTCAAAATTCCACAATCCATGGTATTTCTTTTTTGTGTTAGAAATTTCAGAATTATTTGTAATACCTGCTTTCTTTACAGAAGGAGGCGCTGCTGAGGCAGTGGTGAATTGACCAATGTTGGGGAAAGGACTGGATGAACAGAAGACTGAGGATGTGCAAATGATAGAACTGGGAGGTTAGCATTTCTTTCAGCTAATGTCGCTGACTTTTCTTAATTGAATTATTGACGCTTTGATATTGTAGTTAAGGTGGTCTTGTGCATCATGGGATAGTGTCCTGGTTTCCGAACTAGGGAGGCTAATCCAGAATTTGGATTAAGCTCGAGATTAAGCTCTGGATTGTTTGAAATCCCTCTCCAGTATTTGATGGCCAAAGTTCATAACACAACCAAACAGATTCGTAATCAACATGTAAATCCTTCCAGCACATGCCATGATGATGTAGTAGGAGCTGATGATGTTCCTGGTCAGCCTTGTAATGGAAAGAAATTATAACCTCCACTATCAGTATTCATTCCTCTGGACAGCAAATTACCCCATGTTACCCCAGCAACATGGACTCCCGGGGAGGAGTGTGTGTGTGTATGTGGGTACACGTGTGTGTGTGTGTGTTTGTGCATATGTAGGTGTGTGCGCAAGCACATGCGTGCGCATGCGTGTGCGTGTGTGTGCACGTGCATGTGTGTGTGTGGATGTGTGTGCATGTGCACGTGTGTGTGCATACGTGTGCGTGCATGTGTATGTGTGCGCGAACATGGATGTGTGGGCACGTGCACATGTGTGCTTGTGTGTGTGTCTGTGTGCATGTGTGTGCCCATGTGTATGTATGTATGCATGTGTGTGTACATGTATGGGAACATGTGTGCATGTGAATGTGTGTGTACGTGCATGTGTGCAGGTGTGTCTGTGTGCGCACACGTGTATACACATGTATGTGCATGTAAGCACATGTGTGTGCGCACATGTGTATATGTGCACGTGTGTTGTGTATGCATGTGTCTGTGTGCACGCACATGTATTCTTGTGTGTGCATATGTGCGTGTGTGCGCACGTATGTGCCTGCGCACATGTGTGTGCTTGTATGAGTGTGTGTGTGTATGTGTGTGTGCACGTGAGTGTGAGTGCATGCGTGTGTGTATGTGTGTGTGAGTGCGCGTGTATGCGTGTGTACGTGTGTGAGTGCACGTGTGTGTGTATGTGGGTGTGCACGTGTGGGTGCGTATGTGAGTGTGCACCCATGTGTGTGTGTGTGTGTGTGCGTATGTGGGTGTGCATCCATGTGTGTGCAAGTGCGTGCATATGTGTGTGCGCGCATGTGTGTGCACGTGTGTGTGTGCATGTGTGTGTGCGTGCATATGTGTGTGCACCCATGTGTGTGTGCGCGCATGTGCGTATGTGTGTGTGCACCTGTGTGTGTGTGCACCTGTGTGTGTGCGTGTGCGTATATGTGTGTGCATGTGTCTGTGTGCGCGTATGTGTGTACGTGTGTGCGTTCGTGTGTATGTGTGCATATATGTGTGTGAGTGCACGCGCATGTGTGTGTGCACGTGTGTGTGAGTGTGTGCGTATGTGTATGTGTGTGGGCACGTGTGTGTGAGTGTGCACGTGTGTACACGTGTGTGTGAGTGCACATGTATGTGTGTGGACGTGTGTGTGAGTGCACGTGTGTGTATACGTGTGTGTGTGCACGTGTGTGAGTGCACATGTGTGTGTACGTGTGTGTGCACGTGTATGTGTGCATGCATGTGTAGATTTGCATCCATGTGTGTGCGAGTGTGTTTGCGCACGTGCGTGCATGTATGTGTGTGCACGTGCGTGTGTGTGCACTTGTGTATGTGTGCACACATGTGCATGTATGTATGTGTGCACGTGTGAGTGCGCGCGTGTGTGTATGTGCGTGTGCACATGTGTGTGTACACGTGTGAGTGCGCACGTACATGTGTGTGTATGTGTGCATGCGTGCGTATGTATGTGTGCATGTGTGTGCGTGTATGTGTGTGTGCACGTGTGTGTGAGTGCGCGCGTGCATGTATGTGTGTGTGCACGTGTGTGTGTGTGTGTGTGTGGTGGGAATGCTCAGCTGGCTGGATGGCTGGCACTGCTTACTTGATGCCAACATGGTCTGGATTGTTCATTCCAGCTGGGGTGGATTCAGGACCTACCTCCCTGTGGTGGAGATTGTGATGCTGGGCGCCTGAGCTGTCGTTGGGCACAGAACTGAAGCTTTTCTCATACGCCATCATTTTTGCCTTGCAACAAGCCCACGGCTTGACCTACATTCCGAATACTTGCCAGTCATATAATCTTGTGGAGCTTTTAAGAAAAAATTTGCTACCTCGTTGATGCCCCTATGTTAAAGATCTTTCCTTCGTTTCTATTCAGGTACTTGTTGTCACCCACTGAACGGTTCATTACTTTGAGTTGACAGTTTGGTTTCATGCAGTCTGCCTTATCCCAAATCTATTTACCAAATGACAGAATATTTCTTTTGTTTGGTTAAGACTTTCCTTCAGCGAGTAAAACTGACTGATGATCTGATTTGAAGTCTCAGTATATCTTTATATAGCAACTCAACCATATGTAGAGTATTTGCTGCATGTGGTGTATGAATTGTTGTAAAGCAATTACAAATGAGGATTGTTGTCTCCCTTCGCCTTGCCAGCGAATACCAGGGAGTACTTCTGCACTGCTATCCAGAATCCCCAGTGGACTTTGCTTGTGCCACAACAACTTTATTAGTTACAATGTTCAGGTAGGATGGTACGGATCCCTTTCACAGTAAATAATTTACATAAGATGGTGCTACTATTGTATCACTTGTTTAAACATGCAGGCAATTTTTCATGTTCTTTGGACAACTGAGTGAAAAATATTTGCCAGATTTCTTTCCTTCTATACTTGATCACAAGTTGCCCGACAGGTTTTCAATTTAATGCGTGGATAATTGTCTTCCATGGAATTAAATTGCCACATACTGGATTATTTTCCAGTTACTATTATAACCAAGATGGTTTGTGTGTGTTTGATAGGAAACATCTGGGCGTTACAGTACCTCAAGTGTCAGTCCACTATGTGTGGTTGCTGGGCTGGTGGAGCTTCCTGAGTCGCAGTGTTGATATTGTGGGACTGGATTTGTTAATGTGCAAAGACAATAACAGCTGCTGCAGTGCCAGGAGGGATGAGCTACAAGGGGCGATCACAGAGGAATAAGCAATGGGTCTGTGACAATTTCACAGAAGAAACTCCTGTGGCGTTTTAACTCCAGCTCCTAGACGCGTTTAAACAAAATAAAAGCCGCAGCTGTCTGTTTGCAGCAAGTACTTTTATCCAAGTGACAACCAACTAACCTCAGCCATTGTGAAATAATTACAAGGAAATGGAGAAAAAAAAATGTTTGTCTGAAGAGAGAGTGCAGACGTTGTCAGAATGCGGCATTCCATCATACATTAGTAACCGACTGGTGCACTCACATTTTTTAATCAAATTTTTTCAATAATAGTGGACTTTGAACCTTCAAGACCCCATTTTGGGTGATAAAAGGGACAAATAAAGCCCAGTGCAGCCCTGCAAACATCCTCAGTCAATTTATAATTCTCTCTCCAAACAGCCCACAGCAGGACAGAAATAATCTTTTAAATGGTTGACTTAATCCGCATGCAAGACCTCATTCAGTGGTCCTCAGTCCATGATAGAATTCAGTGACATAAGTCCCTCTGCCATACTGTTCCCATTTATCACTATCTGGTTTACATATTGTAACCATAACAAATCTCTTTTGCCAATTTTGTGCATCTGCCAATCTCCCATGAGTCAAAACTTAAATTACCTCCCCACCGTCATAAACAGCAATAAAAAATCTGTATCACTGCCATCTGTGGGCTAGTGTTATTGTGAGGATCCTTCATGATCCCTGATAATACAGAGAGCAATACTGCTGAACGCTAGAATTTAGATGGATCTGCAATATCAAGGAACATTCTGTGACCATTCTGCAAAAATGAAAACCATGCTGTTTTAAATGATTAATGCAAAATGATCAATGCAGTCATTATGGACATTTATATCCAATCAGAGATTGTAAAGATTTCAGAATCAATGGCTCTGCAAAAGCATGGCTTTTCAGAGGGATAAGACTAATAATTTAAATCTAGGCCTTAAATTTTCAAGCTGGCCTACAAGATTCTGTGAGGGGAGCTTAGAATATCAGTGATGTCATTGATTTTCTCTCCGTTTAACTTCGCTTTATATATCTGTTTGATTTGCAAGTAAATTAGAAACATATTGCTTCTGTTATTGGACATGTTAATTAAAAATAACAACTTAAGCAAAGCCACTCATGGTCCCCATTGGGTAACTAATAAGGTGACAGTCTCTGAGCATCTGTGCATCATGAAGAGGGGATGAAAGTAAGGGAACCTTTGCAGGGGGACCTGTGGTATACATTTCAGGCCAGCCATTATCATCATTGTCATCATAACAACACTAAAACAAAAAACATCTTTGAGAACTTGTATATACAAGAAAAAAAAATAAATGGGAGAATATAGCTGAACTAATTTAAAAAGCAGGAGTTTTAAAAGAAAGGACAACTCTTAGCAGAACAAAAGATGGGGAAAGAAGAATACTTAGGAAATCATTTTTAATGTTAAAAAAGGCCTTATTCGTGTCAAGTTTGTTTCCTTCATTTTACTCCTTAGAAATGGCATGAAAAGTAAGAGAAAAGGTACATTGATATCACATATCACTCCCTTTTATGGATTGAACACCATCAAAATGCATAAGCCTGCAATGTTTAAACAGCAATCTCTCAAGTTGCTGCAAGGTGAGAAGCAACAGAGAATTTTTTTAAAAAGGCATTACATCATATGGATGGCACGTTAGCTCAGTGGTTAGCACTACTGCCTCACAGCGGCAGGGACCCGGGTGCAATTCCCGCCTTGGGCAACTGTGTGAAGTTTGCACATTCTCCTCATGTCTGCGTGGGTTTCCTCTGGGGTGCTCTGGTTTTCTCCCACAGTCCAAAGATGTGCAGGTCAGGTGGATTGACCATTCTAAATTGCCCGTAGTGCATTAGTCAGGGGTGAATGTAGGGGAATGGGTCTGAGCAGGTTGCTCTTCAGAGGGTCGGTGTGGACTTGTTGGACTGAAGGGCCTGTTTCCACACTGTAGGGAATCTAATCTAATCATAACTCAGATTTTTCATTGGCTTTTTTTAAAAAGAACATAAACTAGCAGAGTAAATATGGTAAGCAAACATCTGCACATGGATTGTCATTCCAGTGATGTTCTGTTTGAACTCTAGTTATTCAAAACAAAAAAAAATCGTCACTGCACGGGCAGGCCATAGACAATGAAAGATGGGCTGATAAACCCTTACTGCTTTGGGAAAAGTAGACTTGAATGAAATCTTCAAACATTTTGAGTGATGGGACTGGTTGGACCGAAGGGTCTGTTTCAGTGCTGTATGACTCTATGACTGCAAGGATCCTGACAAGACTCTCCAAGTTCTAGAGGATCAATGTAAGATCAGAAACAATGTCAGGACTCAAAAAAACTTAAGCTCATGTCATACCGTCAACAGCTGGATAGAACCAATTGATCATTTCGTAGGCAAAATCAAAACAATGGTATAGAAAGTGATTTCATCAAAGCTATCTTAGGTGAAAAGCTGATAGAATGGTCAATACTTTTATACCAGTAAAATCTTTCCAAACTTGTGAGCAAATTTAACTGTTGCACCATCGATGCAGTGCTAGATGAAGGATGTGATTTTGAAGCATTTGTATCAGGCCAACAACTTCTATAAGCATTTGATTTTGCAACAACTATTGACACTATCGACAAGAACATCCAAATTATAAATGAGATACGGCTTGTCTCATTCACTAAAACATCATGCAGCATTTCATGACTTGTGCAGGCTATGTTCTTCACGAGGACATTGGGTTTCTCTGAACACTTGTGTTGCTTTCATATTTTAGCCCGAAGTACCACACAATTTCCACAGTAGCATACGAGGAAGGTCCAAACAAGGAACAGAGTGAAGGAATTCAAAACTCCCATAGATGGAACACAAGCAAGGCAATGAAATCCAAGAGGTAATAGCAATGCTACAGCTTGTGAACCCCAGCTGAACAGGATCTGACCAACCACATGGATATTGCCAGAGAACTCCTTACTTGCAGTTAAGTGACATACTCTAATGGAATGGGCAGCAAAGATTGACACTGCTGCAGCTGCAAATGTTATACATCATGTTAGAGATGCTTCATGCCAGAAGCTGACTCAATGTGTTGCAGTCCACAACAATAAGTTGACTGTTTGCAATTGATATGACATCCAATGCTTCAATGTTATTCATAGAATCCCTACAGCTTGGAAGAGGGCTATTCAGGCCATAAAGTCCACACCGACCCTCCAAATAGCATCCAACCCCTGCCCTGTTCCTGTAACCCTGCATTTCCCATCGATAACCCACCTAGCTTGCATATCCCTGGACAATTTAGCATGGCCAATCCACCTAACCTGCACATCTTTGGATTGTGGGAAGAAACTGGAAGAATTAGGGCAGGACTTATACACTTAATGGTAAGGTCCTACAGAGTGTTGCTGAACAAAGAGACCTTGGAATACAGGTTCATATCTCCTTGAAAGTGGAGTCGCAGGTCGATAGGATAGTGAAGAAGGCCTCAGGTATGCTTTCCTTTATTGTTCAGAGCATTGAGTAAAGGATTGGGAGGTCATGTTGTGGCTTTACAGGACATCGGTTAGGCCACTTTTGGGATACTGTGTGCAATTCTGGGCTCCCTGTGATAGGAAGAATGTTGTGAAACTTGAAAGGGCTCAGAAAAGATTTACAAGGATGTTGCCAGGATTGGAGGATTTGAGCTATAGGGAGAGGCTGAGTAGGCCAGGGCTGTTTTCCCTGGAGTTGGAAGCTGAGGGGTGACATTATAGAGCTTTATAAAATCAGGATTGGTGAGGATAACATGAATTAACAAGGTCTTTTCTCTGGGGTGGGGGAGTTCAAAGGTAGAGGGCATAGGTTTAGAGAGGGAAAAGATTTAAAAGGAACCTAAGGGGTAATTTTTTCAGGCAGAGGATGGTGTGTGTATAAAATGAGTTGCTAGATGAAGTGGTGGAGGCTGGTACAATTGCAACATTTAAAAGGCATCTGGATGGGTATATGAATTGGAAGGGTTTAGAGTGATCCGGGCCAAATGCTGGCAAATGGGACTAGATTAGGATATCTAGTTGGCATGGACGAGTTGGACCAAAGGGTCTGTTCCATGCTGTGCAGCTCTATGACCCAGATGAAACCCACGCAGACACGGGGAGAACGTGCAAACTCCACACTGACAGTCGCCCAAGGCTGAAATCAAATCAGAGTTCCTGGTGCTGTGAGGCAGCAGTGCTAACCACTGAGCCACCATGTCACCCTGTCTTAAATGCCAATATAGCTTTTTGGGAAGGAAACCTTTTACGTCATTGATACAATGGGACCTTTTTTCACTGATCTATCTGTGTTATTACAATAAGGTTACAAATGCATCAATTCTAATGCCAATTTTGTATGTTCCATGTTGGTTGCCTGGGTGTGTCAGGTGATCACAGCTTTCACTTTAGGTCAGGAATATTCTTTTCACAATCACTGTAAATCCATTAAAATCTCGGATTTTAAAGTCAGATGATGAAAGAGGTTTCAGACACCTCTTCGCTAAAACACACTCTTCCAACACACACCTTCTCAGTAAGTATATGCACAGGCTTTGTGAAGCTGATACATTCTCACTGGTTCCCTTTAAATGTATTTCAATTAGATGGCTGAGGATTTGGCAGGCAGTTTTCTAGGAAGAAACAAAAAGCATCTGGAAAGTTGGAAGGTGTGGGAGGGGAAGCATTGTAGATTTGGAGTCCACCATTTGCTGCCCAGACAATGCACAATTTGAACTAAAGACCAGCCAAAAATGGTGTGGAATTTAAGGATTCATCTCCAGAATATATATGCTGCTCAAATAAACAAATGAAAGACAATTGGCAGAAACAGTGAATTATGTTCAAATAAAACCCTTTTGTTTTTACTTGGACGTAATTCAATAAAGAATTTAGAAAACATATGAGCAACATATTCAAGAACGGGGGTGGAAATGAGATGGAGAATCTCCAACTTCCTGCATTGTCCTTCTTAAAATATGATGCGAACTTGTCTGAGCTGCACACGGGAATGGCCTATTGATACGTAACTGTGATCCGTGTGCTTGGCTGTTTACGTTTCGCTTCTTTGGAACAAAGTAATTCTCTCCAGCAGTAAATATTCCAATTCCACTTATTGAATTAGTGCACAGCGATTAAGCATCTGGTTGAGGCTGCAGCCAAAACATCAAATTAAACTCCATCTGATTCAGAGCTTGAGTTGTGTTGGCAGATCAGCAGAGGCTGTACTCCCAGTTCAAACCATTAATTCATGGCCTACAGTAAAGGTGAGGGATCCTAAATAATTTGATATGGTAAATGCCATTGTACCTCGATAGTGGACTAATTGTTTTTGAACAACTTTTCTACTTTCGTAGACCAACTCATTCTTTGAAAGCTAAAGTATGACAATTTTTATATTCCACAATAATGTTTTGTCTTCATTTCAAAGTCTCATGCTAATTGTTCCCTGTAAGTCCCCAAACAGACCAACAGCCATACAAAATTATGAATTAAGAACAAATAATGTACCTTCACAACTGCAATTATTGCCAAACTGTAGCAGTAACGTTACTCCTTAAAATGTTGTTTTATGTGCACAAAACACAATTAATAGAGGGATTGTTACCTTATAGAAAGCTCAAAGCCAGATGTAGAACTGGCCTTATATTTTGGGAGGGAGCTTTTCCCAGTGAGATCATTTGCCCTGGCACCATTGAAGAAAATATCTGATTATCCCATTCTAACTGGGCAGTGCAGTTTTCTGGTGAGCCTTGTCTCCATAGACTGGGTTCCATCTCCATGCTTAATTAGTATAGCTTGATGTTTGCATGCTGCAGTGTAATTTCACCGGTCTTTGTGTATGTTTCATGTCACGTAGCTATTGGCAATGAAGTTTTCTTCAAAATGAAGTGGCCGTTAAAACCCAGGCACCACTAATCTTACAACTTCTCGAGTTGTTTGAATTTTGACTGCAACATGTGTAGACAATTCAGCTTTTCTCCTGATCTCAGCTTTTGGGGAGCCAAACAATATGCTGAAAGGGATGTGAGGGAACATAATCTGTCCCAGCGCTGTGTGTCTACTCCACTGTTAGTGAACCATGTGTTCTGGCTCTGGGGCTGAGAGCAGAGTTTGGAATTTCACATAGAGTTGGTGTCCTCAGCAACTCACCACCAACAGCCCACTCCTCCCCACCTCCAACTGAAAATCCAGAGCAATCCACCTCCTCAGGGCCAGGAAGTTAAACCAGATCTTTGGCTGTCAGGTTGCCAAGAGTTCATGTTGCTACTTCTGATCCTGTCTCTCCAGCCTCCATGAGCTGCTGCTCAATTAAATAACTAGCAACTCTCCAGGTCCAACAGCGCTACCTTAGGAGGTGCCATTGCTGGGACTGCAGCTAGTCCTATATCAGTCTGGTGGCCTGAGTGCAAGATAAATGGAGGTGTTTCTTCTGGGGCCATGGAGGGAAGTCCCAGAGAAGTGGTGAGAGAACTAGGGAATGTTTGGCACACCAGGATGGGATAGCTAGTCTGGGCTGTCAGGTTTTAGGAGGTGGCCATGCCAAGTGGTGCTGACACTTGTGTTGATGCTGGTAAAATACTGGAGCTGGCGGTAAGAGGGCCTTCGGTGGCTATTTACCTTGTCCAATGGCAGTGGTTTGGTGATGGTCATGCCATCTTTGTTGTGCCACCTGATGTTTCACCTCCATTCCCAGGGATTAAAAGAAAATTCTGACAAATGCCTCAATATCTGGGGTCAAAGCCCAGGTTTACTAAATAACTTCAAAAAACCTTCTGTTATGTGAGGAAGTACCAGATGTCATCATGAAATCTGCCAGATTAATATAAAATTCCAATGGAATTCCTAATGTTCTTCCATGCAGCTTCAGTCCCTGGCTCTTGTAGATGACTCTTTATGTCTCAGGAAAGCTGAGCAACTATTGCCTTTCCAATGTTCACGTCTCCAATATATATATGACTTTAATATCACAAATGCACATATGACTACCTAACACGCTCAGGCCAGAACAGGTGAAGAGATGGAGATTTTTTGCAGAGTTTGTGACTGCTGCTGAGGGATAACCAACTTGATTAGAGACAAAAAGATCTGTAGATGCTGGAATCCCTTGTAGACAGGCAGGAGGCTGGAAGAACACAGCAACCCAGGCAGCATCAGGAGGTGGAGAAGTTGACGTTCAGCCAGTCCTGAAGAAGAGTTACATCCAAACCATTGGCTTCTCCACCTCTTGAGGATGCCTGGCTTGTAGACAGCCTCCTGCCTGTCTACAGGGGATAACCAACAGCCACCTTCTCTACCTCAGATGGTATCAACGATGAGCTATTACTTGGATTCAGGTCCTTCAGGTTAGTTGTGGAAATCTGAGCAGGCCGTTGATTTATCTTGGCTGGCCCTTTCTTTCTGGTTTTAAAATAACCTCTTGATTTGCTGTGATTGATCTCTAGGTGGGTATAGCAGCATTGGCGCATTATACAACCTGATGTGGTCTAATCTTAGTGTGAGGCTGATACTGTTTAGTGCTGATACTGTTTAATTACTGTTTAATTGGATATTCAATTTCTCATCCCACCTGCATTTTGCACCACAACTTCTACACCCGTAAAACTGTAGGCATGATCCTAGGAATCTGTTCCGAATGTTTAGGGTGTTGTAACATTGTTTGCCTCTACGTCTCCTAAATGTCTAATGAGCTGGAAATGTGTTGCTGGAAAAGCGCAGCAGGTCAGACAGCATCCAGGGAACAGGAGAATCGACGTTTCGGGCATAGGCCCTTCTTCAGGAATGAGGAAAGTTTGTCCAGCAGGCTAAGATAAAAGGTAGGGAGGAGGGACTTGGGGGAGAGGCGTCGGAAATGTGATAGGTGGAAAGAGGTCAAGGTGAGGGTGAGAGGTCAGACTGGGGTGGGGGCGGAGAGGTCGGGAAGAAGATTGCAGGTTAGGAAGGCGGTGCTGAATTTGATGGATTTGACTGAGACAGGGTGGGGGGAGGGGAAATGAGGAAACTGGTGAAATCCGAGTTCATCCCTTGTGGTTGGAGGGTTCCTAGCCGGAAGATGAGGCGTTCTTCCTCCAACCGTCGTTTTGTTGTGGTCTGACGATGGAGGAGTCCAAAGACCTGCATATCCTTGGTGGAGTGGGAGGGGGAATTGAATGTTGAGCTACAGGGTGGTTGGGTTGGTTGGTCCGGGTGTCCCAGAGGTGTTCTCTGAAACGCTCCGCAAGTAGCTGGCCTGTCTCCCCAATATAGAGGAGGCCACATCGGGTGCAGAGGATGCAATAGATGATATGTGTGGAGGTGCAGGTGAATCTGTGGTGGATATGAAAGTTTCCTTTGGGGCCTTGGAGGGAGGTGAGGGGGGAGGTGTGGGCGCAAGTCTTGCACCTCCTGCGATTGCAGGGGAAGGTGCCGGGAGTGGAGGTTGGGTTGGTGGGGGGTGTGGATCTGACAAGGGAGTCGCGGAGGGAGTGGTCTTTACGGAATGCTGATAGGGGAGGGGAGGGAAATATGTCCTTGGTGGTGGGGTCCGTTTGGAGGTAGCAGAAATGACGGCGGATGATGCGCTGTACATGGAGATTGGTGGGGTGGTAGGTGAGGACCAGTGGGGTTCTGTCCTGGTGGCGGTTGGAGGGGCGGGGTTCAAGGGCGGAGGAGCGGGAAGTGGAAGAGATGCGGTGGAGGGCATCGTCGACCACGTCGGGGGGGAAATTGCGGTCCTTGAAGAAGGAGGCCATCTGGGTTGTGCGTTTTTGGAACTGGTCCTCCTGGGAGCAGATGCGGCGGAGTCAAAGGAATTGGGAGAATGGGATGGCGTTTTTACAGGGGGCAGGATGGGAGGAGGTGTAGTCCAGGTAGCTGTGGGAGTCGGTCGGTTTGTAGTAGATGTCCGTGTTGATTTGGTCGCCTGAGATAGAAATAGAAAGGTCGAGGAAGGGGAGGGAGGAATCTGAGACTGTCCAGGTGAATTTGAGGTCGGGGTGGAAGGTGTTGGTGAAGTGGATGAACTGTTCAACCTCCTCGTGGGAGCACGAGGCAGCGCCGATACAGTCATCGATGTAGCGGAGGAAAAGGTGGGGGGTGGGGCCAGTGGGGGGTGGGGCCAGTGGGGGGTGGGGCCCCTCCCACTCCACCAAGGATATGCAGGTCTTTGGACTCCTCCATCGTCAGACCACAACAAAACGACGGTTGGAGGAAGAACGCCTCATCTTCCGGCTAGGAACCCTCCAACCACAAGGGATGAACTCGGATTTCACCAGTTTCCTCATTTCCCCTCCCCCCACCCTGTCTCAGTCAAATCCATCAAATTCAGCACCGCCTTCCTAACCTGCAATCTTCTTCCCGACCTCTCCGCCCCCACCCCAGTCTGACCTCTCACCCTCACCTTGACCTCTTTCCACCTATCACATTTCCGACGCCCCTCCCCCAAGTCCCTCCTCCCTACCTTTTATCTTAGCCTGCTGGACAAACTTTCCTCATTCCTGAAGAAGGGCTTATGCCCGAAACGTCGATTCTCCTGTTCCCTGGATGCTGCCTGACCTGCTGCGCTTTTCCAGCAACACATTTCCAGCTCTGATCTCCAGCATCTGCAGACCTCGCTTTCTCCTAAATGTCTAATGACCCAGTGCTTGGAACAGCAGCTGGAGACTGCCTCTGAAATCAAGCTCCCTGCAACTTTGCACTTTGGGAGATTCTGTGGATGTCTGATAGGCCTGACCTTTGATGATATATTGGGATCAGTTGAGAGCTATTTGGTAAAACCTACTGACCCCACTTGTAAAGTTATGAAATTTTAGTTTTAAGTAAGCAAGCACTTAATTATGAATATCTGAATGTCAAAATACAGAAATAACCAGAAGTACTGGACTTGATTAAATGAAAAAAGTACACTTTTGATGGCATTTATGTTTTACAAGTATCTTGACAGGCCAGTCCATAAGATCAGGACAGACAGTTGGAAACCTTATTTTATAGGGATACCTGCAGTAAAGCATGCCCTGATATGAAGTGAGCATATTTGTTTGATTGCAATTATATTATAATATATTGGAGCTCACAAGCAAGATTGCAATTCTTTTATCAAACTGCATGGTGTTTACTCCACAGTGTAACACGGTAATTTATATTCATGGATTTGAGCTGTGAAAGGTTGTTAAGGAGCTTAAAAAACCATTTAATGGAAGAGTTGTACTGAGAACCAAACAGTGATT
This sequence comes from Chiloscyllium plagiosum, assembly GCF_037043375.1. Taxonomy (NCBI): domain Eukaryota; kingdom Metazoa; phylum Chordata; class Chondrichthyes; order Orectolobiformes; family Hemiscylliidae; genus Chiloscyllium; species Chiloscyllium plagiosum. The sequence goes on from NW_028270177.1 coordinate 17,385,930, forward strand.
GATTAATTAATTTATTCTGTCATGGGTATGATGCCATTGCTATGGCAATCTGGGTGTTGGTGAATTATTTTGATGTTACTTGAAAAAGATTGAGATGATTTTTAATCGCTTTCCAATGCATTTTGCTTGAACCTGCACAGAAGCTTTTTTTAAATGAATTTAACAATCTGCCCCTGAGCTAAGGAAAGGAACCATTAGCCAAAGGTTTTGTTTCCAGGGGCCAGAATGTGTCTGGGCACCATGATCCGGCTGGAAATGCAAATTCATTGTGAGCAGAGGTGCACAATTTGGGGAGCTTTTCATTTCCATTCGGGTTCTGATCTTTTCTGGCCAGCCTCACATGTTCCAATGGAGAAGTGAATGCAGATCGTGTCCAGGTTTCCTGTTGGGAACTATAAAGTTGCAGGGAGCAAGATTTCAGAGGCAGTCTCCAGCTGCTGTTCCAAGGACTGGGGGTCATTCGTCGTTTAGGAGACGTAGAGGTAAACAATGTTAGAACACCCTAAACATTCTGAACCGATGCCTAGGATCACGCCTACAGTTTTATGGATGTAGAAGCTGAGGTGCCATAAGTGGATGGAATGAAGGAATGTGAGTTTCTTCCCCACAAATTTCAATGGTTAATTCTGAATGTAGGGGATCTCTCTGAAATTCTATATTCTCAAATTCTGCAGTATTTTTATCAGTGTGATCAAGAACACCAGTAATTGTTAAAATTTGTTCTTGAGATGTGAACATCATTGACAATTATGATATTTATTGTCCATCCCTAGTTACCTTGAGAAGGTAGTGGTGAGCTGCTGCAGTCTAAAGGCAGACCCACAAAGCCCTTAGAAAGGAATGCCAGGATTTTGACTCCGTGACAGTGAATGAATGGTGATGCATTCCCAAGTCTGGATGGTGAGTGGCTTGGAGGGGAACTTGCAGCTGGTGGTATTTCCAAATACTTTCCTTTTCCTTCTAGGTAGTCAAGGTTGTGGGTTTGATAGCTGCTTTCAAAGGACTTTTCTTCAGTATTTACTCAGGAACAGGGCATTGTCGTCGATGTGAATACTGAGTCACAAATAAGTAGAATGGATGGCTTTGAGGTATGTAGAGAAGAGGTGTTGGAAATCCTGGAAAAGGTGAAAATAGATAAGTCCCCTGGGCCTGATGGCATTTATCCTAGGATTCTCTGGGAAGCAAGGGAGGAGATTGCAGAGCCATTGGCCTTGATTTTTATGTCCTCTTTGTCTACTGGAGTAGTGCCAGAAGACTGGAGGATAGCAAATGTGGTTCCCTTGTTCAAAAAGGGGAGTAGGGATAACCCTAGTAACTATAGGCCGGTGAGTCTCACTTCTGTTGTGGGCAAAGTCTTAGAGAGAATTGTAAGGGATAGGATTTATGCACATCTGGATAGGAATCATGTGATCAAGGATAGTCAGCATGGTTTTGTGAAGGGCAGGTCGTGCCTCACAAACCTTATTGAATTCTTTGAAAAGGTGACGAAGGAGGTTGATGAGGGGAAAGCGGTAGATGTGGTATATATGGATTTTAGTAAGGCGTTTGATAAGGTTCCCCATGGTAGGCTACTGCAGAAAATACGGAGATATGGCATTGAGGGTGAGTTGGAGGTTTGGATTAGGAATTGGCTGGATGGAAGAAGACAGAGGGTAGTAGTTGATGGCAAAGTTTCTTCATGGAGTGCCGTCACTAGCGGTGTTCCGCAAGGATCTGTTTTGGGACCATTGCTGTTTGTCATTTTTATAAATGACCTGGAAGAGGGGTTAGAAGGTTGGGTGAGCAAGTTTGCGGATGATACGAAAGTCGGAGGAGTTGTTGACAGTGAGGAAGGATGTGGCAGGTTACAGCAGGATATAGAGAAGCTGCAGAGCTGGGCAGAAAGGTGGCAAATGGAATTCAATGTAGCTAAGTGTGAGGTGATTCACTTTGGGAAGAATAACAAAAAGATGGGGTACTGGGCTAATGGTCGGATACTTGGTAGTGTGGATGAGCAGAGGGATCTTGGTGTCCATGTACACAGATCTCTGAAAGTTGCCACCCAGGTAAATAGTGCAGTGAGGAAGGCATATGGCGTACTGGCTTTTATTGGTAGAGGAATTGAGTTCCGGAGTCCTGAGGTCATGATGCAGTTGTATAAGACTCTGGTGCGGCCGCATCTGGAATATTGTGTGCAGTTTTGGTCGCCATACTATAGGAAGGATGTGGAGGCACTGGAACGGGTGCAGAGGAGGTTTACCAGGATGTTGCCTGGTATGGAAGGAAGATCGTATGAGGAAAGATTGAGACACGTGGGGCTGTTTTCATTAGAGAAAAGAAGGTTTAGGGGTGACTTGATTGAGGTGTACAAGATGATTAGGGGGTTAGATAGGGTTGACAGTGTGAACCTTTTCCCGCGTATGGAGTCGGGTATTACAAGGGGGCATAGCTTTAAATTAAGGGGGGGTAGATATAGGACTGAAGTTAGGGGTAGGTTCTTCACTCAGCGAGTCGTAAGTTCATGGAATGCCCTGCCAGTAGCAGTGGTGGACTCTCCCTCTTTATGGGCATTTAAGCGGGCATTGGATAGGTATATGGAGGATAGTGGGTTAGTATAGGTTAGGTGGGCTTGGATCGGCGCAACATCGAGGGCCAAAGGGCCTGTACTGCGCTGTATTCTTCTATGTTCTATGTTCTATGAGACTTCGAGAGTTGCAGCCATGCATTGTGAAAGTGGCACACATTGCGGACTGGTGGATGAATGACTGGTTAAGGTGGTGGCTGGGATGCCGATCAAACTGGCTGCTTTGTTTTGGGTGATGGCAGCATTCATGATGTGGGTTAGAGCTGCACTGATCCAGGAGACCAGTTGCTCAGAAATTCAATGGAGAGTGCAGGGGTACATACCAAGAACTTCCACCCTGGAGGCTTCCTGTCTCTATTCCTAATGAAGGGCTTTTGCCTGAAACGTCGATTTTCCTGCTCTTTGGATGCTGCCTGACCTGCTGTACTTTTCCAGCACCACTCTGATCTAAACTCTGGTTTCCAGCATCTGCAGTCCTTATACCTATACCAGGAACTTCACCAGGCATACCTGAAAATGAGGTGCCAATCTGGTGAAGCTACCAGACAGGACAACCTGGGTGCCAAATAGCATAAGCAGAAAGTGATAGGCACAACTAAGCGATCCCACAGCCAACAGATCAGATCAAAGCTCTTCAGTCCTGCCATATCCAGCCGTGAATGCTGGTGGACAATTAAACAATTCACCAGAGGGAGAGGCTCCACAAATATCCCCATCTTCAATGATGGAAGAACCCAACATGTTGATACAAAGACAAGTCTGAAGCATTCGCAGCAATCTTTAGCCAGAAATGCAGAGTGGATAATTCATCTCGGCCACCTCCAGTGGTCCCCCTGCATTACAAATGTCAGTCTTCTGCCAAATTGATTCACTCCATATAATATCAAGAAACTGTTGGAGGCATTGGATACAGCAAATACTATGGGCCCTGACAACATTCTGGCAATGGTACTGAAGACTTGCGCTCCCCGAGCCAAGCTGTTCCAGTACAGTTATAACACTGGCATCTACCCAACAATGGTGAAAATTGTGCAGGTATGACCTGTATACAAAAAGCAAGACAGATCCAACCCTGCTAACTAATGTCCCATTAATCCACTCTTGATCATCAGTAAAGTGATGGAAGGTGTTATCAACAGTGCTATCAAGCTCCACCTGCTGAATGAGGCCCAATTTGAGTTCAGCCAGGGCTACACAGCTCCTGACCTCATCACAGCCTTGGTTCAAACATGGATAAAACAGCTGAACTCCAGAGGTGGGGTGAGATTGACAACCATTGACATCAAGGCTGCAACTAAGTGTGGCATCAAGGAGCCCTAGCAAAACTGGAATCAATGGGAATCAGGGGTCAAATTCTCTGCTGGTTGCAGTCATACCTGGCATCTGGGAGGATGATCACGGTTGCTGGAGGTCAGCTCCAGGATATCTCTGCAGGTGTTCCTCAGGATAGTGGCTTAGGCCCAACCATCTTCAGCTGCGTCATCAATGACCTTCCCTCAGTGATGATTGCACTATGTTCAACATCATTTTCAACTTCTCAGATACTGCAGCAGTCCATGTTCAAATACAACAAGGCCTGGACAATATCCAGGCTTGGGATGACAAGTGGCAAGTAACATTTGTACCAAACAAATTCCAGACAATAGCCATCTCCAATAAAAGACAATGTAACCAGTTGACCAGTTGACATTCAATGGTGTTACCATCACTGAAATCTCAATATCAACATCTTGAGGATTACTATTGACCAGAAACCCAACAGGGCTCGCCAAAGTAATACAGTGGCTACAAGACCACCAAAGTAATACAGTGGCTACAAGACCAAGTCAGAAGCTAGGAATACTGCAGTGAATAGGTCATCTCCTGACCCCAGAGCCTGTCTGCCATCTACAAGGCACATGTCAGGAGTGTAATGGAATACTTTCCACTTGCCTGGATGGGTGCAGCTCCAACATCACTAAAAAAGCTTGACACCATCTGGTACAAAAGAAGCAGCCCGCTTGATTGGCACCACATCCACAAACATCTTGTCCCTCCACCACCAATGCTCAGTAGCAGCAATTCAAAGAAGATCCTTAGAGAGCATTTTCCAAACCCAAGAACACTTCCATCTATAAGGACAAAGGCAGTGGATACATGGGAACCTTACCACCTGTAAGGTTCCCTCTAAGCACACACCATCCCGACTTGGAAATATATCATCATTCCTTCACTGTCACTTGGTCAAAATCCTGGAATTCTCTCATTAATAGCATTGTGGGTCATCTACAGCACCTGGACTACAACCATTCAAAAAGGCACCACCGCCTTCTCAAGGGCAACTAGGAACGGGCAGTAAATGCTAGTCAGCCAGCGATACCCATGTGCCACAAGTTAATTAAAAAAAGGCAAATGGAGGAACTGACTTATTTTTTGTTCAGTGCATTATGTACTGACTGGGAGAATTACTGTTGCCCATGCAGACAATTGTTTTAACCATTGTAAATAAATTACTGTGAGCTAATTTGTCTTCTGGGACTTACTAACGCTAGTAATTAGCGACACATTAATTTCATTGAGTCTTATCTTGCCACATTGATAGCCGAATTAAAACCCATCTTCAGTTAGAATGGTGAGGGCACAATGTTTACATAGTTCCCTACTGCTAGACTTTAAATTGGATATCATGAAACATCCCAATTTAAAAAATAATGTAGATGGAGCAAGTGATATCAGGATGGCAACATTTTAATAAAATAAACATTGTTCAAAAATTATTTGTTTATCATTTCTATTCCTAATCTGTCCCAAATCACTGATATTTACAGAGAGGGGCGGAAAGGATAGAGTTCCAGAAGATTCCAAAGCTCTGGAAACATAGAGCACTCTATGGATAGATTTCTATTTACTCAGGCAGGAAGCAGGAATTTATCTGTCTTCCACAAACGTTTATCAGCACTTACTAGTTCAATACAAACTCCAGTCTGCTCCGTTTCCTTCCTTCTGTAATGCACTTAACAAAAAATAAACTAGTTCCTCCATTTGCCTTTTTTTGCCTTCCTGACCTGCTCCACTTACTGGGGACAACCAACCATTCCATTTATTTTGATCAATCCACCACCGTGTTGTCTAATTATCCAGTCAATAATTAACAAATCACTCGGGGCAGTGGAACAATAACAGAAAGGAGAAGGAAACAAAATTCAAGATCGGTATTGGAGGGAGTGAATACACTGGAATCCACGTGGGACCCACCTCTGTCTGAGAGTCTCAGGAACTGGTGGGCACCGCATGCTTCCTTCCTAAGGATCCTTGGGCATGAAAATGCCGACAGAAGAGAGGGAGATAATCAGCAACTGTGACATCCCTCCACAGCCAGCTGCCTGTACTCAATTATCATTAGTCTGGAAAAACACAGCCTCGAAATATACACTCCAATGAGCGCTATTTACCGTCTACTAACTTGGGAACATAACCTGGCTTAATCTTTCAGGTTCAAGTCTCATCTGCTCCAGAGATACCATTACGTGTCTGGATAGGTGGGTTTTAAAAAATTCTAGTTTACCGTTGGCTCTCGTGGTGCAGTGGTAGTGCCCCAGTCTCTGAGCGAGGAGTTGTGCAACAGAATGTGTCACAGCAGCATCTCTGAATGGGTTGACTGAAAAATATCATTTGTGTGTTTAGTCTTAAAGGTATGGCCATTTAGAATCCCTAAGTGTGGAAGCAGGCCATTCAGCCCATTGAGTCCGCATCAACCCTCTGATGACCTTCCCACCCAGACTCACCCCCCCCCCGCCCCAACCCTCTCCCTATAACCTTGCATTTCCCATTGGCTAATCTACCTAACCTGCACATCTTTGGACACTATGGGCAATTTCCTATGGCCAATCCACCTAATCTGCACATCTTTGGGCTGTGAGGGGTGGGGGGGTGTTTTAAAAAATTCTCAAGGTCAGGTTCGTAGGAGAGTAGTCTGACACAGAACAAACGACCAAGAGGCGAGTCTGCTAGAATATGCTTCAGCTTTTTATTCCCCGCAGCATCGCCACAACCAGGTCTCATACTTACAACGGGTCTGGCTTATACTCACTCTACATGTTACCGGAACTGGGAGCCGTCAGTTCTCGTAGAGCGGTTGCCAACAACCCACGCTCGGCGGTTAAACGTAACCCCGGAGCAGACTCCCGGGTCTGGCTTATACTCACTCTACATGTTACCGGAACTGGGAGCCGTCAGTTCTCGTAGAGCGGTTGCCAACAACCCACGCTCGGCGGTTAAACGTAACCCCGGAGCAGACTCCTGGGTCTGGCTTATACTCACTCTACATGTTACCGGAACTGGGAGCCGTCAGTTCTCGTAGAGCGGTTGCCAACAACCCACGCTCGGCGGTTAAACGTAACCCCGGAGCAGACTCCCGGGTCTGGCTTATACTCACTCTACATGTTACCGGAACTGGGAGCCGTCAGTTCTCGTAGAGCGGTTGCCAACAACCCACGCTCGGCGGTTAAACGTAACCCCGGAGCAGACTCACCGAACTGGAGACTTTTCCAGCTGATATACTCTTTTCCAGATATAAACATTCATGTGAACAGCAGAGCAAGGCTAAAAAACACATTCCATTCTGGTTACATACAGATAAGAAGATTCACACGGGGAGGTGTGTAATAAGATTCACACGGGACTAAGCAACACCTCCATTCCGGTTAGATTCACACATGTATTGGGACATAATTTTTACACCACATTCCACTGCTTGGCCCAATACATGTGTTACATTATGCTTAATTCAGTTCAATTCGTTTCAGTTAATTTCAGTTCAGTCAATTCAGTGTAGTTCAATTCAGCTCAGTTCAGGTCTGTTCAGTTCAATTCAATTGTGTTCAATTCAGTTCCGTCCATTTCAATTCAATTTAGCTCAGTTCCATTTTGTTCCGTTCAATTTGATTCACTTCAGTTCAATTCAGTTCAGTTCCACTCAGTTCTGTTCAGTTCAATCCCATTCAATTCTGTTAACTCCGCTTCAGCTTTTTGGACATGCCCACATCCTCCGCTGTACCCCAGGCAAGGGGTTCTTCGGCAGGACTGGGATCCTCTCAAGGGTGGACAGCAGCGACCCTGGGGTTCCTCCGGTCGCCCCCCACCATTTCTCAAACAAACTGCCACATCATGCCATCCCGGGACGGTCGGGACCTCCACAGTTTGTTCTTCTGGTTTCTTAGTCTTTTTCCAAAACATTGTTCTGTATCAAAATCTCTCCTCAATTGCGATTGATCCTGCCGACTACGCCAAATGTTTTAAAAAATTCTCAAGGTCAGGTTCGTAGGAGAGTAGTCTGACACAGAACAAACGACCAAGAGGCGAGTCTGCTAGAATATGCTTCAGCTTTTTATTCCCCGCAGCGTCGCCACAACCAGGTCTCATACTTACAACGGGTCTGGCTTATACTCACTCTACATGTTACCGGAACTGGGAGCCGTCAGTTCTCGTAGAGCGGTTGCCAACAACCCACGCTCGGCGGTTAAACGTAACCCCGGAGCAGACTCCCGGGTCTGGCTTATACTCACTCTACATGTTACCGGAACTGGGAGCCGTCAGTTCTCGTAGAGCGGTTGCCAACAACCCACGCTCGGCGGTTAAACGTAACCCCGGAGCAGACTCACCGAACTGGAGACTTTTCCAGCTGATATACTCTTTTCCAGATATAAACATTCATGTGAACAGCAGAGCAAGGCTAAAAAACACATTCCATTCTGGTTACATACAGATAAGAAGATTCACACGGGGAGGTGTGTAATAAGATTCACACGGGACTAAGCAACACCTCCATTCCGGTTAGATTCACACATGTATTGGGACATAATTTTTACACCACAGGGGGGTGGCGTCGCAGAACACCCAGAGGGAATATGGGGAGAATGTATCTCCATACAGTTGCCTGAGGCTGGCATCAAACCCGGGTTGCTGGTGCTGTGAGGCAGCAGTGCTAACCACTGAGCCACCATGCTGCCCCAGTGCATTTAGTGTGTTGCCATGGAAATCCTGCTGAATTAAACAGCAGGATTTCATTACAGTTTATCTCCTGTGTGATCCATTGGCCAGTTGCCTATGAGAAAGCCAATCGGAGAAAGCTTCAGCGAGGGATGATACCCAATAAAACAAAATACTCAGGCGGTAAGGGCTGTCTCAGAGTACAGCAAAAAAGAGGGAGGAGAAAGGGAAAGAGCAAAGGGAAGGACAAGCTGTAGGGGAAGGAGAGATAGCTAGAGGGTGGGAGTCATTGATGGGTAACTGATCACAGGGAGGATGAGTTTGTGGCAAGTTTGTCTGAGAAATGGAGGATACATTGGAGATCTCCTGGCCCACAAGCAGTGCTGGAAAAGCATTTAACTGTTGGATCCAACAGCTTCAAGCCTGTAAGCTTCAGAATTTTTCATCTTTCAGCTGTGAGAATCAAAATGCCCCTAAAATCTGAGGAATGTCGCCTCATTTAAATATTATACTGAAGGATCGACCTTATTCGGCTGAGTTATTCAGATGCCTGCAGTCATAGAGGTAAATCTGGAATTAAGTATGTCTGCAGCAGAACATGTAAAACTAATGGTTCAACTTCTCCTTAACACTCTCTTGGCTATTGTGTGTTTTTATAATTCATTCATGTGTTAAGGGTATCACTGGCTAGGCCAGCATTTATTGCCCATCCCGAATTGCCCAGAGGGCAGTTAAGAGTCAACCACACTGCTATGGGTCTAGAGTGACATGTAGGCCAGACCAGGTAAAGATGACAGTTTCCTTCCCTAAAGGCTTTTAGTGAGTCAAATGGGTGTTTTTTCCTGACAATCAACAATAGCCCCGTATTTGTATTTTACTTCCATTCAAATTCCCCCACTTACCATGGCAGGATTTGAACCTAACTCTGCAGAATATTACCTGAGTCTCTGGATTAACAGCCCAGCAATAATGCCATTAGACCATTGATCCCCCACGTGGATTCATTAGCTTCTATCTCTTGGGGCTTAGAGTGTAAAACCAATGAGGTTATATTGTACTGATAGAAGATTCTAGATTGGCCTAAGCTGGAGTATTGTGCCCAGTTCTGGGTGTCATATTTGAGAAGGATGTGACGGCATTGGGAATTGTAGAGAAAAGATTCACGAATCTTGTGATGTGTGAAACTGGAGTTGTGAAAGTAAGTTGGAGAAATTAGGACTGTCTTCCTTGGGGAAGACAAGGCTGAGAGGAGACAGCTTCGTCATATTCCAAATCATGAGGAGTCTGGACAGAGTAGACAGGGAGAAACATTCTTTCCCTTCCATTGAAGGATCGAGAATGAGAAGCACAGATTTTTAGATTAGATTCCCTACAGTGTGGAAACAGGCCCTTCGGCCCAACAAGTCCACACCAATCCCTGAGGAGTAACCCACCCAGACCCATTTACCCCTGACTAATGCACCTAGCAATTTAGCATGGCCAATTCACCTGACTAGCACATCTTTGGACCGTGGGAGGAAACCAGAGCACCCAGAGGAAACCCACACAGGCATGGGGAGAATGTGCAAACTCCACACAGACAACTGAGGCTGGAATCGAACCTGGGTCCCTGGTGCTGGGAGGCAGCAGTGCTAACCACTGAGCCACCGTGCCACCCTGATTTGTAGTAGTTGATTAAAGAAGTGCAAGTGACTTGAGGAAAAGCTGTTCTCATGCTGCAGGTGTTTAATGTGTGGCATGTGCAGCCTAAGGGGGTGGTGGAGGTATGTTCAACTGAACCATTTGGAAAGGGATACCACTGTCATCCAGGAAAAGAAGAATGTGAGGGGTTACAACGTCAAGGTGAGAGAACAGAAACATGGAAACTAGATGTAGCATTAGGCCATTCGGCCCTTTGAGCCTGCTCTGCTATTCAATCTGATCATGGCCAATCCTCAATCTCAATCTCAAATTGGTATTTTCTTTACATATCCTTTGATGCCATTAAAACCTGAACGTTTATCTATCTCTTCGCAGCAACATGGAGAGCTAGTGTAGACACAATGGGATGATTGGCCTTGCTTTGTGCTACGAACAATTCCATGATTCTCTCTTTATGCAGGAAACACAGACAGTGAAAACCATAGAATCACCATGGCATGGAAGGAAGCCATTCAGCCCATCAAATTCATTCTGGACACTTGATGCCTGGTGCAGAGCGGCTCAGGCTGAGCAGACATGAAATGTGAGAACATCAGTGGCTTGTGCTGCAGAAACCTGATTGATTGGACAAGCAGAAGTCTCCATCGGGTTTATTGTGAAACGCTGTAGCTGAAACAAACTCGTTACAGACTCGGCTGGGCCAATCATTCACCCAGTTATATATTTTCGAGCAGTCCAGATGGTTGTCAGGTTTGCAAGCTAATCTGCTGATTATAAAGTCCATTTGAAATACTAAACCATGCATAATCTGCCAGAATTTTGAATTGGCCTATCTTACCTGAGGCTATGCTCTGAGATGCAGATTCATTTAGACTCCTGGCCAGATAATGGGCACACAGACCTCATTTTCAAATCCCATGCATCTAAAATAAATGGCAACAGCTGGCTTTAAATCTAATGACAAATTTCCTTGTTCACTGCCCATGCTGTAGGCAACACAGGGGGAAGAGCGATCCTGTGACGCAAGGCAACTAGTGCTGGTGGCGGCCATGTTTACACAATCTCTTAGCTCTTAAACCCACCGGGGGGTCATCTTCATAACCCAGCATTAGCACTGATAACATGTTCCTGAGGAAATCTGTCAAAATATGATCCTTAAATGCACTAAAAGTGCATTTTCTTTGATCGTGCAGTTAATATACTAGTAGTCAGTTTCATTTACCCTACTCAAACATTTTTTTGCTTGGTCTCCCTTTCATATTGTGTGCTTTGCATGCATCAACTCATCAGTATTGCCAATATTTTAATCGCTGATTTGGTTTTGTATGTACAAGTCTGTTTGACATGTTATTCTGATGACTTTGAAGCACTGTTTACTGTAAACTTCACAGCTGCAAGTCTACACAGCAACACGGGCACTCCCACGTTGGCCATGAAAGGATCATAGTCTCACACAACTTGCTGCACACCACAAATAAAAAGGTTATGTTGCTTTGAAAATGCCTTTTCAATGTGGTAGGGAGGACGATTTGGATCGAAAGGTCTGTTTCCATGTTGTACATCTCTATGAGAAGCACCTAATTTCAACCCAGGGCTGGTATTTCAATTTTATTTGGCTTACCCTGATTTGACATCTGCCTCACTAACACCTCAAATATTTAGTATTTCCTTAGCTTGGGTCACAGAAGAAAGAAATGCTCATATATTAGCAGTAACAATCACATTGCTACAATGTATTAGTGGGTCTGCCGTGCTATGAGGATGTGGGAGCTGGCTTTGCTCACAATTCTGAAGCTCACAACTCAGCAAGCGGCTCCGAAGTACCTCTCTCTCCCTCCCTACAGTCCTGGTTTGCAGGGCCAGAAGACTGTGGCTCTCAGTTCCAAACCAGAGACCCTGGTGCAATAATTTGCCTAACACATCAACGTAGCACTAAATGGTGGAATTGGCTAGGCTGCCATCTTTAGGACAAGGAGAAAGTGAGGACTGCAGATGCTGGAGACCAGAGTTGAAAAATGTGGTGCTGGAAAAACACGGCAGGCCAGGCAGCAGCCGAGGAGCAGGAGAATCTACGTTTCGGGCATAAGCCCTTCTTCAGAAATGTCTTTAGGACAAGCCATTGGACAGAGGCTAAGTCTGCTTCTCAGCTGGTTTGCAAAGCAGACCAGTGAAGCAATCTTCCGTGGTTCCTGGCCAATATTTCTCAGCCACAATCATGAAAACCGTTCCACTCACGATGATCACCCTGCTGCTTGCTAGAGTTTGCAATGTGAAAAATTGGCTGCCATGTTTTCTATATCTTCAACAATGAGTGCAATAGCCATGTATTGAATAAGCACTTTGGGATGTCTTGTGTGGTCCTTGTATCATAGAATCATAGAATGATTACAGTGCAGAAGGAGGCTTTTTGGCCTGACATGTCTGTACTAGCTCTCTAAATGAGCAACTCAGTGCCATTCTACCACCTTTTGATAGTCACAGACTCATACGGCATGGAAACAGACTCTTCGAGCTAACCAGTCCATGCTAAACATAATCCCAAACTAAAGTAGTTCCACTTGCTTTCTTCTGGCCCATACCCTTCCAAACCTTTCCTATTCACCTCTTGAGAGGTTGCAACAGCACGTCGGGAGAAATTATTTCTTTGGCAAATGGGTCTGTAACTTTAAGGCAGAAATTTGAAATGTTTGCCACAAATAGTTGAGAGGGGAAATTTCTTCACATAGTTGCTTGTCATGTTTTGGAATGCACTAACTGCAACTCTGGTTGGATCTGATTCCAGAGGAACTTTCAAAAGACAATTGGACATGTTCTTGAAGAGGACAACTTTACAGGGACGTGAAGGAAAGGCTGGGGCTTGGGAGGATCTCTTTCGAAAAGCCTGCATAAATGCGACTGGCCAAATGGCCGCCTCATGTGCGATGAAATTCTAATAATGTTTTACCAAAATCATTTCTGCATGTGTGCTAACATGGATATAAACAAAACTGTTACATTCTATTGTCCATCCATCTATATTGCAGATGTCAAGCTGTGAACATACAGTCGATATGAAACTGCTTACACCCAATGTTTGATTGAAAGCAAGAGTTACTTTAGCATAAATTACACTAAATAGTTTTATAGACTTTACAAGTGATTGATTAATTTTATGAACAAGGACTCAAAGGTCTGTTTTGTCAGCTTTTAACAGTTAACAACTGATATTTACAGACTGAGGCTTTGTAAGAAGATTGATACAGAAAGTTGTCTGATTGAGTATAAATTCCAATTCTCCCTCTGCCGATTAAATTTTAACCATCTTCACTGGGAGCAAGTTCAGGTGGGTTGTTTTGCAGGGGGAACCAACATCACAAAAAGCTTATGAAACTGCAGCAAAGCTGAGTGCCCTGGGGATACAGATGAGATCAGATTGTCAGCCCATTTTAGCTCTCCATTGATTTCAGAATTACAGAGTCAGTAACAAAACCAGAGAAATAAGCAAGGCCAAAAAGCTCCATTGCTGCACACCTGTAAGATTTAATAAGGAAGTTAATGATGGATGCATTTAATAAGGTGTTCTTTGCTTACTCCAAATATCATGTCAGTTTTATCTTGCTTTTATTCAGTGATGGGATGCTGGTATCACTGGCTGCAGCAGCAATTATTGTCCATCCCTAATTATCCCGAGGGCAGTTAAGAGTCAATCACATTGCTGTGGATCTGGAATCACATGAAGACCAGCTCCGATTCAATGAAATATTATATTTTAATCTTTTCAGAAAGTCTCTTCAATCTACCTCCCCATCTCTGCAAATGATAGCGACCTATTAACCATGAAACCAAAGTATTCACATTGAACATTCTCACCCTGTAAAACTCCTCCTCTTTAGCTATTACCAGAAAGCACATATTTTTTCTGTATTGTTCAATATTTTCCTTCTGTAGTTTTAATGTCCAAAAACATTCTGAAGTATGCAGAAAGCAAAGGCTTTAAATCTGAATGCTTTGTTCTACAAAGTGATGTTCATTGCTTTAGTGTCTGTATTTTCTATATATTCTCCCAGAATGTCCAAGCTCAGTCTGCAATTCATGCTGATAGAAAGGACTTAAGTATATTTCTCTGGAGTTTGGTTTGTGAGTCTTTTAAATCTGGTTACAGATTTCCAACACCAAAGTCTGAATGACTGAAAGGAAACAATTCTGGATTGAATTTCTTGTTAGTTTTCAATGTTTACTCTCCTAAAACCCCGATCTCAGCATAATATTGTTTGTGACAAACTAGGCACTGGGGGTGCATTTCTTGGCAAGCTGGGTGTGGTATTGGGAAATCACTGTTCCTGGGTTTCTCCAATTTAAAGGCTGCAAATTCTGACAAGTACCTCACCTCCTGACTCCCCAAAGCCTGTCCACCATCTACAAAGCACAAGTCAGGAGTGTAATGGAATGGTTTCCACTCGCATGGATAGACACAGCTCCAAAAACACACTAGAAGCTTGACACGATCCAGGACAAAGCAGTCCATTAGATCTGCAGCCCATCCTCCACTGATGCATAATGGAAGAAATGTGGACCATCATAAATTGCATGGTGGTGTTTCATCAAGGGCTCCTTTGACAGCCCTTCCAAATCCCCACTTTTTATCCCCATCAAGGACAAGGACAAGGACAAGGCGATGTATGAGAACACCATCAATTTCGTGCCTTGTTCCAAGCCACACACCAGGTAATATTTAATGTAACCTGTGTGAAGGCATACCTACCAGTTGGACAGCTGCAGAGAACCTGGTGCTGTATCCTTTCAGAAAGGTACACTGAGTGAAGTACCACTCCAGTGGGCAGTGACAGGCCTTTCCTAGGGTCAAGGAGTCTGGGAGCACAAGGTCACCAAGGGGAGGCTGGCAGCTATAAATTGTTCAGTGATGCCACCATAGCTTCAGAGGCTGCTGTTGGTAAAGCACTCAGGATACCAAAGGGCTCAGGTCTCCGGTAAGTGGTATCAAGAGGGTGGAGGTGTTGGGGGGATTATGGGAGAAGCAGGTAGGCATCAAAGGGCAGGTCAGTGGCTCTCACTGAGACCACTCCTCACAGATCACTGGTTCCTGTGATCAGTCACTGCGTGCCTGGCACTGAATCACAATCCCCACCTTACAGAGGCTGCTGTGGTTCAAGATGGCAGCTCACTGCCACTTTCTCCAGGGCAATTAGGAATGGGCAATAAATGCTGGCCTAGCCCAAGGTGACAATGTCCTTTGAAAAATGTATAAATTTCATTAAAGAAGACAAGGACATCCAAATACAGAAGAAGGCAGGTTATGTCAGATCAGAGAGCACGAGGGTAAGTTATACAAACTGAATTAAATTGAATTTGTTACTGCACAGTTATTGATGTAGTACCTGCACTGAGTGAAACTTTTCAGCAAGTATTCAACAAAGGGATCAGTAAGTTTCCGAATGTGGTCAAATAATTATGGCTGGAACAGCACAGCAGGTCAGGCAGCATCCAGGGAACAGGAGATTCGACGTTTCGGGCACAGGCCCTTCTTCAGGAATGAGCAGAGAGTGTTCAGCAGGAGAAGATAAAAGGTAGGGAGGAGGGACTTGGAGGAGGGGAGTTGGAAATGTGATAGGTGGAAAGAGGTCAAGGTGAGGGTGATAGGTCGGAGTAGGGTGGAGGCGGAGAGGTCAAGAAGAAGACTGCAGGTCAGGAAGGCGGTGCCGGGCTGGAAGGATCCGGCTGAGACAAGGTGGGGGGAGGGGGGATGAAGAAGCTGGTGAAGTCCAAGTTCATCCCCTGCGGTTGGAGGGTTCCCAGTCGGAAGATAAGACGCTCCTCCTCCGACCGTCGGGTTGTTGTGGTTTGGCGGTGGATGAGTCCAATGACCTGCATATCCTCGGTGGAGTGGGAGGGGGAGTTGAAATGCTGTTTTTGCGGCAGTTTGCTATGAAGAGGTCGAGGGCAGGTAGGAGGCCAGCACGGGGTGTCCAGGTGGACGGGGTGTGTTGGAGGTGGGAGAAGGGGTCGTCAGAGGGTGGGCGAGAGTCTTGATTGAAGAAGAAGGCACGGAGGCGAAGGCGGCGGAAGAATTGTTCGGTGTTTTTGCGGCAGTTTGCTATGAAGAGGTTTTTTGCGGCAGTTTGCTATGAAGAGCAACTGCCCCTCCCACTCCACCGAGGATATGCAGGTCATTGGACTCATCCACCGCCAAACCACAACAACCCGACGGTCGGAGGAGGAGCGTCTTATCTTCCGACTGGGAACCCTCCAACCGCAGGGGATGAACTTGGACTTCACCAGCTTCTTCATCCCCCCTCCCCCCACCTTGTCTCAGCCGGATCCTTCCAGCCCGGCACCGCCTTCCTGACCTGCAGTCTTCTTCTTGACCTCTCCGCCTCCACCCTACTCCGACCTATCACCCTCACCTTGACCTCTTTCCACCTATCACATTTCCAACTCCCCTCCTCCAAGTCCCTCCTCCCTACCTTTTATCTTCTCCTGCTGAACACTCTCTGCTCATTCCTGAAGAAGGGCCTGTGCCCGAAACGTCGAATCTCCTGTTCCCTGGATGCTGCCTGACCTGCTGTGCTGTTCCAGCAATAAAGTTTCAACTTTGATCTCCAGCATCTGCAGACCTCACTTTCTCCTCAAATAATTATGGATAGAGTTAGAGGGTGGGGGTGTGTTAGGCAAGATATTAATTCATAATACAGTTAGTGACTGAACATATTTATGGATTTAGGACGTTTTGGTAAGCAAACTTTGTGAACTTCGACTGCACCAAAAACGATATTGGCTTTGCAAGGAACAAGTTGCTTGAATGGTGCTCCCAAGTCTGCAACACCTTTAGAGAGAAGACACAAAACCCAGACTGTGGATGAGAAAGAAATAGATTTGAGCAAGAGTCTGTGATCATTTGTCTTAGAAGCAACAGCCATTGCTTTCTTTCTGTCTGTCTCTCTCTCTCTCTCTCTCTTTCTCTGTCTCTCCCTCTCTCTCTCTGTGAAACCCTCTCATCAAGGTTTGTGAGAAGAAGGCACACTGTAACACAAGTGGAGAGCTCCCAATAGAGAATTCAAAACCTACACCAGGGTCCAGAGAATTGAATTCACCTGGTTATAGATGAATTCATCTGGTTATAGGAAGATACCCCCTAATAGTAATGGCTTGTATGCGAAATTACTTTGGCTGCCTGGGCGGCATGATGGCGCAGTGGTTAGCACTGCTGCCTCACAGCACCAGAGACCTCGGTTCAATTCCCACCTCAGCCGACTGTCTGTGTGGAGTTTGCACATTCTCCCCGTGTCTGCATGGGTTTCCTCCGGGTGCTCCGGTTTCCTCCCACAGTCCAAAGATGTGCAGGTTAGGTGAATTGGCCATGCTAAATTGCCCGTCGTGTTAGGTGAAGGGGTAAATGTAGGGGAATGGGTCTGGATGGGTTGCACTTCGGCGGGTCGGTGTGGACTTGTTGGGCCAAAGGGCCTGTTTCCACACCGTGGGGAATCTAATCTAATTACAATTGGAGAATCAATGAGTAGTTCTTTTACCTGAATTTAACTTTTACGAAGCCAAAGTACTTTTAAGATAAACTTCTGCTAATCTCTTATAGTTTTGCCCCAGAATTTGAGGGTTTGTATGTGTGTTCATTTGTACTTATGTATATTTGCACAGAATAATCTCTGCACCTATGCTTGAGTAAGTTATAGTTTACAAGAATATAGCTAGTTCAGTATTTATTACTTAAGGAGCATTGTTTCATTTTGACGAAAAGTACTCTTGAACCGGGGTTAGCTCAGTTGGTTGGTTTCCAATGCAGCGTCAATCCTGTAAAGGCACGGTGGCTCAGTGGTTAGCACTGCTGCCACAGCACCACGGACCCAGATTTGATTCCACCTTTAGGTGACTGACTGTGTGGAGCTTGTATATGTTCCCTGTACCTGTGTGAGTTTCCTCCCACAGTCCAAAGATGTGCAGGTGGTTTGGCTGTGGGACCTGCAGGGATGGGCTTGGGTTGGTGTGAACTCAATGGGTTGAATGGTTGGCTTAGGGATTCTGTAGGGATTCTGTGAACTCAGTTGTACTCAAACTATCAGTTCAATTCCAACACCAACTGAGGATTAGATTAGGTTCATATCCCCATCCAGATGCCACCACTTCCTCTGGCAGCTCATTCCAAACACACACTCTGTGCCCCTGAGGTTCCCCACACGGTGTGGAAACAGGCCCTTCGGCCCAAGAGGTCCACACCAACCCATCGAAGCGCAACCCACCCAGACCCATTCCCCTACATTTACCCCTGCCCCTAACACTATGGGCAATTTAGCACGGCCAATTCACCTAACCTGCACATTTTTGGACTGTGGGAGGAAACCGGAGCACCCGGAAGAAACCCACGCAGACACGGGGAGAATGTGCAAACTCCACACAGACAGTCGCCTGAGGCGGGAATTGAACCCAAGTCTCTGGCGCTGTGAGGCAGCAGTGCTAACCATTTACCATTTTGCCCATATCCCTCTAACCCTTCCTATTCATACCCCCATCCAGATGCCACAACTTCCTCTGGCAGCTCATTCCAAACACACACTCTGTGCCCCTGATGTTCCCCACAGTGTGGAAACAGGCCCTTCGGCCCAACCAGTCCACACCAAGCCTCCGAAGAGTAACCCACCCAGACCCATTTCCCTCTGACTAATTTAGCATAGCCAATTTACCTAACCCAGAGCAAACTCCCGCAGACACGGGGAGAATGTGCAAACTCCACACAGACAGTCGCCCGAGGTGGGAATCAAACTTGGGACCCTGGTGCTGTGAGGCAGCAGTCCTAACCACTGAGCCATCGTGCTGCACAGGTTGCAATGAAGGATGCTTTTTCTCGGGTGTAGAGATCCTCAGATTAAGCCACCACCAGTCGTCTCTCTTTCTCTAATGAGAAAATTAGTCTATGATAACTTTCCCTTTATGTGGTCTTAGCTGTACTAGTGATACCATAATAGAACAGGATAGATTAACAGACATGATTTTTTAGCTGTCTTACACTTATGCATGTTTGTAACAGTGAAAACCTTTTGAACATTTAATGATATGATCAAATTATTTAACAAAATCTGAATAACACCGATATTATCCCGTGCATTTACTGCGAAAATTCTTTCATGCAGCTTCCTGAACTGAAATCAATAAAAGGCAACAATCTAAATGCCTACCTATTCTTTCATAAATAACTTTTACACTCTATTTCTTTTATCATTCAAACCTCTGTGGGGATGCTTTCAGCTTTAGCTGCATCTTTTCAAAGAGCCACACAGAATTGAACAATCAGAAGTCCTGAGATGTACCAAAACAGGGTAATGGAGATTTGCTGGCTTAGAATAGCTGCTTGGCACATTGGAAACTGACTACCTGTCATGCATATTCTGGTACTGAGACCGGCTGAAATGTAACAAGCCGGATGTCAGGTTCCAAGTGATCGATTGTGATAGGGGACTCTCCAGTCAGAGGCACAGACAGACATTTCGGTGGCTGACAATGAAAAATCCGAATGGTGTGTTGCCTCCCTGGTGCTAGGATCAAGGATATCTCAGAGAGGGTGCAGAATATTCTTAAAGGGAAGAGGGACCAGGTTGTAATACATAATGGAACTAACAATTTAGGAAGCAAAAAGGACAAGGTTCTGAGGAGAGAGGATAGGAAATTAGACAGGAATTTACAATTTACCCACGAGGGTAGTGATATCCGGATTACTCCCAGTGCTATGAGCTTGTGAGGGTAGGAATAGGAGGATAGAGCAGATGAATGCATGGCTGAGGAGCTGGTATATGGGAGAAGGATTCACATTTTTGGATCATTGGAATCTCTTCTGGGCTAGAGGTGACCTGTATAAGAAGGACGGATTGCACTTGAATTGGAAGAGGACTAATGTACTGGTGGGGAGAATTTCTACAGCTGCTTGGGAGGATTCCTATTCCCACCCTCACTAGCTCATAGCACTGGGAGTAATCCAGATATCACTACCCTCATGGGTAAATTGCTTGGGAGGATTTAAACCAGGAAGGTAGGGGGGTGGGACCCAGGGAGATGGTGAGAAAAGAGCCAAGTGTGAGACTGGTACAGTTGGGAAAAGGTGTAAGTCAAACAGTCAGGACAGGCAAGAACGAAGTAGAGAATGAGGTAGGACTGAAAAAATTAAACTGCATTTATTTCAATGCAGGAGGCCTAACAGGTAAGGCAGATGAACTCAGGGCATGGTTGGGAACATGGGACTAGGATATCATAGCAATTACAGAGACATGGATCAGGGATGGCCAGAACTGGGAGTTTAATGTTCCAGGGGAATGGTGCTATAAGGATAGAAAGGGGATAAGAGAGGAGGGGAGTGGTGCTTTTGATTAGGGATAACATTACAGCTGAACTTAGGGAGGATATTCCTAGGAATACGTCCAGGGAAGTTATTTGGGTAGAACTGAGAAATGAGAAAGGGATGTTCTCCTTATTGTACTTCTCAATAGTCAACAAGAAATAGACAAGGCGATCTCAGTTATTTGTAAGAATAATAGGGTGGTTATGGTAGGGGAATTTAACTTTCCATACATAGATTGGCACGCCATAGTGTTCAGGGTTTAGATGGAGAGGAGTTTAAGTATGTACAAGAAAATTTTCTGATTCAGTATGTGGATGTTCCTACTAGAGAAGGTGCAAAACTTGACCTACTCTTGGGAAATAAGCCAGGGCAGGTGACTGAGGTATCAGTCGGGTAGAACTTTGGGGCTAATGATAATAATTCTCTTAGTTTCAAAGTCGTGATGGAAAAGGATAGACCGGATATGAAAGTTAAAGTTCTAAATTGGAGGAAGGCCAATTTTGTTGGTATTAGGCAAGAAATTTCAAAAGGGAGACAGTGAGGTCGGCAGATGCTGGAGATCAGAGTTGAGAGTGTGGTGCTGGAAAAGCACAGCAGGTCAGGCAGCATCCGAGGACCAGGAGAATTGATACTTCGGGCACAGATAAGGTGAATAACCAAATATTTTCCCCAAGATAGGGGAGTCCAAAACTAGAGGGCATAGGTTTAAGGTGAGGGGGAAAGATTTAAAAGGGACCTAAGGGACAATGTTTTCACTCAGAGGATGGTGCACGTGTGGAATGAACTGCCAGAGGAAGTGGTGGAGGCTGGTACAATTAAAACATTTAAAAGGCATCTTGAGGGTATACGAATAGGAAGGGTTTGGAGGAGTAATGGGCCAAATGCTGGCAGATGGAACTAGATTAATTTACGATATTTGGTTCACGCGGACGAGTTGGACTGAAGGGCCAGTTTCCATGCTTTTCAGCTCTATGACTCTATACTAAAAAACAGTTTGCTTTCATCTTGCACTTTCACAACCTGGGATGTCCTAAAACACTTTAGAGTCAATGGAGTACTTTTAAACTGCAGACGTGTTTAATGGGGGAAAGACACAGCAGCCGATTTGTGCACAGTAAGCTATCACAAGTAGAAATGTTTTTGTGACAGGATAATCTACATTTTTTTAAGTGATGTCAATTGAAGGTCTATTAGAAAAGTCAAAGTAAGCTAAGTTCACAATTACTCTTGCAATTACTAAGATCCCATCATGATAAGGACTAGTTTGTCAGACTTTCAGCTCGTCAATCAAATACAGGCACAAAGTGTCTAATAAGTGAAGGTTTCTCAGTTTTGTGGAATTTTGAGTTCTTTGGAAGCTACAAAAAAAGAGCTGAAGTCCTAAGGATAAATAACTGGTCGGTGATGGATCAGCAGTAGGATAAGTTTTCATGCTGCTTATAAACACTTAGGAATACAAGTAGGCCTTTCAGCCCCTCAAGACCATTCTGCGATGCAATGAGATCAAGGATAATCTGTGACCTAACTCCTTATACCTGTCTTTGACCTGCATCCATTAACACCCTTGCTTCACAAAATATTGTCTATCTCAGATTAAAAATTAACAACTGATCTCACATCCAGTATCATTTAAGAAGTCAGCTCCAAACCTCTACCACTCTTTATATGTAGAAGTGCTTCCTAACATCTCTCCTGCGTGGTCTGGCCCTAATTTTTAGACTATGTCCCCAGCTCTCGAATCCCCAACCAGTGGAAATGGTTCATCTTTATCTATCATGCCTTTTCCTATTATTATATTGAAGACTTCAATCAGATCACCTCTTAAATGTTTAAATTCTAAAGAAAACAGGTTAATCTCTCCTCATAACCTAACCCCTGAAATCCACGAATTATTCATATAAATATACAGTATTCACCCTCCAAGGTCAATATATATCCTCTTAAGATGTGATCCCCAGATCTACTAAGAGTAGCCCAAGTAGAGTCTAACCCGAGCTTTTTACAGCTGCAAATACGCAAGTATTCATTTATAATAAACTTCAGGACAATGTCCCCAGGAACCTTTAACCATTCATCTCCATGGATTGCCCCAAGGAGTGGTAGCTAAAGTTATGCCTGTGGAAATACAAGCCAAACTTATTCCATGATGTGGGGTTGTCTCACTAAGTATGACTTTGACCTTCTGAATTTTCCACCTTCTTCCCATTGACTTCAAATTTGCTTGGTTCCTTGATGTCATTCTCAGTCAAAATCTGCCTTGATGTGATCAGCCTTAATGGCCGTCACTTTCATCTCCCCTCTGAAATCCAACTCCTTACTCCATGTTTGAACCAAAGCAACAATGCAGCTTGGAGCTGAGTTTGCCCTGGAACCCAAACTGAACATCACTGAAAAGGTTAATGTTGAGTATGTTATTGTTGATATCCCTGGTGACAGCAGCTTCCAATGAGGTTGAGAGTAGGCTGATATGGTCTATGGATTCAACTTATCCTGTGTTTTGTGAACAGCACACAACTAGGCAATTTGTTATATTGTCAATTAGATGCCAGTGTTGTAGTTGTACTGGAATGGTTTGGCTATGGGTGTAGCTTTCTGAAGAGCAGTTCCCCCATGGTACAGTTGGGCGTTGGTGAGGCTGACTGCTTTTGCTCTATCCAGTACATTCCGCTGTGTCTTTATCTTGGCTGGAGACTGGCATTCATATATCAGCTGGTGAACGTTAACTGTTCAAACCTACTGTCAGATCTCATTCACATGGTGATAGATCAGCCAACTTTTCTAATGCATTCATGGGATCTGGCAAGATCAGCATTTGCTGACAACAATAACATTCGTGCACTGTGTGGCTCACCAGGCCATCTCAGAGGGCAGTTAAAGGTCAATCACATTACTGTGGGTCTGGAATGCAGACCAGACCAGACCAGACACAGACTGTAGACCACATTCTTTCAAGAACTTTAGAATTAAAATTTATTGTCATGCCTACTTTTATGTGAAAAATATAGTGAAATGTTTTATGACTCATCCCACTACACGCCTACATCAATGACAAAAGTCATACGTAAAAATAATATAAAGGTAAAATTAAGACATTCATCACAGCTCAGTTAATGACACTTGAGCTTGGGAAAAGCTGATGGGATACCTGGAAGATGCAGCCAAGACAGAGAATGCCATTCCGAGACAAGACTGCCATGCTGGCTGATGGAACACTGGGCTGGAAGCCTCTGCTGAAGATGACCACCATGCTGGACAGGGACCTCCAATCCTGAAGACAAAGAAGACCTCCACACAGGGGAGAGAACTCTATGCTGTGCCGAGACCGTGGCATTGTGCTGAGACCGCCACGGTGTGCTGAGACCACCACGATGTGCTGAGACCGCCATGCTGCGCTGAGACCCCCACGCTGTGCTGAGACCCCACGCTGTGGAGAGATCCCCACGGTGTGCTGAGACCCCCATGCTGTGCTGAGATCCCCATGTTGTGCTGAGACCCCACGCTGTGCAGAGATCCCCACGGTGTGCTGAGACCCCCATGCTGTGCTGAGACCCCACGCTGTGCTGAGATCCCCATGTTGTGCTGAGACCACTATGCTGTGCTGAGACCGCCACGGTGTGTTGAGACCCCACGCTGTGCTGAGACCGCCACGGTGTGTTGAGACCCCACGCTGTGCTGAGACCGCCACGGTGTGTTGAGACCCCCACGCTGTGCTGAGACCCCCACGCTGTGCTGAGACCACCACGGTGTGCTGAGACCGCCACGCTGGGAGACTGCCATGCTGTGCCGAGACTGCCACTGCTCCTCTTTCAGGTGCCCAGCCCCTGCTGCAGAACCACAGTGAGTCCAGGCTGGAGGAGTCAGTGAACTAGTGGAAATTAGTGAAGTAGAGAGGCTTTAACAGCCAGTAATATCATGACCATCATTATTGAGATTAGCTTTCGAATTATTGCATTTAAATTGCATTACAGTGGAATTATGAGCCCATGTCTACAGATCATTAGCCTGAGCCTCTGGATTACGAGTCAATGGTATTATTACTGGGCACTGTCTGCACCACAAATCATAGTGCAGCTCCTTTAATTGGTTATATAGTTTCTGACACCAAATGCATTCAGTTTCCAAAGCTGTAGTGATGTCTGATCTGACTGTGAAGTACAATCTGAAAGCACTTTTTTTGTAGGATCTCATGTTATGACTCTTCCAGTTCATGTGAAGTGGCTTTGTTGGGCTGATTGCCTTTTGTCTGCTATTTATCTTCTAACCATTTTGACAGCAGACATAAAACTTCGTACATGGAGCAATTGGAAACTTCATTGTTAACTTTGCTGAATAAGATGCCTCACTTGCCTTTCATCTTTCAAGTTATACAGACACAAACTATGCAAACAATTTAATCATGCTGTGTGCATAAACGTTTACGCAATTTAGAATTAGTTCACTTCTTCATTGTATTATAAGATGATAAATTCATTCTTCTATTTGTTATGGGCCAAACCAGCGTCTCCCCCTCTAAATGTATAACAAAGTAGCCTCGACCATAATTTTTCTTATTTTAATGTCAGGTCCTGTGTTCCAGTGTGATCAAACTACTCAACATAAAGCAAAACTCAATTTATTCAAACACTACAATTAAAATAGGAAAGGAAGAAGAACTTGGAATAACTTAACTCTATTGGAAAACTTAACAGAATTATAGAAACAGTAACTGTTATTAATTAACTGTTTCAAAGTAGTAACATCCCATAAACACACCCTTGGCACAAAACTGAAAAATGTGTTGCTGGAAAAGCGCAGCAGGTCAGGCAGCATCCAAGGGGCAGGAGAATCGACGTTTCGGGTCTCCTTCTTCAAAGACCGCAATTTCCCCTCAGACGTGGTCGACGACGCTCTCCACCGCATCTCCTCCACTTCCCGCTCCTCTGTCCTTGAATCCCGCCCCTCCAATCGCCACCAGAACAGAACCCCACTGGTCCTCACCAACCTCCAGATACATCGTATCATCCTTCGCCATTTCCGCCACCTCCAAACAGACCCCACCACCAGGGATATATTTCCCTCCCCCCCCCCCCCAATCAGCGTTCTGAAAAGACCACTCCCTCTGCGACTCCCTCGTCAGGTCCACAACCCCCACCAACCCAACCTCCACTCCCGGCACCTTCCCCTGAAACCGCAAGAAATGCAAAACTTGCACCCACACCACCCCCCTTACTTCCCTCCAAGGCCCCAAGGGATCCTTCCATATCCGTCACAAATTCACCTGCACCTCCACACACATCATTTACTGCATCCGCTGCACCCGATGTGGCCTACTCTACATTGGGGAGACAGGCTGCCTACTTGGGGAACGTTTCAGAGAACACCTCTGGGACACCCGCACCAACCAACCCAACTGCCCTGTGGCTGAACACTTTAACTCCCCCTCCCACTCCGCCAAGGACATGCAGGTCCTTGGCCTCCTCCATCGCCAGACCATGGCAACACGATGCCTGGAGGAAGAGTGCCTCATCTTCCGCCTAGGAACCCTCCAACCACAAGGGATGAATGCAGATTTCTCCAGCTTCCTCATTTCCCCTCCCCCCACCTTGTCTCAGTCCCAACCCTCGGACTCAGCACCGCCCTCTTGACCTGCAATCTTCTTCCCGACCTCTCCGCCCCCACCCCCTCTCCGGCCTATCACCCTCACCTTAACCTCCTTCCACCTATCGCATTCCCAACGCCCCTCCCCCAAGTCCCTCCTCCCTACCTTTTATCTTAGCCTGCTTGGCACACCTTCCTCATTCCTGAAGAAGGGCTCATGCCCGAAACGTCGATTCTCCTGCTCCTTGGATGCTGCCTGACCTGCTGCACTTTTCCAGCAACACATTTTTCAGTTCTGACCTCTAGCATCTGCAGTCCTCACTTTCTCCTTGGCACAAAAGGCAAATTCAGAAAACAGATTGTCTCGCACACAATCCTATCAGCAAGAAGGAGATACACGCAGCAGCTCAGCAGAGAGAGGGAGAGAGTAGCAGCCGGGAGAGATTCATTTCCTTCCAACACTACTGAGGGCCCAGCAACAACTGATAAAAGCTAACTAAAAATCCTGATCGGTGAGAGCTTGACCACACCCACTCAGGCTGCTTCTATTGCTCCAAATTAAAAAAAAACAAGGCCTCACAAGTTGTTTATCTTCTCATAGACTGCTCTGCACCTGTCCCCCGAGCTCTCTCTAAAAGAAACCAGAACAAAACACAGCTCTTAATGCCACAGTATCATCACACTTTCCCATGAATTATGGACCCATCAGAACCCACTGATAGGATTTTACATTTGTATAGATTGGCCTGTTACATTTTCAAACTCCACTTATTTAAGCCTCTTCTAATGAGTTGTAAACCCAACAGAACCATTTACTACAAATCTCAGGATCCTTTAATTTACTGTGAATATAGAAATTCATATTTAACCCTTACTGCCTGATTAATTCTTACGGGTAGGTGAAAGTGAGGACTTCCTGATGAAGGGCTTTTGCCCAAAACATCGATTTTCCTGTTCCTTGGATGGCACCTGCTGTGCTTTTCCAGCACCACTCTAACCTAGACCCTAATTCGTACAGGTAACCTAGCGCTATCTTTTCAGAGAAAAGGGGTTGGGCACTGACAGACATATCTGCTGCCAATACCCTGACATAAGGAAGGTGTGTTGACTCCCTGGTACCAGAGTCAAGAATGTCTGAGAGAGGGTGCAGAATATTCTCAAAGGGGAGAGTGACCAGCAAAAGGTTGTTGTGCAATGTCACAGGAAGAGGAAGGGATGAGGTTCTGCGAAGAGAATATAGGAAATTAGGCAGGAGGTTAAAAAGTAGGGCCTCAAGGGTAGTAATGAATGGTTTATTCCCAGTGCCATGTGCTAGTGTCAATAAAAATAGGAGGATAGGGCAGATGAATGTGTGGCTGAGGAGTTGGTACAGGGGACAGGATGGGTTACACCTGAATGAGCAGGGTGGAGATGAAGTGGGTGGAACCCAAACAGATACTGGGAAAAGAAACAAGGCTGAGGCTGGTGCAGTAGAGAAGAGGGCCAAGTTGGGAAGTTTATGCAAGCAAAAACAAAGCAGAGAATGAGGTAATACTGATAAATTTAACTGCATTTATTTCAATGCAAGAGGCCTAACAGGTAAGGCAGATGAACTCAGGGCATGGTTAGGAACATGGGATTGGGAGAGGCAGGACTGGCAGCTTAATGTTTCGGGGTCTGGATGCTATAGGAAGGATAGAAAGGGAGGCCAGAGTGTAGAGGGATGGCATTTTTGGTTAGGGATAACATTATGGCTGTACTTAGGGAAGATATTCCTGGGAATATGTCCAGGGAAGTTACTTAGATGGAGCTTAAAAATAAGAAAGGGATGATCACCTTACTGGGATTCTACTACAGATCCCTGAATAGTCAATGGAAAATTGCAAAACAAGTTTGTAAGGAGATCTCCGATATCTGTAAGGATAACAGGGTTGTAATGGTAAGGGATTTTAGCTTTCCAAATATAGTCTGACACTGCCATAGTGTTAAGAACTTGGATGGAGCGGAATTTGTTAAGTGTATACAAGAACATTTTCTTATTCGGTATGTGGATATACCTACTCGAGAAGGAACAAAATTTGACCTTCACTTGGGAAATAAAGCAGGGCAGATGACCGAGGTGTCAGTGGGGGAGCACTTTGAGGCAATGATCATAATTCTATTAGTTTTAAAATAGAGTCAAAAATCACAGAACACCAGGTTATAGTCCAACAGGTTTATTTGGAAGCACTAGCTTTCAAAGCGCTGCTTCTTTATCAGGTGTTTGTGGTCCTATAACCTGGTGAACTATAACCTGGTGTTGTGTGATTTTTAACTTTGTCCATCCCAGTCCAACACTGGCACCTTCAGTCAGTTTTAAAATAGTTATGGAAAAGGATGGACCTGATCTAAAAGTTAAAGTTCTAAATTGGAGAAAGGCCAATTTTGACGTTGTCCAGCAAGAACTTTTATGGGTGATTGGGAAAGGTTATTCTCAAGTAAAGCGTGGTTGGAAATTGGTGGGTGAATTGTTGGAGGGGATTCTGAGAGATAGGATTTACATCCACTTGGAAAGGAGAGTCAATATGACTTTGAGCTTTGGAAATCTTGTTTCACTAACTTGACTGAGTTTTTTGAAGAAATGACAAAGAAGATTGATAAAGGCAGAAAAGTATATGTTGTCTATATGGACTTCAGCAAGACATTTGACAAGGTTCTGCATGCTAAACTGGTTAGCAAGGTTAGATCACATGGAATTCAGGGGGAGCTAGCCAATCAGATGGCTTGAAGGTAGGAGACAGATGATGGAGATGGAGGGTTGTTTTTCGGACTGGAGGCCGGTAAATTAGAGGTGTAGCACAGGAATCGATGCTGGGTCCACTGCTTTTCATCATAAATATAAAAGATTTGGATGTGAATATAAGAGGAATGGTTCGTAAGATTGCAGATGACACCAAAATCAGCAGTGTTGTGGACAGCGAAGAAGGTCCTTGTTCAGATGGGCCAATGGGCTGAGGAGTGGCACATGGAGTTTAATTTAGATAAATGTGAGGTGTTACATTTCAGTAAGGCAAATCAGACAGTTAATGGTATCATCCTGGGAAGTGTGGCTGAACAACGTGACCTAGGGGTGCAGGTGCATAGTTCCTTGAAAGTGGAATCACACGTAGGCAGGATAGTGAAGAAGGTGTTTGACATGCTTGCCTTTATTGGTCAATGCCTTGAGTATATGTGGTGAAACGGTTAAAAATTATGTCCCAATACATGTGTGAATCTAACCGGAATGGAGGTGTTGCTTAGTCCCGTGTGAATCTTATTACACACCTCCCCGTGTGAATCTTCTTATCTGTATGTAACCAGAATGGAATGTGTTTTTTAGCCTTGCTCTACTGTTCACATGAATGTTTATATCTGGAAAAGAGTATATCAGCTGGAAAAGTCTCCAGTTCGGTGAGTCTGCTCCGGGGTTACGTTTAACCGCCGAGCGTGGGTTGTTGGCAACCGCTCTACGAGAACTGACGGCTCCCAGTTCCGGTAACATGTAGAGTGAGTATAAGCCAGACCCGTTGGTTGTGGCGACGCTGCGGGGAATAAAATGCCCATATTCTAGCAGACTCGCCTCTTGGTCGTTTGTTCTGTGTCAGACTACTCTCCTACGAACCTGACCTTGAGAATTTTTTAAAACAGTATAGGAGCAGGATGTCATATTGCAGCTCTACAGGACATTGGTTAGGCCAATTTTAGGTTACTGTATTTAACTCTGCTCTCCCTGCTATAGGAAATATGAAAGGGTTCCAGAAAGATTTACAAAGATTTTGCCAGGATTGGAGCGTTTAAGCCACAGAGAGAGGATGAATGGGCTGGGACTGTTTTTAGAGGTTGAGGGGTGACCTTACAGAGGTTTATAAAATCATGAGGAGCATGAATAGGGTGAACAGTCAAGGTATTTTTTCCAAGGTAGGAGAGTCCAGAACTAGAGGGCCTCGGTTTAGGATGAGAGGTGAAAGATTTAAAAGGGATCTAAGGGGCAACTTTTTTATACAGAGGGTGGTGCTTGTATGGAATGAGCTGTCAGAGAAAGCGATGGCGGTGGGTCCAATTCCAACATTTAAAAGGTACATGAATAGGAAGGATTTGGAAGGATATGGGCCAAATGCTGGCAACAAGACTGGATCAGTTTAGGATATCTGGTCAGGGTGAATGAGCTGGACCAAAGGGTCTGTGTAACTCTATGACTTTATGTGGTTTTGCTGATGAAGCCACCATCTCAAGTACAATTACAGCTACATTGATACATTGTGCCATTTCACAATACTTGGTCAGTGGGTTTTTTATGAGGTTTAGATCACATTTGCATTGGAATGTTTATACAAGTTTGAGAAATGTGATTAACTCAGAACAACTCATCATGCTTCAGAAACAATGGGTTTGTCAGTCTGTCTGAAATATCATCAATTCCTTTCCTAATCCAGTTTGTTCATTTCCTCATCTTTTGGGACCAATGCTTGCTGTAGGTGATATGAAGCAACTGGTAACAAGTTACACTGCTGGTCTTGGTTGCTGCCCAGGCACAGAAGGAACCTGTTCAGTCCTTAATAGTAGCGAGACATTATTTAATTATTTCCTGTGTTATAACAACGACCACATATCAAAAATATTTCACGGACTGTAAAAGTCTTTGACGTCATCAGATTGTGAAAAGTTCTATATAAATGTAAGTCTCACTTTGGTTTATGTTATTCAAAAGCTTAAAATGCAGAGTAATTGTCTTGCATGGGTTGGAGTTAGACTGCAGTCAGCAAAAACTATATGAGACTGACATACGTTTACACTATTTGTTGATCTGAATACTAATGCTCTAGAGTGGTAGTGACCAAGTCTCAATATAAAGCAGAAAGCTGGGGAGGATAAGACATCAGAAGGGCATTCGTCACTACCAGCATTGATGAGACTTGTGACATTAAAGAGCTGCTCGTTCTACTATGTGGAGACTCACAGTTTGACCCCGAGTTCAAAGTGAGTCACATTCTAGCTTCAGGGAACTCTGGTCAGTAACATTATTATTTTAATTTTAATGCACTAACTTTGTGGGTTAATAAGAGTAAAAACCCAGCAGGTAAAATTCCTTCTGCTGCTTATTTTGGCAAACCAGAAAAGGATTCTCAAAAGACAGAATTTGCCATTTTCTGAAGCTCTAGAAAACACTGCATGCACCCTCCAGCATAACTCAGAGAAAACTTAATTTGGCAAATAGTACAAGGAGCTGAATATGAAATGACAAATATCTTTCATGTTGGTCTGTAGATGTGAAAGAGTGATGTATAATCAACAAACCTTTGTGAGTCAGTTCATAATTTATCTCAGACAAATTGTACATAAAAGCCTGAAATGCACAGAAACAAGGAGAAAGGAAAATTGCTGGGCATCAAATTGCTGGTGCATGAACTCTGTTTTTTGACATGAAAAGAATCAAGTGAAATATGGGTGTGAACAAGCCAGATTTCCAGAACACTAACAAATACCACTGCGGTGATTCCTGGAAGAGAAATGCAACTCGGAGAGTGAGGTAAGGAAGTGTAATGATGTGAAAAGCAGAGAGACATGAATAATGAAAAGGAGATGCAAAGATGGGAAACAAAAGCCATCAATCAAAAAAGACTCCATAATACCAATTCCACAAAGATTAAATCAAAACAAAGATATCAGATGAACAAACTGAGAAACAGGCCGGTAGTTCTTCAAAAGTAAAACATAAGCAGCCAAAACATTTCATGAATTGGAGCATGTATTATAGTAAAATGAAAGGGGAATGGTATTAATATTCTAGGACAGTTTACTGATCCATTGTTGCAATCATGTTGCAATACTTGGAAGTAGCATGTTGTAAGGTATGCTCTCAATTGAGAAAATCTCATTTCCCTGATCTGAATAGAGCAGTTGGGTTGGTATTGCTGGGATGTGAAAAGCTGGGGATCAACTGGCTTCAGGTAAGTTCCCTCCCTGTTGACACCT
Source organism: Chiloscyllium plagiosum (assembly GCF_037043375.1). Lineage (NCBI taxonomy): Eukaryota > Metazoa > Chordata > Chondrichthyes > Orectolobiformes > Hemiscylliidae > Chiloscyllium > Chiloscyllium plagiosum. The sequence continues at coordinate 17,417,981 of NW_028270177.1, forward strand.
GGTCAGCTTTTTCTCACTTCAACTTCCCCTCCCACTCCCCAAGGACATGAAAGTCTTGGGCCTCCTCCATCGCCAAATGCAAGCCACCCGATGACTGGAGGAAGATGGCCCCATTTTCTGTCTTGGGGCCCTTCAACCACATAAATCAACGTTGACTTCACCAGTTTCCAAATCTTTCCTCCCGCCCACCTCATCTCAGATCCAACCCTCCAACTCAGCACCGTCTTCTTTACCTGTCTTACCTGCCCATCTTCCTACCCACCTGTCTGCTCCGCCCTCCAACCTATCACAATCCGTCCCTAACTACATGTACCTATCACCTTCCCAGCTACTTTTCCCTTAGTCCCACCCCCATCCTCCGATCTATCTCTCAGCCTCTTTCCCGAAACGTTGACTCTACTGTGCCTCAGGTGCTGCCTGACCTGCTGTGCTTTTTCAATGCCACACTTTTTGACTCTGACTCTCCAGCAACTGTAGTCCTCACTTTTTCCCAGCTTTGATAAAGACTGAGGAATACAGTCAAAACCTGAGAATGGCACACTGCTTAGGCAGGCCCCCCAAAACATGGATAAAGTGTCAAACAAAATGCTCTTTGCAAACAAAGCAAACATCAATATTCTCACCTGAATATCAAATGTTGCAGCTTTGATAAATTACTGCTATCTTTAATGTTTCCTCCAGTGAACATTAATTAAAGGGACACGGTTTTACAGGACATATACTGCTCCTGTGCAATTTTACCATTGGCGATTAGGGGATTGCAAAACCCACCAAGTGAGCTTGTCTGATCAAAGCACTGCATTTTGTCAGTGTTAGTGAGGTTGTTCTGGTGTCCATCATATCCTTTATTACACATCTGAAAATGTGGTCATTATATCCAGAATTATCAATCCGTTTCGCTTCGCACATCTCACCTTTACACTGTCTGATGTCTTGTGTCTTGCTGGACCCAAAACAAGGTTCTTAATGCTTGAATGTTGTTGCATAGTTTACTTTGCTTACTGAATGCAGACATTTCAGAATGCATTTTCTTTTGAACAGTAATTATTGTTGCTTTGAAGGGTTTGTTTTTGCATTACAAAATTCTGAATGCCTGTTTTTTTTTAATGCAGTTGTCTTGCTAGCAGCTAGATTCCATTTCAGACTAATTTCTCAGAAAATTGGGGTTGCAAAAGTAGTCCATTATCTGGATGACAATGCTGACCGTGAAAGGATTGAAATGGGTTGAACAATTTAATGCATTCCATCAAGATTCAATGGAATTGATCTCCCATCTGTGTAAGCTGTTCTTAAAGTCACAGGCACAGCATTCAAGCTTCCTACCTTCTGAGATCAGAAAGGTTGGGTTTTTTCGCTAGTATATCTGCAGAACAAAACTCTGTTAAATCGAGGGCCAATGTTAATAAACTCTGGAACAGCGCGAAAAGAACCTTCATTTCTCATACTTAAAGGAAGGGCTGAACAACCTCTTTCTGTTTTGTCAATTTTACATCACCTCTACCCGCTGTTCTCTCCTCAAACTAATGGACCCATAGTACGTGTAGTTTTGAGCATTGCTGATTCAGGCAGTGTGTTACATAGCCTGCTGTGAATATGTGAACCGTCTGTAAATGGACCTGCCACCTTATCTTTGAAAACCTAAGTAGGAAGGGAAAGGTTAAATGTGCTACAATTAGGTTAGGAGAGAAGGCCTTGCAATCAAGTAAGCCACAAATCTATTGTGTATGTCATGCTGTTTTGTGCAAAATATGCCTCAATGTTACTAAATGAATGAGTAAGAGTAACAATGAAACTAGTAAAATGAGATCATTTGCTATGAGGTGATGCTAAGCTTTTAAATAATGTAAGAAAGGAACTTGGAGCAGGAGTAGGCGGTTCAGCCCCTTGAGACTGCTCCATTATTTGATATGATCATGGCTGATCTCATCTTGGCCTCAACTCCACTTTCCTGCCCACACTCTATAACCTTGCAATTCATTACTAATTAAAAAACTGTCTGAATTCCACAGACTCATGACCCTTCGAGAGCAGTTATTTCTCCCCATCTCTATATTGAATCTACTTTTCTTTATCCTAAAACTGTGACCTCTCTAGATTGCCCCACATAAAGAAACACCCGCTCTATATCTAATTTGCTGATCCCCTTTAACATATTACACACCTCAATTAGATTTCTCCTCAGTTTTTTTAAACTCCAGAACACATAGGCCTAAACTGCTCAATCTCTCCTCATAGAGTCATAGTGTCATGATTTCATAGTCATAGAGTCATACAGCACAGAAACAGACCCTTCAGTCCAACTAGTTCATGCTGACCATGTCTCCTGCTGTTAAGCTACTTTTGTTATCCAATTGGAAAGCTTATTCTGAACCTTATGTGATCTAACTGTAAAAACTAGTCTACTGTATGGGACCTTGTCAAAGACGTTACTAAAGTCCAAGTCACCAATGTCAACTGCTCTGCCCTCATCAATCTTCTTGGTTACTTCTTCAAAAGACTCAATCAAGTTTGTGAGACATGATTTCCCTCACACAAAGCCATGCTGACTATTTGTAATCATTCCTAACCTCGTCAAATGCATAAGTCCAATCTTTCAGAATCACTTCCAACAACGTACCCACCACTGAAATCAGGCTTACGATTTATAGTTTCTAGGCTTCTCTTTACATCATTTCTTAAACAAGGCACAACATTAGCCACTCTCCAGTCATCTGGCACCTCACCATAGTTATAGATGACACAAATATTTCTGTAAGAGGCCCCACAATTTCCTCCCTAACTTCCCACAACATGCTGGGATACACCAGGTCACCACCTTTATATTTTCTAAGACCTTCATCACTTCTTCTTCTTAATGTGAACTACTTTCAAAACATCAATATTTAATTCCAAGTTCTCTAGCCTCCATTTCTTTCTCAACAGTAAAACCTGATGCAAAACATTCATTTAATAGCTCTCCCATTTCCTGAGGTTCAAAACAAAGGTGACCTATTTAATCTTTAAGGGACCCCACTCTCTCTGCAGTTGCTCTCTTACTCTTAATATAAATGTAGAATCTCTTTGGATTATTCATAAGCATATTTGCCAAGGCTATCTCATATTCTCTTTTTGCCCTCCAGATTTCCCTCTTAAGAATGCCTCTACACTCTTTATACTTTTCAACAAATTCATTTGAACCCAGTTATTTATATGTAACATATGATTCTTTTTATTCTTGAATTGAACTTGAATATCTTTATTCAGCCATTGTTCTCCAATCCTCCCACCCTTACCTTCCATTCTAAAAGGAGCGTAGTGACTCTGAACTCTGGTTATCACACTTTTGAAAGCCTTCCACTTATCAGACATCACTTATCAGTCTATTCCAATCAATTTTTGAACGTTTTTGTCTCATACCACTAAAATTTGCCTTACTCCAATTAAAAACTTTGATTTTTATGGCAGGCTTATCCTTTTCCATAAGTATTTTAAATCAAATAGAATTAGTAATACTAGATCCAGAGATTTCACCTACTGTCATTTCAGTCACTTCCTAGGTTTTGCTCCTTCTCAGTGGGAACATTTACATTCTAATAAAGAAAATTTTCTTGAACATATCTAACATCCAAATCTTTAACACTGTGGTAAATTAGATTACCTACAGTGTGGAATCAAGCCCTTCAGCCCAACAAGACCACACTGACCCTCTGAAGAGTAACCCACCCAGACCCATTCCCCTACCCTATATTTACCCCTGATTAATGCACCTAACACTATGGGCAATTTAGCATGGCCAATTCACCTGACCTGCACATCTTTGGACTGTGGGAGGAAACCTACGCAGGCACAGGGAGAATGTGCAAACTCCACACAGACAGTCGCCCGAGTGGGACTCGAGCCCAGGTCCCTCGTGCTGTGAGGCAGTCATGCTAACCACTGAGCCACCGTGCTGCCCAAAGTAACAGTTGATCAACACTGACCTTCCAAAGAGCATGCCACCCACCCCAACCCTGTAACCCTGTATTTCCCATGGCTAACCCACCTAGCCTGTGCATCCCTGGATACCATGGGCAACTTAGCATTGTCACTCCACCTAGCCAGCACATCTTTGGACTGTGTGAGGAAGCTGGAGCACCATGATGAAACCCACATAGACACAGGTAGTCCCAGTTAATGTTTGGAAAATTAAAATCACCGTATCATTCTTACATATTTATTCCTCAATTTCCATCTGACTACTGGGGGACGATAGCATTCCTTTTTGTTTCTGATTTCAATCCAAAATCCTTTCACCAGGCAATTTTTCAGAAATACCTTCTCTAGCTACAGTAGTAATATTTTCCTTAATCAAAATAGCCATTCCCCCTTCTAGAGATATCTTGTCATACACTATGGAAACAGACCCTTTGATCCAACTCATTCATGCTGCCTAGGTTTCCCAAACTAAACTCGCCCCATTTGCCTGAGTTTGGACTATATCCCTCTAAACCTTTACTAATCATGTACCTGTACAAATATATTTTAAATGCCGTAATTGTACCACATCATCCACTGCTGCTGGCAGCTTGTTCTGCATATAAACCAGCGTCATGTAAAAAAGTTGCCTCTTGGGTCCCTTTTAAATCTTTCTCGCACCTTAAAAACATGACCCCTCATCTTGAACTCACCCACCCTAGGGAAAAGGGTGATTCACCTTATCTATGCCACTCATGATTTTATGAACCTCTATTAGGTCACCCCTCAACCTCCTATGCTCCAGTGAAAAAAGGCAGAGGATTTGTCAGAGTCTATCCAGCGCCTCCTTATAACTCAAAGCCTCCATTCCCAGCAACATCCTTTTAAATGTCTTCTGAACCCTCTCCAATTTAATTATGTCCTTTCAACAGCAGGGCAACCACAACTGTACACAGTACTCCAAAAGAAGCCTCATCAACGTCCTGTATTATCTCAACATAATGTCTCAATTCCTATGGTCAATGCTCTGAGCAATGAAGGCAAACATGCTAAATGCCTTCTTAACTACCTTGTCTACCTGTGATGCAACTTTCAACTATGTACCTGAAACCCTCTCTGTTCAACAACATTACCCAGGGCCCAACTATTAGCTGTAGAAGTCCTGCCTTGTCTGTTTTACCAAAATGTAATACCTTGCATTTATCCAAATTCAACTCCACATGCCACTCCTCAACCCATTGGCCCAATTGATCAAGATCAAAATGCCTCTGATGCAAACAATCCAGTGCAATGATGATGGACTAAACCCCGCTTTTGCCTCTCTTTCTATCCTTCCTGTAGCTTCTAAACCCCAGAGCATTGCGATGCCAGTCTTGTCCATCCCTCAGCTAAGTTTCTGTAATAGCTATAATGACCCAATCCCATGTTCCCAAACATGCCCTGAGTTCATCAGCCTTACCTATAAGACCCCTTGCAGTGAAATAAATGTAATTTATTTCTTCAGAGTTCCTTTGTTCTCTGGAATCAGTCTAGTGAACTTCCTCTGAACTGCCTCCAGACCAACTAATCCCTCCTCAAGAAAGGGGACCAAAGTAGCTCTCCAGATGTGGTCTCACTATTGCCTTGTACAGTTGCAGCAACACTTTCCTTATTTTAAACATTATTCCTTCAGTAATAAATGCCAACATTCCATTTGCTTTACTGATTACCTGCTGTACCTGTATCCTAGTTTTCTGTGATTCATGCACAAGGACATCCAGATCCGTCTGCAACTTTGCAGATTCCTCTCCATTTAGATAATAAATTATCTTTCTGTTCCTCTGAACAAAATGGATGGCCTCACACTTATCCACGTTAAACTTGATTTGCCAAATTTTAGTCCATTCTCCTAACCTGTCTATATTTATTTGTAAATGTCTTTTTTTCTTCATTGCACTTACTTTCCCACCTATTTTTGTGTCTTATGTAAATTTGGAAATAGTAATTACTACCTCCACGTCCGAGTCATTGATATAAACTGTAAAGAGTGGGGATCGGAGGCCTGAACCCGATGGCACTCCACTAGTTACATCTTGCCAACCAAAAAATGCCCATTTACCATAATCCTCTGCTTTCTGTTGGTTAATCCTCTAGCCAAGCTCATTAGTCATACGACATTGGGTTATAGTCCAACAGGTTTATTTGAAATCACAAGCTTTCAGAGCGCTGGTCCTTTGTGCACTTCACCTGATGAAGGAGCAGCACTCAAAAAGCTTGTGATTTCAAATAAACCTATTGGGCTATAACTTGGTGTCGTGTGATTTCTGACTGTCCACCCCAGTCCAAAACTGGCATCTCCACATCATGTCTATCCAAGCTAACATATTATCCTTAACACCATGTGCTCTTAGCACAAGTAGTCATTTCCCTGAGCGTGGGACCAAAGATTAGCTCTGTCCTCTCCTCAAGTTTTCATATTGGAGATCCCCATTCAGTCCAGCTACTTATCAAATGATTATATGCAGCTTTCTCCTGACAGGACACACAACACATTTAGATGTGAACAGACTAGGTAGATAACTACTTCTGATCAGAAAATGACTACAAGCTTGTCCTAAAACAGATAAGCCTTGACACAAGTGAAGTTGCGGCCTTTTTACTACCAGGCTTGCATTTGTCCAAGGTGAATACGCTCAACTTGAATTATGCTTATCTGGATTGCATTCCAATTATGGAAAAATTCAAGAAAGGAAAGCTTTGAAAACTTTATCTTCCAAAAGATTGAGACATATTAGAATCATAGAAATGGGTGCAGTGGTGATCATCTTGCAAAACTCTTGAACTGGACGGCAGGACTGGCCATTGGTAACTCCCTGAAATGTAATGAGTTGGACCCCCACACACCCACGCCGCGACTCTGATTAGTCACAAAAAAGCCAATTGACTGTGTCCAATTCCCTTGACTGATTAGATAAGATTCCCGACATGTGGAAACAGGCCATTTGGCCAAATACATCCACACTGACCCTCTCAAGAGTAACCCACAGAGACCCATTTCCATCTAATTAATGCACCTAACACTATGGGCAATTCAGCATGGCCAGTTCAGCTGACCTGAACAACTTTGGGAAGAAACCAGAATACCTGGAGGAAACCCACGCAGACAGGGGGAGAATGTGCAAACTCCACACACAGTTACCCAAGGCTGGAACCAAACCTGGGTCACTGGCACTGTGAGGCAGCAGTGCTAACTACTGATCCATTGTACCATGATATGGGATGATGGCCATGATTTACTGTACCCTCATATTATTGGCAGTTCTCATGGACTACTTACCTGAGACTTTGAGGCATGGCCATTTGGTTGAAGCATACGCATTGTTTTGCTACATAAGCTGTTGGCCCTTGCTGTAGACCTGACACTGCTGCAGATGAGTGCCATGAGCAATGTGTCCAACCGCTGTTGGCAAGCACGATGGGCTGCTTAGTTTTGTGTCTGTGATAAAGAGCAACGTATGACAGAAATTCTATAAGCCTCTAAGTTCTGAATGAGGCAGCAAAGTGCTGAAAGGCAAGGCAAGGCATGGCAGAGATGCTATGAGCATTCAAGGGAGAAAGCACTGAGAAAGCAAGTGAAGAACTCTGAAATAAACCATGACCCATTCCAAGAGATTGGTGTCTGTCTCTGTATGCAACATGGCATGGCAGCAGCATTGTAATGCAAGGTGTTGCTGTGCTCCAAAGTACAGCATTGAAGTGGATGAGTCAGAGATGTGCTGTGGTAATGTACTGAGGCTAATGTGTGCCCAACACTAACAACTCTATCCCTGGAGCATTATGCAGAGCCTCTGGAATTCTCATTTGATGACATTCCCACTATACCATTGTCTTCTCCATCAAAAGGTATCATTTCTCTCCATCTACATTCAAACATTTCTCCCCATCTTGAAACCCTTGACTGAGATATTTATTCTGTGTTCCAAGGAGTACAGTTCAAACTTTTGCAACCTCCAATTTTCCTGAGGTGTCTTATTCCTGGTAAAATACTGTCAAACTCCCTTTCTCCAGCCTTTTCCTCTTCCTATTGTGTGATGCTCCAAACATTTCATATGAGGGAATAGAGATTCCAGTTCATAATTAGCAATCACAAAAAGTAATTATCTAACAAGCATTTCCTGAGGGTATTTAATAGGAGCACCTAATTAATTCCCATGCTTCACAGTCTTTGAAACCACATACTGGTGTTTCAAGAATTAAAATTTGTCAACTAATTGGGGAAGGGCTTTATGCTACAAACTTCCAGAGGGAGAAAAAACAATTACTATGTGGCCTGAATTTTGTCGTGGAAGTGTGTTCCATCCAGGGGGAGAGAAATTGTAGAGGAACAGATTAGCAGGTTATAATTTATTTTCATTGGTTCCCTGTGCACAGGCAGCTTAATAGACAGACTGAAGGCCTTTTGGGTAAGGAAACCTACAATGCAGGACTACAGTCAATGAGAGCTGGCAGGTCCAAAGGAGGAGATGTTTCGGTCTTGGGAGGGGCAGTGGACTGGGTGAAGTGTTGGAGTGTCCTGATCCAAAGAAGCTGGATGGATCTGGACAGGCATCCAGATGGTGTTTTTGGGTAGAGGATCTAATGGTGGTTTCAATATTTGATGTTGATCGGCGGCAGCAGTTGAGAAACGCAAACAGATTATGTGGAGAGGTCATTGATGTTTGCTTGTCCCGGAAGAAAGCACAAGTGTTGTCCGTGGTCAAGCAACACTATAAGAGCACTTAGCTCAAGGACTTGGCCCTTTTACCTTCTTTTAACTATTGTCGAAGTCCTGAAGGCCTCAGAAACCCAATGGACACAAGTTAAAGCCAAACTATCAACCTGATTATTCCAATTATTAAATGAATGATCCACCTCTTAAAGAGATTGGTTAGTTCCATTAGGACCTGGCTCTGTTGAATCAGGATGTGGTGAAGTTTGAAGCATGTTGAATTCTAAATTTTAACTGCTTAGGTAACCCTCAAATAAGCAAATAATTTAATCCTGGGCTAAAATGTGCTTTGTTCCATTGCTTTTGAAAGGATAATATATTTTAAAAATGAGACTGTTGGAAACCAACTGTGTTTCCAGCTAATCAAAACAAAAAAAGTTTGTTAAATGAGTCAGGAGAATCTGACTCATGCAAAGTCTTCGTGTTTGCATGGCTAACTAGTGAAGGCTAGCAATGTCTAAAGAGTAAAATGCTAAACCTAAGGGAGGTCTTGTTCCATTTTTCACATTCGATGTGAGTTAATTTACTAACACTAACACTGACCCTGTGTTCCAGTCCATTTCATCAGGTTATACCAATGAATCATCCAACGTCCACAGCAGGGGTGTACCTAGAGTCATAGTCAAAAAGTCATACAGCATGCATTATAAATATGACAGCAAGGTAACATTGTCTATAGCAAGGACCTTTCTCTTATGTTGCAGTACTAGTTACACACTCAGAGTGTAATGTATTCTAGTTATAGGCAATGACGTTTATTGTATTAGCACAAGGCAGTGATTCTGATAGATCCTCTGAATGCAGAAAGCTCAAGTTTGAGCTACTGTAGTTATTTAGGCACATACTGTAGAGAAAAATGTGCAATGCCATGATGCTTGAGGATGTTAGTATCTAAGTGAAGAGTTGTATAACCGTTAACTTCAAGAAGAAAATGCAATTTTCTAAACACGCACAGCTAATTTGAATCAGCAGACCAGATTTTCTGATGTGGGTGCAGTTAGAAATGGGTTTTAGACAAGCTCATAGACACTGACTGTCTGAAGGCAATTTCCCTGGCCCAATTAATTAGGTGCAGATCTGAATGTGGCGTCAATATTTTTCTCATCTGGTGCAAATTGTTACTGGTTAAAATGTGGTGACTGTCGATCAGTAACATGACTTATTTCTTGGGTCAACACATTTGCATCATTTGACATCCATCCAGTTCAACTCATGCAAGGTACTGAAGGTCCAATCAGACCTATAGACCAACAAAAGAATGGCTGAGCAAACATCAATAAAACTGAATTGGAGGGTCTTCAATTCCATATCTCCGGAAATCAGGATACAATATGCTGGTTGTTGAATCATTTGGCTCCGCCCCTGCAGTCCTGACTCACTGTGTGCTCAAGTTTAGGGATATATCCACCATGAATGCTAATCAGACACGTTACTCAGTGTTGCCAGCTAGTCTGCTGTTCCCACATCTTTCCAGAATAAAAGGAAGCTGGAATTGAGGCAAGAGTGTGGAGTTTGCGGCAAGGACTAAATTAAGAAAATGGTTTTCATCTTACAGGCTCATTTAGAGGAAATTACAGCTCATTCAATATTTCATCTAATTAGAAATATATTCCAAAATGTTATTGTTACATTCTCATCTCTTGTACTATTTATTTACCAAAACAACTGAGATGCATATTCGTATTCTAGACTCAGCTTTCCACAGTAAAAGGGCATCTGTTAACAAACTAAATTCGCGTTTGGTACTTGATTAATGTCTGTTAAGAAATTCAATTCCAAGTCAGCACTCCATTTACAAATGTATTTCATTTTGTAAGTAACTGAATATGCTTTGAAACTCTGACAATGAATATAACACTGAATATAATACTATGAGTAAAAGGCATCAGCCCTTATTGTGTTCCAGCTTTCTGTGTGACATGTATATAGCAGCCTTTATTAATACAAGTCCAAGTGCTTGTTTTCAGGATCTCATTGATTCCATACGCCATTGTAAAATACAGGACAAATTGATTGAATGTGTAATGTAAGCCAAAATGTATGTATGTAGCGAGACACAGAGCCAAATGCCACCAAAATAACAGGAGAGCTGGTGACTGAGAAAGTCTTTAATCTCATGGACATCACTGAATCACAACAAATGTGGCAGGGATTGTGTTGGAAATTAAGTTTCAACTTCTGTCTCACAAAAGTGGTTAAGTACAAATTGAAAACATGAATCAAATCAATGTTAGGCACTGTATTTCAACTTAATAATAGCACAACTCTGTATATCATTCCAACCTTACATATTAAATTAACATAATAAATCACCCAAAGTATTGTGAGCCATATTACTTTATTCCTTTGAGTAGCTGCAAATTACCAAGCCATTTTGACTAAAAGGTCTAGCAAGTTCTCAGTGTGTCTGAATTGCCACACGTACATTTCAATTTAGCTCTTACTATCAGTGACAGCAGATGATCAAGGTGTCAATTTAGTGCACTTTATGGATCTAAAGTATCTGGATTCCAAGCTTAGTTGCACATAATTTCTAGATTTGATTGACGCTTCCAGTGATTCACAAGTGATCCATTTTTAACCAGTCCAACCTAAGTACATGACTAAGTGTTGACAGATAACACCTGAAGCAGCCAATAAAAGTGATTGCCTCATTAAAGAAACACTCTAGAAAAGGTCCACAAAAGTCATATTTATGAGTCTAACACCAGTAACTGCCTGTTCCTTATGAGAAAAATCTACTTTCCTTAGTAATTATAGTTTTCTTTCTTGCACCAATAGTCACCCCACATGGAAATCTGTAAGACATCGTTCAATATTTTCTCCAAGGTGGTAGTTAATAACAATAGGATCTTACTTTAGTAGGGCAGCACGGTGGCTCATAGTGTCAAAGACCTGGGTTCAATCTCAGCCTCGGGCAACTGTCTATGTGGAGTTTTTACATTCTCCATGGGTTTGCTCCAGTTTCCTCCCACAATCAAAAGATGTGTGGGTTATGTGAATTGGCCACGTAAAATTGCCCAGTGTTCAGGGATGTGTAGGTTAGGTACATTAGTTAGGGGTAATGGAGGGGACTAGGTCAGGGTGGGTTACTTGTTGGTGTGGACTTGTTGGGCCGAAGGGCCTGTTTCCATATTGTAGGGGTTCTATGAATTACTGCAGATAGGGGGCATTGCATTCCATCTTCAAGTATCACAGTAGCCTGAATGTGAATATTGCAAGGCACTAATAGCTGCACATATCTCAGCAATGGAGGATTATCCTGTGCACAAATGTAATAACAATTTCAGCAAAATACTACATTAATTTCTTTAGCAAAGAACTTCCAACTATACTGTTACATATCAGGCTTTGGCATAACTGCTTTTGAAAAATCCCAACTAAATCATGTGTCTCTAAAAGATTGGCTTCCAAAGTGAGATTTCCTCAGTTATATATTTAGTTTTTGTTAAAAAGGTATTGCTATGTGGGATAATGGGTATCACTAGCTATGTAGCATTTATTGCCCATCCATAATTGCGCTGGAGAAGGTAGTGGTAAGGGATGTTCCTTCTAATTTTATTTTCTTCTGCATGGACAATTGAGATCTGCACTTATTAGAAGGGAGTTCTAGGATTTTGACCTGCAACAGCAAAGGAATGGATATGGTTCCAAGTCAGGGTGGTGTGTGGTTTAGAGGTGATCCTACAGGTGATGGTTCCTATGCATCTCCTTTCCTTGTCCTTCAAGGCTGTGTATAGATATTGTGAGTTTGTAAGGTGCTGTCAATTGTGTGCACATTTAAAGTTGAAGGCAACCAATAAATACTGAAGGAAAAGTAGACTTATATCTGTAACAGCAGCTCCAAACTTCACATTAGATGTTCTCCAAATGATTCTTAGACTGTTGACTACACCAGATCTCAGGAAGGAGACAGATGGGGAAAACCATTTGGCCAAGTTTAGCAAGTTTAGCTCACCCACACAGGACAATTAATGCATCAGAATATTTCGTGAATGATCCTAGAGATATTAACTTCATTATTTGCCAGCAAATCTATTAGTCCATATGTCGATCACTCTTTGTGTGAAGCTGTTCCTGTTATCAGATATAAATTTGCCTTTTATTGGTTTGAACACACATAATTTGCCAACACTTCTTTTCACAGCAAAGATTTGGAAAATAATTAGTTTGAATGATTATTAAAGAGTTATATATGGATACAAACTAAAGAAGTCCTACCAATAGGAGAACTTTAATATTTTACAAGTAAAACTGTCAGTAATGAGTTGTCCATTTGATATTTTGAGTAATCCTTATAATAACTCACACCCATGGTTTTTCAGAGTCACTGACCCTGGGGACTCTCAGGAGCTTTATTTTTCTGTTGTAAATAGACAACGATGGAAAATGCAGACCTCAGTTTTGTTGGCACCAAAGATGTCTGGTTACTGGAGCCAGAATAGGAGCTGACTGTGTTCCAGTTGGCAGGAGGAGCTTGGGATGCCATTCTGCCTGCGGTAGTCAATTAGCAGGCCAGTAGCCAGTCTGCTGACCAATTGAGTCTGGAGCACAGGCACAGTAAGAGGACTGTCAGCTCAGCAGCCTTGGCAATGCCACTTTGAATGGTGTCAGTCAGTGCTGAAGCCACAGCAGAAAGGACAATGTGCTTCATTGCTGAGGCACCTTTGAAGAGAGGAAAATTTTCTAAAGGGCAGTGGCTCAGCTTTAGTTTCGGGGCTGGCCATTGCTGCCAGAGGCCCTCCTATAGACCTATGGAACACTCATCAAGGAGGCCCTCCTCCCTCTCCCTGTGGAACCCACGAGAAGGCTGCCAGGGTTAACATGGGCCCTCTCAATGTACTACAAAGCCCAGAGTGGTGAGAATGAGCCCATTTGGCTGTATGGTGACCATGTTGCTATGTTTCCTGTCATTGGTAACATTCCATCATGGCAGGAAGGCATTGCCTCTCTGTTTTTGATCTCCCCCTTTCATTTAAGGTAAAATGGAGGAATGAAGGAGTCTTGTGACTTGCTTTGAATTCTGCCCAAGAACAAGCCCTAGTTGTTATGGCAATAAGAGTGGGCCACATCAAGAGACTTATTGAGAAGGTTAAGATGTTAATTTTTTTGGACAATGGAAAAAGTATCTGTACTAACTACAGAAAGATTGTTAATCTCCAAGTTTCAGAGGCAAGTATGAGGAACATCAGTGGTTATATTTTAAAAAGGCTATTTAATTCTAAGCTAGAATGGGGCTCTAGTTGATAACTAATTAACTTTTTTGCCTAACTACAGGATCCATGTGATTATGTTGCCATGAAAAGGAAATTTTCGATTGAAAGCCATGTGGTGTTACATAGTTTCTGAGGGATACCTGAAACTCACAGACTCCTCGGCAAGAATCTGAGAAAGAGAGTAGGAGATAGAGGTAGTAAATAATAAGTAATAAGAGAAATTGCTGATCCTATTGTTTAGCATGTAGACTGTGGGTGGGAGTTTGCGTTCAGATTGAAGAGACCGAGTACATCAAGATTGAAAGGACTTTGGCAGAAGAATAAATTATCCACTTAAAGGGCAGGGTAAAGTTTAGGTACGGTGTACATTTTCCAGTCATTTTAAAAGTTAAGTAGTGAAACCTTACATAGTTAAAATTGCAGTTTGCCTACTGAAGTGTGTTTAGTCAATGTTGCTTTGGCGTTTTATACAGTGAATGGTTTGAAACCTTTAACCTTGTGTTGTATAATTTCAGTCTATGAATAGAATTGAAATACCTTCTTAAAAATGATCAGTCTCTGCAGAGATCCTAACACAGTACGCAGCTTTCAACCAAGACAAACCGGACTTTCAGAAATACTCCACGGCTTGTACGGTGTTCAGCTCATCAGTTGATCTTAGCCTTTTTGACCTTAGGAGGTTCACAATCAATCAGCCTGTCAACTTTAAAATCCTTATAACCTTCATGGACTTGCCCTTTTCAATCACCGTAACTCTCTCTGGTCCTTTATTTCTAGTCTCTGAACCTTTTCTTCTCAGCTGGATCAATATGCCGTACTTTTCCATCTGCTTTGTCTTTCACAGCAAAAGGTTTGGCCACCTTGCTATGAGGATAAGAGATAATCTAACTGAAGTCATCAATGTGGTGCCTGATTGTTCTGTGTTTGATTACAATTGATGCTCACTGTGCTTGATTGGTTAAACCTGAGTGTGGACTCAGAATAGAGTAAACACAGTTGAAGAGATGGAAGCTATTCAAAAGGGCCACAACACACTGCAGCACACCAGAACTGCAAAAAGAGGAAGAGGAACACCTATACAAGGTATTCGCCAAAAACGGATATCCTCGCAATTTCATCAACAGATGCCTAAGGGAAAGACAACGGAACGAGGACATGCCGCAACCCAAAGGATTAGCCACACTACCATACATCAAGAACATCTCTGAAATGACAGCCAGACTACTGCGACCACTAGGACTTATAACAGCACACAAACCAACAGCCACACTCAGACAACAACTCACCAGAACGAAGGACCCGATACCCAGCATGAGCAAAACTAATGTAGTGTACAAAATCCCATGCAAGGATTGCACAAAACACTATATAGGACAAACAGGAAGACAGCTAACGATCCGCATCCACGAACATCAACTAGCCATGAAATGACACGACCAGCTATCCCTAGTAGCCACACACGCAGACGACAAGCAACATGAATTTGACTGGGACAACACTACCATTATAGGGCAAGCCAAACAAAGAAAAGCCAGGGAATTCCTAGAAGCATGGCACTCATCCACAAACTCCATCAACAAACACATTGACCTGGACCCAATATACCGGCCACTACAGTGGACAGCTGAAACAGACAACCGGAAGCGGCAGGGACAGGCCACTATAAATGCCGGAGGAAACATCACAGAAGCGCTTCACAGGAGGCTCCCAAGCACTGAGGATGTCACCTAGATAGGGGACGAAACGTTTGCAACAAAAACTTCCAGCTTGGCGAACAGAACCACAGCAACGAGCAAATCTTCTCACAAACTTTGAACCTCCTAGAGTGTGCCAGTAGCCATCTTCCTCTAACCTGCTCCTGCTCAGGACAGGCCTCCAACCATGAATGCCCTGGGATGTTATGTCATGTTAAAGAGATTATATGAATATATGTTGTTTCTTATTTTTGTAATGTGGAGGTGCCAGTCTTGGACTGCAGTGGATAAGGTCAAACGTCAGATGACAATAGGTTATCGTCCAACAGATTTATTTGAAATCACAAGCTTTCAGAGCGCTGTCCTTTTGTCAAGTCACGTGAAGTGATTTCGAGTAAACCTGTTGGACTATAACCTGGTGTCGTCTGTCTTCTGATCTTATTTTCGTTGCAAAAACATTGAATCCTAGTTGAGATTCAGTTCAACTTGCAGGTCAGCACTTTCTGATACCTTTCCAAAACTGTAACTATTCACATGTATGCCTGATCCTTGAGAATGAGAAGGCTCAACAGCCACAGAGCTAGCGATATACTTTAACATATCAACATGCACGTCTGCACACTTCTGCAGGGATAGATAGATGTTCATTAGGATTAGACAGAGTGGTGGAAGCAGACTCAAGCAAGGAACTGAATACATGGTTATAAAGAATGGAAACAGTAGGATTAGTTTTTTTTCTCAAAGAACCAGTTCGGGCACTATATATGTTGTATGATTCAATGATTGCCTGGCTGATTTACAACTCATTGATATCTTAGTCCTACTGCACTAACCCAGCTAATTGAGCATGAACGATACCTTGAATCTGGGTCTCATTGGTTCTTTTGGTTTGCTACTCATTAATGTATCTTTCATTGAGTTATGGAGAGATATCAAATTATTAGAAAAGCACAGTGGCTTATATTTATTGACTTGAATCACATCTCTAGAAAAAGCATCCAAACACTTAATGTACAATGAATTAGTTTGAAATGCATTTTGGAAGGTCGAATTTGAAAGCTGAGTACAGGATTAAGGATAGGATTCTTGGCAGTGTGCAGGAACAGAGGGATCTTGGGGTGCAGGTACATAGATCCCTTAAAATGGCCACCCACGTGGACAGGGTTGTTCAGAAAGCATATGGTGTTTTGGTTTTCATTAACAGGGGATTGAGTTTAAGAGTCGTGAGATCTTGTTGCAGCTCTATAAAACTTTGGTTAGACCGCACTTGGAATACAGCGTCCAGTTCTGGTCGCCCTATTATAGGAAAGATGTGGATGCTTTGGAGAGGGTTCAGAGGAGGTTTACCAGGATGCTGCCTGGACTGGAGGGCTTATCTTATGAAGAGAGGTTGACTGAGCTCGGACTTTTTTCATTGGAGAAAAGGAGGAGGAGAGGGGACCTAATTGAGGTATACAAGATAATGAGAGGCATAGATAGAGTCGATAGCCAGAGACTATTTCCCAGGGCAGAAATGACTACACGAGGGGTCATAGTTTTAAGCTGGTTGGAGGAAAGTATAGAGGGGATGTCAGAGGCGGGTTCTTTATACAGAGAGTTGAGAGCATGGAATGCGTTGCCAGCAGCAGTTGTGGAAGCAAGGTCATGGGGTACATTTAAGAGACTACTGGACAGGCATATGGTCACAGAAATTTGAGGGTGCATACATGAGGATCAGTGGTCGGCACAACATCGTGGGCTGAAGGGCCTGTTCTGTGCTGTACTGTTCTATGTTCTATGTTCTCTGAAATGTTGTGAATGTTATACAGACATGTATTGTTAACTTGTTTAAAATTCCAGTTATTTGAAAAAAAAGGTATTTTGCTCAAATGTCTAAAATTATCTAAAGATTGTACTAAAACATAAACAATACTACTGAACCATAACAAAATTAAATATTTAAGAAGCAGCTATTTTCTCCATAATCTGAAACAGGAGTCAATGTCACAAACTGTTGTTGGAATATCCTTACCTTGTTTGATGTCTTGGTATTGGGTTTTACTATGACTCTAACTTAAAACAGATTTTTGATTGATTATAAAAGCTCTGTGTACACACTGAAATCAAATGCTCCTTTCAATAATTATCAAATCACATTATTCTTGGCATCTTGATACTAACAGAATTCACATTAGTATAGAGCTTATGCAAAATGGTATTCTGTGATGCATGGAGCTGTTCAATGCATGATTTATGTGTTTCATTGTATATTGTTACCAGTTGATTGATTAGAAACACTTTAAGGCAATCTTTAAATAATGTGTATATCTTATTTTTCTTTCTTAAAGAACCTGCAGTTCCAAACAGTTGCTAGAATTATGTAGGAATTCATTTTGGCAATCATTGATTCTCCTCATTGCCTTGAGAAAATTTGATGATAGGTCAAACAAGTTAATCTTGCAATGTTTACTTGTGAGGCCACATTTGAATAGCATGAGGAAAACTAGGGCAAAACTTCAGAGAAGAATAGCAAAGATTATTCCTGGTCTCAGGGCAGTATGAAGTAAGATGCACAGATTTGACATTGCTTGGATGGGCAAGAATTTGAGGATACATGACATATTCTAATAGTGTTGAGCAGAAAAGAGATTAAGATATAACAGGGTTACTTAATTTGCATTAGGTAATATTTGCAGTATTTAGATCATAAGGTCTGTGCTAGTGTTTATGCTCGACACAGAGAAAAACTAACATAAGTTTTAAATTAATTTGAAGTTGTTCATTAATGATTGTCGTGAAATGCCCTCCTAACAGGTCCTGGGTATATATTTTCTTGCTGAAATTTAGATTAGCAGATTTGAGCACTGGATTGGAGGATTTAGTGATGCGTCAGTTAAACTTTTTAGAAGAAGTGAGATAAATATGTGATTAGAATTGGAATGGAGATTCTGTGCATAAATGCAAACAGAGATGGCCGAATGCCCTGCAGAACATATTGGTTTCTAATATGCTGGGGCCATGTAAATGTTGTTTCGAAGAAGGTAACTGGCTAAGGATAATAAGGTTGCACAGATTTATGGGTGTTGCTGCTCAATGTCAATTGGAGAGCTTCATGATAATGATAATTAGAAAGATGGGGTAGATTTGTAATAGAATTAACCTATATTTGGTTTGCAATATTTCCATGTTTTTGCAAGCTCGATCCAATTGTTTGTTGTACGTCAATTTTTTGTCTACGTATACTTTTTAGACAAATTTTTAAGTAAAATTTAATGTTGCTGCAAAGCAATAGGAGAGTTTTAAAACAATATCATGGAATGTGGGCATTGCTGGACAGGTGAATCTTTGTTGACCATTTCTAATTGTTGTAGAAGATGGCAGTGATCTATCTTCTCGAACCAGATGGCATAGGTGCATCTAACTTCATAGGTGCTGTTAGGAAGGGAGTACGAGGACTTTGAGTGTCTGTGATGGAAAGATGATAACATTCCAACTCTGGATGGTGTGTGGCGTAGAGGGGAACATGCAGCTGGTAGTGTTTCCATACATCTGCTGGCCCTGTTCTCCTAGGTCATTTACTGGAATCATGGTATGAAAGATGCTGTTAAAGGAAGCTTGGTGAGTTGCTGCAGTGAATGTTGTGTATTTCATGTACTTCTGGCTCTGTGCATTGTTGGTAGAGTGAGCGAATGATTAAGAGGGTGGATGGCATAGCAATCAAGACAGCTGTCATTGAACTTGTTGAGTGTCATTAAAACCATATTCATGCAGAGAGCTGGAGGGTATTCCAACAAAATGACTTGTGTCTTCTAGATGGAGGACAGGCTTTGATGAGCGAGAGGATGGATTACAGTGAATCTTCAACCTCTAACCTCCTCTACTTAAATGGCTGATCCAGTTCAGTTTCTGGTCAATGGTAACTTCCGTTGATTGTGAAAAATTTGGTGATGTTAATGCTATTGAATGTCAAGGGAAAATAGTTAACCTATCTCTTGCCTGAGATTGCCAATGCCTGGCACTTATGTAGCACAAGTGATGCTTGCCACTTATCAGTCAAGCCTGAATATTGTCCAGTCTTGCTGCATATGGGCACAGCCTGCTTCTCCGAGATTGAGAGTGGTACTGAACACTGTGCATTTATCAGTGACCATCCAGCTTCCGACCTTACGATGGAAGGAAGATCATTGATGAAACAGCTGACGACGGTTGGGTAAAGGTCACTCTCCTGAGGTGTACTGTGCCGGTGACGATTGATCTGAAACAATAATAGCCATCTGCCTTTTGTGTCATAGCTTTATTTTAAAGATAAAGCAAGTCAATAAAAATCTACTAACTATGGGTTATATGAGTAGTATTTTAAAAAGACACAAGGGGCAATTTTTTTACACAGAGGGTGTTCATGGGGGGAATGAAAGGTAGAGGGAGCAGTGGATGTGAGTACTGTAACAATGTTTAAAAGACGTTTGGATAAATACATGAATAAAAAGTGTTTGGAAGGAACTGGGCCAAGCGCAGGCAGGTGGGACTAATTTAGTTTGGGATTATGTTCGGCATGGACTGGTTAGACCGAAGGGTCTGGTTCTGTGCCATATGACTCTATCTGTATGTTTTTACCGTACCAGAAGAGTACATTGCATATTGCTCATGCTCAAAACCTGCTATTCTAATCATTGAGCTAATTTTTAATATCTAAATAGAGTCGTAATAAAATTACTTCAAACCCTTTGAGCTAATAGGCCAAGTTATGGCTATCTTTGGAGGTCTTAAAGTGCTGGTAGATAGATAGGCTTAGAATACACTGAAATATTACTGCTGTTACTATTTATCAGAAATGCTTATGCTGACTTTCAGCCACTTGTCTTCCACTTTGAGAAATTGATTACATCTTCTTTCACCAAGTTGGCATTGAATGTCCTAATGTCATAGGCACTCACTATTGGAGGCCTGGACAATATGCTTGCTTTCATGCATTTCTTGCAAGCAGTTTCCTCCACCTTTGAAATTATAAGGCTCTGTTTAACCTCCTTTTGGGAAGGAAAATCTGGCAGGCTGCCAAGTTGCCAACAGTTAATAGCGACAATCCCATGTGATATACACTGTTAAAAACAAATCTACAGTCATCAGCTAGATTGGTTAGATACACAATAAAAGCCCCAGCTGAACACTGCAGCAGTTTTCATTTTGCACTGATTAGCAAATACAGTAATTGTATTATTATTTTATGAATCATATCAAAAACCTAGTTGGAAAAGCTAATGTAAATCATTAAAACATGAACAAATTACAACTCTGCCATATTCTCTTTGTGCAGTTATCTTCCAAAAATTTGCTACAGTTCCCTTGAGTAGACATGCGCAGTGAAATGTAGAGAGCTGAGAAAGGTTACTGATTAGCCAAAAAGGGATGTTGTTGGGAATGTGATACCTTTACCAGTTGCATGTTCTTATAAAATATATTTGCAGCATAGGATTATTAGGTGAACTGCTTTTCTGTTTTGAGATTAGTAAAGAACAGGTGCACAATTACAACAATTGCATTTGAGCTGCACCTTTGGTGTTTTGTAAGTCCTCATTTAATGTTCCGGTTTCATTTCTGAAAACTGCATCATCTTTACCAAGGGGAAACTATGTTTCAATTAATGTAACAAACAGAGCCAGGCTCCTGTAGACATTTTTATTTCCTTGACAAACAGATGTGCAAATTGAAATAGGGTATTACACACATGCGGCACTGTGCGTTGAAATACGTGATAAAATAACTCTCCAAACCTTTAGAAAATGCCATAATAATCGAGTGGAGACCATTGCAATTTCCATGATGGTTTTTAAAGTGGATATTTCTAGTAACTCAGTGGCCAGATTATGTACCAAAGCACCATGATGTATCTGAATTACAAAGCAGGTAGTATTGATTACAAAATAAATTGGAAATCACAGTTCAACAAACACTCCAATACCAAGAAATAATGTTTGGTCCTCCACTTCAACAGTCAGAAACAGAAAGAAGAGTTAAGAAAGTTGTATCTTGTGGATGGAGTGGTGGTGATGTGTTGCTTTTGTATCTTATCCTATGAGATGCTCCTTTCTTCCCTGCTTTATGACTGCTGATGATAAGAAATCCAGGAGTGGGAAAATGAAAGGAGATTCCAGATTTTCTGGGCAATAGTTACTGCCCCCTCAGCCCCGGTACATGACGGTCATAGAGTCACAGAGTTCTACAGCACGGAGACAGGCCCTTTGGCCCAAACTGGTTCATGCCGACCAAAATGTCCGTCCACGCTAACCCAATTTCCAGCACTTGGTCCATATCTTTCTAAACTTTTCCTATCCATGTATTTGTCCAAATGCCTTTTAATTGTTGAGGAACTGTGGGGCCAGACTCTGAAACAAATAAGGCACAGCTACAGTGACAAACTCCTACAGCCACCAATACTCACCACCAACTCCTCAACTCCACAGATTACTGTACAAATATCATCTCTGGGGTTCCATCACTGGGCCGGCAGAGTGACCTCTTCCTGCTCCAAATCCCATCTTGGAATCAGAATAGGTGGATGGTGCTTTGGAATGGCCTAAGTACGCAGGTGAAGTGCTGATCCCTTGCCCAAAACTACAATCATAGAGAGGGAATGTTTGGGATTAGGCAGTGCACTGATCTACATTGATGACGTGCAATTCAGAAGCCACAAACACAGACAAAAAATGTTCAAACTAAAACAGTGATGCAAAACAGAGACAGAAGCCCAAAGAATAAGAAACCTTGAAACAAAATGACATCTGGAGGGCAACAGAAAGTGAGGACTTTGCATAATAAAATGTCGCAATATGCATCTCTGGAGCATGGTCAGATAACGATTGGCAGTGAGGTAAAGGAAGTAGTAAACAGTTGTTCAAAGAAATAACTTTAAGGGGCACTATGAAGGAAAAGTGAAACTTTGGGACACTGAGATGTTTAGAGAAAGCGTTCAGCAACTTAAGGACACAGAAACTGAACAATGAGTGCAAATGGAATGAAGAAAGTGGGGAAATAGAAGAGTGGTCAGAGTTTATGAGCAGGATTTACAGGTCAAGGAGTTTATAGAGGTAGGAAAGAGCAAGGTCACGGAGTGATGAGAATGAGAATTTTAAGACCCAGCGGAGCCAATCTCCATCATAGAACATAGAACATAGAATAGTACAGCACAGAACAGGCCCTTCAGCCCACAATGCTGTGCCGACCATTGATCCTCATGTAAAGTAAACCTAATGTATGAACCCTCAAATTTCTGTGACCATCATTAAGCACAGGGTCTTAATCTCCTTATTCACAGGATGTGGGCATTGCTGGCAAAGCCAGCATTTATTGCCCATCCCTAACTGTCTTTGAGAAGGTGGTGCTGAGCTGTCCTCTTGAATGTTTACAGTCCATGGGATATACAATCACTCATAGCACCATTAGCAGGGCCGTTCCAGACGTCTATCCTAGTGACTGTGAAGGAATGGTGATATAATTTCAAGTCATGATGGTGTGGATGGGACCTTGTGGGTGACCGTGTTTCCCATAGATCTGCTGTCCTTGTCCTTTTAGATGGTTGAGGAAGCAGATTTGGAAGGCACTGTCTAAAAAGCCTTTAAGTTGCCACTGCATTTTAACATAAATCTGACTTGTACCTTGTGGAAGGTGACCGCTCTCAAAATTTAGGCAATATTTGGACTTAATGGCTCCATAAAGAATATTTGTTCAGTACTGCAAATAGTTGTACTCATATAAAATTAGCTTATAAATTTGTTTAAACAGATACTAATATTTGCATGAAGCAGTGAGATAAAAGCAGCTCACACAAATTCATTTGTTAGTGTGGTGCTTACGGCGATCTGTAACATTTCTACATCATAATGAGGACCTTATATCTTTTATGAGATGTGGGTAAGTCACATGTATTTCATTGCAGGTTTAATTTTTATTTCTAGACTGTAGCAAAGCCTATTTAAAGTGACTAGTCACACCTCACAGTAAAGTGTACTGTAATCTCCTCAAACATTGGACGCTACACTCCAGACCACACTGGTATCGCATTACCTTGACCAATGTCAATGGGATGGGGTACAGTTTACCTCATCCATCAATGTGTAGAATTACATACTGTCAGGAACTCTTTCACCTGTAATACGGCTGTGATAAGACTCGTTAGCCTTGGTACACTAACACTTTGCAACTGCAACATTATTCGCATTTTTCTCACCAGAAGCAATTCCTAATCATTGTCACCATAGCTTTCTCTCTATTGAAGCTGGCAGACTATTAACTGATGGCTAGTTTTCCTGCAGAATGTTCAGGAAGGCCAGCTTTGTGTCTTGAGTCTCCTACTGTCATAGTAACAGCAGCACTTGTCACTGTAAAACATTCTTTTGATTTTCTTTGTCTCAGCCTAAGTTCAAAGTGCGGGCGGAATACTTGATATCGCTCTGAATGGGAGGGTTCTGCCATCTTTTGAAATCCTATCTGCTGGACACTGTGCAACCAGAAACTATCCTTTAATACTGCAGGTTTGCCTGTCTATAGAATTCATCAACTCATTAAAATAATGACAGGAATGTCTGTGGTCAAATGGATCAGGTTTAGTATTAACAAAGAAATTAGCAAATTGTGACTTTCTTTATTAAGAAGGAGTAAATTAAAAGTTCTATGATCCGGCAAGATCTGCTATACTGATTTTATACCATCAGACATATGAACAGCAGTAGGCCATTCAGCCCATCAGATCTGTCCTACTATTCAATGAGGTCATGGCTGATCTGTTCATCTTCAACTCCCCTCTTCTGCCTCTTCTTCATAACCCTTGATTCCCTTAACAATTGAATATATTGAGTTATCCAGCTTCAACAGGCCTTTGTGTTAAAGAACTCCAAAGATTCACAACCTTCTGAGAAAAGAAATTCCTCCTTATCTCTGCCTTAAATGTGTGACCCTTATTTCAGGATTATGTCCTCTGGTCCTAGACTCTGTATCTACCCTGTCAAAACCTCTAAGAATCTTCAAAGGTTACCTCTCATTCTTCTATATTCAAACCACAATCCACTTTTTACTTTTAATATCTTTATTCCTTTGGTTTACAACTTGGGTTGGGTGGCCTGAGTATTTGTTCTGCTGTTCAACAGTTAATGGGACAGGAGAGAGTAGAAATCTAGCCAATGAGCCAAATACATTGGGTTTCTGTTCATGTCCTCAGCCTTGAAATCTGTGTTAACTCACTCACCTCTGCCTCAGAGGGTTGTGCATTTAGCCACCATTCTAGTGACCTGAGCACATCATTAGGGCAGATACTGTAGTATCATTCCATTGAAAGGAAGCTGTCAGGAACATTAAATCAATCTGTGTTTGCCACCTCAGTGGATGTAAAAGATCCCATGACACTTTGAAAAGATGGAGAGTAGCCCCAGTTTACTCATCAATATTTATCCCTTCACCACAACAACACAGAAATGAAATATCCGGATGAGCAGAAGGTTTCTCATTCATTAAATATTGGGAGGACTGAGCCATTGATATTCGATTTTTCTCAAAGTCTATTCCTCAGCTACTGACTCAATCCCTTTCCCTTAGCAACAGTCTGAGATTTAACCATTCTGTTCAAAACATTGTTGTTTCATTTGACCCTGAGTTGAGAAGCTGACCTGGAATTCACTATTACCATCTCCTATTTCCAGCTGTGATTGACATTTCACCCTGGAAATATTTACTGTACTTACTCTGTTTTGTTAAAATGCCATTGTGTTTAAAAAATGTCTCAAAAGGACTTTCAGAAGTTTTCAGTAATTATACTTTGTTGAATTATAAGAAAAGCTGGTCCATATGACCTTATGACCCTTGATCTGGCTATCGTACCAACAAGGACATTAAAATATGGAAGCTGTGTGGCAGATATAAAGGAGACTTTAAGTGAGAAGGTGATCAGCATTCAGTTACAGGCACAAGGAGAAAATAGACTGAGACAGAAAAATAAGCACAAGAAATTCTCGAGAAGTGGGAAAGCAAATCTCTCTCTCAAACAAAGAGGTCAGGTTTTCTGTTTGGCAGAAGAGGAGACAGAAGGTGTTTTGGATGCAACATATGAGCTGGCTAAAATGATCTAAATCCCTGAAAGCTATCTGAACAGCTTGAAGATGTTAAAGAGCTGGGTATTTTCACAGAAGTGAAATTGACTTTCATTCTCAAAGTACCATTTGCTCGTTAATTCGTGAGTCATAGAGTTACACAGCATGAAAACAGACCCTTTGGTCCAAATTGTCCATGCTGACCAGATATCCAAAACTGATGTAATCCCATTTGCCAGCATTTGGCCCATATCCTTCCAAATCTTTTCTATTCATGTACCCATCCAGATGCCTTTTAAATGTTGTAATTGCACCTGCCTCTATCATCTCCTCTGGCAACCTGTTCCGTAGATGCATTACTCTTTGCATGCAAAAGTTGCCACTCAGGTCCCTTTTAAATCTTTCCCCTCTCACCATATAGTTCTGTTTGTGTAGATATGCCATTGCTGCCTCTGTGCATCAGTGGTGAAGGGTATATTGTAGGTGGTGGATCAGATGCAAACCAAATGGGCTCACTCCAGACTTGTGGCTTGTAAATAGTGGATAGGTATTAGGGAATCAGGGGGAAAGTTATTCAACACAAAATTGTAGCCTCTGAACTGCTCTTGTAGCCAGTGTTTCCATGGCTGGTCCAGTTTAGTTTCCAGTCAATGCTCACTCTCAGGATATTGATGGTGGACGATTCAATAGTGATAATAAGTTGATAAAATGTGGAAATGGATAAAGCACAGCAGGTCAAGCAGCCTCAGAACAGCAGAAGAGTTGATGTTTCAGGCAGGACACTTCCGTCAAGGGGCGGTGGTTAGATTCTCTCTGGTTAGATTTGGTCATTGCCCG
This sequence comes from Chiloscyllium plagiosum, assembly GCF_037043375.1. Lineage (NCBI taxonomy): Eukaryota > Metazoa > Chordata > Chondrichthyes > Orectolobiformes > Hemiscylliidae > Chiloscyllium > Chiloscyllium plagiosum. The sequence goes on from NW_028270177.1 coordinate 17,444,460, forward strand.
GTACTTGTGTGATGCAAATGCTACTCGGTCCTTATTGGAACTCGCTGCATCTGTTCACTGACTGCTTCAGTATCTGAGGGTTGTGAATGGTGCTGAGCATTGCTCAATCACCTGTGACCAACCCCACGTCTGAACTTATGACAGAGGGAAGGTTCTTGGTGAAGCAGCTGAAGCGGGTTAGGCCTCAAACCCTACCCTGAGGAACTCCTGCAGAGATGTACTGAGGTCAAGAAGATTGATTCCAACATGTCTCTATGACTCTCTGATTACAGCCAAGATCCTTTGTGCCAGGTACAAGTCAAACAGTGGAGAGGTGTCCCCCTTTCTCTGACTGTTGACTGTTTGATGCTACACTTGGAGAAATGTTGCCTTATGTCAAGGGCAGTCACCCTCACCCCACCAGTTGGGTTCAGCTATTTTGTCTTAGTTTGGACCAAGTCTGTAGTCTGGTCAGGAGCCAAGTGGCCCTGATGTAACCCAAACTGGGCAAGTGAGCAGTTTATTTCTTTGATAGCACTGTCAGTGACCCCTTCCGTCACTTTGTTGATGATAGAGATCAGACTGAAAGAATGAGTGACCAGATTGGACTTGCCCTGCTCTCATGTACAGAACCTACCTGGCAGCTTTCCACATTGTTGGGTAGATGCCAGTCTAGATTGACTGCATCAGTGCCCAGCTGGCAAAGTTTCTGGAGGCCCTAAATCCTGGAATATCTTGCTGACCCCTCTCAGTCTCTATATCTCATTCTCTTCCTTTAAGACAATCCTTAAACCCTGACTCCTTGATGAAGCTTTTGCTCATCTGACCTGATATTTCCTTATGAGGCTTAATGTCTTATTTTGTTTTGCAATGTTTCCATGAAGCACATCTTGACATTTTGTTACATTAAAGGTACCATGGTTGTTGTTGCTAACTGGCCGTTTATCACTGCTATTAGTGGGGAGGATATAGTTTGGATACCACATTTGTCAGTACAATACCAATTAATACACACCATAATTTAATGAAATACCTTGAGATGTATTAAGCTCTTGAAATATATGATATGATTGCAAGCTCTTCACAAGCAATTATAGGCTGAATCTTAACAACTGATAGGAGATAGTTGCATCAGCGGTTCAAAGCACCTGGACCAGGAACCAAACCCTACTCAAAGCCAGCTTCTTCTGATGTTAATGGAGGTGAGACAAAGTCGATGGGCAAATCTGCCACGACATTTGCTCTATTTTTACCCACGGCTGGCCTGAGGAAACTTGGCCACAAAGGAGGCAAGAAGGGATGAATCCATAAAGTGACTGAAAGGGTGCAGAAGAATTTTACAAGAATGGCTCCACAGATGAGAAACTTCAGTTTTGAAAAGAGTTTGGAGAAGCCGTGAAGAGGAGACTTGATCGGGATTTTCATAATTATAAAGGGGTTGCACAGAGTGGATAAGAAGAAACTGTTCTCAGTTGTTAAAGGACCTGGAACGATAGAGCAGAGGTTTAAAGTGATTTGCAAAAGAAACAATCGCAATGTGAAAGAAGCCTCTGTCACACAGCGGCTGGTTTGAATCTGGAATGCAATACCTGGATGTGTGATGGAGGTAGGTTTAGTCGAGGCTTTGGATGACTGCTTTATGTATATATGGAGAAAAGGCATGGGAGATGTAGGCACAGTTAGAACATTCAAAAGACATTTGGATAAGTACATGAATAGGAAAAGTTTCGAGGGATATGGGTCGAGTGTGGTGCTGGAAAACACAGCCGGTCAGGCAGCATCTGAGGAGCAGGAGAGTTGGCGTTTCCTGCTCCTCAGAGGAAATGTTGACTCTCCTGCTCCTCAGATGCTGCCTGACCTGCTGTGCTTTTCCAGCTCCATAGTCTCGACCCTGACCTCCAGCATCTGCAGTCCTCACTTTCTCCTGTTTGATTATGACCTTACTGTGAAGTCTCTTTTGACGATGCTTACCTTGAAGAAGTTCTCTTCCTCTCTCTACAAGGATCTCAGTGAGTCTCTCTCTCTCACTGCACCACCCTCCCCCCACCCCCACCCCAACCAGGTCATCTCCTCTGCCCTGAAGCTCTTCAGTCATGTCTTGAAGCAGACTTGCTACCACAACCACGTCTCCTACCTCAGCGCCTGTCTATGGACTCTGGACTACATTCAGAGCAACACAATTTGGACCTGAACAGGACAACCAATACCAGCTACAAATCCAAAACCTCCAGAAACGGTTCTCCTTCCAGATCCTCCACTCCAGACCCGCAGCCATGCGCCGCCACCTAATCTCTCTACAGTCAGCCCTGCCTCAGCTGAGAGCCACACTCACTCAGAACTGCAAAGGACCTCTGCTGTTTCCTCGGATGCTGCCTGACTTGATGTGCTTTTCCAGCACCACACTCTCGACGCTGATCTCAGCTTCTGCAGTCCTCACTTTCTCCCAGGAGGGACATGGGGCTGGAGCAGGCAGATGGGATTAGCTTAGTTTGGGAATATGTTCGGCATAGACTAGCACTGTATGACTCTACAACTAGCACTAAATTAAGATACACATTTGGAGAGCCAATGTGGACATGATGGGCTGAATAGCCTTGCTTTCACCCGGACAATTCCGAGGGCTTTCCAGCAGTGTTTTACACCAGGAAGAGGAGCCATGTATCCTCCAGATCCATCCCCAGTAATTTGACAAAACTTGAAATCTCAATCGCAATCCTGACTGCCACTAATGTTTGTGAAACCAAAGACATTCAGTGCAGTGCTACTGAAAGTGAAGCACTGCTCCAGGAATAGAACCACTGTGCAAGTGAAAATTTAAAAGCATTTCTCTCACAATTGCCCTCACCTAGGAACCACAAGATGGATATACTTGTTTATAACTGGTTTCTGCAGTACAAGGTAAAGGTGGCACTAGCCGCAAGAAACTACTTTTTGTGTTTTGCAATCCTCCACTGGAGTGTCACTGTGCTCAGCCTCTGATTGTATTGTTCACTGGCTACGTCTTTGTGTGTATGGTTTAAGCTTGATTGGCTGGACGACTAACTTACAATGCAGATTGAGGCCAACACACTTACTGAGGCTTCCATGAAGGACTCTCCTTCTCAATCACTTCCTGAGCCTGACATATGGTGACGCTCAAGTGAAACTGTCACTCATTGTCTCTCTCTAATGAGAGCGTTGTCGTATGGTCTGGCAAGATTATTGTGCCTTTACCTTTTATGGTTTAAAAGTCTGGCAACAGGAGGTGAGCTCACCTTGATCTTGTGGCTGCATCAAACCCTACAATCAAGGAAGATTTTTTTGAACCAGTTGGGAAAACCACAGGGAGCATTGGGTAAAACGAGCATTTCTGTTTTTTTTCCTATTTTAAAGATCTGAAACCAACTTTCCATAATTAACCTGGGGATGCAGCAATGTACTTTTTATCTATTTTTGCCCTCACTTTGGATATAATGAGATGTGTATGAGTCTAATGATACTCATGAAATCATTGCCAATTGTAAAACAAAAATCTGACTTTCACAAATGTCCTTTCGGGAAGGAAACTGCCGTCCTTACCTGATCTGGCCTATATGTGACTCCAGACCCACATTAATGGAGTTGACTCTTTGGGACAATTAGGAATGGTAATAAATGCTGGCTCAGACAGTGATACACACGTGCTGCGAATTAGGTAAAAGTTTTTTAAAAATCTGTATTTGCAAAGCATGTGTACATCCACTCCCTTAGTGAAAAAGGTGTCTTCAGGATTGTCACCATAAAGTACATTAATGAATCTAACCTGCTGTCATACAAGTGTCTACATGGTAAGATTGGTCTGAGAAAGTGCCAGCAAGTCGGAGAAGTGCAACGCTGAGGAAGATATGTGGAACTAATGTACTTCAAGGCCTGGGAGCTCTCACCCCCATACTGCACAACAGACTACACCCCACACTGCACAACAGACTACACCCCACATTGTACAACAGACTACAGCCCACCTCCCCATTTCAGTGGGGTTCCTGAATGAAATGCCCTCTCTGACATTAGTGGCTGATCCTGAATGTTGGGAAAGGCCACTACAGCTCATGTAGTCTGAGGCAGGGATTGAAGTCCTCAAGCTCAAGGTGGAGATGCTAAACCAAGACCATTAGGAGGCCACCAAACCTCGAGGAATGGATCAGCTTCACACCACAGGAGGGCACACAGTAATTATCTTCATTCGCATAACCTGTTGCTAAAATGATGCATCAGAGTCATATTGGACTTGAAACATTAAATGTTTCTTTCTCCACAGATGCTACCAGACCTGCTGAGTTCCTTCAGCACTTTCATTTTTGATTTCAGATCTCAAGCATCTACTGTGCTTTGCTTTCATGCTAATATCATATTAGATCCAAGCTGTGTCTGGTTTAGATGAGAATTGAGAGCTTTCCTTTTCTCTTTGTATTGCAGCAGGAGGACCATGAGAGATCACCGGGCTGTCAATCTCGCTGGATCAATGTTGGCCTGGCTCAGTGCAGAGGATCAATGACCCTTCACCTACATTGAGCAGCTCAGGACGAGCCCAGTGTCTGCAGAAACCCCCTATCAACGGGATGATATTTAATCACATGTTGCACAAAGCAATGGTTCCTTTAGAGTCTGAAGTATGGTAGGTGGGATGTTAAAGGTTGGATTCTCTCTGCGATCTTGAAGCATATCATCAATGGGCATGTTGAGTCTGTACATTCACACTTTAGTCCAGGGACAGAAATCATAGGCTGTGGTGCCACGTTTGGCCCAGGATTCCAAGTTAAGCACACATCCCCAGCTCCAGCCTAATAAACAAGCCCTGGTTTTTGGACTCTCAGTTACTCCCTCTCTCCAGCCCTGCTTTAGTCTGATTTGTTTCCAGATTTCAAATCTTCCTTGATCAGATGAGTGTCACTGCAAGGCAGTCTGGAGATCACAGAGTGCCAGTGGGCAAAGGTCCCCAGTTCACAGACAAACTCCATGTTTATCAAGACTCTGGCTGCTGGATGTGCTTTGGAACAGGTCTTTTCCTGGTACACATGATTTGGAGATGCCGGTGTTGGACTGGGGTGGACAAAGTTAAAAATCACACAACACCAGGTTATAGTCCAACAGGTTTAATTGAAAGCACACTGGCTTTCGGAGCGCTGCTCCTTCGTCAGGTGGCTGTCCACAAAGCAGCGCTCCCAAAGCTATTGCTTCCAAATAAACCTGTTGGACTATAACCTGGTGTTGTGTGATTTTTAACTTTGTTTCTGGTAGAGAGTGCTACTTAAATGGGATCACATGCCTCATACTGAAACCTGCACTCTGTTCCATGAAACTGAGTGCTGTTAATAATAGGCTGACTTGTAAATGGTGATAGCTTTATGCATCACCTGGATGCCCTCATTAGTTGCTCTTTAAGCCTTTTTCAACATAATTCCTGTCCTAATGTCCCATTGGCTTTGCCATTCCATTTGTGTTTTCAATCATTAAGAAAATCCCCCACACTCCTGCCTGTCTGTGCGAAAGCCAGCACCTGAGAAGGAAGGAGGTGAGGGTGAGAAGGAGGTTGTGAGATGTAGACCCAGATTCATATTGACACATCCAAAAAGAAAACGAACCAAAACCAAACAGAAGCAGCAGCTAGACATCACAACAGATGTTACTGAGATGAGAGGAGAGAAAGCGCTTTTTTAAAATGTTTCCTGAATCATTTTTCTATTACTGTGTTTACTTTTGTGATTTACATCTCCAAACAAAATAGTTGTGGATCCTACTCCTGCCTTTGAGATTCCCATTGGACCACAGTTAGATGTGCCCTGCGACTAAGGACCTCCCAAAATTTGGACCCTTACCCTGTGGTTGGGGCACCCAGATTACCTTGGAAACCTGTCATTGCCAACAGTACAAGAGCGAGAATCCTTCATGATTGGAATATGCTTCAGAGATCCACCTCACAGACCCACCTCACAGACCCACTTTACAGACCCACTTTACAGACCCACCTTATAGATCCACCTTATAGACCCACCTCACAGACCACTTTACAGACCCACCTTACAGACCCACCTCACAGACCCACTTTACAGACCCACCTTATAGACCCACCTTACAGACCCACCTCACAGACCCACTTTACAGACCCACCTTATAGACCCACCTTACAGACCCAACTCACAGACCCACTTTACAGACCCACCTCATAGACCCACCTTACAGACCCACCTCACAGACCCACTTTACAGACCCACCTCACAGACCCCCTTATAGACACACCTTATAGACCCACCTGATAGACCCACCTCACAGACCCCCTTATAGACACGCCTTATAGACCCACTTATAGACCCACCTCACAGACCCACTTTACAGACCCACTTTACAGACCCACCTTATAGACCCACCTTACAGACCCACCTCACAGACCCACTTTACAGACCCACCTTATAGACCCACCTTACAGACCCACCTCACAGACCCACTTTACAGATCCACCTCACAGACCCACTTTACAGATCCACTTTACAGACACACCTTATAGACCCACCTTATAGACCCACCTCACAGACCCACTTTACAGACCCACCTTATAGACCCACCTTATAGACCCACCTCACAGACCCACTTTACAGATCCACCTTATAGACCCACCTTACAGACGCACCTCACAGACCCACTTTACAGACCCACCTTATAGACCCACCTTACAGACCCACCTCACAGACCCACTTTACAGATCCACCTCACAGACCCACTTTACAGATCCACTTTACAGACACAGCTTATAGACCCACCTCACAGACCCACTTTACAGACCCACCTTATAGACCCACCTTACAGACCCACCTCACAGATCCACTTTACAGACCCACCTCACAGACCCACTTTACAGATCCAGTTTGCAGACCCACCTCACACACCCACTTTACAGACCCACCTCACAGACCCACTTTACAGACCCACCTCACAGACCCACTTTACAGATCCACTTTACAGACCCACCTCACACACCCACTTTACAGACACGCCTTATAGACCCACCTTATAGACCCACCTCACAGACCCACTTTACAGACCCACCTCACAGACCCCCTTATAGACACGCCTTATAGACCCACCTTATAGACCCACCTCACAGACCCACTTTACAGACCCACCTTATAGACCCACCTTACAGACCCACCTCACAGACCCACTTTACAGACCCACCTTATAGACCCACCTTATAGACCCACCTCACAGACCCACTTTACAGACCCACCTCACAGACCCCCTTATAGACACACCTTATAGACCCACCTTATAGACCCACCTTACAGACCCACCTTACAGACACACCTCACAGACCCACTTTACAGATCCACCTCACAGACCCACTTTACAGATCCACTTTACAGACACACCTTATAGACCCACCTTATAGACCCACCTCACAGACCCACTTTACAGACCCACCTTATAGACCCACCTTATAGACCCACCTCACAGACCCACTTTACAGATCCACCTTATAGACCCACCTTACAGACGCACCTCACAGACCCACTTTACAGACCCACCTTATAGACCCACCTTACAGACCCACCTCACAGACCCACTTTACAGATCCACCTCACAGACCCACTTTACAGATCCACTTTACAGACACACCTTATAGACCCACCTCACAGACCCACTTTACAGACCCACCTTACAGACCCACCTCACAGATCCACTTTACAGACCCACCTCACAGACCCACTTTACAGACCCACCTTATAGACCCACCTTACAGACCCACCTCACAGACCCACTTTACAGATCCACCTCACAGACCCACTTTACAGATCCACTTTACAGACACACCTTACAGACCCACCTCACAGATCCACTTTACAGACCCACCTCACAGACCCACTTTACAGACCCACCTTATAGACCCACCTTACAGACCCACCTCACAGATCCACTTTACAGACCCACCTCACAGACCCACTTTACAGACCCACCTTATAGACCCACCTTATAGACCCACCTCACAGACCCACTTTACAGATCCACCTTATAGACCCACCTTACAGACGCACCTCACAGACCCACTTTACAGACCCACCTTATAGACCCACCTTACAGACCCACCTCACAGACCCACTTTACAGATCCACCTCACAGACCCACTTTACAGATCCACTTTACAGACCCACCTTATAGACCCACCTCACAGACCCACTTTACAGACCCACCTTATAGACCCACCTTACAGACCCACCTCACAGATCCACTTTACAGACCCACCTCACAGACCCACTTTACAGATCCAGTTTGCAGACCCACCTCACACACCCACTTTACAGACCCACCTCACAGACCCACTTTACAGACCCACCTCACAGACCCACTTTACAGATCCACTTTACAGACCCACCTCACACACCCACTTTACAGACACGCCTTATAGACCCACCTTATAGACCCACCTCACAGACCCACTTTACAGACCCACCTCACAGACCCCCTTATAGACACGCCTTATAGACCCACCTTATAGACCCACCTCACAGACCCACTTTACAGACCCACCTTATAGACCCACCTTACAGACCCACCTTACAGACCCACCTCACAGACCCACTTTACAGACCCACCTTATAGACCCCCTTATAGACACACCTTATAGACCCACCTTATAGACCCACCTTACAGACCCACCTCATAGACCCACCTTACAGACCCACCTCACAGACCCACTTTACAGATCCACCTCACAGACCCACTTTACAGATCCACTTTACAGACACACCTTATAGACCCACCTTATAGACCCACCTCACAGACCCACTTTACAGACCCACCTTACAGACCCACCTCACAGATCCACTTTACAGACCCACCTCACAGACCCACTTTACAGATCCAGTTTGCAGACCCACCTCACAGACCCACTTTACAGACCCACCTCACAGACCCACTTTACAGATCCACTTTACAGACCCACCTCACACACCCACTTTACAGACCCACTTTACAGACCCACCTCACAGACCCACTTTACAGATCCACCTCACAGACGCACTTTACAGACCCACCTCACAGACCCATTTTACAGACCCACCTTATAGACCCACCTCACAGACCCACTTTACAGATCCACCTTATAGACCCACCTTACAGACCCACCTCACAGACCCACTTTACAGACCCACCTCACAGACCCACTTTACAGGCCCACCTCACAGACCCACTTTAAAGATCCAGTTTACAGGCCCACCTCACAGACCCACTTTACAGACCCACTTTACAGACCCACCTCACAGACCCACCTCACAGACCCACTTTACAGATCCACCTCACAGACGCACTTTACAGATTCACCTCACAGACCCACTTTACAGATCCACCTTATAGACCCACCTTACAGACCCACCTCACAGACCCACTTTACAGACCCACTTTACAGATCCAGTTTACAGGCCCACCTCACAGACCCACTTTACAGACCCACCTCACAGACCCACTTTACAGACCCACTTTACAGACCCACTTTACAGACCCACCTCACAGACCCACTTTACAGACGCACTTTACATATCCACCTCACAGACCCACTTTACAGACCCACCTCACAGACCCACTTTACAGATCCACCTCACAGACCCACTTTACAGACCCACTTTACAGATCCACCTCACAGACCCACTTTACAGACCCACCTCACATACCCACCTCACAGACCAACCTTAAAGGTCCCCCCTCATAGATTCGCTCCCCACATTTCACATCATACCCCATGATCTCCCTCAGACTTGATACATCTACATACTTTTGTAGGCTTTTGGCCTTTGAGGCAGGCTTTCAATTCAAAAGCTGTTTAGTTCACCCCAGAAATAATCACAATAGGCCTGCCATTCAATTCTGTAGGTTTTTTGGGACTTCTGTTTTTTCATTTTCCTGTCTGTATTTATACTCTCCCCTCCTCTGCACACCCTCCATTCACAGAAATCTCTTTCGGGCTAAAATCCACTTCTGTTCATTTATTGGAATGAGTGTTGGTGAGGAACATATGCGATTTATCAAAGCCTAAAAGTGTAGACTTGTAAATTCTGCTTAGCAAACAATCAAATGCTATATTCAAAGAATAATGACTGGATTTACTTTCTGTGATACCTGCTTCATTACAAGTGTCTAAAGTTTAAACCATTTTAAAGTTAGCTGCAATAGGTAACAGTTAGTTTGAACTCAAAATTAATGTTGAATTATTTTTCACAGGTAACAGATCATGAAAGGCTCCTGGAGTTTTGTTTCCAGATTTAAAATGTGAAACAGATTAGTAGTACTCGAGAAATTAATTCTTGTTAAGTCATCACAAAGAAACAATATTCTCTTCCTCTTCCTCCAGTGTGAAGTGCTTTTGTTTATTGTAAGTGTTGATTATGAACAATTCACAAAGAATACAGATTGTAATCTTTGTTGAATTTCAAAATCCCATTAAGCCATATCCAGTTCCACCTATGGTGAGATCTTAAGAGCTTAAGATGTGGAACCGAAGTAGGCTGTTCAGCCCACCGAATCTGTTCTAACATTCAGTGAGATCATGGCTGCATGTCACCAACTTCACTTTCATGCGTTTTCCTTGTAAACCTTGATTCACACACTGATTAAAAATCTGTCTACCTCAACCTGGAATATAGTTAATATAGCCTCCACCGTGAGTGCCAGTGTTGAACTAATGGCCACTGACTATCTCATTCACATCTTTACAGAAAGGTTTATCAACATCTATGGTCTGATTCTAACACCAGTGTTGGAATCAACTAAAAATTGGCAGGTGAATCTTTGTATCTTTATGCATATCAGGACTGGAAGAGAAACAGAAAAAAACAAGTTTTAAGACGTGTTCATTGAGCTTTCAGTGATGAAGAATCACAGAGAAACAGTAAACATAGTTTGATTGTTCAAACTATCCCATTCCTCTGAAAGTCTGTGACAGAAACCATCTCTTGCTCTTAAAAGGTTCCCAAACTTGACCAAATAATATTGAAGGACAGTGAAAAGTAGAAAAGAAAGAGTTAGGTTCATATGAACATCTGTCATAACATCAGGACTTCCCAAAAAGCCAATGAAGTGATTTTCAAAGTCTAGTTACTGTCGGAGAGTATGAAATATGGGAGTCAGTTGTGACAGCAGCTACTCACAAACTTTAATGTGATAATTGACCAAGTTGCTTCCTGGTGAAACTGATTGGCTGATAATTTGCCTGCTCTTCTTCAAAAATACTGCAAAGGGATTTTTTCATAGGCAAATGGGACTCCAAATAAGTGTCTCATCCAAAAGATAGCACCCCTTTCAGTGCTGCACTACAGGGTCAGCTTAGTTTTTAGGCTTAAGTCTTGAGTCCATGTACTTCTGATGCAAAGTCCTTCCAACTGTGTCATTGTTGACACTCCAAAGATATGGCACAGAGAACGTGCCACATCGTTTACCCTCACCCATCCAGCCCATGATCTAGAGGAATAATATTTTTGAGGAAGGCATGAATGTTGTCAGTTGTCCCTCAGTTCAAGATGCCTAGTTGGGATGGTAAGCTTCTGCTGTGGACTGTGTAGACCAATTCTTGATCCATTGGTGCAAGCTGTCCAACTGAGTCGTGAGATATGGAGAACAGGTATATGAACAGGAAGGGTTTAATGGGCCTAATGGGACTAGATTAGCTTTGGATATCTGGTCGGCATGGACGTGTTGGGCCGAAGGGTCTGTTTCTGTTCTGTAAATCTCTATGACTCTATGAATAGGATTTGCTTCTTTTCCCTTCCTGATGGTCATTCTGAATGATAGCAAACTCCTCTTGATCATTAAAGTCACTGCTGCCAAACTTCAAGGAAAACTTTGGAGTCCTTTTGAATTGTTTGCTTTGCCCTCCCCAGAACCTGGATAAGATCACTCATCTTCCTGAACTGAGTCAGGGCACGTTACAAGTCTAAATTGAAACAAAAACAGAAATAGCTGGAGAAACTCAGCAGGTCTGGGACTATCTGTTGACAGAGAAACAGAGTTAACATTTTAATTCTCAGTGATCCTTCTTCAGAATTGATTACAGCTAGGAAAAGATTGGTAGATGTGCTGATGATTGGGGTGGGGAACAGGGGGTGGTGGGGACCAGTGAACAATAGGTGGACATGGAACCTAGACAGAGCGAGAACAGCAACTGGACAGACAGTGGAATGGAGCCAAGCCATTTACACACACTATTGGTGTTCATGAGCAGCTTTTATTTTTCCCCCGCTCACCATAATGCATTCCTTGGTGAACACATTTCAGAACCAGCTAGAGGAACCAGAGCAGAGTAAAGTCATGGTAACAACATCTCAAACAGAACACCAGGGGATTGTGGAAACTGGGGAAGGAGGTAGGGGTGAACATTAGGGATAATTCAGGAATTGAGAGCAAAAAAAAGAAAGAAATGTAAGTCTACCTTTCTCCTTCCCACATTCTTCAATCACCAGCCACAATATTCTATCTCTTAAAGCAAAGAAGGAAAGCTTGGCTAATACTTCAATTATTTAACCATCACCTTCTTTAGATACAGTTAGCCATCTTGAATGGAATATGTGTGTTCTTGAATATTGGCACTAACATAGAAAATAATACTAATGGCCACTTTGCACGTTTTTCACAGTACTCCTGTACTTCAGTACTTGAGTGCATATGACAATAAATCTGATTCTAATTCTGATTCTAAAGGCACTTTTTGCTGCCCAAGTCTCAAATATTGGAAACTGATCAGTTCAAGCAGTTATTCAATTCTCTGTTGAAAGCTGAATTTGTTTCTACTTTGCTATGTTATGAGACAGTACATTCCAAATCTCTCAATCTGCTGCTTAAAACGAATTTTGCATCTCAGCTCTATCTTTGTAGAAGTAAATGAATAAGCTAAGTTACAGAAAATGACAGAGGTCAAAAAGTTGAAGATCTGTGGATGCTACCAGCACCCTGCAAACATCTGTTAAAGGATTGCCATCAAAACAGTGGCACTGGATTTCTTAGATCTGCACATAGGATCTTGCTGTCAGTGATTAGAATCATGTTATTATCAATGCTGCATTGAATTCTCATTTTAGTTCTTTGTTTGCTTATCCCTTACACTACTTTCCACTGGTGTCTGCTTAGGGGAATGATCCATGTTGAACATTTAGAAGTAAATGTCTATTTTAAAGTAAATTGTGTGCAGTCAGCAGCAGAGATTCTCATTTGCCCTGATCAATGCTGCAAAGCAGCATCATTATGTGACTTGCTAGTACAGTAATAAAGTTCATCAGAAAGCACTGATACAACAATTTAGTCTGCACCTAAAATACAAAATAAGGGTGAAATGGATACAGTCTCATTACGGCTTAGGTCTAAAGTGTTTCTATTATGTTGTGGTATAGATTGATCATAATAGTCTTTTGCAAAAGCAACTTCTGTTGACACAGCAACATTGGCAATTTATCACAATGCATACTCAACTTCTATCAATTTACTACAAATGGACATCTTTATTTGGTAACCTTGTGGAGTCATTTTCCTTCTGTAATTATGTTCAAATTGTCATGGAAAGGATTGATTGAAATGTATGAATCGTTTAATTCTCAGTCTCACTGAATTCTTTTAAGCAGCGCGAGCTGCGAGTCAGTTTTTCATGTTGCTGACGAATATCAATTAAAGATGAAAGGCCTGTCATGGATAATTCAAACCTGGTTAGTAAACTTTCAGTGAATCTCCGTGTTCCCTTTAAAGGATGATGGATAGAGACGGATAATAGACATGATATGGCCGGAGAGCTAATATTAAACCACTTGCCATTCACCAGCTACTCAGTTTGGCTCTGCTTTGCAACTCACCACTAGATCCTCTGGAATGCGGAGTAGGAATTCAACAATATACAAAGCAGCTCCGTAAAACAAAAGAGAAAAATAAATTGAAAGCAAACATATGTTTCATGAGGAAGCTGTGAGAGAATCCTTTAAATAAGTCACCACTTCTGATTATGACCCTCAATAAATAGTTACACAGAATCCTCCTGTTCTGAAGGCTGCAGGGAAATTAACAATTACAAAGTGAAGAAAATTCTAATTTAAAAAGTGAATTATGTTTCACTACCCATTAACTTGGAAATTGTTAGTTCTGCTGTCATTGAGGTCTCCAAGTTATATATCAACTGAATGAGTTCATAAGTGAAGATGGAAAGACAAACAAAGGAGGTTACATAGACAAAATTAAAGCTATGCAAAGCTGTCTGTGTTGTATGGTGTGCAATTAGTGTGTACTATACCTTTAAGAGACATGCTCATAATATCATCACTGTACGATCATAAAACGTGACCATATGGTGTAACAGTCTCAGACTGCATCTTAACGGAGGACACTGAAGCAGGAGACATTGGTAAAACAGTGCTTATTGAGTAGCTGACCATTGAAGTGCCGGCCACTGTAATATATGTATATATCCAGAGCTGTCACAAATGCCTGTTGAGTTTATCATTACCAATGTCTAGTTCTTATTTTATGGGAATTAATGTAAGTATTGCCTCATCAGCTACTGGAGGCCAAGCCCACATTACACTAGTAATTCACTCTGCGTACAAGAAAAAAAGAGTACTTTCAGATCAGTGCACCAATGTGCCAATCTTCAGCTACACTGTGTGAGGGAATATACATAGAACATAGAACATAGAAGAATACAGCACAGTACAGGCCCTTCGGAGTACAGTTAGTAAATTCAATAAGATTTTTTTCCTAGGAATAATGCAGCTCCATCGCTGGTGTTTTATAATCACAGGAACAATAAAATCAGGTTTACCAAGACTATGAGAAGAAAATTCACCAATTACAAACTAAAATCAACTTGTTGCCTTAATCAAAGGAAATCCTTGAAAAACTAGACAAGCAAATGTATAATCATTCTGTATTTGACAAAAGGTTGCTAGTCTCATTCCACATTTATTATTCCATCAGGGTATTATGCACTTACGTTCAGGCCTTTTGGAGCTGAGAATGTATCCAATGAGTTCCATTGCTTGGAGAAAGCATTCTGCTAATGGACAAGAATAATGGTGTGCTACATGCTAATGATACTACCTTTTCTGTTGATGATCACCTTATTGACCTCATTGACATATCAATAATTAAAACAGAATTGACCCAAGACTAAGTGGCATGGAGGTATACAGATCCAAGATGGTAATAAAAGAAAGAACTGCAGACACTAGAGATCTGAAACAAACGTAAATGAAAAATGATGGAGAAGCTCAGCAGGTCTGACAGCATCTGTGGGGAGAGAAAACAAAGTTAACATTTTGAGTCCGGCAACTCTTCTTCAGAATCCAGACCATTCCGAGTTTCTCCAGCAATTTCTGTTCAAGTAAAAATCAACATTGTTGCATACAGAGTCCTCCCTTTGTTTTAAAAATTCATTCACTGGACGTGAGCATTTATTGTCTGAATCTAATTGCCAATGATAAGGTGTGAGCTACCTGCTTGAATACAAGTGAGGAGCTTGTTCAGTATTTCAAGAAGCAATTAAGAGTCAATCATTACACTCTGGTGTCACATATTGGCCAGGACTCCAGATTTCCTTCTCTGACGGACATCAGTGAACCATATGGGGTTTTTGGACATCCCAACAATTTGTGGTCACCTTGATGAATATATTTTGTGCCTTGTTTATGTAATTAACTGAACTGAAATTCCCAAGTGGCCACAGTATGTTATGAACAGGTGTGTTTAAATCATTAATTCAGTAAAATAATCACTATTTGCTGTATTCCATAAACAAAAAAACAGGTACATGCTTCCCTCAGGTTGAAGGGATACTTTTGCAGGCTTTATAATGAGGAGAAGAGAATGATAGTGGACATGTTCAGCTTAGCATGAGGAAAGTATTCATGAATCACTACTTAATGAGGAGTTGATTGTGTTTTACTAAGTTGGATAAGTACATTGTCCAGTTCAAGCTGGGTGGGTTAATATCTTTCTGATAGATTTTGAAGACAAGGACAATCACATAGGATCACTTCATATCACCTCATAAAATGATTGGCTGAAATAAATGGCAGTGATGCCTATATGAATCTCTCCAGATTTCTGAGTGTGTTGGATTTTATTACCTCACTGTAGATGGACTGGGAGGGAGCAGGTTTCACAGAATGGTGGTGAATGGTGTGGCAGGGGAGCCCAATACCGTACCACCCTAATGAATATTACCAGGACTGGAACCGTCAGCTGTGCAGCTACCTGACAAATGGCGGTCAAATCAACCAGTTAACTGGTCAGTCGTCTGTCACTTCCTGCCAGTAACCCAACTTCCTCCAGTGTTTTAGTGGCACTGGCAGAGACTGCAGGCTTTGGAATGGCTGCCGGCAGAGGGAAGCAACCTCCCAGTGGGCACCTGGGGTAGGGAACCCTCCTTTTTGACCTCTCCGCAGCCCCAAAAGAGGAGCTATGCTTTTGCCACTAGAGGGGTCATCCCTCTCACCGTCATGACCTGCTCGTCTGGCTTCACCACGGAAACTGTAAAGTTTAACAAGCCTTTGAGAGTACTTGAACGCAAAGCTGCTGTCTTCACTGAGCACTGTCAGTGAGGTTGCCAAGACTTCTGAGCATCAGTCCCTCTGATCCCACATTGATGTGGGTCCTGCCCTTTGTCCCAGCTATGGTATTAACTGTGCTTCGATAAACATCCCCTTGATATTCTTAACATAGGGAGGACAGGCTCACCTGAGATGGTGGCCTGAAATATATTTGTTAAAAATATTCACAACTACAATGGATTAAAGAAACCCTCAGGACATAACAATGCTATATAGGTTGGAGGAATAAAGTTGCTGCGATTTTTCTCTTTATGTTGACGAAATTATTTAGCACATCATTTTTGAAGATGGATGGTAACAAATGTGATTTTGCAAAAAATTGGCAGGATGATGAATCTGGTTCTCAACGTATTGTCAGCTGGTTCCTAACTAATGATGTGATAACAGCACAGTGCCAATATGCCTTGATCAGCATTTAATACTGCCTTTCATAGTCCTAGGACTAGTGGAGTTAACTCAGTCCTTTTGACTATTGGATTGAAGTTTATTAAACTTGTTGATGTGTTTTTAATTTACTGTAAATCTTGAGCTTTTTACGATTAATGACTTGGTGAACCAATCCACAGGAGGACAATAAAATGTAAAATTAAACAAAAAGTTGGATGATTTTCTATTTCAGACAGTTAGGAAGTGAAAGGTAGAACTGGAACTTAACCTTTACATGCTTAGAAGCTTAACCTTTGAGAGTACACTTTTCTTCAACTGCAAATCTTACAGTTTCAGTCTGTGCTTATAAGTAGAACCCCAAATATATCCCCAGTTAATGCCCACCTCTCAAATACAATCAATTGCTCAATATTACACAATACACAGTGCAGGACTCATGTAGTGCGGTGACAGTGTCATTACCTCTCAGCTAGCAGGCCAGAGATGATTTGATTTGATTTGACTTGACTTGATTAATTTATTGTCACATCTATTTTGTTACAAAGTAGAATGAAAAGTGTTGTGTATGTCGGCAGAAAAATAAATGAAAATATAGAATTTAAAGGCAGTAGAATGAAGAAATAAAGAAAAAGTGTTCAACTTTGCAGTCCTTCTTGTTCAGTACATCATCATGGGACAGATGGACAAGCACAAGTACCCTCGCTGTGTCACTGCTGCTGGGACAAAGGCCACACTTCCTTGCCATCTCACCTCCACTCGATGCCCATGCCACCATGAGTCCATAGAACATACAACATTGCATAGCAGTATAGGCCCTTCAGCCTACGATGTTGCGCCGACCTGTGAAACCAGTCTGAAGCCCATCTAATCTACACTATTCCATTTTCATCCATATGACGAAAGTGAGGACTGCAGATGCTGGAGATTAGAGTCAAGATTATGGTGCTGGAAAAGCACAGCAGGTCAGGCAGCATCCAAGGAACAGGAAAATTGACGTTTCGGGCAAAAGCCCTTCATCAGGAATGACAGTGGGAGCCTTGGGGGTGGAGAGATAAATGGAAGGGGGTGGGGCTAAGGGAAGATAGCTGAGAGTGCAATAGATGGATGGAGGTGGGGGTAAAGGTGATAGGTCAGAGGGGAATGTTGTACAGTTAGGTGGGAAGTGAGATTGGCAGGTAGGACAGGTCATGAGGACAGTGCAGAGCTGGAAGGTTGGAACGGGGTTAAGGTGGAGGGAGGGGAAATGAGAAAACTGGTGAAGTCCACATTGATGCCATGGGTTTGGAGGGTCCCAAGGCGGAAGATAAGGCGTTCTTCCTCCAGGCATCGGGTGGTAAGGGAGTGGCGATGGAGGCGACCCAGGACTTCATGTCCTCGGCAGAGTGGGAGGGGGAGTTGAAATGTTCAGCCATGGGGCGGTTGGGTTGGTTGGTGCAGGTGTCCTGGAGATGTTCTCTGAAGCGCTCGGTGAGTAGGCGTCCTGTCTCCCCAATGTAGAGGAGACCGCATCGGGAGCAACGGATACAATAAACAACATTTGTGTAAGTGCAGGTGAAACTTTCTTGGATGTGGAAGGCTCCTTTGGGGCCTTGGAGTGAGGTGAGGTGGGAGGTGTGGATGCAGGTTTTGCAATTCTTGTATTTGCAGGGGAAGGTGCCAGGAGGGGAGGGTGGGTTGGTGGGGGTGTGGACCTGACAAGATAGTCACGGAGGGAACGGTCTTTGCGGAAAGTGGTTAGGGTGGGGAGGGAAATATATCTCTGGTGGTGGGGTCCATTTGTAGGTGGCAGAAATGTCGGCGGATGATGCGATGTATACAGAGGTTGGTGAGGTGGAAGGTGAGGACCAGGGGTGTTTAGATTAGATTACTTACAGTGTGGAAACAAGCCCTTCGGCCCAACAAGTCCACACTGACCCTCCGAAGAGCAACCCACCCAGACCCATTCCCCCACATTTACCCCTTCACCTAACACTACGGGCAATTTAGCATGGCCAACTCACCTGACCTGCACATTTTTTGGACTGTGGAAGGAAACCGGAGAACCCAGAGGAAACCCACGCAGACACCACACAGTGCAAGCTCCACACAGACAGTTACCTGAGGCGGGAATTGAACCCGGGTCTCTGGCACTGTGAGGCAGCAGTGCTAACCACTGTGCCACCGTGCTGCCCGGGGGTTCTGTCCTCGTTGTGGTTGAAGGGGTGGGGTTTGAGGGTGGAGCTGCTGGACGTGGATGAGATGCGCTGGAGGGCATCATCGACCACGTGGGAGGGGAAATTGCAGTCTTTAAAGAAGGAGGCCATCTCGTGTGTTCTGTGGTGAGTTCTGTGATTTTGCATCCGTCTACCTATCCAATTACCATTTAAATGTCCTTAAAGTTGGCGAGTCTACTATTGTTGTAGGCAGGTGGTTCCATGCCCCTACTACTCTCTGAGTAAAGAAACTACCTCTGACATCTGTCCTATATCTATCGCCCCTCAATTTAAAGCTATGTCCTCTCGTGCTAGCCATCACCATCCAAGGAAAAAGGCTCTCATTGTCCACTCTATCTAATTAACTGTTTATCTTACATGTCTCAATTAAGTCACCTCTCAACCTTCTTTGTAACAAAAAATAGCCTCAAGTCCCTCAGCCTTTCCTTGTAAGGCCTTCCCTTCCTATCTGGCAACATCCTAGTAAATCTCCTTCAAACTCTTTCCAAAGCTTCCACATTCTTATTATCATGCGGTGACCAGAACTGTACACAATACTCCATGTGCAGCTGCACCAGAGTTTTGTACAGCTGCAGCTGCAACATGGCTCCGAAACTCAATCCCTCTACTAATAAAAGCTAACACACCATATGCCTTTTTAATAACTCTATCAATCTGGGTGGCAACTCAAGGAATCTGTGTACATGGACACCGAGATCTACACTAACAGGAATCTTACCATTAGCCCAGTACTCTGCGATCCTGTTACTCCTTCCTGAGTGAATCACCTCACACTTTTCTGCATTTAATTCATTTTCCACCTCTCAGCCCAGCTCTGTGGCTTATCTATGTCCCTCTGTAACCTACAACATGCTTCAGCACTATTCACAACTCTACCGATCTTAGTGTCATCCGTAAATTTACTAACCCATCCTTCTACATCCTCATCCAGGTCATTTATAAAAATGACAAACAGCAGTGGCCTCAAAGCAGATCTTTGTGGTACACCACTATTAACTGAACTCCAGCATGAATATTTCCCATCAAAAACCACCCTCTCTCTTCTTTCAGCTAGCCAATTTCTGATCCAAACCTCTAAATCACCCTCAATTCCATGCCTCTGTATTTTGTGCAATAGCCAACTGTGGGGAACCTTATCAAATGCTTAACTGAAATCCACAAACAGTACATCAACTACTTTACCCTTGTCCACCTGTTTGGTGACCTTCTCAAAGAACTCAAATAAGGCATGACCTACCCTTCACAAAACATGTTGACTAGTCAATGTGGTACCCAGCGGCATCGGTGGCACCTGCATTGGTTGGGTCCAGTGAGGACTCAGAGGCATGGGCATCGAGTGGAGGCGAGATGACAAGGAAGAATGGCCTTCAATCCAGGAGCAGTGGCACACCAGGTTCATGATGAAGCACTTAACAAGAAGGACTGCAAAGTTGAACACTTTTTCTTTATTTCTTCAACAAGAGGTCAGTAAAATAAAAGAGAAAAGAAAAACAAGAGAGAAAAACAGAACGGAAATGGAAAGAAAGACAGAAGGAGCAGATGAGCCCTGGGTTTGGAAGCCTTTCTCTACTGCCATCTTACTGGAGTTGAAGGGAAGGGAGACATTTTTAAGAAGCTCTTGTGGTGCAGTGGTAGTGTCCTTGTCTCTGAGCCAGGAGGCCTGGGTCCAATTCCCAACCTCCTGCAGAGCTGTGTAACAACATCTGTGAACAGATTGTTTTAATACATCTAAAATACCTACTCAGTAAGTATATTATGACACAGCAATGCTCTGAAAGATCTATGTGAGGTTCTGACGTGCAGGTGATTTTTTTTGTTGAATAATATATGTTGAGGTTTCTATTGTCTCACACACAGGGCAATGACTTTTTCAAGAGATTCAAAGTTTGCGAGAAGATTTGTAGCTCAGGTGCTCGTTGTTGTGGTTCTGTTCGCCGAGCTGGGAATTTGAGTTGCAGACGTTTCATCCCCTGTCTAGGTGACATCCTCAGTGCTTGGGATTCTCCTGTAAAACGCTTCTGTGATCTTTCCTCTGGCATTTGTAGTGGTTTGAATCTGCTGCTTCCGGTTGTCAGTTCCAGCTGTCTGCTGCAGTGGTCGGTATATTGGGTCCAGGTCGATGTGCTTATTGATTGAATCTGTGGATGAGTGCCATGCCTCTAGGAATTCCCTGGCTGTTCTCTGTTTGGCTTGTCCTATAATAGTAGTGTTGTCCCAGTCGAATTCATGTTGCTTGTCATCTGCATGTGTGGTTACTAAGGATAGCTGGTCGTGTCATTTCGTGGCTAGTTGGTGTTCATGGATGTGGATCGTTAGCTGTCTTCCTGTTTGTCCTATATAGTGTTTTGTGCAGACCTTGCATGGGATTTTGTACAGTACATTGGTTTTGCTCATGCTGGGTATCGGGTCCTTCATTCTGGTGAGTTGTTGTCTGAGAGTGGCTGTTGGTTTGTGTGCTGTTATGAGTCCTAGTGGTCGCAGTAGTCTGGCTGTCAGTTCGGAAATGCTCTTGATGTATGGTAGTGTGGCTAGTCCTTTGGGTTGCGGCATGTCCTCGTTCCGTTGTCTTTCCTTTAGGCATCTGTTGATGAAATTGCGCAGGTATCCGTTTTTGGCGAATACATTGTGTAGGCGTTCCTCTTCCTCTTTTTGCAGTTCTGGTGTACTGCAGTGTGTTGTGGCCCTTTTGAATAGTGTCTTGATGCAACTTCTTTTGTGTGTGTTGGGGTGGTTGCTTTCGTAATTCAGGACTTGGTCTGTGTGTGTGGCTTTCCTCTATACCTTTGTGGTGAATTCTCTGTTAGGTGTTCTCTGCACCATCACGTCTAGGAATGGGAGTTGGTTGTCCTTTTCTTCCTCTCTAGTGAATCAGATTCCTGTTAGTGTGGCATTGATGATCCGGTGTGTGTTCTCTATTTCTGTGTTTTTAATTATTACAAAGGTGTCATCCACATATCTGACCCAGAGTTTGGGTTGAATTTGCGGTAAGACTGTTTGTTCTAATCTTTGCATTACCGCTTCTGCTATGAGTCCAGAGATGGGTGAGCCCATGGGTGTGCCGTTAATTGTTCATATATTTGGTTGTTGAATGTGAAGTGTGTTGTGAGGCACAAGTCCAGTAGTTTGAGTATGCCGTCTTTGTTGATAGGTTCGACTCCTGTTGTCTGTTCTGTACGTCCAGCAGGTTGGCTATTGTTTCTCTGGCTAGGGTTTTGTCGATAGAGGTGAACAGTGCCGTTATATCGAATGAGACCATGGTTTCTTCCTTGTCTATGTGTATATTTCTGATGATGTCCAAGAATTCCTGTGTTGACTGTATAGAGTGTCTGGATCTGCTGTACTGTGTTGGTTGGAATTCCTGTAGCTTCTGGTTGCCTGTCCCGGTTGTTCGTTGCTGCGGTCGGTATCTAGGGTTGAGGTCAATGTGTTGATTAATGGAGTCCGTGAATGAGTGCCATGCGTCTAGGAATTCTCTGGCTGTCTTCTATTTGGCTTGACTTATTTATTGTTGTGTTGTCCCAGTCGAATTGTCATCTGTGCGTTTAGATACTAGGGACAGCTAGTCATGGCGTTTAGTGGCTAGTTGATATACCGACCACTATAATGAAAAACCAGAACAAGCGACCGGAAGCAGTGGGAATGAAACCACCTAAATTCCAACTGACACAATACAGCAACAGTTCATAGGAGGCTTCCCAGCACTGGGGTTTCACCTAGAAAGGGGGCAAAACTAAATTCCCAGCTCGGCAAACATACCCATAACACCTGCAATGTTGAAATTGTTCAAATATGTCCTGCACACAAATCTAACCTGGCCATTTACTGCCCTACTCCTGATCGTCAATGAATTGATGGAAGAGGATATTGACAGCGTTAACAAGTGCCCCTTGCAAAGGAAGAACTTGCCTCACTGCTACACAGTTTGAGTTCCATCAAGGCTACTCTGACCCAGTTCCAGTATTTGCCCAAATATGGGCGAAAGACCTGAACTCCATGGGTCAGGTAAGAGTGGCAGCTCTTGACAGCAAGGCTGGATTCAACCGAGTGTGAAGAAACCCTAGGAGAACTGGAACCGATGGGTATGGGGGGAAATCTCTTCATTGATTGGAGTCATACCTGGCACAAAGAAAGATAGTTGCGGTGGTTGGAGGTCAGTCAGGCCATCTCCCTAGGAGTTCCTCAGGGTCGTGTCCTCGACTCATTCATTTACAGCTGCTTCATCAATGACCTTCCCTCCATCACAAGGCCAGATGTGGCAATGTTTGTTAATGATTGCACAATATTCAGCACCATTCGTGACTTTTCAGACACTGAAGCAGTCCGCGTTCATATGCACCAAGACATAAACAACATCTAGGTTTGTGCTAATAAGTGGCACGTAATATTCATGTCATACAAATGCCAAGCATTAACCATCTCCGACAAGAGAAAATCTAACTATCATCCATGTCATTCAATGGCATTGCTATAGCTGAATCTCCACTACCAACTTCCTTATGATTAGCATTGATCAGAAATGGAACTGGACAAATCACATAAATACAACGGCTACAGCAGCAGTTCAGAGTCCAGGAGTCCTGCACTGAGGAACTCTCCTCTTGCCTCTCCAAAACCTGGCCATTATCTACAAGGCACAAGTCTGGAGTGTGACGGAATGCTTTTCACTTGCTTGAATGAGTGCACCTCCAATAACAATCAAGAAGTTCCAGGACTAAGCAGCCCACTTGATTGGCACCCAATCCAACAACTTCAACACTTATTCCTTTCACAACCAATGCTCAGTGAAAACAGTATGTACCATCTACAAGATGCACTGCAACAACTTACCACAGCTCCTACGACAAACTCTTCCAAACCAGTGATCTCTACCAACCAAAAGGAGTTTCAGTGAATTAAAATAAGGGTTTCAGTTAAACCCCTATCCAACATCAGTTGTCTCCATTATGCTTCAACATCACATTTCACACCGCAGCCTTGAACAACAGTCATGGAATGAAAGCCAGGCAATTCATTTTGGGTTCTGGACTGAAGTTTCAAATGTACAGCAATTTCTCAACGTCTGGTTGACCTATTTACAGACAACTGCAATTGCCTGGAACCCATAGGGAGTTCATGAGAAGTAACTGTAAAGAGACGGATTACACCTATGTTCCACACTGCTGACAGCTCATGAACAAAGCCAAGCAAGATCTACTGATCTGCACAAAATGTGAGTTAATTTTTTTTTTCAGAAGAGCTAAACTGGCTGAAGCATCGTGATTGAAGCTGAAAGTAATTTTGGATTACATACAAGCACTACTCACATTGGCCTCTCTCTCTTGAAGATTTAAGGATTTCTTCTGAGATGCTATCAGCATTCTAGAGAGAAAGAGAAGCAGCAACATGTAGGGTAATGCGAGCTCAGTGGAACCCGAAGTCACAATATTGCACCACTCCAGAGATAACATTAACATAAAAGACTATTAAAGATGTGAGTCAAAGGATGAGAGAAAAAACTTTGAAATTAGACCATACAGAAGATGAACTGAGGGAGAATGAAGCCGTTTATTTGAAGTCTCTCTGTGGGAGGCATATTAATAGAAGATTAAAATGCATTGAACATACTTTTAGTAAGTTGGAATAATTTCAGCTCATAGTACTAGACAGAGACTTTACGATCAAGGATACAAAGAGTCACTTAGCTTTTTCAAGCTTTCAACTTAAAAGGAAAGTCAGCTGCTCCTATTTCAACTAATACAGACATGAAGCAAGTGGATGCATTGATACCAATGGAACCTTCTGAGGTTATGGAGGATCCTGTAATGTAATCTGCAATTCTGAAACTGATGTTTGAACTTCAGATGTTAATTGACAACTCTTTGGTGAAGTTTGAAATCTGACATTTGAGTTCAAGCACAGAAAATTAGAAGTGATAAAGAACCATGATGATGGTGTTGGGAATTCAAGTTCTATTGGGTGATATTGATTGAGGGCCTGGATGACAGGAGAGATCCTCTTGTCTTATTTCAGACTCAGCTGAGAGAGCAGTCCTTAGTTTAACGTTTCATCCAATTTTTGGCACTTCTAGTGGTGCAACTGCTACTTCTACTGCTCAAACTTGCCACCCCAATTTTGTGCTCAGGTGAGAATACAATCGAACGAGAACATACAACCACCTGAAAGACAGGCATGTGGTCCAAAATCTTAAGACGTCTCAAAGAATTTCAGAACCGATGAATTATTTTTGAGGCGCAGTCACTGTTTGTGTGTAACAGGTGGAGAGGACTCCCAGCGAGGAGTCACTCATCAGAATTAGGTTCAATCGTGGGCAGCATGGTAGCTTAGTGGTTAGCACAACTGCCCTACAGTGCTACGGACCTGGGTTCAATTCCCACCTCAGGTGACTGTCTGTGTGGAATTTGTGTATTCTCCCCATGTCTGTGTGGGTTTCCTCCTACAAACCAAAGATGTGCAGGCCAGATGAATTGGTCATGCTAAATCGCCCATGGTATTAAGTGCATTAGTCAGGGATAACTATAGAGTAGGTGAGTGGGTCACTCTACTGAGTGTCAGTATGGACTTGTTGGGCTGAATGGCCTGCTTACATACTGTAGGGAATCTAATCTATGATTGACCAATCTGTCTTTTTCGCCTGCACATTGATTGAAGGATGGAATTTGTCTGAGCAATAGAACTGAAATTGTATGATTGGTTAATTGGTAACTAACTGGTTATAGCCATGACACAGACTAGAGTGAATTGCACCATTTGCAGCTTGCCCATCTTCAGCTGTCTTTCTTCTACATATTTTGAAAAGTGGATCATATGATACACTACAATTTAAACATAATAGTTTTGAGAAATTAATGGAATACGTGGCTCAATAACAGGGTTAATATGCTCAGATGCAAGCTGCATGATGTAGTGTATGACCAATTCCGTCATGTTGCCTGTGATGGGCAAAAAGGTTAGCTTAATGTTAGTAAAATATTAGGTGACAAGTTTTAACTCTAATCCCATCCTGGCTCAGGCATGTGGATGATCTAATTAACCTCCTAATGCTTTTGTCTAATTCTTGTGTTTACCTGCAGAGAGTATCATCCTGTTAATTTATCTCATCATCCCTGCCAGAACTGGGAAGAGGAACTTTTCACATTGTCAATAATTTTTTTGAAAACTCTTCACTTTGGTTGAAATGACACAAAAGGAAGTTTCTCAGAAGCTCACTCATCACTTATTGTACCAGGACTTCAAATTAATATGTCCAGCTCAGAAGTTCTGTATCAAATAATGAAAGAACCTTAAATTAAACAAAATTTTAGATTGGTGAATCACTTTAGCAGTTGATGGGCTAAATTATTGTTTAAAATTAAATTACAAGTATTGCTGTCGTAATTTAAATTGAATCACAGCTATTGCTATTATAAATTAAATTGATTCTCATTCTTGTCTAATCCCATTTCCTAATTATTTGTGTAAAATGCAGTTAAGAACCACTGATTTTCTAAATTGCTACTTAACTACTGCTTGTCATTTATAGTTTTAATTTTACTTTAGTAATGTTTTCTTATACTGTAGAGTTTTCACAGTACCAGGGATAGACGTTAGTGTCATTTTAAGTAGTAGTGTCTGAAGTAGTGGAAAAAACCCCAGAAGACCATAAAGAACTGGAGCAGGAATATGTTGTCTGGTCCATCGAGTTTATCTGCAAGTCAATAACATCATGAGTAATCTTTCTCTTCAATTCCATCTTTCCAAACTACCCTCATATCCTTTAATCCACTTTATTTCCAAAAGTCTATTGATCGCCATCTCGAATATATTCAGTCCACAGCTCTCTGAGCTAGAGATACACTACCCTTTCAGTGAAGACATTTCACTTCATCGCAGTCCTGAATGGATGCCCCCTTATTTGAGACTGTGGCCCCACAGTTCTGGACTCCTTCAGTCAGGAGAAACATCTGCCCAACATGTACTGGGTTTCTTAAGATGATCTATAGTTCTCATATGGAGTGTAATCCAGTCTGTTGTGGCAGGAAACACGGTGCCCCTGCCAGCTAAATCATATGGGAGCCTTCATTTCAGTCTGCCAGTCCTCCAGTGATGAAGTTGGATGTAGGAAGATGGGCATCTCCCATGCCCATTGTGGGATGTCAGTTAGGCTCATTAATGAGCCACAAGACACTGGTTGTTCCTGGACACATTGAAGTGGCATGGTGGCTCAGTGGTCAGCACTGCTGCCTTACAGCACCAGGGACCCGGGTTCGATTCCAACTTTGAGCAAATGTGTAGAGTTTGCACATTCTCCCTGTGTCTGCATGGGTTTCCTATGGGTACTTGGGTTTCCTCCCTCAATCCAAAGATGTGCAAGTTAGGTGGATTGGCCAGGCTCAATTACTGAGAGTGTTTAGGAATGTGTCGACTGTGCGCATTAGTCCGGGTGAACATACGGCAATAGTGTCTGGGTGGTTTACTCTTCAGAGGGTCAGTGTGAACTTGTTGGGCCAAATGGCCTGTAGGGATTCTATGATGAATTTTGTGGCAGCTTCGGGATTGAAAGGGAGGTGCAGAGTGTGGCTTGCGCAGGTAACTCAGCAACACTGCTGCTTGAGGGGCTGCCTTGCTGTCAGACACATAGCGTGTGGATGAGGTACCTGGCGACAGGATGGTGTGGAGGTGGGATGCTTAGAACCTTCCCCCTGCCTTTGTCTCCCACATCCTGATTCCAGTTCCAGAGCCACTTCATCACACCTATCTCACCTCCATCCCCCTGTGCTCAGGGATCCAGCAATAATCCTGTGTGAAGTATTACTGACAGAAGCCAATACTTCTGATCATGCTCATATAAAATTAAAAGCAGGAGCAGGCCATTGGTCCTTCAAGGCCACTCTGCTATTTAATGGTAAATCTGATTGTGGCCTCAGATTTGTGTTCCTACACCATGCCCCCCAGCCCCCACTACCCTTTGGCTCCCTTGATACATGAGAATCTGTCTACCCTTGCCTTAAAAAAAACTTCAATGACCCTGCTTCCATTGCTCTTTGGGAAAGAGAATCAAGACTGGAGCCAAATGGCCTCCTGTTGCATTGCAATCATTCAGTGATTCTGCGGCCCAATGACAAAAAGAAAACTCTCCTCATTTCCATCTATATTGGGACTTACCTTATTGTCTGTTCTTGATGATCAGATTTCTAGCCCTTTCCCAGGGCCCTGTAACCCAGGGAAGGTCAACACAGGCTAGTTAGGTGTCTGACGGACACTTAATTCCCTCAGGCCTCCCTCCACAGAAGCAATGCAGTGTTCCCACCACAGGGCCATAAGGAATAAGAATTGCAGCAGGCCATTCAGCCTCTTGAGTCAGCTCTGCCATTCAATAGGATCATGGCTAATCCAATATTCCCTATGTCCACTTTCCTGCCCTTTCCCCATAACCCTCGGTTTTCCTGACTGATCAGGAAACTTTTGATGTCAGCCTTAAGTATACATAGGTGGGTGGGACCATTGTTTCTCACATTAAATCTCTGCCTACATGTGTGGCAGTGAGATGTGGCAACTCAACTTACGTCCTGCCTGGACATCTTCGCCATTACGGTCAAATTGAGGTAGAAGCTTGGGCGGACGGTGAGATGGACTAGCGATGTGTAGGCCCTACTTCACTCTGGACATTAGAATTTAGAGGGACTGTTCAGGGACTATTATTTGAATGGTAAAAAGTTGCAGCATGCTGCTGTGCAGAGGGACCTGGGTGTCCTTGTGTATGAATCACAGAAGGCTGGTCTGCAGGTGCAACAGGTAATTAAGAAGGCAAATGGAATTTTGTCCTTCATTGCTAAAAGGATTGAGTTTAAATGCATTACGGTGCAGCTGCATAGGGAGCTGGTGAGGCCACACCTGGAGTACTGAGTGCAGTTTTGGTCTCCTTACTTGAGAAAGGATGTACTGGCACTAGAGAGGGTGCGGAGGAGGTTCACTAGGTTGATTCTGAATTGAGAGGGTTGGCTTTTGAGAAGGCACCGAGTAGACTGGGATTATATTCACTGGAATTTTGAAGAATGACCGGGGCATCTTATAGAAACATAAAACTTTAGAAGGGAATACATAGGATAGGAGTACAGAGGGTGTTTCCACTGGCGGATGAAACTAGAACAAAAGGGTATAGCCTCAAATTTAGGGTGAGCAGATTTCGGACTGAATTCTTCACCCAAAGGGTCGTAACTCTGTGGAATTCCCTGCCGAGGGAAGTAGTTAAGGCTCCCTCAATGTTTTTAAAGCTAAGGTAGATAATTTTTTTGAACAGTAAAGAAATTAAGGATTATGGTAAAAGGGTGAGTGAGTGGGGCTGAAGCTATGAAAATATCAGCCATGATCTTAATGAACGGTGGAGCAGACTCAAAGGGCCAGGCGGCCTATGGTTCTTATGTTTGTATGTCATCCAAGATAGACTCATACCCCAACAAGTTGAGGCTTGTTTGGCTTTTCCCTAGATATTAAAAATGTGTTGCTGGAAAAGCGCAGCAGGTCAGGCAGCATCATTCCTGAAGAAGGGCTTATGCCCGAAACGTCGATTCTCCTGTTCCTTTGATGCTGCCTGACCTACTGTGCTTTTCCAGCAACACATTTTTAAGCTCTGATCTCCAGCATCTGCAGTCCTCACTTTCCTCTAGTTGATTTTCCCTAGATATGTAATGAAGGCTGGGTCTTAGACAACATTATTAAACATTATAACTTGTTTGAGAAGCTACATTGGAAAAGAAAGGCACCATGATTTACAATTTGTCTACAATTTACTATTGTATCTTTAATATCACTCCTCCCACTTCTTTAGCTAGCCTGGTGTTTTGACAGTTCACCCTGCAGGCGACAGTAACTGCTATTGTCACTCCTCGATCAATCTGTTGGGAGAAAATGGTGCTAAAAGAATGTCTCCCTGCCCTTTTCCTTCTGCCAGTTTCCCTTCTCCTTTCAAGGTTGACTTGTGGCCAAGGCTGACAAATCATTCTCTGGGGAAGCCCTATTGCAAATGTCAGTCAGAAGAGGTTGCAAAGTCAAGTCTCCAAGCAGAAGTGCAATGCTGCACTTTGTAGCAGCCAGTTCTCCATATCTTTGTCTGCCAGTGTTTGAATTAAATAATAGACTAATCGTATTTGATGATCGTAATTGTGTTTACTGAGAATTTCTTAAACTCTAATCTTTTGTTGCAAACAATGCCTTCCCCTTTTCACATCTGTAGTTTGTTTAGGAGACAACTGAGCATTAATTACACATCTCTCTGCAAATCCCTGTAAATTCTAATGTCATATTATTGCTTAGACTCCTTGCAGGAATTGAGATTGCCAATTTTATCTACACGTTTCCATCTGTTAAATTTTATCACACAGGCTGTGCAGGGGTTCTCTGTGAAGGGACTATAAAATCATATGCAGCAATATCTATTTACTGCAGATTGCCAGTAAAAAAAATCTTCAATCCATTATGGTCTACCAAATAGAAAAGCAAGTGTGAAATAATTCCTTCAGTTTCATTTTCTTTTCAGTTACCATAGAACTACAAAAGATAAATGACTGCCAAACAATATGTAGCCAGTAGGTTCACTATTTGCCATTTTGTGTGCCATCTGAGCCATTCTGTTTAATTGCCAGTGCACATGGTGCTTTATATTCTCAGTAGACATAGTCTCCATGACAACTTTATCAAAGTGCTACAATGCAGAACTATGAATCTTCCAACAATCCACTTTGTAAAGACAACATTTGCACTGTGTTCTGACTCCGAGCTTGTTCCGAAGTCTGTGACAATGGCAACCTGAAAGCCACAACGAGAAATGGAGAAAAAAATTTATGAGACAAAAGAGGAAGCCATTTAGCTGTAAATGGACAGTCAGAAAAGTGCTGTGGATGGCAGATGGAAAAACAGCAGGTGCCATAGTGTGAAGGGGTCCCACTTCTCTTCATGCATACTCCATAATGATGCAGATTGACAAGAACGGGAATTAATATGTTGCAGCAGGTACTCTCTGTCCATTAGCCAATGCTCGACGTAGCCACATTTATGCTGCTCTTGGCTATTTTGTAAAATGGCTTACCAATAGAGTGTCAGTGATCCGGGAAATTGCGGAGCTGCATGACCTAACTGTGCTTTCCCTAGCTGACTTACACCAATGAACCAAATTACTTCTCGAGAACAACACTTTTAGGGTTTAAATAAATTATTCTGATGCAGATGTTTTGAATATATTAATTTAAAGTATCGATTGAGAGCCACTGAGGATGAATAGAATTTTGTTCGCAAGGACATTAGCACTGGCAAAAAAATGCAGGCTGTATAAAATGCAGGGAAATATTGGCAGCCCCTGGCCTGGCATGTTGCATTGTCTGCTGTGCACCCATTTCCAATATAATGCGACATCAAATTTTAGCCTCAGCTTGGTTCAGTTAAATGGAGAAAACATAATTACTCAAATCAGCCAGCGCTGCTGATAGCAAAAGGTGATGTTGGAGTGACATTGAGAAAATTAGATCTACTTCTCATATAATTATAAAGGCTATGTTTCCCTCTAATGCTGTTATAATTGGAATGGATCACCGAAATGTGAAACCCAATGCATCCGACTATCTAATTATCTTTATGAAATGTATTCTGACGTTCTTGAAGGAATGTGTGCCACTTCCTTCTCAGAATGCCATTAAATTCCTACCTTTTTTCAAGCCCAGTAGCAATAAAAAGTCCAATTTGTAATCATTCCCAGCTAAAAGGATAAATAAAGCCAAGTTTGTTTATATGGCTGTCACTGCCACAGCTATGTCTGTATTGAGATTACTAGACCTCAGTCAAGATCTATTTTCAGGTTACATTTTGCCGTGGTTTATGGCACACATCTCGTTATACCACATAAAACATTTGCCTCCCAGAGGCCATAATGTAATGAGAGTTTAGCGTTCTACAGTTCTTACATTTCTTTAAAAAAAAAAGAATTTGAGAGGCACAGAGCAGCATTAGGAATTAGCAACAGAGAACAGTAGCTCCATTTGCTTAACAAGGGGAATAACTGCTCTGGTTGCCATGGCAATGATCCATTGAGGATAGGCACCCGATGTGCCAAGGACTGAGATGGTGTGAAATGCCCCGACATGAACACGGAGGGCGAAGAGAGCTGGTAGCTTGCCTACAAACCATGTGCCGAGGTTTATTATACTCCTGACTTAAATATCAGTAAGCTTGCCATTAGTCTTTGGAATTCAGAGTCTTTAAATGCTTTTAATGTAGAGGTAGGTAGATTCCGAAGGGGATGAAAGATTGTCGAGGATATGGAGGAATTTGGAGTTGAGGTTAAAGTCAGAGCAGCCATGATTCTATTGAATGGTGGAGCAGGGCTCTAGAGGCCAAGTGGCCTGTTCTTGTTCTGTGTTTGTTTCTTGTAGTGCAATCTCGAATTAGAGTCTGTATTAAAGAAACTTCTGGTGCTCCTTGGCATCAATGTTCCTTTGTCCTCTCCCCAGTGCTTCTTCTCCTTCAGGTTGGTAAAGTACCAATTCAGAGTAGGCATCCAGTATCCTTTTATTAGTCCCTAGTAGCTGTCTGTGTGAACTCAGCACTCCCAAACATCATAGGAACTTAAGGATAGGGAACAAACATAGGTCATTCAGCCCCTTCAGTCTGCTCCGCCATTCAATAATATCATGGCCTCAACCCCACTTTCCTGTCTGCACTCCCTCCCCATAATACCTGGTGTGAATTGTATGAATTGAGACTAGGTACATAACAGAATGGTGTTATCTGGACGCATATTTGAGGCCAGATTAAGAGACATTTACGAACACAGCTGTAAAGTGGAATCAGGAGATACGTACCTGTCATTTTTCGCTCTGTGAATAAAGCTTTTCCACGTAGAGAAAAACTCTGATTTCTTCCCTCACCACCTTGCTATTGGGAGTATAGCCTTTGATTTCCCGGTCGATCAAAGATTTGTGAAACTCAGCCTAGAATACATTCCACGATCCAGTCTCCACTGCTCTCTGTATTAGAAAATTCAAAATATTAATGAACTCTGATAGAAGAAATTAGTTATCATTACTGTCTTTGATGGAAGAACATTGTAACTTTTGCCTAATAGTTCTTGACTCCTCCATGAGGAGACTCAGCATCTAATCTGTCCAAGTTCTTCTAAGTGTTAATGAGTATTGGCCGAACCTGCTTAATCTTTCCTTAATGGACAACCCCTTCATTCCAAGATGATTGCGATGGGTGCATGGAGTACTCGGTACTTTTGGACCTAGAATTATTAGCAAGAGTAGTGGGCACAGAAGAGCACCATTGGCATCATGCCACCTGACTGTAGAGTGAGCCCCTTGGGGAAGAAGCTTTGTAAATGTATTGACAAGGAATTTCTAACTTCAGTGAACCAAACATATTTCTTTATACAGTCGGTTCTGCAATAATGCCTATTACTTCAATACGAGTTGGTATAAACACAACTGAAGAATTTACACCGTTATTTGTAGATCGCGAACCTTCCTTACCTGTGTTGGCTATAACGCGATTTCGGCCCCATTAGTTTAAAGGGTGTGGCTATTGAACGATTTTCTTCTAAGGTGAGATCACACAAGAGCGGAGCTATTCTGTTATATCAGAACAGACTGTATATGACTAATAATAGAACATGGTAAGTCATTCTTAAATTAAGCATTGAAATTGCTGGTGTTTTTTCTGGGGTCCCAGACATGTGCAATTGGTTCCATCTTTTGACAATGTACACACTATGACTACACTTTAAATAAATAAGTCATTCGACGTGAATCAATTCAGGACATCCTGACAATAAGCTGTACCTTTACTGGAAATGCATTAAAGTGTAATGGCATATAATAATATTTTTAAAAGTGTTAACTCTTTAAATAAAATGGTACTAACACTCCCAGTAATTTGACAGCTAAAGACACTTCATATGAATGTGTAAACACATTTGCCAATATTACATGATAAGCAGTGCCTCAAGCAGAATTAGAAGTAGCTGCTTTGGTTTCTGTCAAAATGACATGAAATAATTATTCATTCTGAAAAAAAAAATTGTTGACCAGTAAAGGCCAAATCAAGCAAACACTGAGCTCAGTGAGAAAGCTATGATAATGATGTGGAGTTCCAGTTTCAGTCTCAGCAGGTGAAGTTAATGGACTCAGATGCAGTAGTCAAAATGGTACAAAGAATTCAAAGCTGGGATTTTACATTGGCTAATAAAGTGAGTTATGGACAAATGCAAGGTTTTTCTAAAAAAAAATGTCATTTAGTAGGTGATTGTGAGTCGCCCTCTTGAAATGCGGTCTTGGTGTGTTGTTAATAAGCGAGTACTAAGATTTTGACCCTGCGACTGTAAGGGAACGATGACATTGCTCCAACTCAGGATGGTGGGTGGCTTGGGGAATGAAGGAACTTGTGAGTGATGGTGTTCCCATGTCTATGCAGCCCTTGCCTTTGACCTGTTATATATAAAATGTTCTGCATTAATGCATTAGACCTTCTTATAGGGAAGCTGAATGAGCAGGTGGTTTATCCTGGTCTGCAGACTTGCCTTTTAGAGTCAATAGGAAGCTATTGACCAAATTCATTGAGCTTAAATACCTAAAGCGTGAGGAGAAACTGTATAACGTAATCAGATCATTACTGGAGTGCTATCATCATCATGACCATTATTAGAGTGCAGTCACCATAGTGACCAGACAATGCATTGCCCACATGCACACAGAAGGAAGGGAGTTCAACAAGCAATAGTTATACTCCTTGGAACTCTGCAGACTCAATGAGAGAGATCGATTAGTTGCCCTTACAGTGTCTGACACAAAGCGAAAAAAATTTAAATTTTCAAATGTATCTGGACAGCAGGGTTAAAAGAATTAGTTTCAAAATTGTGTATGTCAAATTTGGATTCATTTGAAAAAAAAATTGTTACAGATATTTAACTCCATATGATGAGATGAAATATGTTGAAATGTTTTCTTAATCAAAACTAATCCAAACCTCACCACAAGTATACCACAGTTTTATTAAATTTCCCCATGCCAGCACAGGTTGCAGCTGGATTAAAGAATCAGATCAAGGGAAGATGGTGACAGTGGAAAAGGTTTTCACTGTGTTTAACTGTTCCTCTCATTTTAAAATACATCTGACAATAAAATAATTCATTCAGAAATAGAATCCCAACAGCATATTCCACCCATTGAGTCTGCACTGACCCTCCCACTCAGACCCACCCCCACACATTTACCCACTTAGCCTGTATATCCTTGGATACTACAGGGCAATTTAGCATGACAAATCTACCTAACTTGAATACTTTTGGACCATAGGAGGAGACCCACACAGACATGGGGAAAACGCACAAACTCCCCAAGGCTGGGATCGAGCCCAGGTCACTGGTGCTGCAAGGCAGCAGTGCTAACCACTAAGCCACCATGCCACCCCAGACTGCGGGGATGAATGCGTTATGTTGGGTGTGGCAGCATGACAGCCCTCTTCTTTGAACAAGGTTTGTGGCAGACTTATTACATTGTGTTCCAGCTGAGCAGGCAACACTCGGTGTTGAACAATTCAATTCCACAACATCAGTGGTCCTCACCTCGATGAATACAAAATAATTCTCCAAACAAAATGAAAGAAACATATACAACTTGAAGGAAGTCACAATGAGTGTTCAGCCTGAGCTTTATTCAGCCAGAGAGCTGAGATATTTATTTGGTCACTTCATGTGAGAAATAATTCATTGTCTGTAAACTGGTTTCTGGATGTTACTGGGATGTATTAACATGTGGGAGAAATGGATTTTTTTTCCATACATTGTATTGTTTGTTCAAATACACAATTCCTTTCTCTTTTAATCCCATCTTTTTCTTCATTCTTCTGACACTTTTCATCTCCTCTCTGCTGATGGGAAATAAACTGCATTTGGATCTTGAAGTGATGAATGTCAAATACTTCAGTCGAGGGTGAGACTCGCTGTCTTTCAGCAAACCTGCACCTGGGCTTTGCAAAACTTCATTAAACCTTTCCTACAACACTATTTGTAGATGGATACAAAATCAAAGTTGAATTGATCTCAGAGAGAGAATCAGAATCATTACAGTGTGGAAACAGGCCATTCGGTCCAACAAGTCCACACCAACCCTCCGAAGAGCATCCCACGCAGACCCATTACCCCATCCCTTTGCTCTACATTTCCCCCAACTAATGCCGCTAACCTACATATCCCTGAACACTACGGGCAATTTAGCATTTCCAGTTCACCTAACCTGCATATCTTTGGACTGTGGGAGTAAACCCACACAGACATGGGAGAATGTGCAAACTCCACACAGATAGACACCTGAGATTGGAATGAAACCCTGGTCGCTGGTACTGTGAGGCAGCAGTGCTAAACACTGAATCACCACACAGCCTACCGTGCTGCTTAGAGACAACAGCTTACAATGTATGAGAGGCAACAGCTGGGTACAAATAAGAAATGAAGCAAAGAACTGTGAATGCTGGAGCTCTGAAATAAACAAAAATCAAAATTGAAGGAGGAACACAACAGGTCTGGCAGCATCTGTGGAGAGAAAGCAGAGTTAACATTTTGGGTCCAGTGACTTCTTGAGGACTTCCCCAGTTCTGGAGACAGACCCTGCTTCTTCCAGTCTGGAAACCACCCGTCTCTGTATCATTCTCACACAAGCCGTCCAACTGTGCAGGAACCAGACAGTTGTCACCAGGATGGTAACATTTGGTTTCCACTACTGGTCATAAACTCCTAAACCCACCAACCATCTAATTGGCAGAATCTCACTTTGTACATCTACCCTGGTGCCAAGTCATCTTCTCTCACCTTCCTCTAGGGCTTGCAAAGCAAAAGTGTAAATACAATTCACAATGAGGTTCAGTAACTTACTTAATTAAAAGCTAATAGTAACTGCAAGTGCAACAATTCCTTCCAGTCTTTGATTTTATGAGCTGGTATAGATTTGGTCGACTGAAAGGCCTCCTTTGGCGCTGGAATGTTCTGTCATTCTATGTTTCCTTTATTTTTGTTCCAATCCATTGTGGAGATGAGCAATTTATCAAAGACTTCAATAGAGTATTGTACTTATAGGCTGGAATTTTCTTTAATGCATTAATAGGACATGGGCTTCACTGGCTGGGCCAACATTTATAGGTATCCATCATTATCCTTGAGAAGGTGGTGAGTTGCCTTCTTGAACTGCTGTAGGCCATAGGTAGATCCAGAAAACCATTAGGGAGGGAATCCCTCCCTAATTTTGACCCAGCACACTGAAGGAATAGCGATATATTTCCAAGTCAGGATGGTGAAGGGAAATTGTACATGGTGGTGTTCCCATGTATCTACTGCTCTTGTTATGGGGTTGTATGTTTGGATGATGTTCTCTCAGAAGCCTTGGTGAATTCCAACAGTTTCATCCTAGACATAGGAATAATGTTGGTGGAAGTATAGTGTGTCTGTTCTCATCTAACCCTACGGTCTCACTACAATTAAGCACTGGGCAGCCAAAAACCGACTGAACAGTAGGATTGGTACCCAGTAGGAGGCCCAGGGTGGGATGTCAGGAGGCAATGGGGGGAGGGGGTGAGTCTTGAGCAGAGAGCATCTCTTGCCAGACGGATCGAAGGCCATTGGCAGTGCGGATCAGCCTATATCAGGAAGAGAGTACAGGCGTACTGAACATTATGTTATCACTATTTGAGTGATGTCTCTTTAAAAGGACATTCAAGTGTACCAGCCACCCTGATGTTGTCACATGACCATAGGCTGTCTACACCACAGTACTTGAGGTATAGTTGTGATTGGAAACTATTGTATACATTGGTTTAGCTGTAAGTACATCCACCAGGGATCATCAATAAAATGGAATTCACAAATTGTGTACATAAGAGTATGATTACACAGATTTATAACCTGCTGTGGGAAGTAGGAGAGGGAGAGAGAGAGACACTATCACCATCCATGGCAGCTCTAGTTCTATGGCTATGAACTGTCTCACCTCTTCACTCACTGGTACAGATTGTGAAAAGGCAATTTGACTGTTTACCTAAAGCAAAGGCCTCAGAATGAATTATTCCAAGGCTCACTGGGGATTGCCCCCAGACCCTCTTCCAGTCTATGAGTAAACAGCAGGATGCACTACTTCTGCAAAACAGGAAAAGACATCCCTACCTGACCAAACAGGCCCAAATGGAGCAAGCAGACAAAATCAATTGGTGCAGGCTAGTCTGCAGAACACGGTTAAAGTGAAACAAAAAAAGTTGAATGACTGTGAGGGTGTGTTTGGGCCTTAACTCTTAATGCAGGCTTGGCCCTATGGAGAGTGTGCCTGTGTTGTGTGTGGGAGGTGTCAGACAGTTGTTAGACAGTTGTTAGACACACCCACAATGACATCACAAGGACAGTGACACTGTTCAAGGCTCTCAAGGTTGTGAAATTGTCTTGGGGAAGTTTACAATTTACCAGACTAAACCAGTGTCAGAGGCATCCGAATTGGTTAGTCCAAACCTTGTAGAGTTAATATTATGCACTGCTACTTCTTGAGAGTTCTGGATGTAGGTTTGCTCGCTGAGCTGGAAGGTTCATTTTTCAGACATTTTGTCACCATACAACATCTTCAGTGAGCCTTCGGACGAAGCACTGCTGGTGTTTCCTGCTTTCTATTTATATGTTTGGGTTTCCTTGGGTTGGTGACATCATTTCCTGTGGTGATGTCATTTCCTGTTCTTTTTCTCAGGGCTGGTAGATGGGATCTAAATCAATTTGTTTGTTGATAGAGTTGGAATGCCATGCTTCTAGGAATTCTCATGCATGTCTCTGTTTGGCTTGTCCTAGGATGATGTGTTGTCACTGTTGAAGTGGTGTCCTTCCTTATCTGTATATAAGGATACTAGTGAGAGAGGGTTATGTTGTTTGTGGCTAGTTGATGTTCATTATCCTGGTGGCTAGTTTTCTGCCTGTTTGCCCAATGTAGTGTTTGTTACAGTTCTTGCATGGTATTTTGCAAATGACATTAGTTTTGCTTGTTGTCTGTACAGGGTTTTTCAAATTCATTAGCTGCTGTTTTAGTGTGTTGGTGGGTTTGTGGGCTACCATGATGCCAAGGGGTCTGAGTAGTCTAGCAGTCATTTCAGAAATGTCTTTGATGTAGGGAAGACTGGCTAGGGTTTCTGGATATGTTTTGTCTGCTTGTTTGGGTTTGTTGCTGAGAAATCGATGGACTGTGTTCATTGGGTACCTATTCTTTTTCAATACACTGTTCAGGTGATTTTCCTCTGGTCTGTGTAGTTCCTCTGTGCTGCAGTGTGTGTGGTGGCTCATTGAAATAATGTTCTGATGCAGCTTCGTTTGTGGATGATTGCTTCTGTAGTTCAATATTTGGTCAGTATGTATTGTTTTCCTGTAGATGCTGGTTTGACGTTCCCCATTGGCTGTTTGCTCTACTCTGACATCTAGGAATGGCAGTTTGTTGTTGTTTCTCTCCTCTTTAGTGAATTTTATGCCAATAAGGGTATTATTGATGGTTTGAAGGTTTCCTCTAACTTGTTTCATTTAGTGATGACAAAGGTATCATCCACGTAGCAGACCCAGAGTTTAGGTTGGATGGTTGGCAGAGCTGTTTGTTCTAGTCTCTGCATTAATTTCTCTGCTAAGAACTCTGATATCGGAGATCCCGTGGGTCTTCCGTTGGATTGTCTGTAGGTTTTGTTGTTGAAGGTGAAGTGGGTGGTGTTTGGTCTTCTAAAAGTGTAGTCAGTGTTTCCTTGGCCAGGTTAATGTTGATGGATGTGAACAGGGCTGTTACGTCAAAGGAGACCATTATTTCACCCTCTTCTACCTTGGTGTCTTTGATGGTTTTCAGGTATTCTACCACCCCCCTGAGAAAAAGAATAGAAAATGACATCACCATAGGAAATGACAACACCAATCCAAGGAAACCCAAATATATAAATAGAAAGCAGGAAATACCAGCAGTGCTTCGTCGGAGGCTCACTGAAGATGTTACTTAGTATGGTGACGAAATGTTCAGCGAGCAAACCTACATCCAGAATCTCAACCTGAGCTACAAATCTTCTCAAAACTCTCTAACTTCTTGAGAGTGTTAGAAGTTTGGAACTTCCTTCAACAAACAGTGTTACCAAAATTACTGATTTGAAAGCAGAAACGGATAGATTTTTGTTAATCAAAGTTCTTCAGTGATTCGGACAAATTTGGGTACTTGGGGTTAGTTTGCAGAGAGTCATGAATGGCTCAGAATAAGCGTAATAGGCCAAATGGCATTCTTCTGTTCCCATGTCCATCAAACAACGCTTTCATCCTGGAAGGGGAACTGATGACTTCTGAGGAAAGGTCACAGGACTCTGCTTTCTCTGCACACAGATGCTGCCAAACCTGCTGAGTTGCCCCAGCAATTTCTATTGTTGTTTTGGATTTCTAGCACTGCAGTTCCTTATTTTATATTATCTTGCTATATCTCCTTCTCCCAGAAACTGGGCCATGGGTTAATGTGTATTGGCTGATTTTCTGCAAAAACTCAGATGCGTTGATGAAACCCAGAATGTAGCAATCTTCAAGTAACAGTGCAGAGATTGAACTGATGTCTTTTGTGCAGATTGTGACTCCTGAATGGGAGCAAATGCAGAAGATGCTCTTATACCTAGCTTATTTTAAAACATTATCCTTTAAGACATTTTGTTCCTTGCACAATAAATTTAGACAG
Source organism: Chiloscyllium plagiosum (assembly GCF_037043375.1). Classification (NCBI taxonomy): domain Eukaryota; kingdom Metazoa; phylum Chordata; class Chondrichthyes; order Orectolobiformes; family Hemiscylliidae; genus Chiloscyllium; species Chiloscyllium plagiosum. The sequence continues at coordinate 17,485,341 of NW_028270177.1, forward strand.
AGACCCAGAAAGTGCACTGAATAATATTCCTCTTGAACAGAGAACAGGTGTATAAGAGCCAAAACCAATCCTCTCTGAGAGATTTCCTGCCTTACTTGCAGACAAATGGAAGAATTTTCCATAACTTCTAACTGTATTAGTCAAGTGCCTCTGTTAATGTCTAACTTGTCAGAATACCATTGCAATGTAAACACTTATTAAGGGACAAAACCATGTCCATTAATGTAGTTACATAAGACATAAGACACAGGAGTGGAAGTAAGGCCATTCGGCCCACCCGAGTCCACTCTGCTATTTAATCATGGCTGATGGGCATTTCAATTCCACTTACCCGCATTCTCCCTGTAGCCCTTAATTCCTTGTAAGATCAAGAATTTATCAATCTCTGCCTTGAACACATTTAACGTCCTGGCCTCCACTGCGCTCCATAGCAATGAATTCCACAGGCCCACCAATCTCTGGCTGAAGAAATGACTCCTCATTTCTGTTCTAATTTGACCCCCTCTAATTCTAAGGCTGTGCCCACAGGTCCTAGTATCCCCACCTAATGGAAACAACTTCCCAGCTCCCACCCCTTCTAAGCCATGCATTATCTTGTAAATTTCTATTAGATCTCCCCATAACCTTCTAAACTCTAATGAATACATTCCCAGGATCCTCAGCTGTTCATCGTATGTTCAGCCTACCATTCCAGGGATCATCTGTTTGAATCTCCGCTAGACACGCTCCAGTGCCAGTATGTCCTTCCTGAGGTGTGGGACTCAAATTTGGACACAGTATTCCAAATGGGGCCTAACTAGAGCTTTATAAATTCTCAGTAGCACATCGCTGCTTTTACATTCCAACCCTCCTGAGATAAATGACAACATTACATTCGCTTTCTTAAATATGGACTCAACCTGCAAGTTAAACTTTAGAGAATCCTGGACTAGTACTCCCAGATCCCTTTGTACTTTGGCTTTATGAACTTTCTCACCCTTTAGAAAGTAATCCGTCCCTGTATTCTTTTTTCCAAAGTGCAAGACCTCGCGTTTGCTCATATTGAATTTCATCAGCCATTTCCTGGACACTCTCCTAAACTGTCTAAATCTTTTTGCAGCCTCCCCAGCTCCTCAGTACTACCTGCCTGTCCCCCTAACTTCGTATCATCGGCGAACCTCACCAGAATGCCCCCAGTCCCTTCATCCAGACCATTAATATATAAAGAGAACAGCTGCGGCCCCAACACCGAACCCTGCGGGACACCACTTGTCAACAGCTGCCATTCTGAAGAAGAACGTTTTATCCCAACTCTCTGCCTTCTGTCAGGCAGCCAATCCTCAATCCATGCCAGTAGCTCATCTCAAACACCATGGGCCCTCACCTTACTCAGCAGCCTCCCTTATCAAAGGCCTTTTGGAATCCAGATGGGTAACATCCACTGGGTTTCCTTACTCTAACCAAATTGTTACCTCTTCAAAGAATTCTAACAGGTTTGTCAGCCACGACCTCCCTTTACTAAATCCATGCTGACTTGTTCTAATCCGACCCTGCACTCCTAAGAATTTAGAAATCTTATCCTTAATGATGGATTCTAGAATTTTATCAACAATTGAGGTTAGGCTAATCAGCCTATAATTTTTCATTTTCTGTTTAGTTCCTTTCTTGAACAAGAGAGTTGCAACAGAGTTTCCAATCATCTGGGACTTTCCCTGACTCCAGTGACTTTTGAAAGTTCCAAACCAATGTCTCCACAATTTCCTCAGCCACCTCCCTCAGAACTCTAGGATGTTACAGTTATAAGCTCCTCTTTTGTATCAGGTGCACTCCAGATTGTTCTGTCATGATTTAGAGAAACGCAACAAAATTCTGGCTTTATGTGAATCACAAAATTGCTACAGGGCAGTAGGAGGTAATTTGGCCCATCATGTGTGCCTTTTTCGTATGACCATGCACATTAATTCTATTCAAACAATCATCCAACGCCCTCTTCAACTTGATAACTTCAGCTTATCTCCACCACACTTCCAGGCAGTGCAGTCCATACCCTAACTACTCAGTGTGTGACAAAGTTTATTCTCACATTGCGTTTGCTTTTTTTGCAAATGACTTTAAATGTGGGTCCTCTCATCCTTGATTTTTTTTCAAGTGGGAACAGTTTCTCTCTACGTCCTCTTCCAGACACCTCATAAATTTGTAAACTTTGTTCAAATCTCCTCTTAGTCGTCTCCTCTTCAAAGAAAACAGTCCCAACTTCTCTAATCTATCTTCAAAACTTGATGTTTTTCATCAGTTGGAGGCTGTTTTGAACTCACTCCAATACCTTCAGACCTTTCTGAAGTGTGCTGCTCAGAACTCACACCAACTGAATCCAGCCAGCACCTTATAAAAGTGCAGCATCACCTCCTTGACTTTAAGCTCTATGCCCTTATTAAAAAAGCTCAGGATTCACTTCTAGTATCACTGGAGTATCAATCCAAAGGAGAAAGTGAGGTCTGCAGATGCTGGAGATCAGAGCTGGAAATGTGTTGCTGGAAAAGCGCAGCAGGTCAGGCAGCATCCAGGGAACAGGAGAATCGACGTTTCGGGCAGAAGGGCTTATGCCCGAAACGTCGATTCTCCTGTTCCCTGGATGCTGCCTGACCTGCTGCGCTTTTCCAGCAACACATTTCCAGTATCAATCCAAAGACCCAGGAAATGTTCTGGGAGTGTATGTTCAGATCCTAGCATGGCAGATAGCAGAATTTGAATTCATGAAAAATCTGGAATTAAGAGTCGAATGATAATAATGAAACCATTGTCGATTGTTGGAAAAACCCATCTGGCTCACTAATGTCCTTTGGGGAAGGCAACTGTCATCCTTACTTGGTCTGATCTACATGTGACTTGAGACCCACAGCAATGTGATTGACTCTTAACTACCCTCTGGGCAATTAGGGATGGTTAACAAATACTGGTCCAGCCAGCAACACTCACATCCTGCGAATGAATAAAAAAAAACAACTTTCTCCACTGTTCTCCGCCATTCAATAAGATCATGGACTCAGTTCCGCTTACCCTCCCGCTCACTATAACCCTTATTCCTTCGTGACTCAAAAATCTATCTTTGCCTCAACTGCTTCACTGGGCAGGGAATTCCACAGATTCACAACCCTTTGGGTGAGGAAATTCCTCCTCAACTCAGTCCTAAATCTGCTCCCCCCTTATTTTGAGGCAATGCCCCAGTTCTAATCACACTGCCAGTGGAAACAACCTCCCTGCTTCTATCTTATTTATTCCCTTCATAATTTCATGTTTCGATAAGATCCCCCCCATCATTTTTCTAAATTTCAATGAGTATAGTCCGAGTCTAGTCAGTTTGTCCTCATAAGTCAACTCTCTCAACTCTGGAATCAACCTCGTGAACCTCCTCTGCACCCTCTCCAGTGCCAGTACATCCTTTCCCAAGTAAGGAGACCAAAATTGTACATATTACTCTAGGTGTGGCCTCACCAACACCTAAACAGCGGAAGCTCCCTGTTTTTAAACTCCATCCCTTGAGAAATGAAGGATAATATTTCATTTGTTTTGTTAATTACCTGCTGCATCTACAAGCTGACTTTTTGTGATTCATGCAAAAGGACACAGCAGCATGTTCAAATTTTTTGACATTTAAACAATAGTTTATCTTACTGTTACTCATACCAAAATGGATGGCCTCACATTTACCAACATTGTAACTCCATCTGCCAGATACTTGCCCACTCACATAACCTATCTATATCCCTCTGCAGACTTTCAGTGTCTTCTGCACACTTTGCCCTACTGCTTATCTTAGTGTTCTCTGTGAACTTTGACACACTACACTTGGTACCCAACTCTAAATCATCTTTGTAAATTGTAAACAATTGTGGTGTCAACACTGATCCCTGAGGCATACTACCAGCCACTGATTTCCAATCAGAAAAACACTCTTTGCTTTCTGTTTGTTAACCAATCTTCTATCCATGCTACCTCATTATGCATAACACCATGCAACTTTATTTTACGCAGCAGCCTTTTAACAGATTATTTTGGTGAATGGAAAACCAAAGTTTGCACAGTTGGGACATTGGAAAGTGCAGTTGAATGTGACTTGGGGGAAAATTTTATTTCAACTACAGATGCAGAAGGAAGTGGGGCTGGAAGGAAGTGGGGAGATGTGGATCATGAGGGTTATAAGGAAATGGTTAGAGGCGCTCTAGTTGGTGACTAAGGCAATAAGACCATGACATGTGAGAGCCAAAATCAAATACTCAATATGCATGATTGTAGGAGAATTTTTAATGGAGAGAGGAGGATGGTAGTCAAATCAGAGGAGAAGGGGTATGGTGACTTAACGTGAGGAGTTATTCTCTGCAGAGAGGAAGGCCGATAGGATATCTCGTGGACAAATTTATGGATTGGTTTGTTACAAAAAAAATGCATCATAAAACGCAATTAAAAAAATAAAGGCTCCATCCTACATTAAATACATTTCAAATAATGGCTAAATGGCTTGGCAATCGTTCAACTTCTAGGAACATTACCAATGTGCACCTCATGCAATTTCTTGCTTTATTAATAATCTAAAATAATAAGGTGGGTTTGCTTCTTCTAAATAATGCATCTCTACTCACTTCAACACAGAATATACAGAGGCTTTGTTCTGCAGTTAAAATCCTTTCCTGCCTCGAGTCCAGACAATTGTTAAACTTACTTTGTGATATTTCTGGTATTATCAATACCAACACTCACTATTTGAATATTAATGCCTGATTCAGACTACTACAATGCCAGATTTTGCTTATGTTAACCTCTTTCATCTATTCTAATAAGACATTTTTAGATAGGCAGCCTAGCAATACAACTTCTTTATTAACGTCACAATGGTCACAGCTCATTGCTCTTGCCCTTTGCAGCCATTACTGGAACAATAACCTTCATTAGTCATTAAAGTCCTAGATTCAAGCCTGGGTTTCCAAGATCACAGAGTATTGTTTCAAACACTATTGCTCCTATAATTGTGCAGTTAGGCCTGCCTCTGAAATTAACAGCTGTTTTAATTAAAAAGCTGTCTAAATAACAAAAGAATATTGGTTACCTCATACTGAATTATAATGCAGCAATCCAATTAAAGAGTGCAGATAACATTTCGAGTTATGAATCTGTCAGAATGCTGTTATTAAATTATCTCCTTTCAAACCACTTATAGGTTTGTTTTTGTTTATCAGGCAGTGAACTTTCATTGAACGTATTTGTGCTTTTTCAGTAGTTTCTTTCATAAAGGAAGCTCTGATATCTTTTAAAGGTCAGTGTTATGCTGATACTTTTGGGAGCAAGGGCAACTGGACCCGTTTGAAACTCTATTTTCTGAAGATATGTTTGGTCATGCATCAAACAGTTTGGTATAAAACAGAGGTTCACACTTGATCATAGGGAAGTGCATTGCTCCTTCAGACCTGAACTTTCTATTCCAGAGTAAATTGCTCACTCCTCAAAATCAGTTTTATACATTCTCCAAGATTTGAGAGTAATGTCATGAATCGGTTAGAGTTCTCATGCTTGTTATGGAACCTCCAAAATAGGATCATAAAGCTGTCAACTCATTGTGATTCTGATCACACTGACTGACTGCTCAGGATGGTGACCGCTGAAGCAATATTTCATTGGCGGTGCATTATATTGATCACTCCACTATTAATACTCACAGTCTCATATGCCACCAGATGTCACAGCACATGGTGGAAACATTGTATGTGCCGTGTGCATGTTCATCGCCTGACAGAGGATGAACCAGTAATTACAAACTATATTATATCTACTGTATACATAAGAGTCTGGAGCATCACTGTATCAGAGTGTGTAATGTACCAGACTGTGTATTGTATCATGCATTGTATATGGTTTTCAAAATAAAGAGCAGACCACAAAGAGTGAGCATGTCGTGTGACTTGACTGGGAGATACCCTCACTCTTAATTTCACATTAGGCACAATATGGGCACCATGACAATATCAGCAATCTTATTTAGACTCAAACCTATCTCCTATTCTCAGATCTGAGAGCAACAAATTCCAACAAGTCATGGTTTGCAGGGTAAGTAAAGTATAAATATTAGGTTGCCATTTGCTCAAAACTGAACCTGTTGTGTGAATGTGTTTCTCGGTCATTGATGCATCCAGCCTGCTACCTCAGTAATGAAAAATTGGCTCAGATCGTATACACTGTCTTCTATTCTTACTTGTCATATTTAATAACCTGTGTTGACAGTGTTCCCTTACAGTACTGACCCTTTACCCTTTTGTCTTATGAGTCTTACTCTAAAGGAAATGACATTTGAATTGCTGCTTTACAGTTAGGGGCAAAGATAAACAAAAGATGAATGGATGAAAATATTTCCAGAAGCATACAAATTTATTTTGACCCTTTGAATATTGCATTTCCCATCCGTTTTTCAAATATTTTTAGTGTTCCTGTACTTGGGGCAGTTTCAAATAGTACTTATATGAATCTCTTAAATGGCAATTTCTGCAGATGTTTGTTTCAAAATTGAATTGTATATTTCTTAAAGCTATTTTTCTACAAGAAGGATGTTGTATTTTATAGAAAATACTGGCAATAAAAATAATCAATATTTTGAGTAACAGGATTCAACAAAAATAAATCTTTCTCTCTGAATGTTGAAAATTTAATTACATTCAGAGAATCGTTAAAGCAAAGGAACAGGCTCTTGTTCACGTTGTAATCACTGGGAAGAAGGAAGTTTGTTGTATAATTTTCCTCTGCTTGGCAGAATGCAGTTGATTTATATCATAGTGATTTTCATCTGTTCATGTTTATGCCAATCTGTTGCTTTCTTCAAACCAACCTGATTTGTGTGCTCATTTTATATTAATTTGTATAACATTTCTTGAAGGAAATAATTTATTTCACATGAGTTTCCCTTCATGTTTGATCAGAGAAGTGGCTCCCGATTTCCTTTCTCATTTGGTTTACTTGTTCAGGGTATCTCTGGCTGGGTCAGCATTTATTGCCCATCCTTAGATGCCTTTGTGACGGTGATGGTGGAGGTGAGTTGCCTTCTTGAACCAGTGTAGTGTGGCGATGCTGTGCCTTCAATAAGATTATGTTGCTCTTGGTATTTTTTCAGAGGGGTCATAAAGTCATGGGTTCCAAAATGTCTTGGTTTACCTACTTGAAGAAGCTTTTCAATGTTAAAAAAATACACTTGTACAATGAAAGGGGAGAAGCCAGTTCTCCCAGCTTGGCTTTTCCCTCGTTTGGTTTGGTTTTAGCAGTCTGGCTGCTCAGAGCTGCTGGTCAGGTGTTAGCTGGGAGAAACAGCAACATGGAAGAAAGTGTTCCACGCTGAGTCACTCTGCCACCTCTCCCTCCCCTGTAAGACCCTGTATTTGCTTTTACCTTTTTTATCAAGGGGTGTTTATGGGGATTGTTGCAGGAATTTGGAACAACATTATTAAGTTGGGATAATCTTGTTGGGTTTTTGGATGGGTTAAGTTATTCTATATTCTGTTTTCTTTTGTTTCTGTTTTATTCGGTAATCTTGCAAATAAATTCTGTTTTGTTTAAAACTAAGTGTTTGGGCCAGCTGCATTACTCCTGGAATATCCACCTCACACCTGCTTAAAACAACTAGAAAAGTTCAGGTCCAGGCTACTTCCTTGAAATGTTTCAAGGGGGTCTGGCCTGGTCCATAATAATAGTCCATTAGGTGTAGGTAGACCCATAGTGCCATTAGGGAGGGAGTGAGGGAGGGAAGGATTTGCTTCTGTTGAGGAACATCAAATGTGATTGGCCATTCATCCAGTCTCACCTCATCCATTCAAGAGAAAAGCCAGGTTTCCTCATCGTAGCATCTTTTTTTAAACCAATACTATGGTGGTTTTTCTCTAATAGCCTAGCCAGATTGGCCATTCATTGCCTGAAGCTAAATTGCTTACCAGCAATTCAAAATTGACTTTTAATGTTTTGAACATGTGTTTCCTGTCCTTGCTGTTACATTTCAGCTTGGATGAATATTTTGTGTCAGTGTTCTACCTTCAAAACCCAAAAGCTCCACTAACTGGAAGGACAAGGGTAGTGGATACATGTGGAAACCACCAACAATGAATTCCCCTCCAAGTCACACATTAATTTGATTTGGAACTACATCGTTGTTCCTTCATTGTCATAGGGACTGAATCCTGTAGCTCCTACCTTAGCAGCACTGTGGGTGTTCCTCCACCACACGGAATACATTGGTTCATGAAGGCAACTTCTCAATGGCAACCAGAGATGAGCTATAAATGTTGGCTGAGCCAGCAACGCTCACATACTGCAAATGAATGAATGATAAACAATATTCCATTCTTGATATTAATCTTACCTGACTTTACTCCTGACCTAGCTGCCGATACTGTCATTGAGTCATAGAGATGTACAGCATGGAAATAGACCCTTCAGTCCAATTCATCCATACTGAACAGATATCCTAACCTAATCTAGTCCCATTTGCCAGCACTTGGCCCATATCCCTCTAAACCCTTCCTGTTCATAAACCCATCCAGATGCATTTTAAATGCTGTAATTGTACCAGCCTCCACCACTTCCTCTGGCAGCTCATTCCATACACACACCACCCTCTGATTGAAAAGATTGCCTCTTAGGTCTTTTTTAAATCTTTTCCCTCTTACCTTAAACCTACACCCTCTCGTTCTGGACTCCCTCACCCCAGGGAAAACACCTTGACTATTTACCCTATCCATGTCCCTCTATAAGATCCCCCCTCAGCCTCCGACACTTCAGGGAAAACAGTCTTAGCTATTCGGCCTCTCACTACAGCTCAAACCCTCCAAACCTGGCAACATCCTTGTAAATCTTTCCAATTTTCAAAAAATCCTTCCTATAGGAGTGTGACCAGAATTGCACATAATATTCTAAAAATGGCCTAACCAATGTCCTGTACATCCGCAACGTGACCTCCCAACTCCTATACTCAATGCTCTGACCAATAAAAGAACCTCAAGACTTGAAAAGAAACAGAAACTGCTGGAGAAATGCAGCAGATCTGGCACCATCTGTGGAGGGAAAGCAGGGATAACATTTCAGGTCCCAGTGATCCTTCTTCAGAAATGATTGTAGCAAGAGAAAATTTGGTATATATGCTGAAGACGGAGTGGGGGTGGGAGGGGAGTGGTGGGGGATGGTGAACAATGGGTAGCGATGGAGTCCACAGAGACAGGTAAAACAGTTGGGCAGACAGGGCCTGGGAGAATCAATGGCTGCTTATGGGGTTTGTTAGTGAGTGATGATGGGTTGTTTTGTGGTTCCACTCCATGTGATGACAAGGTCTGGTGTGTGTGTGTGTGTGTGTGGAGGGTGTGGAGAGGGTCAGAGCAAGGACGTGGGAGAAGATGATCAGGCCCTAAAATGACTAAGCTTGATATTGAGTCCTGAAGGCTGCAGGGACCCCAAGTGGAAAATGAGATGCTGTTCTTCCAGTTTGTACTGAGTTTTGCTGGAGCAAGGCCAAGACAGAGATGTTGCCCAAGGGAACACAGTGATGTGTTGAAGTGGCAAGCAACAGGAAGCCCAGGGTCATTTGTGTGACCAAAACGTAGGTTTTCTACAAAGTGATCATTATTTTCAACTATTTTGACCTACTTATTTTGCATCTACATCACTCCTCTGCTACCATTATCACTCCCTTCGTGTTTTGACCCGGACACCCACATCATCTGTCCCAATCACTTCTCACCTTTCTTCGTCATTAGCATAAAAATCATCATTTTCCAGTTCTGAAAAAGAGTCACATCAGACTCAAAGTATTTTTTTTCTTCTTCTCCTAACAGATTTGACAGACCAGTTGAGTTTCTCCAGTGCTTTCTTTTCAATACATAATTCTGATCATTGAGTTTCATTTTGATTTGGTAAGATTCAGTGTACCTTGCTCTTAATGGTTCCCCAGAGGAAGGTAATAATTCTAACACCTTGGGTGGAATTTCCCCAGCTTCTGAGCAACATGAGCAATGGTGAGAAATTTCAGAGAAAGCAGCAAGAATGAGAAAAAAAGGCATATCTACGATACTTTAAATTCAACACAGACACATGTTTCTCCATTACATATTTTAAGAAAAGTTTGAAAGCAAGTCAAACACTTCTAATGTGTCCAAGAATGATCCCAAGTGGCAGAAAGCAGCTACTAATTGATTTTGGAAGTCACAAGCAAGGGAGGTATAAAGGAACTTTATAAAATGAGAAAAAAATGCATGTTCTGACATCGAATTAATGTTTGACCAAGAATTTTCAGTTTCTATTAACAAGGCACAGCAATTAGATCTTGACTTTAGTGGAACAGGCCCAATTACACAACACTATTTTTGTAGTGAAATAAAACATTGCATGATATGTTGTCCAAGGTTCCATCCTTCTCAATATTACACGTGATGCCTCTTGAATTTCACTCTTAACATTATATATCTTGTAGTTTCTGACAGGCACCATCTGTACTGAAGGGGGGTTAACAAATTGGTCTCTGAGGTCATGTGCCAGACATACAGTGGTGTTATGAATGCAGACAAATGTCATATGTTGTAGTATTAAGCACATTGTTTGAGGCCAGAATCATGTGTTGCCATCAATCCTCTTTTTTAGTTGAACAGAGAATGCTGGATAAACTCAATGGGTCTGGTAGCATCTGAGGGAGAGAAACAGCAGACCTTCTGAATTTCTCCAGCATTCTTTGTGTTAGTTTCAGATTTCCAGTGACCACTGCATTATGTTTTTATTTCATTTTAATTGACCTGTTTCGATACGTTATCACAGATTGAAGTGCAGGTAAAGCACTGCTTCACTTGGAAGATGTGTTTTGGGGCCTGTATTTGTCCGTTTAGCCCCTCCCTCCTCAGTCTCTGAGGCCCCAAACACACCTTCCAGGTGAAGCAGCGCTTTACCTGCCCCTCAGTCAATCTAGTCTACTGCATTCGCTGCTCACAATGTGATCTCCTCTACACTGGGAAACCGAAGTATACACTGGGTGACTGCTTTGCAGAACATCTGTTAAAAAAAAGACCCTGAGCTTGCAGTTGTTTACCACTTCAACACCCCACCCTGTTCCACATTTCTGTCTCAGACTTGCTGCAGTGCTCCAGTGAAACCCAGCTGGAAGAACACACCTCATTTTCCACTTGGGGATCTGCAGCCGTCTGGACTCAATATTGAGTTCAACAATTTTAAGACTGGAGCACCTTTCCCCTGCTTTCCCCTGTCCCCAAACACCAGACCTTGTCATCACATGTGCTGCTACTAATAAACCCCATTAGCACCTCTGCATTCTCCTCAACTCGTCTTCATCCATTCCTTGTCTTTCCTTTTTCTGTCTCTCTTTGGACTTTATCTCCACCTGTTATTTACTCCTCCCACCTTTTCTTCTGTATAAAAGCTATCCTTTTCCTAGCTACTGTCATTTCTAAAGAAGTGGCATTGGACCTGCAACATTAACTCTGACTTCTCTCCACTGTTGCTGCCGGACCTGCTGAACATTCCAGCAATTTCTGTTTGTGCTTCTATCTATGAGATAGTGAGATTCCCACTACAGTGCAAATGTGTATCTCACTAGCAATGGTAGAAGCTAAACCCTATTGAGTCTTAATGAGATGAGGTACTTGTTTTACACAGTAAGGTATAATTTATTAGGAGAAAGTGAGGACTGCAGATGGTGGAGATCAGAGCTTAAAAATGTGTTGCTGGAAAAGCACAGCAGGTCAGGCAGCATCCAAGGAGCAGGAGAATTGACGTTTCGGGCATAAACCCTTCTTCAGGATTTCCTGAAGAAGGGCTTATGCCCAAAACGTCGATTCTCCTGATCCTTGGATGCTGCCTGACCTGCTGCGCTTTTCCAGCAACACATTTTTAAGCTATAGTTTATCACAAAATAGCAATAAGTACAAGTTTAAATTGACTTTTTTTTAATACAATCCCTACAGTGTGGCAACAGGCCCTTCGGCCCAACAAGTCCACACCGACCCTCTGAAGGGTAACCCAGCCCTCTCTATTTATCCCTGACTAATGCACCTAACTTAGGCATCCCTGAACACTGTGGGCAATTTAGCATGGCCAATTCACCTATCCTGTGGGAGGAAACCAGAGCAAAGCCACGCAGAGAACGTGCAAACTCCACACAGACAGTCACCCGAGGCTGGAATCGAACCTGGGTCCCTGGTGCTATGAGGCAGCAGTGCTAACCACTGAGCCAACGTACCGCCCTTAAGGGCAAACCATTCCCTGCAAGTGTGAACTTTCGACTTGCAAATGTCAACAACACCCTTGGTCAGTGTGGGGATTGAACCCATGACCTCAGTATTATTAGCACCACGCTCTAACCACCTGAGCTAACCAATCTCATTGGGCATAAATACAAAAACTATGTGGGGCCAAAGAAAGCATATCTGTCTCCATTGAGACCTGGTTCTGTATGGTCCCATTCGCTATCCATGACAGTGTGACATCATTTGATTGGGTGCAGTCTAATGGAGCCTCCAACATTAACCCTTTCAGAACCAGTACAACAGGCAGCTGTGGTCATGAAGTGACATTCAGAGGAGTGAAGCACTGTAATTGGCATAAAGGAAATGACAAAATCTAAGCAGGACAGAGAAGATGACAGGGGTGGAATCATGTATTATGACAAAAACTCAGAGACTGAAGCAGTTGAGGGTGGCATGGTGACTCAGTGGTTAGCACTGCTGCCTCATAGCACTAGGGTCCCAAGTTCAATTCCAGCCTTAGGTGACTGTCTGTGTGGAGTTTGCACATTCTTCCAGTGTCTGCGTGGGTTTCCTCCCGGTGCTCTGGTTTCCTCCCACATTCCAAAAGGTGTGCAGGTTGGGTCAGGAGATTTGGCCGTGCTAAATTGCCAATAGTGTTAGGAGCATTAGTCAGGGGTAAATGTAGGGTAATGGGTCTGGGTAGGTTACCCTTCGGAGGGTCGAAGTGGACTTGTTGGTCCAAAGGGCCTGTTTCCACACTATAGGGAATCTCATCAAATTTGATGAGAGTGGCCTTCATTCACTCACAGAAAATTAATCTTTCAGCAACAATACAGATATTAAACCATCGAAAATAATGTAACATGACCACAAGAAAAGTGGGAAATAGACTTTCACAGCAACCTTCCTTATCCTACATTAATAAATATAATGTCAAAACTTGTGAGATTGAAGTGATGGTGATAAAGAACAGACAGGGGGAAAGTTTTGCAGATTTATAACCAATAAATTTCTGTAAGGATTGTTTCCCTGTCTGTGAAATTTTATATATTTTTTTGTTCAAATGTCGTTTGAAGAGGGTACTAAGTTTTTGCTAATCCAATGCATTTCCTGTGGTGTTAAAAGGGCCCCACAGCAGTAATTCCCTCAGGAAGAACCTGGCCACAGTAGAAGGGACTGCTTGAAAGAGTGGGGAAATGTTTGGAGAAAACATTGTCTTTACTTCCTCCTGACAGTATATTGGAAGGTCCCAGGAGATTGGGGAGATCACTGGCGTTTTCCTTAACAGCTGCTCCCCACTTATTCCTCCTACTCCTTTATTTATTTCCTTTCTGGTTCCCTTTCAGCTCATTACCAGCTTGCTGCACACACTCTTACTGGAGGGTGTGCAGTCAAGCAGTCATATCCTTGGCTTTTCACTCACTGATGTTATAGACCACTGGGGAGTTGTATACTCTGATCTAGCTACAGAAATCCAACACCAGTGATTTATTTCCATTTTAATTCACAATGTCCTGGACCACATACTGATTCAGTCACCTCATCTAGTTTTGTTTTCCATCTTCGATTTGGAACATCAAGACTGATTTTCTTTGTGTTCACTTTGGATTTACAAAAATGTAACAGTTTAACCATTCATTCGATTAACTTGCCGTATTCGTTCCTCCACAGAAATATTCTTTTAAATCATCTTGGCTCACGATCAAAATGTTTTCCTTTTGCATTGCTGTTGTTAAACATCTTGGTTTATATTGCAGCTACTATACAAATGCAAGTCTTTGTTGTCGCGATTTCTGATTAACACCCTTGATAATATTTATTTTAGAGTATCGTGTAGGGACATCACCTTTATGTTGAGAGAACAAAAAAAAAGTTTCCAGGAGGTTCCAGGTTACTTCCCAACGATCCGCAGTTAATCCTGCAGGATTGCCAAGATTCCCCAGGTCTGACAGATGAAGCTTAGTGTGATGAGATGGATTTTACAAGACCTCACCCTAATGCTGGGGCCTTAAATGCAGCCAAAATGCTTTATATTATCCCAGGCCACCAGCCAATCACTAGATTTTAAATTCCCAATTCAGTGGAGAGATTTCTCTTTTGACTGACATGGATTTATTGTAATATAAAAATGGCGTTGTAGTCCTGAAATAGTTAGAGATGCTGTGACTATTGAAATAATTTGGGAACAAATTCTTGAACTGAGCTGCGGCTGGAGGCATAATAAAGTGCATCCTATCACTTCTTGAAGATTTTACATAAATATTACTGCCAATTTTCCGCCCACACCCTCTCCTAAGTGTAGTTACCCACACCACAGCACTTTCCTGGGAGTCACCTGGTGCTCACCCAAATGGGCATTTTTCATTTATGAGTTTAGGGTCAGGTATTCAATCACAGCACTGTCGCCAAACCGGAACTCTTTCTCATTCATTGATGAGTCTTTTCCAGCTGATTGGTAACCCTGATATTGTTCACTTATCACAGAGAAGCAGAACACAATTGCGTTGTGACAACTTCTATCAATAAAACATGCAGTCAGGTCAGCCAACTACTGCAGAGAAAGAATCAGTTAACATTTCTGGTCAATGACTTTCCATTAGACTGGTTTCTTTTTTTCAGTTTTCCAGTAGAATAGCGGGAATGGAGGTCAGGGCAGTTGAATGTTCCTCCTGCAGAATGTGGGAAGTAAGGGTCACCACTAGTGTCCCTGCTGACTGAATCTGCAGGAAGTCCAGCTCCTTGAAAACCACATTAGGGAACTGGAGCTGGAGCTGGACGAACTTCGGATCATTCTGGAGGTGGAGGGGCTTACTGAGAGGAGTTACAGGGAGGTAGTCACACCTCAGGTAGAAGAAGGTAGATGGGTTACTGTCCAGGGGTGGAAAGGGAACCAGCAGGCAGTGCAGAGATCCCCTGTGGTCATTCCCCTCAACAACAAGTATACCGTTTTGGATAGTGTTGAGTGGACAACTTGAGGATGATCAGCCATGATCATAATGAATGGTGGTGCAGACTCGAAGAGCAGAATAGCCAATTGTCTATAACTTACCTGGGGTTAGCAATGGGGTACAGGTCTCTGGTACAGAGTCTGTCCCTGTTGCTCAGAAGGGAAAGGGAAAGAGGAGCAGGGCATTAGTCATTGAGGACTCCATAGTTAGGGGGATGGATAGGAGGTTCTGTGGGAACGAGAGAGACTCACGGTTGGTGTGTTGCCTCCCAGGTGCCAGGGTTCGTGATGTCTCTGATCGTATTTTTGGATTCCTTGATGGGGAGGGGAGCAGCCCCAAGTTGTGGTCCATATAGGCACCAACGACATAGGTAGGAAGAGCGATGGGGATTTAAGGCAGAAATTCAGGGAGCGAGGGTGGAAGCTTAGAAATAGAACAGTCAGAGATCTTATCTCTGGTTTATTGCCCATGCCATGTGCTAGCGAGATGAGGAATAGGGAGAGAAAGGAGTTGAACATGTGGCTACTGGGATGGTGCAGGAGGGAGGGTTTTTTCCCTACATAATTGGGACTCTTCCTGAGGTAGCTGGGACCTCTACAAACAGGATGGTCATCACTTGAACCAGAGAGATACCAATATTCGAGGAGGTGGGGGAGTTTGCAAATGCTCTTCGGATGGGTTTAACCTAATTCAGCAGGGGGATGGGAACCAAAATTGTAGTTTAATATATGGGAGGTTGAGAGTAGTGAAGTCAGAACTAAGATTTTAAGATCGCAAGAAGGCACCGGCAAGCAAGAAGTTGGTTTGAAGTGTGTCTACTTCAATGCCAGGAGCATCCAGAATAAAGTGGGTGAACTTGCAGCATGGGTTGGTATCTGGGACTTCGATGTTTTGGCCATTTCAGAGACATGGGTAGAGCTGGGACAGGAATGGTTATTGCAGTTTCTGGGATTTAGATGTTTCAGTAAGAACAGAGCAAATGGTAAAAGAGGGGATGGTGTGGTATTGTTAGTCAAGGACAGTATTATGGTTGCAGAAAGGACATTTGAGGACTCGTCTACTGAGGTAGTATGGGATGAGATTAGAAACAGGAAAGGAGAGGTTACCCTGTTGGGAGTTTTCTATAGGCCTCCAAATAGTTCCAGAGATGTAGAGGATAGGATAGCAAAGATGATCCTCGATAGGAGTGAGAGTGACAGGGTAGTTGTTATGGGGGACTTTAACTTTCCAAATACTGACTGGGAATACTTTAGATGGATCAATTTTTGTCCAATTTATGCAGAAGGGTTTCCTGACACAATATGTAGACAGGTCAACAAGTGGTGAGGCAGCATTAGATTTGGTACTGGGTAATGAACCGGCCAGGTGTTAGATTTGGCAGTAGATGAGTACTTTAGTGATAGTGACCACAATTCGGTTATGTTTACTTTAGTGATGGAAAGGGATAGGTATATATTGCAGGGCAAGAATTATAGTTGTGGGAAAGGCAATTACGATGCAATTAGGCAAGATTAAGGATGCATACGATGGGGAAGGAAACTGCAGGGGATGGGCACAATTGAAATGTGGAGCTTATTCAAGGAACAGCTACTGCAGGTCCTTGATAAGTATGTACCAGTCAGGCAGGAAGGAAGTTGACAAGCGCAGGAGCCGTGGTTTACTAAGGAAGTTGAATCTCTTGTCAAGAGGAAGAAGGTGGCTTATGTTAGGATGAGATGTGATGGCTCATTTAGGGCGCTTGAGAGTTACAAGTTAGCCAGGAAAGACCTAAAGAGAGAGCTAAGAAGAGCCAGGAGGGGACATGATTAGGGATAGTCAACATAGTTTTGTGAAGGGTATGTCATGTCTCACAAACCTTATTGAGTTCTTTGAGAAGGTGACCAAACAGGTCGTTGAGGGTAAAGCCGTTGATGTGGTGTATATGGATTTCAGTTAGGCATTTGATTAGGTTCCCCATGGTAGGCTATTGCACAAAATTGAGGGTGATTTAGTGGTTTGGATCTGAAATTGGCTAGCTGAAAGAAAACAGAGGGTGGTGGTTGATGGGAAATATTCATCCTGGAGTTCAGTTAATAGTGGGGTACTGCGAGGATCTGTTTTGGGGCCACAGTTGTTTGTCACTTGTATAAATGACCTGGATGAGGGCATAGAAGGATAGGTTCGTAAATTTGCAGTTAGCACTCAGGTCGGTAGAGTTGTGGGTAGTGCTGAAGCATGTTGCAAGTTACAGCAAGACATAGATAAGCTGCAGAGCTGGGCTGAGAGGTGGCAAATGGAGTTTAATGTGGAAAAGTATGAGGTGACACACTTGGGAAGGAGAAACAGGAATGCAGAGTACTGGGCTAAAGTTAAGATTCTTGGAAGTGTAGATCTCGATACATAGATCCCTGAAAGTTGTCGCCCAGGTTGATGGGGTTGTTAAGAAGGCATAGTGTGTTAGCTTTTAGTGGTGCAGGGATTGTGTTTCAGAATCATGAATTCATGCTGCAGCTGTACAAAACTCTGGTACGGCCACATTTGGAATAACGCGTACAGTTCTGGTCACTGCATTATAGAAGGATGTGGAAGCTTTGGAAAGGGTTCAGAGGACATTTACTAGGTTGTTGCCTGGTATGGAGGGAAGGTCTTACAAGGAAAGGCTGAGGGACTTGAGGCTGTTTTTGTTGGAGAGAAAGTTGAGCGGTGACTTAATTGAGACATATAAGATAATCAGAGTGTTAGGTGATTTGGACAGTGAGAGCCTTTTTCCTTAGATGGCGATGGCTAGCACGAGGGGACAGAGCTTTAAATTGAGGGATGATAGATTATAGGATAGATGTCCGAGGTAGTTTCTTTATTCAGAGTAGTAGGGGCATGGAACGCACTGCCTGCAAAAGTAGTAGATTCATCAGCTTTAAGGGCATATAAATGGTTATTAGATAGGCATATTGACGAGAATGGAATCGTATAGGTTAGATGGGCTTTAGTTTGGTTCCACAAGTCGGCGCAACATCGAGGGCCGAAGGGCCTGTACTGCACTGTAATGTTCTAGGATGGAAGGATTCCCAATGCCATCCCCACTTAAAATCTGTTAATCTCGAACATCTTCCTGTTTGCATTAAAAGACATTGAGCTGAGATGTTAACTGCGTATCTCTCTCTCTCTCTCTCTACTGATGCTGCCCGACTCACTGAGTGTTTCCAAAATTTTCTTGCAGTTACTTCAGACTCCAGCAGTGACAGTATTGTTGCACGGGATTGAATGTGACACTTGTATGACACGTCCCATAGAACCAAGCCTGTATGGCTGATCAGAAGAGGCAGTAAGCCATTAGAAAAACTTGATACATCCATTTAGCATCCTGTGACAGAAACCAAGGGAGTGTTTTCCCAGCCCCTGAGTAACACAAGCAAGGGCAAGACAGTTAGGCAAAAACTAGCAAGACAGCAAAATTGAGATTCTTGATGTTGATTGTCAGAAGTGATCAGCCAATGGGGTGGGCATGTTTTTGTATTGGTCTATGCCACATCAATGTGATACCTGCACCACATGTGCCAATAACTGATGCAGTAAGCAAACTGGATGTGTTTCAATCAAATAGCCCCAGATCAAAGCCAAAGGGAGTGGTCTTCAGTTACGTCATGGAGATTGTCATCAGAGTTCCCGCTATAGTAAGCCAGTCTGGGGCTAGGTTGGCACAGTCAGTTGGCCCTTTGAGGTGCTGTACTGTTACAGTCTGCGAAGTAGGTCACAGTCAGTTCCTCAATCCCAGTGCAACCCATCAAGGGATTAACGGTAAATTAATCAGGGAGCTGGAGCTGCACAGAGATCAGTCAGAGGTCTGGTCAATCATCAGACAGGGCTGTCCTTCCAGGAGAGTGGGCAAGTCCATAGTCAGTCTGGGGTTCTGGTCACTGAAAGTTAACGAGCAGGGAATGTGGTTATCAGGGGTGACTGCTGTGGTGGGGATGTTGGGATATCAATGTGAGAACTGGAGGCATCATGCTGGGACACAAATGGAACAATTATTGTGAAGGAAGGCGATACATGATTTAAGTAGGGGGAGACAATGGAGTATGGCAGGGCACAGGGTACTGTGAGAGATAGAGTCAACATCAGTCACCAATATCCTAGCTTTGACGGGATTGGAGAAGGGATGTGGTCAGTGCATGTTTGGCATGTCTAAATTGTTTGCCTGGGGCTCAAGGGGTAAAGTGAAGAGACAAAAAGTTAAATAAAAAGGGTTGTGTGAGAAAGTGGAATGCTCAAACCCTGATAAGATCGACAAGGAGGGCAAGACAAGTGAAATGGAAAATGTCTCCCACCACACCTGCAGTGGGCAGAGTAACATGATTTTTATTTTGCCTGAGCTTGCCTGCTCCACATGGGAGTAATGGAAGGCCATTCAAGGGGCAATTCCTTTACTCAGACATTCACACAGTAAGATTAAAGAAAATGTATTCGCAAAGTTCTGCAGTGACCATCCAAATCCCAGCCACAAGCAAAGTTGACGGTGTCATCGATCATTACAAATCAATCCTAGTCATGGCTGGGAAGTAGGATCAAGTAAGTTTCACCTGTGATTCCCCCAATCACAAACACATCCCAAGGTTTCATGGACAGATGTGGTGGAGGCTGGTACAATTGCAACATTTAAGAGGCATTTGGATGGGTATACGAATAGGAAGGGTTTGGAGGGATCTGGGCCGGGTGCTGGCAGGTGGGACTAGATTAGGTTGGGTTATCTGGTCGGCACGGACAGGTTGGACCGAAGGGTCTGTGTCCATGCTGTACAACTCTATGACTCTATGACTGCCCAATGTCCCAGAGCTGCTCTCCTCAAAGCTTGGGCTGTGAATTTCTACTTTCTCTTTCATGCAATGCTGCTATTCTTGGGAAAGATGGGGATGTGGGAAGATGGACTAATGGTTCCTCCCCCAGTTACCATCTCCTCTTGTGTGTGCACTATATGGCTTGTGCTGCGTACATCTGCATATGGTCTACCATATAAATTGCCCACATAGAAACTTCCCATTATCCCCTTTATTGAACGTCACAACGTTCAGAGGTCAAGGGTTAACAGTTATGAATGGTTATGGTTCTCTTCCACTTAAGGATTAACTTCTTGCAGCATTGTGCTGATGAATGTCAAGCAACCTATCATCCGTCATTTCCCTCTCCACCCGTTTGGGAAGTTTTCTTCTGGAAAGAGATATGGGCAGGGATTGAATGGGGCAGAGCTGGTAGCATTGGGGGCAGCAAGAGATGTAGTGAGTGAAGAAGGGCAGATGGCAGGAAAGATTAGTCATTTGGAGGTGGGTGAGAGCTCCAAGGTTCTATGCACAACAATCGGCACCTGCACTCCAGTTCCAAAGATCACCGCTGCACACAGACCTCAGAGGGCCACAGACAGAAGTAACGTTAGAGAGAATGCCAGGAAGAGAGAGTGAGAGAAGATGTTTCACGTATTAGAACCCTCGCGGATGCTTCATTATCTTTATTTTTATTCTTTTATCAATTTTGAGTTTTGAGCTGGAAATGATTGGTGGGCTTTGGGACACTTGCTGGTAAAACAAAAAGAGCAGACCAAACAAGCGTTACTTCTATATGAGAGCAGGCCTCAAAGCTAATTACAGGCTGAATCTTGACGAAAAAGATTCTCACAGACACAGCCACTCCTGGGAAGCAGTTTGTGTTCAAACAGATCGCAGAAGTTGGCTACTAATGAGGTCAGTACCTGGGAATTGGTTCAGGCAAGTCTAAAAGAGACCCTATGTTCAAGCAGGGGACAGTTAGTGAAAGGGTAATTGAGTCCTCAGGAAGAGTTGATCAGCTCAGGGTTAGAATTAATGTTTTTTTTGAACCACGTTTTTGAGAGATGGTTCTGAGCTGCTGCTGAGACAGCATGAACATTTGAAAGCTTCCTGATGAATCTGCTACACCAGCTTCTGGAAGGCTAAAGTGTAGAAAGCTGAGTTAGGAGTATTGCAGCTTTTGTTTGGGTGAGCTGAGAAATGACCCAAATCAAAGTTTCAGAAAAACAGCCAAAGAGTCCATATTTATGCCTGTGAAACAGCATATTGTGAAAGCCGTTTAAATAGTCTGGCTAGTTTTGTTATTTTCTTTCATTTATCCCTTAACTATGTTTGTTTGTCTGTGTGTCTTTTCTGTGAATGGGGTCTGAAAAGAAATGATTCGCATTTAAAGGACAGACATTAATCAACTGACTGCGTTGTGTAATTTTCTCTCTGCTAAAGTTATTGCGTATCGAATAAATGGTTAAGTCTTTTGTTTAAGATCAAAACCAACCTCTGCTAATCAATTATCTGGAAATGTTGGATTACGAGTTGCTCTGAACATTGCAAATTCTGGGATTGGTTATTCAAACGTCTTGTTGAGGAACCATTAGAGAGTGACTATTTAGGGATTGTTGGTGGTTTAACTTTATATTGTTGTAACTACAGAGGTAGAAAAGCTGATTTGGTTCGGCTGTCTGTCTGTGTTGTAGCATCTGTAATAGTAAGAGCGGTAGACCATGAACTATGGTGGGAGGTGGATGTTCTGGCAGAGTTAGAGTGAGTGCGAGGTAAGCAGAATAAAAAATGGTGGCATTTAACATTGCCACATGGAGGAGGTCATAAACCTTCTTTCTGCGCCGCTAGGCTTTTCTCCTGACCATGAAACTGCACTGGCCTGGGTGGCAGAATTATGCCTGGCTGTGGTGCTGTCATTTGCACTGGCAGTCCTGAGGGAAGAGGAGAACCATAGACTGCTTGCACCGTTTGAACTGGCACACAGCAGGCTTTAAATAGAGCACAGCAGACAGAACACTGGAAGTGCCTACAGCAGAGAGAAGCCTCCATGAAACCCTTCAAAAAATTGACACTTAGCCAAATTCAGGGAAAATTCTAGCTTAAATATTTCTACTTGACGTCCAAAAAGTGCTTGTTGTTTGCAAATAAAGTGAAACACAAGGCTTTGCGGATGCATTTCATTTGTCACACAAATAAATCCAATAATTTAAGGACAACTCCTTTTGTTCCCCATGGTCAGTGCAAGCCATCATTACACTATCAACAGTACACAGGGATAGTTTCCAAAGTAGGGAATTGTAATCAATTCTCAAATCTGTGGCTGTACTAACAGTCTTTAGGATTTGCTATGTCATAGATTCATAGAGATGTACAGCACAGAAACAAAAGTTGGGTGCAAATCATCCATGTCAACTAGATATCCTAACCTAATCTAGTCCCATTTGCTTGGGCTCCAGCACTTGGCCCATATTCCTCCAAATTATTCCTATTCAAATACCCATCCAGATGCATTTAAATACTGTAATTGTACCAGCCTCCAGCACTTCCTCTGGCAGCTCATTCCATACATGTACCACCCTCTGCATGAAAAGATTGCCCCTTAGGTCCCTTTTATATCTTTCCCCTCTCACCCTAAACCTATGCCCTCTAGTTCTGGACTCCCTCCACCCCAGGGAAAAGACCTTGTCCATTTATCCTATCCATGCCCCTCATGATTTTATAAACCTCTATAAAAGGTCCTCCTCAGCCTCCGTCGCTCCAGGGAAAACAGCCCCAGCCTAATCAGCCTCTCCCTATAGCTCAAATCCTCCAACCCTGGCAACATCCTTGTAAATCTTTTCTAAACCATTTCAAGTTTCACAACATCTTTCCGATAGGAAGGAAACCAGAATTTCATGCAGTATTCCAAAAGTGGCCTAACCAATATCCTGTGTAGCTGCAACATGACCTCTCAACTCCTACATTCAATACTCTGACCAATAAAGGAAAGCATACCGAATGCCTTCTTCACTATCCTATCTACCTGTGACTCTACTTTTAAGCAACTATGAACCTGCACTGCAAGGTCCCTTTGTTCAGCAACACTCCCCAGGACCTTACCATTAAGTGTACAAGTCCTGCTCTGATTTGCTTTCCCAAAATGCAGCACCTCACATTTATCTAAATTGAATGCCGCATGCCATTCCTCAGCCCATTGGCCCATCTGATCAAGATTGCATTGTAATCTGAGGTAACCTTCTTCACTAGGAGAAAGTGAGGACTGCAGATGCTGGAGTTTTTGAGAGCTTCTTCAAGGAAGGCATCCTTGCAAGAGGATTCGCAGTAGGTTAAAATCAACTATATGGCTGCTGCCTGACCTGCTGCACTTTTCCAACAACACATTTTTCAGCTCTAACCTTCTTCACTGTCCACTACACCTCCAATTTTGTTGTCATCTGCAAACTTACTAACTGTACCTCCTATGTTCACATCCAAATCATTTATATAAATGATGAAAAGCAGTGGACCCAGCGCCAATCCTGAAACCTTAATCATATCTGGCAATTTAGTTTTCTATTATATGATAGGGCAGTTTAGTCTGAATTTTCAAAAGGATTCGTCGGAAGATGTTACACAAAGAGAACAGTGAAAAAAATCTAATGAATATGCAGCTTTAAATGTCAGCTTCTGTTTGTCAAGCTGAGTAGATGGAAATTTAATGAGTCGCAGCAGCAGAACAACAGGGATCAATACCTCTCTGAGCTTTCCATGAGTTTGTTTTCCAGTGAGAATACCTTTTACCCCCTTTATTTAAGCTAACACTATGTCCAAGCCATAATAGTAGGAAAGGAATCTATCACAAAGTTGCTCCTACCTGTTTATCCATTTCCTATTGAATAACTGAGAAATGACAAGGTTATAGATTAATGCAAGCCTAGACATAATCTCAGGAGGCAGATGCAAATTGAGTAGCTCAGTCGCATCAAGGTTACGTGCACTGTTTAAAAGCACTTCCCTCATAACTATTGCATCAGTGATGTTGTGATAACAGCTACATATACCTGCTCTCTGAATGAGCATTAAAATACGAAACATTATTTATTTTTGCTGCCAGTAAGGATCATCTTCCAGCTTATCTTGCTGTCAGAATTGAACGGGAAGTGTTATAAATGGGAGCTGGGTGAACTGCAAGAAAATTGGCACATCAGTATTTCCAATTAGACTTTGTACCTGCCTATTACTGAGGGCATTCCTTAATGAGATACAGGATACCTTGCTTCAGTACTTTCAGCATAGAAAAATAGCATGCTACTCATGACAGGATTGGGAGCGGAGGGAGAAGGGAGAAGGTTCATGCTGTTTCTTTCTCCAAAGCCTAATCATTGAATATATTAAGTATTAGCTCTCCATCAGCTTCCCTGAAGTGAATCTTTGTCCCTAGTAAGTCAAATTCAAGGCACATAGCAACGCATCATTTTTAAATTTGAATATCAATACATGTGACTACATTGACTTCTTCTGAAAAACACGTATAATTGTATTTGAGATTTTACTTACCTGCAGGAGTATCATTTTCTTTCCAGCAATAACCTTCATGTTAGAATTAGGGCATTCATAATATTATTTTCTAACCGATTGCTTCATAATTATGATCAGGTAAATTGTAGTTTGTAACTGTTTTGAAAAAAAATCTTTCAAATTGAATGCAAATTTGAAAGAGTGCAATATATTCTTTGACAAGTCATTAAAAATATTAAATACATACTAAATCTATTTGCAATGTTACCTATTGTAGATATTTTAAGTTCAGCATTTATAATGGTAATTGACTAAACAAATATTTATATTTGGGAAATGCTACTTTAATATTTCATCATCATTTATTTGACAAGCTAACTGGATCACAAAATATTTTTAAATCTTTACATCTACCAATTTTTCCTCAGTAACTGCTATTTCTCATGACCAGATTAAACTGTTACAGTAGTTAGTTCAAACAAAAAAATACAAATAAAATGAAAATATTTCACAATGTCATGATTACATTTATCCATTGAATTTTTTGTATTAATTTTTTTTTAAATCAAGGCCCCAAAAGGTTTTGACTTCTTAATTTCTGGTGAAAAATGGCTGTTACAAAACCTAAAGATGGAACATGTGCAGTATATATAGTATTTTAATGCAGCAAACAAGTCAAATTTTAGGAAGCATCTGTGTCAATCACTAAAGCATTTTCTGGAAACAAATCATCTATGATATTGTTGCAGGAGGATTTTGAGTCATTTTGTTCAGGTGTGCACATGAGCAACGGAGGTATTGTTGACAGGGTGAATAAAAATGTAGACTTGTACTAACTACTGTATAATGTTCAGAAAGCATACCAAGCTGAGAAAGAGAGAGAGAGAGAGAGATAAATAGAAGTCCTGAAGATATGAAGATTTCTGCAAGTTATTATTGAGGTAGTAGGGATGAATTTTGGTATGGGATTTTGTTTTTGTCAATTCCAGCTCATCCCTATCTCTTCTAGTTCTTTGTCAGTAGAGGTAGCCATTTCTGTGTTCAAAACCTCTTCCAAATAACACCACAATAACTCCCAGAGCCTGCCAGAATGTCCATTATTCTTACCGCTGGTTACTTCCAACATACTGAACATCTGCATTCAGCATTTGTGCAATACCACTGGACCATCAAAATTGTGCATGCTAACTTTAGAATGGGCAGTTTCCTGATGATAGTCAGTCACAAATCAATTGTCTACTCCAGGTAAAGTGGCCTAATTAGAAAGGAACCAAGTTTTACCCCGAGAGGTTCATCAACGTAATTTAACAACTCTTAAATTTCCTCTATGGCACTCATAGATGATTCAATGCAATCCATTTTGTAACAGTTACTGCCCATTTTTTTAAGAATTGGCTGATCTTAAGCATTCGACTAAATGCAGGTCTGTTCCTGGCCAGCACAGGGGAAACTCTGGTATTAATGCTTCAGTAGCAAAGCATAAGCATAGATTGTTAGAGTGCCTTTCCTCACCCTAAATCATGTTTATTTCCAATTGAATTTTACATCCAAGAAAAACCCTAATTATCATATGCATGTTTTTAATAGGTATTGCTGTCACCCTTGGGATAGAAACATTTACAGGAGTTCAATCAGAAAATATTAAATGTTATGTTCACAGAGATCTTTCAGAACATTATTACCAATGCTTTTAGAAAGTGAATGTTCCAGCCCTCACTCAGTTCCTTTGGTCTCTGATTTCCCTCATACCCTCACTGCAGTCTGATACCTTCATGATATCCCCATACCCTCACTGCACTCTGATACCTTCATGATATCCCCATATGCTCACTGCACTCTGATACCTTCATGATATCTCCATTGGTGAAAGTGAGGACTGCAGATGCTGGAGATCAGAGTTGAGAGTGTGGTACTGGAAAAGCACAACAGGTCAGGCAGCAACCGGGGAGCAGGAGAATCAACATTTTGGGCATAAGCCCCTCATCAGGGCTCCTGATGAAGAGCTTATGCCCAAAACGTCAATTTTCCTGCTCCTCAGATTCTGCCTGACCTGTTGTGCTTTTCCAGCACCACACTCTCGACCATGATATCTCCATATCCTCACTGCTGTCTGATACCATCATGATATCCCCATATCTTCACTGTTGACAGACACCGGTCATGATATCCCCATATCTTCACTACTGTCTGATACCAGTCATGATATCCCCCTATCCTCACTGTCAACAGACACCAGTCATGAAATCCCCATACTCTCATTGCTGTCTGATACCAGTCATGCTATCCCCATACCTTCATTGCTGACAGACACTAGTCATGATATCTTATACCCTCACTGCTGCCTGATACTAGTCATGATATCCCTTTAACCCCACTCCTAACTGATACAAGTCAGGATGTCTGCATTGCCTCACTACTGATACCAGCCATTATATCCTGTTCTCTCACTCATAACTGACACTGGTCATGGTATTCCCTTACCATTACTGATGACATACACCAGATATGATATCCCCTTACTCTGACTACTGACAGGCATCAGGGATTCAGAGCAAGCCAAACCTCAAATTGCATCTCCCTGTGTCTCCCTCAACAATGATACCTGACCAAAAGGCACATCTGTACTTCTGAAACTTAGGACTCCACCCTCAGTTTCTTCAAATTGTAATATCTTTTAATTAACACTATCACATTAACACAAGAATACATATTTCCACCCTGTACACACACTCACCCCCATTCCATTTAAATTTAACTTCTACCCAATTCTCAACACCAGAAGTCTGATTCCAATACTGTGTTTTCAGCTCTACAACCAGCAAGAGATAAGACAAAAGTGCATCAGTAAAGGTACAAACAAATACAAAATAAGGAAACTCATATTACTCTCACAAGAGATTCCAATAAAAATAGATTTGATATACTCATGATTATAAACACACTCATTGTATCCTCCAACTCAACATGAGCACTGCCAAAGGAGACCAGCTGGTATACCATTTTATTTGGATTCAATATATTTCAGATGCCTCACTATCTTTTAGAGGAAGGAAGAATTTGTCAACATCAATTGAGTGAAACAATTAACACTAATTAATCATGAGGTGCACATTTACGCCAACAGGGGGCAAGCCAAATTAGAAGCACCTTTACATTTGCAGTAGAGTAACACATTATATCTATCATAATTCCCATAAAAGTGAATATCTGTTGTGGTGACATGAAATATAGAATGGAGACTGACTTAAAAATTCTAATGATGATCACAGGTGCTTCAATTGGAAGCATGAAATGATCAAACATATGACGATGCGATGACAAAGCCAATCACTTCTTATGGTTTTTCTGGTCTTTGTTTCTGATGCAGTTTCTGATTAAGGGCAGGTCTGAAGGATTTATAAGCAGCTGCCAATCTGGAGAAACTTCCTTTAGCAATTAGCTTCTCATTAACCTCAGGATATTTAGACCATATTCCCACAGAGAGTATCTGAGAAGTGGCCTTAAAGGAGTTGGCTGGCTTGAACACAGCTTTATCTTCACATAAAAACAACAGAATCCAGACTATCTTGGAATAATGGTATGAAATCACTGAGCACTTGATTTTTTTTTCCAGATATATAGTTAATTTTATATTATGGGATGTTTGTCAATTAATTAAAAAACACTCAGAGTATGAATTTAACCGATGATGAGGGACCGAGAAAGAAAACACATAATTTAAAACAAAGATAAACTGGAGTAAAACGTTGACCATTAAATACGTTCAAGAAAATTTTAAGCAATCATCAAATTATGCATTCACAAGTAGAGAGGAGTGGGATATGTCAAAGTTGAACGTAAGTCAATTGCTTTTTGGAGGAAGCTTTAAGAAAATGAGAGACAGAGAGTTGGATTGTGCAGGGAGCATTGTAAATTCCAATGATAATGAACAGGGCTAAGTAATCCAAACAGTAAATAAGGTGTCACAAAATAACCACAAACCATTAAATATATATTAACTTCTGGGTCATTTGTAACAGTCTTTGATGAGTTAAATGAAGAAATTGGGAATACTCTGAGAATATTTTGCACAGTATCATAAATGCTGCTGTAATTCTCAATAATTGGAGGATGGCAAATGTAATTCTAATATTCAAAAGGAAATGAAACACAAACCTGGTTACCTCCAGATGGCTAACAACATTCATAGGGAGAAAAAATGTTTGAAGAGAATGTAATGTCATAAATGAATAACTGAAAAGGGTAAGGGAGTCATCTGCAATTGTCAGCATGGTTTTCAAAGTAAAAATCACTTCTTACAATCTGACTGGCAACATTAAGAGGCTCATTATGCTACTGGATAAGGGCAGTCTAGTGGACAAAGTCGATGTGAAATTTGCACGAAACTTTAAAAGAGAGATTGCTTTGGGAGATTGGTTGGGAAAGTTAAGTCTTATAGAATAGTTGACAGACTGTCTAGATGGGCTGCCAACTAACTTTGCGACAAAAGACCATTGGGAGCAGTAACAAGGGCGAATGTTCACTGAAAAATACTTTGCCAAGGTTGAGTAAATAGTGAAGTTCCCAAGGGATTTGTTCTGAGATTTCTGCTGGTTGCAATATTTTTGAATGAAGTAAGATAGGGTGCCTGTATTGTAGTATTATTAAATTCACTGATGATATTGTATGTGGGCAAGTGATGACAAGACAAAGGATCGACTGTCTTCAGAGCTACTTAGATTGCTTATCTAGATAGGTTGAGATATGTTGGGCAGTGTTTAATAAATGGTAGTGTAATACATATAGGACAGCAAAATGTAACAAATGTGTATATAGTCTGAAAGGATCACCACTTGCAGATCATTATTTCTGTGCTGGTGAGAAGCAGTTATCAGTGAGGTAAATTAATAGTGGGATGAATCTGGAAGTTGCCTGATTACAAATAACAAGTTATATTGCCATTACACAATTCAATGATAAGGGCAAATCTCATGTACACTTGTGGTCAATATTTGGGAGAATATATTTTGCTTCAGTGAAGTGCAATCTAGGCAATTTCAGTCCTGGAGGTAGAGGTGGATGGTGTGGAGTATTGCAATTCTAACCTCACAAAACACAACAACATCATCCAATGTCACAATGTCATTCAAATCAGACTGCATATAGCAACATGATTGAGACTAGTGATTTAATAGTAAAGTGTGTTTATTATTTCCAGTCAGTTTTGGGCACATCCTAATGTAAATGATCTAACTTCCAAATGGTTGGAATGGCAAAATAGTCATAATATCCTCTGACCCTCTCATCACTTGCACCAGCTAAATCACTGTGTCAAGGAACTAAGTTGTGAAAAAAGCAGGAATACTTATGCATTCACTCTGGAGATAATGGATTCATTGGCTTTATCTCAAACTAGGCTCTCTGTTCGTATTTCCACAAGTATTTATTTTCAGTTTATATTCTCACAGTATGCCTTCATGTCTCTCCCTTTGTTACAATTGCTTTCCTCATTATATAACTTCAGGGTTTTTTTTAGAAGTATTAGTTTGATCAATAGCTTTGTTTCCCATGTTTTGAAGAAAAGAGAAAACAGCAATATCCGCTTCAATCAGTCAATGTATTCTCAAGATCTCTATCAAAGAGCATGCCCAAGCATCGTGTAGTTTGAGCACCTCCTTGGCTTGCTCAAAATCGCACAGTAATTATGACAGGAAATATGCTACATTTTAGCTGTGGAACCTGGAAAGATTCTGCACCTTATTGCCTTCAGTATAGTAAATGGATTGCAGCAATGCTGTTGTGCCTAGGGCAAGGCAATGCTTGTGATCAAGGAAATGAATAAATAGCGATCAAAAATAATACATTAATATTTTAACAGCAATTTAATTTTTTTTAAAAAATACAGCCTATCTCTTGGTGCAACACATTAAAATTTGAGGTCATTTCGAAACCAAAAAAAATCTTAAAAGGACATTGTATTGCTGCTTACCCAGTTGAAGAAAATAGATTTTTGATTTACTTCTTTAAGTGGCCTACAGAGAGGAGATTGCATATGTGCACGCCATCTCCTTCCAACACTTCTGGGAAATTAGGAGATGTACTAAAGTGGACCAGCGCAACTAACTTGGCAATTTTTAAATTTAATTTTTCCACACTTTCACCCCCTTTGGGAGGAGCTTCCCTGTCTGTCTTCAATATTTCCCAGTAGTCAGCTCAACTACACTGGGAATTGTATTTGGGAAAGAGCACAGTGCATAGGACTGCCAGAAGAGTGCAGATCTTTCTAAAAGAAAAAAGTTTTTTAAATGATCTTGGTAGGTTAGCTTGGCTTGCAGATAATTTCTCTGGGAATTTCTATGCTTTTGCATTGAATTTTCACTGCTTTAATTAATGCCTTCCATTGGCTTTCTGCGCATTTAAATCCTGCCGAGGAATAAAAATCTCTTTAATGAATTAACATGGGAGCTTTAAAAGACAATCAGGTTAAACCTTGCGTTAATCCATTACCGTAGCTCCAGGAAAGCCGTGCTCATTAGCCGGCAGCTCTTTAATTACAGTTATTCAATACAGCCAAACACTGCAATCAGCAACAGTGTCCTTCAGGAAAAAAAGGTTGCTTCTTAAAACATACTGCAATTGTCATCAGTCAGCTTGCGCTTTCATCACTTTCTAAGTAACTATTTGGTTTCGGTCTTATGCCATACACGTAAGATGTTTGGAAATTACTGACAGTTTCCTTCGACTATGAGTATACAATTGCCAAGCGAAAGCACCTTGTGGATCTCTATCATGCAAAATTGTTAATGGGCTATTGCTGGTTGTAATGTGGTGTGGGGAACAGTGAGCGGTTTCATGGCATCCTGAAGAAAACTGGCAGTACACAGTTATTTTATTTGCAAAGCAAATGATGCAAGGCTAGTTAAATGTTTGGTATATGTAATTTGACATGTTCCCATTTTTCACACCAGATCAAAAATAGCATAGAGGCCATTTGAAGCTCTTCCCTATTGGGAGGCCAGAAGTAATGCCAGTGATGTTTCTTTCTGACAGCCAGTCAGTGTTCACTTGAAAACTCTTTGACTAGTTCCACTGAAACGTGCCAGTTCAAAGAATCAATGGCAAAGAAGAGTTCACTACCAAGGGGCAGTCAGTGTTGTCTGGATGAAGGTTTACTTTCTGAAAATGTGCCATATCATTTAGCTTGCCATTTTTTTTTATGTCTCCAGTGCATCACATTTTGAGAACAGGGTGCATAGTTATTTGTTTAATTTCAATCCAGCTTTATACTACCTCCCATACATAAAACTAACGTGATTCCCTTCTGGACTTGATGTACTTACTGGCATCACTGTATTTGTTTGGGCCCTTTACTGGTGCTGACAATATCAGTAAAATTCATAAGTTGGGTTGCATCAGTTACGCGATGTGCATTTTATGAGCAATAACTGATGACCCTAGGCTAGGACCTTACTATGGCCAGCGGGACTGGAGAAATCAGAGTTGCAAATCTCAGTGCCTTGGTCATCAATGTTAATTTGCCAACTCATTGGAGATGGAAAAGTTTAAAAGTTCTTATATTTAATTTTAAGATTACCTAATTCAACTGGGACCACTGAAGGGAGAAAATGTTTAGTTTTAAACTTTCATTTGGACATTCCATGCTAAAAAGGATAACGTCACCATAGTCCGAACAGACTGTCATTAGAGAGAGATGATTGATTGTTTAACCTGATGATCATCACCTCTCCAGAGAGGAGGGAGGTTAAGAAGGAGAGTCATTCATGATAACTTCAAGTGTTGCAGGAATTTTATTTTAATTTCACTCCTGGGATGTGGCTCTCACTGGCCTAGTTGCCCTTGAGGTGGTGGTGCTGAGCTGTTGTCTTGAACTGCTGCGGTCCACCTGCTGTGGGTTGAACCACAATGTCCTTCGGGAGGGAATTCCAGGATTTTTGACCCAGTGAAGGAACAACACTATATTTCCAAGTCAGGTGTGGTGTTCCTTATATCTACTGCCCATGTGCTTTGAGATGGAAGTGGTCATGGGTTTGGAAGGTGAGGTCTAAGGATCTTTAGTGAATTTCTACAGTGCATCTTGTAGTTGTACACACTGCTGCTACTGAGCATCGGTGGTGCAGGGAATGAAAGTTGATGGATGTGATACCAACCTAGTGGGTTACTTTGTACTGAATGGTGTCAAGCTTCTTGTATGTTGGTGCTACCACCCATCTGGGTATGTGCAGAGTTTATTGAACTCTCTCTCTACATTTAATACCTGTTGTTTAGCCAACTGAGCTAACCAACCCTCAATATTAATGTAATACAGCCAGAGATAGTTGTGTGGCAGATGCCACATGTTACTACCTGGTTAGAATTAGGCTGTCCAGAAAGACATTAAGAAATGGTTATCGTGAGCTGCTGTGATACAATTCAGTAAGTGATGGTTAACTCCACATTAAACTTTGATTTTCTTGGGATATAGTTAATGGCGCCTATATGAAGAGACTGTGCAAGCACAATAACCTCCTTCTGCACTGTAACAATTGTGATTTTGGAATAACGCTCCAGTTGATGACATTTTGGAAAACGCTGCCTGATGAGATGCAGTGGTGTTTAAAACCTGACTGCTACGACTAGATACAGAGATATTTCAGTGCAGCTGTTGCTTTCCTGGGGGTCTGAGAAATCACCAGTCAGATACTTATCAAAACCTTTGAAAATGGTAGATGCTCTTCACGTTTTGTTTTCAGCTTTAATGAATTTGCAATGATTTAAAAAGTTGTTCCTTGAATTGGAACATGCTGTGATTGAGCTCCATGCCAGAATTGGAACATTTAAGCTGCCAGTCCAGTGCAGTGCAGAGATGCTGTCCTTCAGATTAAATGGTACATTGATTGCTCCAGCTGTCAGTTTGGATGAACCGGAAAAACCTCAGGCATAATTTGAAGACAACAGTTTTCACTGCACCAGTCAACATGGACTCCCTACAGTATGGAGGGATGCCATTCAGCCCATCAATTCCACACTGACTCTCCAAATAGCATCCTACCCTATCCCTGCATTTCCCATGGTTAATCCACTTAATTTAGATGTTGAGGAGCCAGTGATGGACTGGGGTGGACAACAAAATTTTTAAAGTTTGTCCACCTAACCTACACATTCCTGGACAATTTAACATGATCAATCCATCTTTGGACCATGGAAGGAAACCCACGCAGATATAGGGAGAATGTGTAAACTTGATTCTGGGTAATCCAAGATGGGGTCGGGAATAATTTCTGGCTGTAACAGCTGCTCCTTTATGGAGGTATTTTAGGTGTTGGAGGCAATTTTCTCAAATTCCAGGAGCAGCAATTACTGTTTTATATGCTGTTGTATTGTTTTGGAACTTTGGGGAAAAAAAAGTCAAAACAACAGCAGTTTTAAAAGGGAGAAGACAACAGACAAAGGAAGCACATGGTGAGGACAGTGCAGGGGAGACAGAGAGAAAGAAACTGACACCACAGTGTACCTGCACAGTTCCTGCCTTTGTTGTTTGAATTCATGTATCGCTGGACATTGGAATGTGTCTGGGCTCATAGAGGGTGGTACGTGTATGAAATGAGCTGCCAGAGGAAGTAGTGGAGGCTGGTACAATTGCAACATTTGAAAGGCATTTGGATGGCTATATGGATAGGAAGAGTTTGGAGGGATATGGGCCGGGTGCTGGCAGGTGGGATTAGATTGTGTTGCGATATCTGGTCGGCATGGATGGGTTGGATGGAAGGGTCTGTTTCCATGCTGTATATCTCGATGACTCTATGACATAGACCGTCGCCTGAGGCTGGGATTGAATCTATGTCTGATGCTGTGAGGCAGCAGTGATAACCACTGAGCCACCGTGCCACCTATTTGTTTTCCTCACACAATGAATTGACTGATCTTTACAATGTTGGCAGTTGGATCTTCTGTTCAAAATGGTTGGTCCAGTTACCTACATGAGAACAATAACTAACTGTGTTTGTTAGGAATTCACTGCATGCGAACTGCTGAGAAAGATTCTTAAAACCAAGGAGAGCTTGAATTTTTGATGTGGAAGTCATGTCTGAGCTATAAATGGCAGTTGTCAGCTGCAAGCAGTTGAGATAGAAGTTGGAGGTACTATAAATGGGATTGTCCTGATTTTTCTCCTTTCATTCATTGTCCTCAGCGGCTGGTTGTTTGCTCAGCTTTTGTTACGTGAGTGAAGTGACAGCAGCCTTCACAGTTCGAAAACTCTCAGGCATAACAAATTAAAAGACCAAGGATGATCAAGAAATCTCACCATCTAGGGAGTCTCAATAATCAAAAGTTACAAGTTATTATGACTATAATGCTTGCTTTTCTGCACATTTTTAAAAGTTATTTTTCCTAAACTGTGCGTGAGGACGATTTTGAAGATATTGAATGGCAGGGGTCACTGTATCCAAAAACCAAATGAACACTGAATAAATGATATGAAAAAACACTCACTACTTTATCAAAAACATCCCAGATTGAATAAGAATGGGAAGAAAATAATGATGCATTCATTCTTTGATTATTTATAAAAGACTTAGAATGTGGTAATACGAACATTGGGAAGAAAGGAAGACTTGCACTACTATAGCACCTTTCATACCTCAGTACTCTTAGCAGCACTTTATATGTTTTTGAAATGCAATCACTCTTGTAGAGTAAGAAATGCAACTGCTAATTTACACACAGCAAACTCCCACAAACTATTTTGCAAAAGACCAGATAATCAGTTTTATGTTTTGATGTAATGATAAATATAAGCCAGGAGGACCAGAGATAAATTCCTTCCAAAATTGTTTTGCATGATCTACTACACCCACATGAAAAGTCGGCAAACGCTCAATCAGTTTAGCATTCCAATCAAAAGACTGACAAATAGAATAACAGATCCAAACTACATTCAATACAGCGTGATATTAAAATGATGCTTTGGGTTTATTGGGTATGTCTTATCACAGACTAGGACAAATTAGATTTAACACTGCCAATAGGAGACACAACAATGATTGCAACTTTACATGCAATTGATAAAAGAAGAGAAACACTTTAGAATTATACAGACTTCTGAGATCTAGAAAACTCCCACGAAATGTTTGCTGGATGAAGATCAAGGTGCCTTTATTTTTCTGCTTGTTGCTACTAACAACCAAGGAGATTTTTTGAAGGAATTCAACGGGATCTAACCAGATGGTATACATCATTAGTTCTGGTACCACACGATTAGAATTCAAATGACGTGTAGCATGACACAAGAATCTGATCAAAAGGTCCATCACCCAACTTACCGTATTGGACAATAGAAGCCAAACTAATGGGCGGGGGTGGGTCAGCAGTGATACTTATTGTGTGGAGATTTTATTTTTTTTGAATGACACCAGATGGTCAAGTTATTGATGAGGGTTTTGGATTTGATGACAAATGATACAATTAGAAAAGCAACTTTTTCCCCTCTCCCAAATATATTTTTTTCTCCTTGATCTCATAACCTTCCTAATGCCACTGCAATGTTATGTCCAGGAGGTGGGTGGTGGACCTTCCTGAACCTTGATAGTTATCATATTTATGGCAAAACCTGCAACTTTGACCCAATATTGAAAAGGGAGAAAATAATATGTCAAATTCAAGAAGGGACATGAGGGAAGACGAGGAGGGGATGCTATTCCATGGTCTTGCTGCTCTTGTCTTTCTTGCTGGTACAAGATCATACAGCTAGGAGGACCTGTCAAAAACCTTGATGAGCTTTACCTGTTGACTCTGTTGCGAGTGCATATGTGATTTGGAGGTGCCAGGTTTGGACTGCGGTGTAGAAAGTTTAAAAATCTTACAACACCAGGTTGTAGTCCAACAGGTTTATTTGGAAGCACTGGCTTTTTGAGTATTGTTCCTTCATCAGGTGGTTGTAGAGTAAAAGATCGTAAAACACAGAATTTATAGCAAACGTTTACAGTGTGATGCAACTGAAATGATATATTGAAACAAACCTGGATTGTTTGTTAAGTCACTCATCTTTTTGAATGTTAAAAACTGCACAACACCAGGTTATAGTCCAACAGGCTTAATTGGAAGCACTAGCTTTCAGAGCGCTGCTCCTTCATCAGGCCCAACACCCAGTCCAACACCAGCATCTCCAAATCTTTTAGAATGACCATGTTGGTTTCAGTTCTTTCATATATAAATTCCAGAACTTTTTTAAAAGTTACATTCTCATGTGAACTTTAACAATAGGTGCCATGTTGTCTCAGATAATGCATTGAAGGTGTGAAGTGCCCTGTGTGAGCCTTTAATGCATTATCTGAGATGACACAGCACATTTTGTTAAAATTCACTCGAACATAACTTTTTAAAACAAGTTCTGGGATTTACATATGAAATAACTGAAACTAACATGGTCATTCTAAAAGATGAGAGTTTTAACAAACAATCCAGGTCTTTTTCAATATACAATTTCAGTTGCATCACACTGTAAAATTTTGCTATAAATTCTGTGTCTTACAATCTTATAATCCACAACCACCTGATGAAGGAGCAGCGCTCTGAAAGCTAATGCTTCCAAATAAACCTGTTGGACTATAACCTGCTAGTGCATACTGTTATCATAAAGCATTGCCTTACTTCCTCTGTGTGCTTTTTAGAACACTGGCTCATACAGCATTAGAGTCTTTTTTTTAATATGGTGAATTATTCAACTTACTTTAAATGAGTAAGATTCCACAGACAAATGTTTAATGTGACAAAATCAGTTTTGTTCTGTGTGTATGAACATGGAAACAATGTGGAGTTAGTTAGCTGTAAGTTGTAACATAGATGCAGGATGTTCCAATGGATACTACATTAAATCCTGCCTAGAAACAAGGTCGAGGATTGTTGCAAGGTCTCCAGTAGATCGCTCAAATTAGTTCATAGGTCAATGAAAAGCAGCCAAAAAGTTAATTTGGTCATAGATAGTCAGAGAAGATAACTCTATGACACTAACATACTGCTATTAGCTGATTCCATGCAGTTCAAAGTACAATTCATGGCGTATATGACTCTTCCTCTAGCAGCTACAGGCCTAGGATTGTGCCAGTGCTTAAGAGGCTGGAGTGCATCCTTACAAAACCCAGTGCACTGCAGTTTCAGGAGAAGAGATTGAGTAGCTAGGATGTGAGGAGCTGTTGGCAGAAGCAATCCTGAAGAAGTGAGATAATGTTTGTGTTTCAACGCTGGAGTATAGTCTGGCCAAAATAGACACAGGATTGGGTCAGCTCAACTAGAAAAGAAGAAAGCTTGGATGATTGCAGATAAATCCATGGGATTTATATTGACTGCATCAGATGTCCCATGCAATTTATCTGTTTGAATGCAATTTATCTGTTAACGTTTTATTTGCCTCATGCTATTTCTGACTGTTAGAGTATAAGTTGCATATGTGGATTACTTTACCTCTCTAGCCATAACAATTTTGGTTTTGTTTAAGATCATGGAATCTTCTGGCCTTTTTGTTTGTAAATATTGCTTACTTTAAACAAAAATTAAGTTATACGTTCCAACCAGGTCATAAAATAGTTTGGTTTTGTCCAAGTTCATAACAATCAATAAACTAAAACAGAAAGTTGGGGAAATGAAAACCCTATGCGAATTATGTTCCAACTTATAGTAATTTACATCCTTACTGCAGATAGATGTGGACAATATAATCAATACTGCATTTCCTGACAGATATAAACTATAAGGCATGTGGGCTAAGCTTATCATTGACAAAAGTAGCCGAATATAATAACTGTTGAAAGTGTGGTGCTGGAAAGAGGGCTTATGTCTGAAACGTTGCCTGTCCTGCTCCCCAGATGCTGCCTGACCTGCTGTGCTTTTCCAGCACCCAGTCTCGACTCTGATCCCCAGCATCTGCAGTCCTCACTTTCTCCTAGAATATATTAGCTGCATCAATTTGCAGATAATACAGAATTCCTCATGAAATCTGTTTTG
Organism: Chiloscyllium plagiosum; assembly: GCF_037043375.1. Classification (NCBI taxonomy): domain Eukaryota; kingdom Metazoa; phylum Chordata; class Chondrichthyes; order Orectolobiformes; family Hemiscylliidae; genus Chiloscyllium; species Chiloscyllium plagiosum. Next base: position 17,523,801 of record NW_028270177.1, read on the forward strand.
CAATACCATTGTTATATGGAGCTCAGGCAAACAATGTGATTTGATTCACAGCAACATTGTTGATTTATGCCAAACACAGCACACCATTTTAAGCATTTATGGGTAAAGCGACATTAATACTTCCACATTCTTGTATTAAACTCAAAGCGATCCAAGATATTACAATATGTTATTGGCTATCTTAATAGGTTTTTCTCCCTCTCATCTCCTGAACATAGTGACTCTTGCTGGGTTACATTACCACTATACCATCTCTATTAAACTGTAAAATTATAGGTATTCTGTTGGGGAATATTTTACAGGAGGGAATGACAAATAGAATAAAACACAATAATACAATGATATAATATGGTACTAGTATGTCTCCCATGGGGTTGCAACAGGAAGAAATGATCTAGAGTTGTTCTTAGACAAATTAGGTTTGGAGGACAAGCAATAATTGTGTTAGAGCCTATAAATGTAATTAAGCCCTCCCCAGCCCCACTCCCCTCTGTTTTAAAGCGGTATACTGTCTTATATTTTTATAATATTTTTAATTTTACATTGCCAGTTTTGATGCACAGGAAAATATGTGGCTACTTGAGAAGGAAAGCTGTTTTGAATGTCTGGGTTTCTCTATAGCATAAAGTGAGATGTTTGAAGCTTTAAGTGATGAGGTGTTGCCTTGCTACCACAGTCAGTGAGTCACCTTTACTCATCAGATTTCATTATAAGTATGAACCCGGGAATTTTTAAAGGAAAACATTTTGACTCCAATGTCACAAAACTATAACACAGACCATATGACCATAAGACATAGGAGCCAGAAATTAGGCCATTCAGTCCATTGCTTCCGCTCCACCATTCAACCATGGTTGATAAGTTTCTCAACCCCATTCTCCCATTTTCTCCCCATTTACCTTTTGATCCCCTTGACAATCAAAAACCTGTCTATCTCCAGCTTAAATATACTCAATGACCTGGCCTCCACAGCCTTCTGTGGCAGTGAATGCCATAGATTCCCCACTCTGGCTGGAATCAGAATCACCAGGCTGGAAAGGCAGGCAGATTGGAACTTTTTCATACGATTACAGGTTTCTATTGTCTGCGAATTGCATTTAAAATGCCTTTCCTGTCATTTTTGGAACCATATCATTTTAAGGTTGTTCTGGGTTAAGGTGACTTTTCCATTCAGAGGAGTTTAATCAGTGAGGAAGAGTTGGCCAGTTTATAGTGGGAGATGTTAGAGCTGGGATTACCGGTTTCTGGGAAAAGCCACAGGATGACCATCCATGGCAAAAAATTTTGGTTCAATTCTCTCTCGCCTTAGTCCATGGACTTGAGGGAAGTCATGGCATCGCTGCTAATTTTTGATGTGATGCTCAGGAGAGACCACAAGATCAAAGGAGGAAACTTGAATATCTGTGACATTTAGTGCATTTACTGCTGAGTGAATGAATAATCGAATAAGACCATCGCTGTGGGACAAAGGGGCCTTGATATCATCTTCTCTTATTTTCTTATATCCTTAGCATGACTGCAGCCCATAAAGGCTTCTTCAAAAGCAGAAATAATTTCATAAGCTTTTTTAGTGTAAACAAGGTTAAAAAGTGTTGTCTGTCTTTCTTTGACAGACAGAACATCACAATAGCCTCATTCATTTAAAAAGCTATACAGTCTCTCTTTAAATATTCAGGCTGTATTCATGAATGTTCAATTACTTTGTTTTAAGACTGGCGCATACCAATAAGGACATATCTTTGAGGGCCATGTGGTACTTTGACATCAAAATTATAACATATCAGAACTCCTTTGTGAATATAGTGACATCTGAAGGGCTCTGTGAGTTCACAATGCTCTTGCAAAAGCTTTAAAGGTCACAATGGCAGCTTGGTAGAAGATCAATTGTTAGGATCAGATGAGTTGTTTACAATATGTACTGATTTTCACCTTTTGTTTAAATCCCCCACCCTGCAGCCTCAACTCACAGGTATTATGTGAAGCAGTCATCAATAAGGTCCTGCCCCAGATTCACCCTGTCTGAAAATAAGATCTTTGTATGCACAGCCTCAGTCTGTGGATCAGTGCCCTTCATACAGTGATTGCAGAATCAATTAGCATAAAATAAAGGAATCATGATTGCTACTGGGGTAGGAGACATTGTGTACAACTTGTGGCCCCACAGCCATAGACTAATGAACATTAATGAGCAGTAGTTCTTTCATGAAAGGTGACTGGGTAGGGGGAATTGGGGACTGGAGCCCATGTAGCTACATGTGTACAATTCTTTGCACTTTGGGGAAACCTACCACATAGTAAACGTACAGGATTCTCTACTGCCACTGCTCGGTTTCCATGGGGAAACCGATGAAGGAATTTGCTCTTGAAAATAAAGCTTCTGTCGTTCTGCTTGATACATCGGCCCACTGCTGGTTTTAAGGTTTGAAAGTTATCCCCTGCTGTTACTTAGAGGAACCATCAGTGTTAAAATGAGAATACTTTATTTTTATATTTGTTTATGGGCTGTGAGCATCACTGGCAAGGCCAGAATTTATTACCCATTGCTAATTAGTGAGGCACTGAACCACTGCAGTCCACCCGTGGTGTAGATACACCCACAGTGCATTTTCTACAGCACTTTAATCCAAATGAGGCACTTGCTAGGCCACTTCCGAGGGCAGTTAAGAGTCAACCACACTGCTGTGGATTTGCAGTCAACATGTAAGACAGAAGGGGTTAGCACAGCAGATTATGCTCCTCTGAATGTCATTAGCAAACTAGATAGGTTTTTAATGACAATGCTGTAGTTTCATGATTATTATTAATGAGACCAGCATTTTATTAATTAATTGAAATTAAATTTCTTCAGCTGGTTTTGTGGGATTTGAACTCTTGTCTCTGGAGCATTAGTTAAGCATTCTGATTCTCTGTTTCAGTTACATTACCATTATTCTAGCTTAACCAGCATCATGAGCCACTAGCAAAGCCAGCCCTGACTTACTACATATCTAAAAACGCTGGTCCAGGAGACTGGGTGAAGAGGAATCTTATGGAAGTGACAAGGATATCGATTGCCCACTGCAGAGTCAGCAAGAGACACTGCCACCTCCACTGGGTACATACCAATTGGGCAGTTAAATGGTATCACCCATAGGCCTTCCACAGGATCAGGACCCCAGAGGTGGGCAGCCAATCAGAGATTGATTTTCTCAGAAGTGGTCACTACTGGGATGCCCGCCAACAAAATCCCAAGATGGCTGAGGAGCCCAAGCTGGGGGTAAGTAATGGCAATAGGGGTTCCATGGACAACAGAGGGTGCATCCTAGAGAGGTCAACAGCAAAGGCAGAGGTGCCAACTCTCAGTGAGGGCCTGCCCATTTCCAATGCCAGGTCCTTCAATCAGGCACTGAGTGCCTTCCGCCAATCCCTGAAAGGTGACAAGCAACCTCTGTAGGTTTGTTTGTTTGTGTTTTATATCCAGAAGTGTTATCACACAATTGAGTGACTTTCCCATCATCAAATCACCATGTTATTTTTTAACTATTAATCATCACACTCATCACCCGTGCAGCCAATTGGAGGATTGCATACAAAACCTACTAGGCATAGTGTGAACTATCAAAAGTGAAGGGGGTATGGAGGGTGGGAAAGGATTAAATCAAAATGGAGTTGGAGGGGACCATAAAGCACTGTATCCCCCACAGTGCCCACCTCTCTCTAAAGGCATCGAGAGCACTGATGGACACAGTGTGCTCCCTTTCCAAGGACACCCGGAGATGTCCACGGAAAAGGGGCAAACAGCCAGCAGACAGGACCCTTTCCATGGCCCACTGTTTCTTATGTGAGGAAAGCCTCTCACCCAACAATTGTTGGAAGAGCGTCTTAATTGGTTCTTACATTTCTCCTTGATGGTTTGAATTGGAAGCTGGATTGGAAAGTCATCCATGAGTCTAACCACCACAAACTGAAACAGGGATACATGAGCACCCACCTACCACCATCCCATCGATTAAATACCCTGCCTCTTAAACTCACCACTCAGGAAAGCACTCCACTCTGTTTCTCTTATTCCTTAGCTAATTAAGTCAGAAAGCAAATATGTGACATGCCAAGATGGATTAAAATCTGTACACGCAGGTTAGGAAAGAGTGTAACATAGTTACCTCCAGTGTAAATGTAACTCTCTCTCTCAAGCCTCCATCCTCTGCCAGAATGAGCAAATCTAACGAGTATTTCCAGCCTCCTGTTTGGGTTTGAGGTGATAGTACAGCTGCATTAAATTGCATTGGCCAAACACCAACACATGTAAATGGGCAAAATTAATACAGTTAGTCAACATTAATTTGCAAAGCATCTGCAAAATCAGTGGCTCAGGCAGCCACCAAAATGTATCACAGCATTTGATGAGAGGTAGCTTATGGCCTGCTTGGCAAATAATACACATGCCAACATGGTACGGTGGCTCAGTGGTTAGCACTGCTGTCCCTCAGCACTGGGGACCCAGGTTCGATTCCAGCCTTGGGGCGACTGTCTGTGTGGAGTTTGCACATTCTCCCCACATCTGCATGGGTTTCTTCTCACTGCCCCATAGATGTCCAGATTAGATAGGTTGGCCATGCTAAATTGCCCATCCTGTCCAGGTTTGTGCAGGCAAGATGGATTAGCCATGGGAAATGTAGGGTTCAAGGGATAGGATAGGGGTTGAGGCTGGGCGGAGTACACTTTGGAGCGACTCAATGGGCCAAATGGCCTGCCTCCACAGTGTAGGGATTCTATGAATGCCAGAACTGCTAGTCCATATAAATATGTAGCATTGACTATACACTGTGTTAGATTACCTACACAAAAGAATATATTGATCGACCTCTTGTATCCAACTGGCGTCTTGGTTGGGCCAATTGGATAATCGGGTGCCAAGCTTATCTCAATCATAGAATATGTTCCATTTTTTCCAGTTTTGACAACACTATCATAAAGTCATAGTCATAGAACACTTTAAATTGGCCTAACTGGTCTCCATTCCTGGTTCTTCTATCAGTGCTTCTATTGAGCCATGGGTGCATGCATGTAAAATTTCCAGTTGTGATCACATCACTGTTTGTATTTACTTCTTCCACAGGATGTACATGCGCTGGCTAGACTAGCATTAATTGTCTATTCCTAACTGCCCTTGTGGTTTTTTAATGCTATCCAGTCAAGCACAGGTCTGGTGCATTGTTGTTCTATTGGTAATCAAAAATATTGTTTTATCCTCGTCTCTATAAATCCAATAGTTTGGTACTGAGTAATTAATTCCGAAGGTTACCCATGCAATCTAACGCGTAGGTAACAGGAGCAATGGCTTGGAAAAGTTAAGAGCATAATCGTGACTGCTATTTTTGCTGAGACAAATGTAACAAGTTCACATTTCTAGCTCTTGCTATACTTGACCTGAAAGCATTTGATTCTGTAACGGAGGAGGCCAGGGGAGTAGAAATGTATTCCCGTCCCCATCACTGTCATTCCACACTTGGATGAACACCAAAACAACATGTTGCTGTACAATGGATCAATGTATGAGCCTGGAAGCTTACCCTCATTTTAGATTCTCTGACTTAAAGGGAAACGCATGCTTCCAAACAATTTCAGCACACTGCTGTGTTTATTGTATTTTGGTTTTCTTGACAGTAGTTATTACAAATTGGATGAAATGGGTAAAATGAAATTGTGTTCTGCATTTAACGCCAGAACAATGCACAATAATTAGAGGTTTGGAGCCTCGCACTTTCCTTTAAGTGGTAAAAGCTACATCTGTTTCTAGCCTCATATTATCCTTTTTTCAATTGTATGTACTCCTAGCAGGTCTTCTATGCTATTACTCATGGGTAGGAGTCAATATTCCATTTCAAGCACAGGACCAATACAATACACAACATACATTGTTAATATAACAGTCAGGACAATGTTTAAGCCTTTATTCCCCTTTCCTAACTCGCTGTTCACTAGATCAAAGCATGACTTCTTCCTGGAGAAGGTAGAGTCCAAGACATTTGAAGAAAACCAAACACATGGGTGAATGTCAAACACATAAAAGTTCCATATCTTGGATATGCTCAACAGAAGCACATCTACATCACATCAGTGGCCAGAAATCCTAATCCCTTAATGATATAGCTTAAAACCATCTAGATGTCAAGCTGAGATCAGGAATTTCACGCAGAGAGTTGTACATGTATAGTGAGGCTGGTACAATTGCAACATTTAAAAGGCATCAGGATGAGTATATGAATAGGAAGGGTTTGGAGGGATATCGACCAGGTGCTGGCAGGTGGGACTAGATTGGGTTGGGATATCTGGTCAGCATGGATGAGTTGGACTAAAGTGTCTGTTTCCATGCTGTACATCTCTCTGACTATGACTAACCACCAACCCAGAACCATAGTAGCAGCATCACTGCCAAAGAAATAGTAGGACTGTAAAGGAAGAATATGTTAACATTATTTGAGGGAAACTAAGGATTGGCAATAAAGATAGGCAACACCTGAAAACAGGATTTCTTTTCAAATATTGATGTATGTAAAGTGCTCATTTGCAGGTGATGCTCAAGTCAAAAGTACTTTGGGAGGGAGGTTGAAGTTAAAGCTGATAAGAACATCACAATATCAATTCTATACATGAGCAATAAGTCATAGAGCCCTTTGGCACACCATGTCTATGCGACCAACAAATGCCAAACTACACTAATCCCATTTACCTGCACTTGCTCAATAGCCTGCTATCACTTGGCATTTTATCCTAGAGCTTCACCAGGAAACATAAGATAAAATATGACAACAAACCACAGTTGCCAGGTCAGCTGTCTAAACATCTGAGAGTCAGTGCAGATGTTGAGAGGGATGGTACTGGAGAAGAGCTGGGTTCCACAGATAAAGGATTTGTCGTCTTCGAAGAAATTGAGCACTTTAGGATGATACTTGCTGGAGTCTAGAAGAATGAAAGGAGATCTAAATGAGATATATAAGATGCTAAAGGGGATTGACAAAATAGACATAGAAAGGACATTTTCTCAGGGAAGGGGGTATATCTAGAATGAGCAATTTTAGGATAAGGAGCATTAAATTTAAAATGGAGATGGGAAGAAGCTATTACTCTGAAAGGGTCCTGAATCTGTGGAATTTGTTACCCCAGAGTCTGGTGGACATTGGGAGACTGAAGAAGTGCAAGGAGGGGATCGGCAGGTTTTTAATTGGTAATGGGTCAAAAGGTTATAGAGTGTGCAGAAAAGTGAAGGTCAGGCTAAGATGCAATAAGCCATGATTAAACATCACACAACATCAGGTTATAGTCCAACAAGTTTATCTGGAAGCACCACCTTTCGGAGCGCTGCTCCTTCATCAGGAAGCAGCACTCCGAAAGCTAACGTTGGACTGTACACCTAGTCCAACACCGGCACCTACAAATCATAAGCCATGATCTTACCAAATGGTGGAACAGTCGCAAGCAGCTGAATAGTCTACTCCTGCCTCCATTTCTTATGTTCTGATGCCATTGACATACTTGATTAAAGATTCTGCCTGGTGTTTATCCTGCTCACAGGTGTCACTTACAGAGGGTGAAGTCATGGATCAGATGTCCCCCAAACTAGAAATCTCTGCAAATGAGCCAAGCATATCTGTTGGAAGCTACAGACAAGAGGAATGAGCAGGAGGATCATTCCTACACTGCTCACAGCAAATTCTGGGCTCTAACTTCATGCCTTTATCATGTTACAACTTTTGTTCTGAGCCAACCCACTTTCTGGAACAGTATAATTCTCATGACACTGGATTACTTTACCTCTTGTATTTTCAATCACTTTTATAGGTCAGCTCCAATACTTTGGCCTTTTGAAAATGTCTATCTTTGCCTTGAGCTCCAGATGAACTCCCAGCAATACAGCCAGGTAAAAAGCAACAAGCCCTTGTGCACGACTGGTTTTAGTTATTGGGCAGTTCAGATTGTGCAAAACAGTGCAATTCACTCTTTACACCAAAAAAGCATTGTATTATAGGGGGAAGAGATGAACTGTAGTGTTAAAGCAACGTGACAGATCATTGTGTCAGGGCATTTATAGGGTAGAAACTTCTATTAATATGTTATAAGTATGCCCACAGTCAGCCTGCAATGTCAGATAATATGTTGTTTTATGCTAAATGAAGTGTAACACCATTTAACACACACGTATTATCCTGCTTGTAAAGAGAAATGTTATAACTTTGAGGCAATGTATAATGGCTCTTTTTAAAAATATTTAGCTTTAGGACAATTCGAGATCAAATGATGTTTAAGGTTACTGTAGAGAATAAAAAAAAATGATAGTTTCAGGCTGCAGGTCAGAAGTACTTTGACTTATAAATGAGTAATCCTTTTTAAGTGGAGATTTATTTGTGGGTGACAAATGAAGCAATTAATCAGAAAATTATGATAACCTTTATTCCAAAACTATTATACAGCTGATTCTTGGTACACATTCAGCAATTTACGAAGATGGATTTTGCATAGGCCATGAAGTGGAGATAAATATAGCTAGTTTTGAAATCTTTGGACCGTAGCCTGATTAATCATTCACTGCACATTTTGATCTATGAGAAACACTTATAGGTTCTGCACTGAAATGATTAGTCTCTTTGCATTTGTTTGTTTGCAATTTAAATTTCTGGATAAATTGTATCTATTTCGAACAACTTGAGTCACTTCTCAGCTGTTGGTGAAGGCTGCTGGATACATTTGTCAATGCTGACTTGGAATGGATTATAGGAGGTACAGTGGCTCAGTGGTTAGCACTGTACCTCACAGCGCCAGGGACCGAGGCAACAGTCTGTATGGAATTTGCACATTCTCCCTGTGTCTGGTGTGCGTTTCCCTGGGTGCTCCCACAATGCAAAGATGTGCAGGTTAAGAGGATTGGCCATGCTAAATTGCCCATAATGTCCATGGATATAGAGGCTCAGTGGATTAGCCATGGGAAACACAGGGTTTCAGGGATGGGGTGAGTCTGGGTGGGATGCTCTTCAGAAGGTTGGTGTGGACTCGATGGACCGAATGGCCTGCTTCCACACTGTGGGGATTCTGATTGGATTCTCTACAGTATTGAAACAGGCCCTTCAGCCCTCTGAGGAGTAACCCACCCAGTCCCATTCTCCTACATTTATCCCTGACTAATGTAACTAACATTATGGGTGATTGAGCATGGCCAATTCACCTGACCTCACATCTTTGGATTGTGGGAGGAAGCCAGAGCACTCAAAGGAAACTCATGCAGACACGGGATGAATGAGCAAACTCCACACAGTTGCCCGAGGTTGGAATTGAACCCAGGTCCCTGGCACTGTGAGGTAGCAGTGCTAACTGATTAGCCACCTCATTCTATGAAGCACAAAGCCCTGATCCTGACACCCAAGCCATAATAGCCTAGTTCAGCCCTCTTCTGGAAACAACACCACTTTCAAGGTCCCCTTCAAACCACCCATTATCCAGACTCTGAAAGATATACTTGTTCCTTCAGGGTCACTGGGTCAAAACCACAGAACCTCCTCCTTGATAAGCATTATGGATAGCTCTGCACCAAATAGCCTGCACCAGTTCCAAAAGGCAGCTCACTGTCACCTTCTCAGGGTCAACCAGGAATGAGCAATTAGTGCTGGCCCAGCCAGTGATGCCCACATTGCATGAATGAATGAGCAAAAGACAACTCTGTTTTATAGACCAGGAGCTGAGGAAACTCCAGAAGTGAACCTGTGACACAGAAGACTCAAATCTTCGATACCACCTCATCATTTTGGAATGATTAGAGTTGTCAATTACTTTACTGCCTCTTAGCAGAATTTTACAGTGAAGGGGACACATTGGATGGGCCGCGGACTCAGAACAGGACAAATGAAGCTCATTTTCTGGGCTGAGGATTTGAATCTACATGTCATCTGGATCAAGCATTCAATGCATAACCGATGAATGGAAAGTAGTTTGGCATGTTAGCTTTCTCTAGTAGATCAGGACTGTTGTTATCTTGAGACAGCCGCAGTAAGGTGTAATGTTTCAATACATCTCATTTCTGACCAGGTTCAGATTTGGGAATTTTGTCCCCCACTAGTCATGATTATTACTTCACCATAATAATTTCTGTCCAACTGTTTAAAACTTATGACTGGGAAGCTTTTACTACAGAAAATATGACAACACAATTCATGTTAAATTTAGAAAGTTCAAAAAGATTTCAGGAACAGACTCCTCAAGTCTGTTCTGCCATTTAATTAGATCCATTCACCCACCTTGGATCCAAACCCATTATACATCTGTCTAAAAAACATACACCATTTTTAATGTACTGACTGAGGAAACTAGGACATGCACTCCTTCTGAGGATCAACTGACTTAAACTTCCTTTGTGTCTTTCAAACTCCCATTGTTCTGCAGTTATTGCTGCATCTTACAAGAGATTAAAAGAGACCAGAGTCCAATGTTCAGGGTCAGTGAACCTTTTTTATTCAATTGTTTCTTAATTCGGGGAAATAAGTGTGGCCTTTACCTGTGAACTTTTCAGGGAATGGAAGGATCAATAAAATCTTACTGATCTGTACAAGCAACTCACTCCTAAATCAACAATGCCATCACCTTGCCTGTCACACAGCTAATTCTGATTATGTGCAACTGCATGTACACTCAGCTCAGGAACATTATTTTAAACAAGAAATCTTTGGCTAGTTTTCAGAGCACTGTGAGATGAAGAAAGTAGTTAAGACCATAAGACATAGGAGTGGAAGTAAGGCCATTCGGCCCATCGAGTCCACTCCGCCATTTAATCATGGCTGATGGGCATTTCAACTCCACTTACCCGCATTCTCCCCGTAGCCCTTAATTCCTTGTGACATCAAGAATTTATCAATCTCTGCCGTGAAGACATTTAGCGTCCCGGCCTCCACTGCACTCCGCGGCAATGAATTCCACAGGCCCACCACTCTCTGGCTGAAGAAATATCTCCGCATTTCTGTTCTGAATTGACCCCCTCTAATTTTAAGGCTGTGTCCACGGGTCCTAGTCTCCCCGCCTAACAGAAGCAATTTCTTAGCATCCACCCTTTCCAAGCCATGTATTGTCTTGTAAGCTTCTATTAGATCTTCCCTTAACCTTTTAAACTCCATTGAGTACAATCCCAGGATCCTCAGCTGTTCCTCGTATGTTCGACCTACCATTCCAGGGATCATTCATGTGAATCTCCGCTGGACACGCTCCAGTGCCAGTATGTGGGGCACTGAGATGTGGGGCCCAAAACTGGACACAGTACTCCAAATGGGGCCTAACCAGAGCTTTATAAAGTCTCAGTGGCACATCGCTGCTTTTATATTCCAACCCTCTTGAGATAAATGACAACATTGCATTCGCTTTCTTAATCACGGATTCAACCTGCATGTTTACCTTTAGAGAATCCTCGACTAGCACTCCCAGATCCCTCTGTACTTTGGCTTTATGAATTTTTTCACCGTTTAGAAAGTAGTCAATGCTTGTATTCTTTTTTCCAAAGTGCAAGACCTCGCATTTGCTCACATTGAACTTCATCAGCCATTTCCTGGACCACTCTCCCAAACTGTCGAGATCCTTCTGTAGCCTCCCCACTTCCTCAGTACTACCTGCCTGTCCACCTATCTTTTTTTATAGATATTTTTATTAGAAATTTAACATTTTTACAAGTTTACAAAAATAATCAAAACTCTCAGATATAAACATTGATATACAATTAGCTCAAATATACAATAGCCAAAATTTAAAAAAATTTAACATAAAAAAACCGAAAAAAAAACCAAAAACAAACAAAACTCAACTATCTACTAATCTAACCTACAACTAACCAGAATGTATATTTAAGTCTCTTACATGCTCGGAATGTGTTAGCATCAGATGTAATAAAACCCGTATTCGTGCGGGATTCCTCCCCCGAGGGGCCGCGGACCAGCCAGGTTTGTAATCTCAATTAAATAAAAGCCCTTGTTAGGATAGCCGAAATATCAGTATTTATGTAATTCAAGAAGGGCTGCCATATTTTATAAAATAATTCGGTCTTTCGGTGCACCATATTTGTAAGGAAGTCCAGGGGAATACATTCCATAATTAGTCTGTGCCAATTTGAAAGTCCAGGGGGGCCCTCAGCCGCCCAGTTCACCAAAATATTTTTCCTTGCACAGAAAGAAAGAATAGAAAATAGTCTCTTCCCGTACGTGTCCAGGGAGGGAAAGTTCGAAAAGCCCAAGAGGAGAGATACAGGGTCCACTTTAATTTCCGTTCCTAAAATTTCTGTCAGGGTACTTGCTACTTTAGCCCAATATCTACGGATCTTATGACAGGTCCATCGGCAATGTACAAGAGTGCCCACCTCTATTTTGCATTTAGGACACATTGGAAATGCTCCTGCCTAAATTTTGCCAATCGAACCGGTGCTATATGGGCCCTATGAAGTATCTTCAGCTGGATAGCCTGGGTTCTGTTACAAATAGTAATTCTTCTAGCATTTTCCCAAATATCATTCCATGTTTCTGTGGAGATTTCTAGTCCCAAATCCTGATCCCATGTTTTAAGCAGATTATCCATATCTCCCGATACTTCATCATGTAGTAAATGATAAATAGTACTGATGGAAGATACCCCCACTGGTCGTAGGACACTACATTCTCTATCGGATTTATAAAGACTATCTAATAACGTAGTCTTCTTCTGTATATAATCTCGAATTTGGAAGTATCGAAAGAGGTCTCCATTGGGTAATCCGAATTTCTGACGCAGCTGTTCGAAAGACATCAGGACCCCGTCTTTAAATAGATCCCCTAGACATGAGATACCCCTGGATCTCCAGAGTTTAAAAGTGGCATCTGTTAACCCCGGTTGGAATCCCCATGCTCCCACTATCTGTGCATAGGGGGATGTTTTATGTGAATTGCCCTCATTCTGCCGCATTATATTCCAAGCCTTGATTGTATTTAGTATCATAGGGTTTTTACAGTGATCTGTAATGATTTTCCTCTTATCTGAAAATAAAAGGTTAATAAGTGGGTATTTTACTTGAGAGGCCTCGATGTCCAACCAGATTGACTGTGGATCAGATAAGACCCAATCAGCTATGTAACTTAATAGGGAACTTAACTGATATTTCCTAAAGTCTGGGAAGTCCAATCCACCCCTTGCCTGTGGAAGCTGTAGCTTCTTCAGCTTAATGAGGGGCCGCCTATGATTCCAGATAAAGGAACTCAGCCAGCCATATAATTTACATAAAGCCGTCCTCGGCAGCATCACCGGAAGCATTCTCATAGGATATAGGAGACGGGGCAGGACATTCATTTTGATGAGTGCTATTCTACCCAACCAGGAAATTGGTAGGTCTCCCCATTGCTGGAGGTCCTGCCTTATCCTTTCCAATAAATACACAAGATTAGCCTTATACAACTGACCAAATACTGGAGTAATAAAAATGCCTAAATATAAGAAGCCCTCCAGGGACCAGCGAAAGGGAAAAAGGGATCCGTCCACTAAGCGGGGTGTCATAGCAAGGCCACCCATTGGCATAGCCTCCAATTGAAAAATTAATTTTATAGCCTGAGAATGCACTAAATGTATGAATAACTTGGATTAGGCGAGGTACGGACATCAGAGGGTTACTGAGGAATAGAAGAACATCATCTGCATAAAGGGTAATTTTATGTTTACCTGTACCAATCCTTGGGGCCACTATATTAGGATCAGCTCGTATAGCTTCTGCTAGTGGTTCAATTATTAGCGTGAATAGCAATGGCGAGAGGGGACATCCCTGATGGCAGCCCCTACCCACACTGAAGCTATCCGAACCTAATCCATTGGTAACCACAACTGCTTTAGGATCACTATACAATGTTGAGACCCATTTGGTAAACACCTGTCCAACGCCAAACCTCTCCAATGTGTAAAACAAATATGACCATTCAACCCTATCAAGTGCCTTTTCCGTGTCTAATGAAACCACTACTCCTGGTATCTTTCCCTGATGACAGGCTTGAATCATATTAAGAGCCCTTCTAACATTATTGGATGATCTAAGGCCCTTAATAAACCCCGTCTGATCCTCCTTTATAATATGTGGCAGTATCCTTTCTAGTCTCAGTGCTAATGTTTTAGAGAGGATTTTAAAATCTACATTTAGCAAGGATATTGGTCTGTATGATGTACAATCTTCTGGGTCCTTTCCTTTTTTAAGGATAAGAGAGATATTTGCCTCTTTCAGCGAAGGCGGGAGACAGCCCTGACTATATGCATAGTTATACATGTCCATAAGTGGACCAGCCAGTATTTCTGTAAATTCTTTATAGAATTCAGCTTGAAAACCATCTGGACCCGGCGCCTTACCATTCTGAAGTTGCCTAATTGCATCAAGTATTTCTTGGAGTGTAAGAGGAGCATTTAGGACCGATACTTGTTCCGGAGTTAGGCCTGGAAAAGTCAATTTTTTAAAAAATGACTGCATCCTCTTCGTCCTATCTTCACAATCCTGTGATTTATATAACTCAGAATAAAATTCTCTAAAAATCGCATTAATCTTTTTGTGATCATGAGTCAAAATACCCGTACTTTCCTTGATAGATGTAATAGTCTGAGGGGCCTTTTTTTTTCTTTGCAAGAAATGCTAAGTATCTACCTGGTTTGTCGCCATATTCATATAACCTTTGCTTTGCAAATAATATTTCCCTCTTAGCCGTTTGAGTAAGCGTAGTGTTTAGAGCTGTCCTAAGAGCTGTAATCCTTTGCAATTTAATAATAGAAGCTCTATCAGTGTCTGCTGTTTCAGCCGCTTTTAAGCGAGCTTCAAGCAGATGCTGTTGTTCTCCCTTTAATTTCTTCTGGGTCGCTGAGTAGGAGATGATCAAGCCTCGCGTGTAAGCTTTGATGGTCTCCCACATCATTGACGGGTTGCTAGCTGTACCTGAATTAATTTCTAAAAAAGTTTTAAATTCTTGAGAGAAGTACTTTACAAATTTACTATCTTTCATTAGGAAGGGGTCCATACGCCAATGCCGAGGGGATGTCCCACTGTTCCTCGCCTTAGTTTCCATATATACAGCAGCATGGTCAGAAATTGCTATATTACCTATTTTACAGGATGATATGGAATTTTAAAAAATTGAGGGGGCAAAAAACATATCAATTCTGGTATGACATTTATGTGGATTAGAGTAGAAAGAAAAATCTCTGCCCTGTGGATGAAGACATCTCCATACATCTACTAATCCTAATTCTTTGTTCAGATCCATCAATTGTCTAGATCTGGGAGATACTCCTGCAGTACTCTTGGGAATCCTATCTATTTCCGGATCCATAATACAATTAAAGTCTCCCCCTATAATTATATGACGGGCATCAAAAGCCATCAATTTTGAAAAGGCTTCTGTTATAAATTTAAAGGGGTGTGCCGGGGGGCAGTACAAATTTAAAATCCCATATTCCTCTCCATTTATGAGGGCTTTAATCAAGATATATCGTCCAGATTCGTCTTTTATCTGCTTTAGGATTTTGAAAGGGAAATTCTTCCGAACAAGAATAACAACTCCCCTGCTTTTTGAGCTAAAAAAAGAAAAAAGGCCTGATCAAATCCACCCTGTCGTAATTTCAAGTGTTCTTTATCTGACAGGTGTGTCTCCTGTAGGAGAGCTATATCAACTCTTTCCTCCTTAAGATTTGATAATATTTTCTTCCTTTTGACTGGCGGGTTACTCCCCTTGACATTCCAGGTGCACCACTTAACCAACTGATCAACCATAATCCTCTGGGCCAATCCAAGACCCCTTGGGAGGGGGAACCCTATCCAGAACATCCCGAGCATAGAACATATAAAATTTACAAAAATAAAATCTCTTTAATACACCCACAACAATACAGTAAAAAACTATTTCTAAATAAAAAAAATATAAAGCGTATTTAAGTGGAGACTTTCCCCCTTGTTCCCAGGGGGTGTCACTTCCTCTCCAAAAGTCCATCATATCCTCTCCCAACCAATGCCCCACCCTTGACCCAGGCACTCCTCAATAAAATGAGGAGAATTCAAATATAATACAAAGCTAGAATTAACAGTGCAGAAAACAACCCCAAGGGGGGGGAGAAAATCAAATCCCTCTCCCCACCCCCCATGATAATATTAAACAGTAAGGTAAGAGAAAAAAAAGGGGGGGATATAAAACAAAGCGGGGGGGAAAGGCAGACCAACATCCATTATGTCTTACAGTTTATCTAAGAGAGTCCAAGAATTCCTTAGCCTTTTCTGGTGATCCGAAGTTATATACGGATCCTTCATGGTTAAATGTAACGTCGCTGGGTAGCGTAAGGAGTACTGAATATTTAAGTCCCTTAAACGCTTCTTCGCCTCGTCGAATGCCTTCCTCTTTCAGACCAGAACTGTGGAAAAGTCCTGGAATAACATGATCTTGGATCATAGCTTGGGGGTCTTTTTCAAGATTTCTAGAGGCTTCTAGGAGTATCTGCCTCTCCTTGTAGCTCTGCAGCCGGAACAGGACCGGGCGTGGGCGCTGGTTCGAGCCGGGCCCGCGTATTGCGACCCGGTAGGCCCATTCCACCCTTACCTGGCCTGATCCAGCTTGCAGATTTAAAAGCTGTGGCAGCCACTGCTCCAGGAATGCTGTAAGCTGGCCTTCCTCTTCCCGTTCGGGAAGGCCCAGCAAACGAATATTTTTTCGACGACCTCGATTATCGAGGTCGTCAATGTGATTCTCTAAGGTCCGGACTCGCTGTTTGAGAGTCCGGACCTGATCCACGGCCGATTGAGCTGTAGTTTCGGAGGTCGCAGCCTTTAACTCCGCCCCTCCAACTCGGCGTTCAATTTCTTGGATTTCTCGGTCGTGCTTCTGCAGCGCGGCCAAGAGCGAGTCCCAACGATTTCTGGGTTCTGCAATAAAGGCATCGATCTTCAAATCCAGCTTGGAGATCATTTCTGCAAGGCTTGTTACTGTAAGTCAGTCCCCCGGGGCGGCTGTGGACGCCTCTGCTGCAGCTGGAGAGGGTGGGGGAGGGGTTCCTGCTTGCTGAGAGCTGCGGGCTCCCTTCCCTTTAGTCATTTTTACTTAGGATTAAATTGTTTAAATGTAATATTACACAACTAATTAAATTACACAACTACTATAAATGATTTGGTGAGCGTGGTAGGGGGTGGGTGACCCACTGTACCCAAGTCTTGGGAGGAGCACTATAGACTCAGTCTTGCTGGGTCGCCGCCATCTTGGATCCCCCGTCCACCTATCTTTGTATCATCGGTAGAATGCCCCCAGTCCCTTCATCCAGATCATTAATATATAACGTGAACAGTTGCGGCCCCAACACTGAACCCTGTGGGATACTGCTGGTCACCGGCTGCCATTCCAAAAAAAGAACCTCTTATCCCAACTCTCTGTATTCTGTCAGTCAGCCAATCCTCAATCCATGCCAGTAGCTCACCTCGAACACCATGGGCCCTCACCTTATTCTGCAGCCTCCCGTGTGGCACCTTATCAAAGGCCTTTTGGAAGTCTGGATAGACCACATCCACTGGGTTTCCCTGGTCTAACCTACTTGTCACCTCTTCAAAGAATTCTAACAGGTTTGTCAGGCACAACCTCCCCTTACTAAATCCATGTTGACTTGTTCTAATCCGACCCTGCTCTTCCAAGAATTTAGAAACCTCATCCTTAAAGATGGATTCTAGAATTTTACCAACAACCGAGGTTAGGCTAATTGGCCTATAATTTTCCATCTTTTGTCTTGATCCTTTCTTGAACAATGGGGTTACAACAGCGGTCTTCCAATCATCCGGGACTTTCCCTGACTCCAGTGACTTTTGAAAGATCTCAACCAACGCCTCCGCTATTTCCTCAGCCACCTCCCTCAGAACTTTTTGTTAACCTTTGTCCTCTTTTGTTCTCCAACCTCAATTTGTAGATTCTTTTCAGTTGTTTCTTACAATATTGCAAATCATTCTACCTTGACAGAAATGTTGAGATTACAATAAAGCAGTTTGACAAGAGTGTTCGCATGTGCTACTATTTAAGGTGACCCAGTCAGTCTTCATACATAATTTTTGAGCATCTTCAAGCAAATATGTGTGGACTTCTTAAACTAAAAATGGAATTTTCTTCAGAAAAGCCTTCATTCTTCTTTGTTACAGACATCTATTATACTCACCTAACCCCATTTCTCTCTTCCATAAGACAGAGGAGCGGAAATTAGGCCATGCAACCCATCATGTCTACTCTGCCATTCAATCATGGCTGATCAGTTTCTTAACCCCAATCTCCCGCTTTCTCCCCGTAAGCCTTAATCCCCTTGATACCCAAGAACAACAGATCTATCTCAGTCTTAATTATACTCAATGACCTGGCCTCCACAACCTTCTGTTGCAATGAATTCCTTTACCACATTAGATTAGATTCCCCACAGTATGGATACAGGCCAACAACTCCACACCAACCCTTCGAAGAGTAACCCTCCAGACCCATTCCCCTACCCTACATTTACTCCTGACTAACGTACCTAACACTATGGGCAATTTAGCATGGCCAATTAGCCTTGTCTTTCTTTATCTCTTCAATAATTATCCAGTTCTTTTTCAAAGATTCAGGCTTGCTCCATATCTCGCAGGCTGTGCATTCCATACTCTAATCACTTGCTGCACAAAAACTTTCCTCCCGTCATTTGCTTCTTTTGCCAATCACCTTAAATCAGTGGCCTCTGTTGTCCAATCTTTCTGCCGATCAGAGCAGCCCCTCCCTCCCTGTCTGTTGTGTCCAGACTCATCATGATTTTCAAACTTTAATCAAGCTTCCTCTTAATACTGTCTTGTCCAAGGACAGCGGCACTAACCTCTTCAACTTATTAGAAACCAAAAGCACCATGGATGCGGCAAATCAGAAACAAAAACAGAAACTGCTGGAAAATCTCAGTAGGTCTGGCAGCATCTGGGAAGAGAAATCCGAGTTAATGCTTTAGGTTGAGTGACCCCTCCCCCGGAGGAGAAATGTTATCTCTGATTTCTCGTCACAAATGCTGCCAGACAAGCTGAGGTTTCCAGCCATTTCTACTTCTGTCCCTTTTATTTTATTCTTGAGACTGAAATTATTCTTGCAAATTATTCCTGCATTTATTTTATGTCCTCATATCCTTCCAAAAATATGGCATCCAGAATTGGATACAATTATCCAATTGAATGTTATGATTAACCACAAGCTAGTTAAATTGCGCAATGTACAACGTTCATTCAATGTTTCTTGTTAAGAAAAACACCATTTGCTGAAATGCAATGATTGACGGTTCATCTGGACTAGCATAAAGATGACCCTAATTGCACTTTCAATGACTCAGCTGATTGATTCCAAAGATTTCTTATTATAAACTAAATCTATTATGAATGCTTGGCTGAATTCCAAAATGTCAAGAACTGTTAATTCCAGCAGAGGAGTGTGTTCACATTTGTCAAATTTTAATAAAGTTATAAAGATTTAGCTTTCTTTGGGTTAAAGAATTAAACCGTGTCACTGAGGGCCCCCATGATTTTTGAATAGGTTTCATGAATTAGTTTTGTTTTCAGAATAAAGTGTATTCAATTGCAACCTCTATTGATTTGTTATAAGTCTTTTGTTTCATATAGTTCTAGAGATCTTCCCACTGTGGATACTTCAGAGAATACAGGAAGGACATGGCAGTTATGTGGGGGATATGAAGGGGGCACGAAAGGGGAACGGATGGCATGGGGGGGGGGGGTAATGGCTGGGTAGTTGGGGGTGGCTGAAATGTGAGGAGTGATTGTTAGAGGGATAAGATTTGTTATTATCAGTAAGCCCATTAAGAATACTTGACTGAGCTTAAAAATGTCCGGAACCACTAATTTCAGGAGGGGTGTGAGTTCACAGTTGATGGTTTTGAGAAGTTATTAAAGCATTAACTATCTTTGATCCTGTTGGTGTGAAATTGAGAAGGCTCACCCTCATTCTCTGGACCTTCAGCCCTTAATGCAGCTGGGCTGAAGCCCTACACAATGAAGGCAAGCTTTTGCACCAGCCATCTTGCCACATGCTCCTTGGTTCAGCAAACTTGACTTAATTCTGCCCTTGCCTCCCTGCAGCAGAAGATCATCCATGTGATGAGCCATTTCCCACTTTCATCTTTCCTTATTAGTGAGAATCTGGTCAAATTTTCAGGTTGATGATGGTAAAAGAATATAAGCATGAGAAAGGGGAAAATCAAAAGTGAAGGTCTGTCTGTTCAAGCCAAAGAGGAGGGTTAAATGAAAAAATGTATTGAGAATGCAAAGCCAAAGGGAATGGTGATGCAACAAGCAAGTTCTGATAGACACCTGAAGATAAAAGAGTAATGAAAGCAAACAAAATTGAAGACCAAAGTCCTTTCTGGGTGAAGAACAGTCCTTCAAGATGGCATTCCTGAAAGATAACTAGCAGTGGGTTAAGCACTAAAATGAATGTAAAATAGGTTTGAGAAAATGTTTGAAATGCCAGCAGCTTCTCTGGCAAGTAAAACACCGTGAAAGGGTAGAATTTTCCCAGGGGTTTCTGGACCAAATGGAGGTCTCTAGGCTGCATTAGTTGGAATCCAGACTACTGAACCACCTTTGCTGGCCTCCTATTGAGTCACCTTCATATGTGCCATCCTTCTAAAGACTAATAGTGGCCTTCCAAAATGACTGGCTCAGAGGGCCAGAAGTTCTAGAATCTTGGTGGAACCATGAGGAAAGCCACTGCTCAAACAGGACAGAAATTACCAAACATATTAATACAGAGGCACACTCGGAGTCAAAAACAAAGATTTTGGAGGACCAGGCCCCTTAGACTGGCTGGGACACCCTTCATCAAATAATCGAATCCAGCAGTGCAGACGAGGCCCTTTGGCTCATTGAGTCCACTCTGGAAAAGCTACTCTAAATCTACACTGGTGTCACTTTCCTGGCTCATGGCCTTGAATGTTAGAATGTTAAGTACTTTTCAAAAGGGTGTGCGATTTCTTACCTCCAACCACCTTCCTGCGCAGTGCACTTCAGACACCAACAGTCCTCTGGGTGAAAAGATCTTCCACCTAACCCCCTCTAAATCTTCTGCCTTTCATCTTGAAATTATGCCTCCACCCTACTGACCCTTCAACTAAGGGAGAACAGCTGCTTTCTATGCCCCCCTGTCCATCCCCCTCATAATCTTATACACTTTCCTCCACCCCCACAGCTTTCTCTGCTATAAAGAAAATAACCTGGGTTTATCCAGCTTCTCTTCATAGAAATAAATGCTCCATCCCAGTCAACACCCTGGTGAATGTCCTCTGAATCCCCTCCAGTGCAATCACATCCTTCCTATAATGAGGTGACCAGAACAGCACACAGTACTGTCACTTAAACAAAGTTTTATACTGCTCCGACACAGCCTCCTACTTTAATAATCATGACCAATAAAGGCAAGTGTTCCGTATAGCTTCTTAACTAGCCTCTTAACCAGCCCTGCCACCTTCAGGGATCTGTGGACAGTCACCCCAAAATCCCTCTGTTCCTCTGAGCTTCCTAGTGTCTCACCATTCACTGATTACTCTGCTGTTTTGTGGATGAAGTATTTGGTCTGTGGCTGTGGCCTTTATTAGCAGCAGCTCCTGTTTAGGGGATGGGGTCTGTGCTTCCAGCCTACAGCAGGGAGGCCAACTCAATGAAACCATCAGCCTCCTCATGTATAGGAACCGTGCTGCCTCTGCCACATCCCCAGTTGGATCTTTTGGTGCTTAATGTTTCCTGGTCTCCACAAAGGAACTGGGAACATTCAGTCCATTTCAGGTTGAAGGCCTTTTCAGCAGAACTGGGAAAAGCCAAAAATGTAATAAGTTTAAACGAACAGATAAATAAAGGAACAAAATGATTGTAGTTTCCCAGACCTGTTCCAGCATTAAGGGTACCATAACTCCATATAACCTGCCTATATCCCTTAATAACTTGCCTCACACGAATCTGTCAATCTTACGTTTAAAATATACAATTGATCTAGCCGAGTTCCAAACTTAGTACATTGAAGTGCTTCTTAGTTTCTGTCTGGGCTCTAATTTTGGACAATGTCCCTTAGTTCGATACTTCACTAAGTTACATAGTTTCACTCTACATGTTGTGAAAACTTTTATCAACTTACCCAGATGACAAGTTAAAGAAAAGCATTGCACATTAAATAGGAAAAGTGCACTTTTTGTACAAGACTGGTTTCAGTTCACCTGAAGGAAAATAACCCATCAAATTAAGGAAGAAAGATTTTACTTGGCTTTTTAAATTTAAATTCGATTTTAACTAGAATGCTAGCTAATCTAAGCCAAGTGAAATAAAAACTGCAATTAGTCTTAATTCAAAGATGTAAAATTGGAATTCTTATCACCGTGAAACCACATTCTGTGAGATTGTTTCGATTCCCAGTTTTACGCCTTTTAACTACAGTTTGAATTTTTCTCTGCATGACTGCGACAAGCAATGACTTGGACAAATTTGAAATGATGTCTCTTAATTTAAAATTCTTTTGCATTGTTTGACCATTTATTGTAGCAGGCTCATTAAGAAATCAGGTGTAGGTATATAAGTCCCCTGACAAAGCCATCCTTCATCATGTAGACAAGGAGGCAATCTTCTGAATCAAGATGGAAGTACCAAATGGTGCTTCTGTGCATTAATATTAAGGGAAGGCATTGAATGGATGAAAAGATTATGTATTGGCTGCTGCCTAATGTGCAGAAACATGACATCCCTTAGAGAAGCAAATCGAGGCACTTTAATCTGATACTGAGAGTCACATTATTCAGAATTGCAATGCAAATTCAGCTTATAATGCCTATTCTGCCTTTCTTTTTATCCACTATCCTGTCTATCAAAGTAACTGCTTTTATGTTCCAATACTAGCCGATGATGAGGGATTTTGACTTGTCTGAGGCAACACACCTATACACTTTCTGTAGCTTCCACAGAAATTGACTGAATGGAATTTGATCTGCAAAATCCGATTAATCCCAAGCTCTATAGTATAAAAGAAAATTAAGGAAAAACTGTTCAAATCATTGTGGGCATATGGAAAACGTTTTTGTTCCACACACACCGATAAATTCAATACCATTGCTGTCCCATCAGTCTAACTGGACATAACGGCTGTCCACAAAAAGGAAAGTGAATACAGAATTCCAGCCATCAGCCAATTACCCTGCTGCTGCCAATATTCAATCTTTCTGTTGATGCCGAAATCCGCCTTGCATCCTCCAGCTGCTAATACATGCAACAAACAATATCCAACTGCCAATTAGTTAAACCATGAGTGAATCTGTCAAAGTCATCTACAAATGAGTTGTCTTGGAGAGTTGGTGCTGAATAAAGATTCCAAATATGTACTGCTACCAGTTTGTATATTGGGGGATTATGGGACTCTAGTTAAAAATATTGGAGCAATCCCCACCAATCAGAAACATTTGGGCCTGATATACTAGCATAGCTCAGAAGTGAGTGGGATTTTTCGGCACCAAATAGACAGGGTGCAGCCCACAACTTTCTGCCCGTTCCTAAGCTCATGTCCAGTACAGAGGATGGTGAAATGAGCAACTCTCTCATCACAGTGAAGTTTTATACATTGAATGAAACTCAACAGCTGAAGGGAGGCAAGGATGCTTTACAAAGAAGATCAAGGCCTTTAAACCATTGCTGTGGGCCCACTGGAACAGGAATAGATACTCCCTTGCTCTCCAAACTCTCCATCATCAAACTTACTTTGTTCAGGCTCTCTCCGTTCATTAATCCCTCCTCCCTTGGTTACGAGTGGAATGCATCTGCTCCTACAACTTGCTCCAAAGTTCTCCTTTCCCAGCTGTCAGGCATTCTGACTTCTGGATGGAAACCCAACGAAAGACCCATGCTGTGCAATTAAAGATTGTCTGCAGGTGGTTAAATCTACAGAGTCGTGATCAGTGGCAACTTAGCAGGTTCACTCTTTCCGGTTGATGGCTCAATGAATTTTTTTTAAGACAGTCACCATCAAAAGCATACAAACTGTGAATGCAGCAACACTGTTAGTTAAAGAGAAGTAAAAGAAGAATTTTCATTTATCTTGCACTTTTGAGGGTCAGTTCACTGGATGGTTAGTTTGTGATGCAGAGTGATGTCAGCAGCGTGCTTTCGATTCCAGCACCGGCTGAGGTTATCAGGAAGGTGTCCCCTTCACAACCTCTCCTGACCTGAGGTGGATAAGCCTCAGGTTAAACCACCATCAGTCCTCTCATCCTCTCTCGCTCCCTTTTTTACGAGATCAGACAAAGGCAACTTTACCTTTACCTTTTACTTTTGATAACTACCAGACGTTTCCATGTGCTTTCCAGCCAATGATGTACTTGTTGAAACAAAAACATAAAAAAGTGCTGGAGAAACTCAACAGGTCTGGCAGTCTCTCTCTCTCTCTCGAGAAAAAGAATTAGCATTTTGAGTCCCACGACCCTTTGAAATGTTAGCTCACTTTTTCTCTTGCTGTCAGACCTGCTGGGTTCCCCCCACCCTTCCGTTTTCACTTCAGATTTCCAGTTCCACAGACCTTTCTTTCATTTAAGTACTTATTAATGTTAGACACTATTGTAAAGTAGGAAAGTATTTGTTATCATTTGTGCTACAGTTCATGTTGTGTATTCCCACCATTTACGAGCTACAATGCAGGAGTGTGATGAAACACTTCTTTAATGAATGCAGTTCCAGTAATACTCAGCTTGACACCATCCAGGCCATCATCTTGAATGGCACCACTCATAAACATTCACTCATTTTGTCGTCATTGCACTATGAGTGCGATCTAGAAAGTGCTGTCAAGCAACTTGTAAATCCACCTTTGATTCCATCTTCTCAACCTACAATCCCCACCACCTAGAAAGTAAAATTCTAGAATCCATTGTTAAGGATGAGATTTCTACATTCTTGGAAGTGCAGAGTCGGATTAGAACACGTCAGCATAGACTTAGTAAAGGGAGGTCATGCCTGACTAATCTGTTAGAATTCTTTGAAGAGGTAACAATTAGGTTAGACCAGTGGATGTTATCTATCTAAACCTCCAAAAGGCCTTTGATAAGGTGCTTCATGAGAGGCTGCTGAGTAAGGTGAGGGCCCATAGTGTTCAAGATGAGCTACTGGCATGGATTGAGGATTGGCTGACTGACAGAAGGCAGAGTTGGGTAAAAGGTTCTTTTACAAGCGGTGTCCTGCAGAGTTCAGTTTTGGGGCCGCAGCTGTTCACTTTATATATTAATGATCTGGATGAAGGGACTGGGGGGCATTCTGGCGAAGTTCGCCGATGATACGAAGTTAGGCGGACAGGCAGGTAATACTGAGGAAGTGGGGAGGCTGCAGAAAGATTTAGACAGTTTAGGAGAGTGGTCCAGGAAATGGCGGCTGAAATTCAACGTGAGCAAATGCGAGGTCTTGCACTTTGGAAAAAAGAACACAGGCATGGACTATTTTCTAAATGGTGAGAAACTTCATAAGCCAAAGTACAAAGGGATCTGGGAGTGCCAGTCCAGGATTCTCTAAAGGTTAATTTGCAGGTTGAGTCCATGATTAAGAAAGTGAGTATAATCTTGTCATTTATCTCAAGAGGGTTGGAATATAAAAGCCCATCACCTCAGGAAGGACATTCTGGCATTGGAGCGTGTTCAGTGGAGATTCACATGGATGATCCCTGGAATGGTAGGCCTAACATACGATGAATGGCTGAGGATCCTGGGATTGTATTCATTAGAGTTTAGAAGGTTGAGGGGAGATCTAATAGAAACTTACAAGGTAATGCATTACTTAGAAAAGATGGGAGCTGGGAAGTTGTTTCTATGAGGCGGGGAAACTAGGACCCGTGGGCACAGCCTTAGAATTAAAGGGTGTCAATTTAGAATGGAAATGAGCCAGAGAGTGGTGGGCCTGTGGAATGCCTTGCCATGGAGCGCAGTTAAATGTCTTCAAGGCAGAGATTGATAAATTCTTGATCTAGCAAGGAATTAAGGGCTATGAGGAGAGTGCTGGTAAATGGAGTTGAAATGCCCATCAGCCATGATTAAATGGTGGAGTGGACTTGATGGGCCAAATGGCCTTACTTCCACTGCTATGGTTTATGGTCTTATGGTCTTATAGAAAGACCTAAAGGCAGCAGACAATGGCACCATCACTAGTTGCTCAGGAAGCAATATCCTATTCTCATCTGAAACTATCTGTGCCTTCACTGTCACTGGGTCAAAATGCTGACCCTCCCAACCTAACATCATTTTAAGTGTACCCATCCCACTGTAGTTCAAGAAGCTGAATTAGCTTCAACTTCTCAGGTGCAATTAGGAATGGGTGACAAATGCTGGCCCTGACTGCAATGTTCACAACCCATGCAAGATTTTTCTTTTTAAAAGCAGCCTAAGTTGGAAGCTGGAAACAGGGCCTGAATCCTCACTCTCTTGGGTTGGTCAATTACCAACTTCGTAAATTAACCAGGCATTAAGTGCTGTGGAGGTTAGGATATTTGTTTTTGGGTGTTGGGTTAGGCTGAGTGACACAAGGAGCAGCACAGAGGTTCATAGGTGCACAGGATACCTGGGCAGAAGGCCAGCACTGGGGCTCTGGCACTCTGCTGAAGAAGCAAAAACGTTGAAACACAAAACAGCCCTCCAAAGCTCACCTATTACACACAAAACACTCCCAATGCCACATCATAACCAACCCATGCATTACCATAACCCCAGCCAACCCTATCCATGCTTCTGTATCTAACATCGCATTATATCTCAATCTTTGCATACTAACACATGCCCTTCCACCTATCCCTTAGCTTTGATATAATTCCTACGCTAGCAATGCTATCCCATGCCTACCTCTGTCTGCCCTACACTAGTCATTAGTTCACCCAGCAAGTACCACCTCAGCACCTATGCCGAGATGAGATTTAAAACACTTCTTAAATCTCTCCTGAAGAATGCACTATTAAAAGAAGACTTCCATTGACAAAAACTCATCCAATATATCTAAGTTTGCTCCTTATAAAAATAAGCATTGGAATTCATAGGCTGACTTCAAAGAATCTACAAGCACTTGTAGTTGTCAATCAAACTATGAAATAGCCAGTATTTGTGATGATGGAAAGTTATAAATTCTGTCATGCAGCACAGATTAAAACTCGCAGGCTACATCAACTGGCTGAGTGAAATATCAAGCAATAATTCTTTAACACTCCAAGTATCTTTACAAATATTTAAAGAAAAATTTCAAATGCTTTTAAATATTCATTCATGGGATCTGGGCACCATTTGCCTGTCCCTAATTGTCCAGGGGGCAGTTAACCACATTGCTGTTGATTGGGAGTCACATGTAGGCCAGACCAGGTAAGGTCCTTCCATAAAACACATCAGTAAACCAGATGGTTTTTTCCTGACAAATGGCAGTGGTTTCATGTTATGTTTGACTCTTTTATTTCTAGATTATTATTGAATTCATTTTCCCTATCTGCCATGGTGGGATTCAAACCCTGGTCCCCAGAACGCTACCTGGGTCTCTGCATTAATACGCTAGTGATAATACCACTAGGTCATCGCCTACAGCTTGACAATTGCTTTTGACAATTTTGGCTGTTAGCGTTTGGAGGAAGTATTAATAGTTTCAATGGATTTGACAGTGAATGAGTTGTTGCATTATCATGCACAACAAGGCCTACTTTTAACACTCTCAAAGAGCATCTGAACTCCATCAAAGAGGTCCAAGGACTATATCTGACATGTACCCGATCTCTTCAAAGAACTCTGCAAAGTTCAGATCAGCCCCTATCAGGCCAAATCTCCACACTCCCATTGTATTATACACACCTCGGCCAAATAAATCAGATAGGAATGAAGGAGGTTGCTCATGTATATGGGCAGCTACCTCCTCAAGATATAAAGTTTAAAAATCACACAACGCCAGGTTATAGTCCAACAGGTTTAATTGGAAGCACACTAGCTTTCGGAGCGACGCTCCTTCATCAGGTGATAGTGGAGGGCTCGATCGTAACACAGAATTTATAACAAAAATTTGCAGTGTGATGTAACTCAAGATATGATCTGCTCTTATTCTCCACTCCACAAAAACAGTGAGGGCTGTAAATGGAGGCTGGTGGAGTTTCCATACTTTGGCTTTTTCGATCATTCTTTTCCGAAACTAGAGAGTCTCGCCATCATTGCAATAACCCAAGCCTGGATAGAAGCACATGGGTGCCAGTGTTTGGGGAGAGAACGCTTCTAGCTTTCCTTGGCAGGCCCTTCAATACCAACTGCATAAACTGTGAATGGAAATTCCTACCGGCAATGCCATGGGCTGCTGTACTGCAACAATAATGGAGAAAACACAGAACACAATTGGCACAAAGCTTCATCAAGGCAAAATAGTAATGGAGAAGCTAAAAGGAAGATAACCTGGAGGAAAAACCAGTTTTAAAAAATCCTTGGAAATGAATGCACTGGAAATCTTGGACCTCTGTTTTGTAATAAATCCAACGAAGGGACCCGAATTCCAGTAAGGTGGTGGCAAGGTAGCACACACCAAACGGAGCTCCTCCGTTCCACCAATTCTTTTTCTTCTTATTCTTTTTCTATCCCTCTTGTCATCCTTTCTCTCCCTTCTCTCCGCATTGGACACTCGGCCCAGCCTCCAAAGCACGGACATCGGTCGGCAGCCGAACTGGGTACACCAGAGACCTGCAGCATGCTGGGGAAGCACGGGCAGCAAGGTGAGGGAGCACAGGCACTGCCCAGCAGCATGGTGAAGGTGCATGGGCACAGCCCAGGAGCATGGTGAGGGAGCACCTGCAGCAGCCCAGTATGTAACGTGGTGGCAGCCAGTGGTCAGACGACATGGAGGTTCTCTGAACTGGGCTGCTGCAGAGAGCCCTTGGAGAGAGAATGTAGTGTTTGTCTTTTTAACTTATGGTTTTTCTGACCTTTGCTTATACTGGGTACAGCTGTATTTTACCTTTTTTCTTCCTTTATTTCTCTATCCTTTAACTAATGATTGTACCTAGGTACTCTGTACCTGAGATGGCTTTGTGTGTTGGTGACATTGTTACCCTGTAACTATGCTGTAAATGAAGAAGTTGTTACTAGGTACCTTTGTACCCATGTAAGTGGTGACTTACTAACTTTTCAATGAACTCATTTGAGTACTTATGCCTTTAAAGCTAATTCAATTCAATTCAACATGTCATTTGTAACTTTCACTGGATGCAGAAATGCCTGAAAGCATTTAGAAAGATGTCACTATTACTTTGAAATGAACTTTAACTTATTCCTAATTCCCAGGAAGCTCCTACCTGTGAGCACAAATGTGGGGAATCCTATAAAACATTGCCAGTTAGTTGAAATATTTCAATGAAGCTGTCACCTTTGTCTGTTTCCCTCACAACTAGAAAAGTGTGAGGTAAACTGACATGAAAAATTTATAAAAGTAAAATTACCATAGTTTTACCAGACCATAGGGCTGTTCTCTCATTCAAGAAACAGCAGATGGTGGTTTAAACATTAGGGTCATCATGCCTCAGGCGAGGGGAAAGGTTGAGATGGAGAGTTCTTCGTGGTAACCTCAGCTGGTGTGGGAATTGAACCCACATTGTCAGCATCACCAACCAGCCATCCAGCCAACCGAGCTACACTACTCCCCCACCACCCCAAGGAAAGTACTGCTCTATCAGAGTGCAGCAAAATCAAACACTGCAAACCTACCTTCAACACTTCAAAGCTACCAGTTCTCAAAGCACAATGGATGTTCCTACACACTCAACGGTTGAAGCATTTTCAGAAGGCAGCTCTCCAACCTCTATTTACAGCTATATGGAATGGCAGAAAATGCAAGTCACCTCTGCTGACAAAGATACTTCCTTCGAATGAGGCGGGGATATTAGAAAACAGCTCACTGATACACAGGTAGAAGGAGGGCAACACTTCAAGAACATGTTAAAATCCTGCCTGAGCTGTTGAGCAGACAAATTGTACATGAAAACCTGGAACAGGCCAAAAGTTGTTGGTGAAGCTGAGAATCCAAGGTCATTACTGAAATCAAAACCAGTAAGCACATACGAGAGAATAGAATCCATACTTAAAGTACACCTTATCTGGAAAGCAGAAAAGATCATCAACAGTACCAATAACATCTCAAAACACCAAGTCAACATCAAGGACAAATGTTGCACCATCAATAACACATAACACAACAGTAACAAACCTTGCACATCTCCCACATCATCAGTGCCACATGCAAATTCGACATTGACAGCAATGAATGTCAAACCCACAAGATAGAGGCACAACATCCTACTTCCTCAATGATGCGGGTGTTGGGAATAAATAAGGTATAACCAACTGAGAGATGGTCAGTTTAATTATAAATGCAGATTGTTAATCTTCGTTAGTTTCGACACCATTTTTAAAAATTGGCATCATTATATTGATATACAGAAGCATTTTTTCAGTGTTATTTATGTAGTGTTAGGAGCTATTTGCTGTGTGAGTGTGCAGTCAGGCTCCCACATTCACTGCTGCACTTTTATTAGGTGCTGAGCGACAATGCACCAGTCAATAGTGGTTGGATTGTGGGAAATGGATTCAAAGAAAATTCCACCACTTGGCCCAGAAGTGTGAGTATTTTGAACTTCTGGGAGGTACAAGACACAGGATCTGTGATGTCCACCTGAGAGTGCAGAGTAACAGTGCATCTGTCAGTGAGACTTGAACACACAATCTTTGGACTCAAGGATAAGTGCACTACCAACTGAGCTTGAATTGATGCATCTTCATTTTCTGTTTATCTGTTGTAATCTATATCTGAAGCATATGGTCTTGTGAACATTTTCAATGTGTCACCCTATGGCAATCGACAATATTAGCTGCTGTTACAAGAGTTGTTTTTCTGAAATGTTTTTAGAGAATGTAAAGAGTGAAAGTGAACTAAATCAAATTGGGTGAAGATTTACGATAATCATTATAGTTTACTATAATGGGAATCTGTGATTGTTAATGCAAAGATTTGGATACACAATTTCAAACCAGCATTTCTTTCTGCATGCACAATGAACACAAGAAAACGGAAGAAAATTTTAATTTACAGATTGACAACACAAAACTAAAACAATCTTGGAAGTGTGAAGGTAATGGAATACTTGTTTGGTTTTCTAGGAGACCTTTTCTAGAGCCATATAAAGGAGTCAAGAAGATACACATATGAAATTGAAGGGACGGTGATAAATTGGGTAGAAAGCTGGCTACAGAATTGAAAATGGAACGTGGATTTTAAATCCTGGAATTGAAACATGATAACTGTTGGCCTGCTTGGGAGATTCATTTTGCATCCACTGCCCCTTATGTATATATTAATGATTTGGATGAGGTCAATTTTGTTTGCAGGATGTCTAATTTCATGGATGTGACACTGCACAAAATTTTAGAAGATAAAAGCCTGATGTTAAAATTTTAAGAACTGGAAGTACAACGCCAACACAACCATTTCTGAGATTGGGACAAATGGCAACAGTGGGTGCACCTACAGTACAGGGACTGCAGAGGTTCATGAGAGTGGCTCCTCACTTCACTAGAACAGATAGAAATTGGAGAATCAATGCTGACTGAGCCTGCAATACCCACGTCCCACAAAAGGATAAATAGGAAAACAACCCACTTTCATAAGGTAATTGCCGATTGAACTATTTTGAACAAAGCGTGAAATACTGCAGCTGCTGTAAATCTGAAGTAATAACAGAAAATACTCAAAATGCTTAGCAGGTCAGGACACTCCTCTGAAGAGAGAAACAGATGGTTTGCTATCCCACCTCACACCACTTCCACACATTTCGAGGAAAGTCTGCAGAGAGGTGACTGACTTGGAGTGCAGGTTCATTGCTCCTTGAAAGTGGAGTTGCAGGTAGATAGGATAGTGAAGAAGGCGTTTGGTATGCTTTCCTTTATTGGTCAGAGTACTGAGAACAGGAGTTGGGAGGTCATGTTGCCACTGTACAGGACATTGGTTAGGCCACTGTTGGAATATTGCGTGCAATTCTGGTCTCCTTCCTATCAGAAAGATGTTGTGAAACTTGAAAGAATTCAGAAAAGATTTACAAGGATGTTGCCAGGGTTGGAGTATTTGAGCTATAGGGAGAGGCTGAACAGGCTGGGGCTGTTTTCCCTGGAGCGTCGAAGGCTGAGGGGTGACCTTATGGAGGTTTACAAAATCATGAGGGACATGGATAGGATAAATAGGAAAAGTATTTTCCCTGGGGTAGGGGAGTCCAGAACTAGAGGGCATAGGTTTAGGGTGAGAGGAGAAAGATATAAAAGGGACCTAAGGGGCAATGTTTTCAAACAGAGGATGGTACATATATGGAATGAGAAAGTGGTGGAGGCTGATACAACTGCAACATTTAAGAGGCATTTGGATATGAATAGGAAGGGTTTGGAGGGATATGGGCCAGGTGCTGGCAGGTGGGACTAGATTGGGTTGGGATGTCTGGTCGGCATGGACGGGTTGAACTGAAGAGTCTTTTTCCACGCTGTACATCTCTACGTCTTTATGACTGGACAGAGTTCAGACAGCCTCCCTAGTGTGAGGTGTGTGGGCTAAATGGGTGGATGGTGGGACTTCCATCCGTCTCGGGGGAGGGTGTCCCATAGTGTCGAGCTGTCAGACAATCAGACACCTCCAGCTGTCCCTCAAACATCACCAGCTCAGTAGTGGACAATGCTGGTATTAGACAATAGACAATAGACAATAGGTGCAGGAGTAGGCCATTCAGCCCTTCGAGCCTGCACCGCCATTCAATATAATCATGGCTGATCATTCCTATCCTGTTCCTGCCTTATCTCCATAACCCTTGATTCCACTATCTTTGAGAGCTCTATCCAACTCCTTCTTAAATGAATCCAGAGAGTGGGCCTCCACTGCCCTCTGGGGCAGAGCATTCCACACAGCCACCTCTCTCTGGGTGAAGAAGTTTCGCCTGAGTTCTGTCCTAAATGGTCTACCCCGTATTTTTAAGCTGTGTCCTCTGGTTCGGCACTCACCCATCAGTGGAAATATGTTTCCTACTGCCAGAGTGTCCAATCCTTTCATAATCTTATACATCTCAATCAGATCCCCTCTCAATCTTCGAAACTCAAGGGTATACAAGCCCAGTCGCTTCAGTCTTTCAGTTTAAGGTAATCCTGCCATTCCAGGAATTGACCTCGTGAACCTACGCTGCACTCCCTCAATAGCCAGAATGTCTTTTCTCAAATTTGGAGACCAGAACTGCACACAGTACTCCAGGTGTGGTCTCACCAGGGCCCTGTACAGCTGCAGAAGCACCTCTTTGCTTCTATACTCAATTCCTCTTGTTATGAAGGCCAGCATGCTATTAGCCTTCTTCACTACCTGCTGTACCTGCATGCTTACCTTCATTGACTGGTGTACAAAAACACCCAGATCTCTCTGTACTGCCCCTTTACATAAATTGATTCCATTGAGGTAGTAGTCTGCCTTCCTGTTCTTGCTACCAAAGTGGATAACCATACATTTATCCACATTAAACTGCATCTTCCATCCATCTGCCCACTCACCTAACTTGTCCAGGTCACCCTGTAATCTCCTAACATCCTCATTACTTTTCACCCTGCCACCCAGCTTTGTATCATCAGCAAATTTGCTAATGTTATTGCTGATACCATCTTCTATATCATAACACATATTGTAAAAAGCTGTGGTCCCAGCACGGATCCCTGCGGTACCCCACTGGTCACTGCCTGCCATTCCGAAATGGAGCCGTTTATCACTACCCTTAGTTTCCTATTAACCAACCAACTTTCAATCCAATCTAGTACTTTGCCCCCAATACCATGTACCCTAACTTTACTCACTAACCTCCTGTGTGGGACTTTATCAAAAGCTTTCTGAAAGTCCAGGTACACTACATCTACTGGATTTCCTTCGTCCAACTTCATAGTTACATCCTCAAAAAATTCCAGAAGATTAGTCAAGCATGATTTCCCCTTCATAAATCCATGCTGACTCTGTCCTATCCTGTTACTACTATCCAGATGTGCAGTAATTTCATCCTTTATAATAGACTCCAGCATCTTTCCCACCACTGAGGTCAGACTAACTGGTCTATAATTTCCTGCTTTCTCTCGCCCACCTTTCTTAAAAAGTGGTATAACATTAGCCACCCTCCAATCCTCAGGAACCGACCCCAAATCTATTGAACTCTGGAAAATAATCACCAACGCATCCACGATTTCCCGAGCCACCTCCTTCAGTACCCTGGGATGCAGACCATCAGGCTCCGGAGACTTATCAACCTTCAGACCTAACAGTCTCTCCAACACCAAATCCTGGCAAATATAAATTCCCTTAAGTTCAGGTCCTTCAGCCACTGTTACCTCAGGGAGATTGCTTGTGTCTTCCCAAGTGAACACAGATCTGAAGTACCCATTTAATTCCTCTGCCATTTCTTTGTTCCCAGTAATATATTCCCCTGTTTCTGTCTTCAAGGGCCCAATTTTTGTCCTAACCATTTTTTTGCCTTGCACATACCTAAAAAAAGCTTTTACTATCCTCCTTAATGTTCTTGGCCAGTTTACCTTCGTACCTCATTTTTCCTCTGCGTATTTCCTTCTTAGTAATCCTCTGTTGCTCTTTAAAAGCTTCCCAGTCCTCAGTTTTCCCACTTATCTTAGCTATGTTATACTTTTTCTCTTTTAACTACATATGTTTCTTTACTTCCCTCATCAGCCATGGCCGCCCATGCCTCCTCCTGGGATCTTTCTTCCTTTTAGGAATGAACTGATCCTGCAACTTCTGCATTATACACAGAAATATCCACCATTGTTCCTCCACGGTCATCCCTGCTAAGGTATTGCACGATTGAACTTTGGCCAGCTCCTCCCTCATAGCTCTATAGTTCCCTTTATTCAACAGAAGTACTGTCACTTCCGACTGTACCCTCTCCCTCTCAAATTGCAGATTGAAGCTTATTGTATTATGGTCACTACTTCCCAATGGCTCCTTCACTTCGAGGTCTCTGACCAATTCTGGTTCGTTACACAATACCAGATCCAGAATTGCCTTCTCCCTGGTCGGCTCCAGCACCAGCTGCTCTAAGAATCCATCTCTGAGGCACTCCACAAAGTCTCTTTCTTGTGGCCTAATACCATCCTGATTCTCCCAGTCTACCTGCATGTTAAAATCCCCCATAACAACTGTAGTGACATCTTTGCGACAGGCCAATTTCAGCTCCTGATTTAACTTACATCCGACATCCAGACTACTGTTTGGGGGCCTATAGATGACTCCCAAGAGGGTCTTTTTACCCTTAGTATTTCGAAGCTCTATCCACACTGACTCTACATCTCCTGACTCTAGGTCCCCCCGCGCAAGGGACTGAATATCGTCCCTTACCAACAAGGCCACCCCACCCCCTCTGCCCGTCAGTCTGTCCTTACGATAACACGTGTATCCTTGAATATTCATTTCCCAGGCCCTGTCCACTTGAAGCCACGTCTCAGTTATCCCCACTATATCGTATCTGCGAATTTCCAAAAGAGCCTCAAGCTCATCCATCTTATGTCTAATGCTTCGTGCATTCATGTATAGTATTTTTAATTTGTTACTGCTCTCACCCTTCCCATCAACCCTTATTTCACTCAACCTTACAGCATGATGCCTTTCCGAGTTTTCTGCCTCATTATTACAGTTGTCTTTCTTGACTTCTCTTGTTCTAACTTTCCCTTCAATTTCTTTTTTAAACATCCAGCTTGTCCCCTCCCCCCCGCTACTTAGTTTAAATGTAGCGGTGTTGCAGTAGAAAACCTGCCTGCCAGAATACAGGCAGGTATTGTCCACAAAGAAGACAGTTGGATCCTGGAGTAAGGATGGGGAAGGGTTTGCACAGTCTAGGGAAGAGGGAAAGGCAGTATTAGACTGTGTTTAGTGGAACAGGCCTGTGGAAAAGAAGGGGCTACTATCTTCTGGGTATTAAATGTGGTAACTCCATCTCCTCTTCTCTGTTTAAAATTTCTGTAACAAATTACCTTTGCATTCTTGCTATGATGCTCATGCAGTTGTATTATGGTGTGCACAATGTAAATATTTTAAACCAACCTGTTCAGAAATGTTATTACGCAACTTGGGAGCAGGTGAGACTTGAATCCAGGCCTCCTTCTAACAAACTCAGCTAATTATTTATTTGCTAATGCTGAACAGATTTCGGCACACAACCACTGATTAGTTTATGGGGGTGAGCTCAAGGGTGTTGGGAAAGTAGTAGGCAAGCCATCCAATCTGCCCCTGCCCCAAACTGAAAAAGTACCAGGCTGGGACTTATCCTATCTAGCTCAATGTTTCAGGAAAATTGTTTTTCTTTTGTTTGAAGGGGAGATATTGCCCTGCAATGTTAATGCTGAGGCTCTGATTTAACCTGCTTTACAGTCTTTACAGTGGCTGGACTTGATGAAACTGAACAGTTGAATAGCGTTAAGTAGAGATTTGGAGGGAGGTTACCTGCTTTCACAGCACTGCCTATGGACCCAAAAGCATAGGAGTACTTCTGGGTCACTGGCACTCATTCATCAGACCACCCTCCCACACACAAAGGCCTTGAGGAGGGGTCAGATATGGGATTCCAACCCCAATCTCCCACACTCCTACCACAGTGCATCAAGTAATGAGTTATTTCCAGCCTGATCACTAACCTGCTCTGCATTAAAAGTCTGCCTGCAAAGATTTTGCCATGCAATGTAGGTTAAATCAAATCTCGCTATCTCGAGCAGGAATATGCGATTTCATCATTCATGAAAAAATTCATTCATAAACATGATGCATTGCATTTCTGGTCAACTTTAATCAAAAAGGAATGCTAGACTCAATAGTGATTGTAATGAGGCACAACTCATGGAATATGAGTTCCCTGATTGGGGCTGTTAATCTACTCCAATCAGGGAGCCCCGTCTGACAGATATAGAGTCATAGAGATGTAAAGCACGGAAACAGATTCTTTGGTCCAACTCGTCCATGCCGACCAGATGTCCCAAACCAATCTAGTCCCACCTGCCAGCACCTGGCCCATATCTCTCTAAACCCTTCCTAATTATATACCCATCCTGATGCCTTTTAAATATTGCCATTGTACCAGCCTCCACCACTTCCTCTGATAGCTCATTCCATACAACTACCACCTTCTGTGTGAAAAAAATGCCCCTCAGGTCTCTTTTATATCTTTCCCCTCTTACCCTAAATCTATGCCCTCTAGTTCTGGACTCACTGTGTCAGACATCCTGTTCACTCTGAGAGCTGGGTCAGTGTCAAAGACTCTCTAAATACAGGGTGACTGGATACCAGCCTCTCTGAAGTTATTTCAAATTCCTTTTCACAAAGACAGTGCAAAGTTACTACCTTGTTAAAGGGGAGAATTTTTTTAAGATGAAATATTTGATGCAGTCTTACTTAATTCATTGTTCTGTTTTTATAGAAATCTATTTATTTGAAACTAGTTAATTCTGTCATTTAAAAAAGCAATTAGACAGACTTAATAGCGATTAAATAAGTATTTGTATATTTGTAAGGACAGTCATTTCTATCTGTTGCAGAATAGAGCAAGGATGTTATGGAAGATAACTTTGGAACGATGGTGCATTCTGTAAATGTCACTCAGAAACCCAGAGGGAGAGCTCCATCTTTTTAGTAAAAATGACAGTGCTGTAAATATAGGACTGATTATTTTTGATGCATATTGTTCATAATGAAGCAATGGAAAGTGTTATAAACTTCTGTTACAATGTTACTACTGGACAAGTCAAATCCTAGAATGAAATCTGGCTTGATAGATCATGTTGTTTTAGTGTGGTGCTCTTTCAGTCAAATAAAAACACTCAAGGCTGCAGTTCTGATGTTCACAATAAAACAAAGGTTTAAAGCGTAGAAGAATTTTTAAAATCTAAGTTATAAATATATAAACAGTTTGAAAGATTTCAAACACATTGCAAAAACAAAATCCCATTGACTTTTCAACACTATCCCTAAATGGTAACTTAAAAAGGACACAGAAATTTCCCTTTCAGATTAAATCTGTAGGCTTAATTTAACTGCTTCTTTTCAGTTCTGGTCCTGTGCACTCTTAAGCCTTTTTCTTGAATATTTACACAACTGAGGTCTTAACTTGGAATGTATTTTTTTAAATAATCTGCAATGTCCTAACCAAATGTTCCTGGACTGGAAATTTCCCAAGCTAATATTTTTCCCTGAAGTAATTTATTCTCTAACAGCTCCAAACAATCTCTTTTGTCGAGGACACTTCAGTCTAGTACCTTTCCAACTGCAATCAAAAGCTGTTGACTCTGCTGATGTCTTAATGTTTTCTCTCTCCGATCATAAACCTCTGCAATATAAACAAATTTCCATTAACACTCCGGGAGGCACATTCAAGTTTGGTTCAGCAAAGTTCATTTTTAAGCCACATCACAAAAATAGATCACATCTATTTCTTTCCATTTTGCATGGGATGTGCAAATTGTTAGCTGGGCCAGCATTTATTGCCCACCTTTTATTTGGGTACTTTTAGCTGGTGTTGAGGGATAATCATGTAACCTGAAACATTTCTTAAGGATTCTTCCTTGGGCTGTAATGTTTGGTGATGTTTCAAATGTGGGGTTGTTTTGCACTTTTAAAAAAACAAAGAGAATTTGTGATGGGAATGGGAATTTCTCAATGGATAAAATGCTTGATATGATTGGTTTCACCAATGGATGAAAAGCTGAAACCCTTCAAACTCCAGCCTGATCACAAATCTCTGCTTATGAGGAGAACTGCAGAGATAGTGACCTTTGATACTCACAAGAAGGTCACTTCGTGAATGATATTGCAAACCACGGAATACCCAATTGTCACAATGATGTAACTCAATTGCTTCTTGAGATGCAGAGTTGGCTCTGTTGTTTGAAACTGATTTTATAATTAGCACTTGGAAGAAATTTGACTCCAATCTAACAATCCCTGTCGGAAGAAAAATCACAAATAACAGTGGGTTACAATTATTCATTTCCTGGTTGCTTCTGTGCACATAAAATGTATTTGAAATCTTTTAAAAATGGTGTTAATGTAATTGAACTCTGATTCACAATTATTAATGCTAAGTGCATAAATGAGATATTTTCTTCCAATAATTAAATTCAGTGGAAATGTAGAGCGCAAGATTATTAATCATTAAAAGATAATTTGACCCACTTCAGTTTCCTGTTGTACAACAATTACTGTTGGCTACAAAATGCTTCAACAGGGAGTCCTGAGAAGGTGGAGGAGTGACCGACTAGAAGCCTTTATAATTATTAAACGATGGGCATAGTGTATTTTCACTTCTAGGAAAGAGTTAAATCTACAGGACATCAATGTATTGTAAATAATAAGAAATCGAACAGAAAATACGGAAGAAATGTCTTTATCCAAAAAACAGTGAGAATGTAGCACTTGCTACCATGGGAAGTAATTATGGTGAATAATTTAGATGTCTTTAAGGGGAAGGTAGGTGAACATCTAATGAACAGCAGCAGAAACCATGGCTGTTTCTCTAATTTAACCTGAATTTGACTCTTAACCAAGCATCATGACCTGTCCCTTTAAAACTAGGAAATTATGGGAGGCACGGTGGCTCAGTGGTAAGCACTACTGCCTCACAGCGCCAGGGATCAGGTTCGATTCCAGCCTCGGGTGACTGACTGTGTGCACGTTTACATATTCTCCCCCTGTCTGCATGAGTTTCCTCCCACAATCCAAAGATGTGCACATTAGGTGAATTGGCCATGCTAAATTGCTGATTGCATTCAGGGATATGTAGGTTAGGTGCATTAGTCAGGGATAAAATATAGGGTAGGAGTATAGGTCTGGGTGGGTTACTCTTCAGTGGGTCAGTGTGGACTTGTCGGGCTGAAGGACCTGTTTCCACACTGTAGAGATTCTAATTATGGTGAATAATTCAGATGCCTTTAAGGGGAGGTTAGGTGAATATCTAATGAACTGCAGAAGAATCTTTAGGGATTCAAATTCTAATTCATTGGTGAGTGAAGTTTGCAGACCAGGGACATCTTATACATTCTCATTTCCATGTTAAACATTTAGCATTAAAGTAGGGCTTTCTGATTTTTACATACTTTTGCCACTTTGAATTATAATATGTTAAAGTGTGATGGATCTTTGTTCTTTTCTTATAGAGCATAGTGAGAAACAATTACCTACTACTAACAGCCTGATGAAGGAGCAGCGCTCCGAAAGTTTGCGATTTCAAATAAACCTGTTGGACTATAACTTGGTGTTATGTGACTTCCGACCTTAGAAATCTGCGATTGTGCAAGGAATCATTGCTTTTTGGCTAATGTTTCTTTTCTATTTTGCATAGGCTGTGAAAGATTTCTTACAACTGATTTAATGGCGTGTTGGGCTTGAATTCCTGTATGGTTTACCTGATCTCCTCTTAGGTTAAAAATGAACTTGAATCGAAGAGAAATGGAGTGAAAAACATATTAAAGTTACAATGGGTGGTTGGGGAGCCCATTTGGGACATTTGCTCCAAGGTATTTAAATTAGAGCAAGCAATGGCCACAATTAACTGTGTTTAGAGCTCTTATTCCAGCTTTTATGAGATAATTTAAATCCTCATACAAAAACTAGAAAACTGGTCACCAACCACTGTATGTCTGGTACAATTCATTGTTCAAAGAACTGCATATATCAATTTAGGAAGGACATAAATAACACCAGATGGTGCATAATATTTCACTAGTACAGTGCATATGGCAGTACTAATGTCTGGTTTGTCTTACAGGATTTGCTTATCTCCTGCATTACCAATCCTGATCAGTTCATCCTCTGTTTCATTTTTGTTCATCACCAGTTTCCTTTCTTGATGCAGGTCTGTAATCCCATCAGACAACCTGGATTTTGCTTTCAATTCCCAATTACAGATTTCTTTATATTGCTACTGACCGTGAAATGTTCAATTATTCTACTGCTGAAATACCAAACTTTTCATCAATTCTGCTGATTAGCTGGTAATTTAGGTGCTTAAGAAGTATGAAAGTAGCATTATTAATAGGCGTGCCCAGACTAGTTGGTTTTCTGTCATCCTGATAAAGCAAACAGCTCCACAAATAAAATTGCAGTAACATTTCCGAATGTATTGTGTGCTCAGAATCTCAATCATATTATTCAGATAAAAGACAAATGCAATTCAACTGCATATTTGTTCCACACACATTGGTGCATTGCTATTAAGTATTTGTTGTGCTACTAATAGAAAGATGTTGTTAAATTTGAAAAGGTGCAGAAAAGATTGACAAGGATGTCGCGAGGGTTGACCTATAGAGAGAGAAAGTGAGGACTGCAGATGCTGGAGATCTGGGTCAAAAAGTGTGGTGCTGGAAAGGTACAGCTGGTCAGGCAGCATCTGAGGAGCAGAACAGTCAATGTTTTGGGCATAAACCCTTCATCAGGAGCTTTGGAACGCTTGGAGTATTGTGTTCAGTTTTGGTCACTTTGTTACAGCAAGGATGTTATTAAACTGGAGAGAGTCCAGAAGAAATTTACAAGGATGTTG
Organism: Chiloscyllium plagiosum; assembly: GCF_037043375.1. Classification (NCBI taxonomy): domain Eukaryota; kingdom Metazoa; phylum Chordata; class Chondrichthyes; order Orectolobiformes; family Hemiscylliidae; genus Chiloscyllium; species Chiloscyllium plagiosum. Next base: position 17,565,425 of record NW_028270177.1, read on the forward strand.
CCAGAACTCAATGGTCTGAGTTACATGGAAAGGTTGGAGAAGCTAGGACTTCTTTTCTTTTAGAGTGTAGGAAACTGAGGGGGAACTTTATAGAGACATGGAGGGGGTGAATGCACTCAGTCCTTTTCCCAGAGTTGGGGAATTGAGGACCAGGAGGCATCAGTTTAAGGTTAGAGGAGAAAGAATAAAAAAAGGAACCTGAGGGGCAACTGTTTTTACACAGGGGGTGGTACGCATATGAAATGATTTGTCAGCGGAAGTGGTTGAGGTGGGTACAAAAACAAAACTTAAAAGGCATTTGGACAAATACATTGATTGGAAAAGATTAGAAGGATATGGGCCAAGAGGAGGGAAATGGGGTTAGCGTGGACAGACACTTTGTTTGGCATGGACCAGATTTGGGCAAAAAGCCTGTCTCTGTGCTGTAGGGCTCTATATTTCTATGACTGTATGAGGACTACTGCGTCAACCACCTTTGCAGCCAGTGAGTTGCGGATTCCCACCCCCCTCTGGGTGAAAAGGGTCTTCCTCACACAACTCCCCTTCTAACCTTCCGTCCCTTACTTTAAATTTATGCCCCCTGGTCATTGATCCCTCCACCAAGGGAAAAACTTTTCTTCCTGTCTTTCCTACCCATGACCCTCATAATTTTATACATCTCAGCATCTCAGTAGATGATGGTGTTCACATGCTGTTATTGCCCTTGTCTTTTATGAAGTTTTACAAAAGGGAAATGAACTAGAACAAAAGAACATTAGCAATCCAGTTGATTTCTTTTTACAAGCAACAGCTTTCATCATTTCCTAGTGCCAGTCTTTTAACTTCAATTTCACAACTCTGTGAAGATTTGATTGCTGGCTGCCGGTCCAGTACCATTAACGCTAGACCACTGTACTCAAGAAGTGCTGCATGTAAACAATACCTATATAATGAATGGAAGCTGTAGAGAATGCTGGACATTAAACTATCACACTCACTGTTACTTAATAATTGAAGGAGATCCAAGAACTCAAAAATGGCATCACAAAGGCTGCATGAGGCTAGAAATTTGATTAAATGTGGATGGATGATCTCCAGAAAAATCACCGCCATAACATTGCAAATAGCAAAGCAGACAATTTACTGATTTATTTTGATGATAAGTAAGAGTGACATTACATTGGAAAATGATGCAATAAATGATTAACTGCATGAAACAATATACACAGTCAAGACTGCCCCCTACCATTGTCCTGATCATTAGTTAATTATTTCCACATAAAGGACACTATCAGAATAAGCTGACTAATTGGTGATGCTTTCTCAGAGCAATTAGAAAGTAAAAATCCCTTTCTGTATACAAAATTAGATTTGTCTGCTTATGCAGGGAAATGGATGTGTTCATTTAAAACCTGAGTCCAAACTAACAAACATTTCACAATGAATTCTTGTATAAAGAGCCTTCCTATTAAGTGGAAGCAATTTAAAAATTAATAATTTAGAGACAAGCAGATACATTTATTATTTCTAACAGCAGGATTAAGGGCTGATCCCACAATCACAGGCAATTTATTGTGAGTGTACACACTGGCATCACGGAATATTTCCATTAGATAGTCATTCCACCCAAACTTAACTTGAATAAAAGCTTGGTTTTAGTGGAAAAAGGGTTTCTTTGTTTGCTCTGTTCTTGCATTATGGTCCCTGTTTATGGCTATCTTCAGGAAAGGAAAAAGGTATGTGGCAGATTTTATGAATTGGTATCAAAGGCAAGGAGCTTTAGGCACTGAAAAAGCACATCAGGAAATTAATTTTTCACTCATTCTGCAAAAATCCCTGATGGGTGTTCCTGTTGCACCACATTTGCCAGCAGTGCTCATTTGTAAAATCCACCCAGAGAGCAAAGGTCGAGATGTATTTTTGACGAGACCAGAAGAGGCTGCAGAGCAGTCTACTGCACTCAGGCAGTGCCACAACAGCACAGAGCCAACCGCTGTCCTTTCTCACCCAGGGAATACCATCCCAATTCATTCTGCAGTCATCGCTTTGAACTCCTCCTTTTCTGACTCATTGAATCATCATAATGCAAACAGAGACCATTCATCCCATTATGTTTTTGTTATCTCTATGTACAACAATCCAAGCAGCCCTTTGGTTCCACTCTCTTCTTGTAGCCCTGTCAATTTCCTTCATGTGCCCATCTAATGTTCTTATGGAATCATTCATTGTCTCTGCTTCCATTATCTGCTTCGGCCATTAATGCTGCTGTCAAGCCAGAAATACCATCTGCCTGCTACATGAATGAATAACTTAGTATCCGAATTTTAGTGTTAGTACAATGCATATAGGTGGTAGGTCCCAGTAACTGGTGGATCCTATCAAACAGCACATCCCTTTAACTGTTCGCAACAAGTAAGGTACTGACCACACCCAACCAGTTCTACACAAGTAAACGTACAACACAGTATCTAACATCAGATATGAATCTGCATTTGGACATTTTCAGAATAATATAGACTGTGCCGCAAATTATGTTGGGAGCCAATTTAGGATTACATTAGATTCCCTACAGTAAGGAAACAGGCCCTTCGGCCCAACAAGTCCACACTGACCCTCTGAAGAGTAACCCATCCAGACCCATTCCCCTACCCTATATTTATCCCTGACTAATGCATCTAACACTATGGGCAATTTAGCATGGCCAATTCACCCTAACCTGCACATCCTTGGATTGTGGGAGGAAACCCATACAGACACGGGGAGAATGTGCAAACTCCAAAAGACAGTCGCTCGAGGTGGGAATCAAACCTGGGGCCCTGATGCTGTGAGGCAGCAGTGCTAGCCACTGAGCCACTGTGCCACCTCTAGTGTGGAGGGCAGAGTGTAGCACAGTTGCATGTGCAGGAAGACACATATGTTAATACAAAGGGCCCTGTTACTGCAGATAGAAAAAACACGTACACTCACTGTCCCTGTTTCAATTTAATAAAATTGGTAACATTCATTTGCCAGGTTATTTCTCAGGGTGGCGCTCTGAGAATCAGAGTCAACCTGTTCAATTTAAAATTTAAGCAAAGCCTAAAAGTTAACTATTAATCATTAGCAATTAGTGTTCTATCAATCAGAGTTCACTTGTCAACCAATCAGCACTTTCCTCTCATGCGGTATATTGTTTTCCTCTTGACTTGGTATTCATGCAAATTGTCCTGATGAGTGCAAGATGCGAAATTTTGACAAAATATGCACTGCTTCAGGAATAGTTAAATGTTTACATTAAAAATGTTAAAGAAGTAATTTTAGTTAATAATGTTAGAAACTGCACATTGTAAGAATAAACACAGTTTAACAAAAAAACCCAAAGCACTCTAGTGTGAGCTTGTATTAAGACCTGAAAAACCTACCCAGGAGCACAATCAAACAGGTATAGCTGCAACAACACTCAAGAAGCTTAACACCACTAAGGACAAACCGTGCCGCTTAAACAACACCTCATTAACCCCCAAGCTGCCCTCTTAAGTTGTACACCTTTCTTACTTGGACCTACATCTCTGTTCCTTCATAGTCACCAGATCAAAATCCCACTTCGCAGCACTGTGACAGCATCTTCACTATTTCAGAAAACCTTTCATTGACTTTTCAAGGACAATTAAGCAATTAAATTTAGCCTTGCCAGAGACACCCACATTGCAAGAATTAATTAAACAAGAAGAGATTCAAAGGCCTTGAAGGTGGTACAAAGTAGAATAATTAAAGTGACAGGCAGTCTTAGAACTGGTGCTTTTCAGGATGATTTTGAGGGATTGGGGTTTTCTTTTCAGCAGAGATTCCTCTTGGCAGTGAGATGATTGAGCTTTTATTTAACTCAAACATTCTGCTCAGTTGATTATGTTATTTGTAAAGGCTAAGTGCAAAGAAATGGGGTATACAAGTAAAATACAAGTAAATATCACTTTTCACAGAGTTGCTGTCTTCTGGAATAGATTAAAAAAGCATGTGGTACGTACAGATTCCCAGGAACCCTTCAAACAAGAGCTGGTTAAGTTCCTGAGAGAGGAAGACATTTACAGTCATAGCAGATAAGTTGTAGGGCAGATGGAAATAGCACAACTTGTGTTATTGTGTGCTCTGGGATCATTGTTCGATTCCCTTCGAGACTTCACAGAGAATTTTCCCAGAGCCTTTTTTAAAATGAAATTAGCTTCAGCATTTCTTCCCCCCTCTACCAGGAGATTACAGTATACATGGCTGCCCCCTGTCTGCTGGATCAGGCACTCCAAGACAGATGGAGTTTTCCAACTATTCTTGTAGGCTGCAGTTCATCCAAATCAAGACAGGCCCACTGTAACCATACAATATCCCACAGTTTTGTGAACCCACCCACTGTACTGCCATCCCAGTGACATGACCTCAAAAATCTTGACCTCTCTTTCCAGTCACCTTTTGTTTTAATCCCCATCTTCACTCTAAAATATTTTCCTAATGCATGCCTTGCTTGTTTGGTTTCATCAAGTACCTGTCTCCTTTGCTTCAATTCCTTTTTTCCTCATGGTGGTGACCTTTAACTTAGTCCACATTTTCAAACTATCACCCATACAGACCATGGCTTTTATCCATATTTTGACACGCTTTTTTTAGATCACCAGCACTCGCCTCGTATTTGAATTCATGTGCTCCTCAGCCATCAACATATTGCTGTCTCACTCACCTGCACTGCAGTGTGTTCACTTGGACTATCATGACTTTGCTCCACTACTCAATTGTTTAGCTTGTGCTAGCCTACAGTTCTGTATCATAGAATTCCCACAGTGTGGAAACAGATTCATCGGCCCAAGTCCACATTGACCCTCCAAAGAATAACCCACTCAGACCCCTACCCTATTATCTGATATTTACCCCTGCCTAATGCACCTAATCTACACATCCCTGAACACTACGGGCAATTTAGCATGGCCAATTCACCTAACCTGCACATCTTTGGATTGTGGGAGGAAACCGGAGCACCAGGTGGAAACCCATGCAGATGTGGGGAGAATGTGCAAACTCCACACAGACAGTCACCCGAGGCTGGAATCGAACCCGGGTCCCTAACACTGTGAAGCAGCAGTGCTAACCACCAAGCAACAATGCCGCCCCTGTAGTTATGCGCTGAGCCTCAGGACTGTGCTGCAGTGCACTGCACGTTTCAGGGTTCCTCTCCCCTGGCAAACTGGGTCCTGGGAAGAAAGCTGCTTTCTCCTGGAATGAGTTACATTCCTCCAGCATGAACCACTGCACTCAGCCGTGAACTCTATCTTTCCAGTAAGAGCTGTTGTGCTCACTTTCTGCTTCTCTGCTGAGATGTCTCAGCACTTGTCTTGCTCTCATTCCTTCAGGTTGTCTTTGATCTCTCTCTGAATCCTGCTCATGGATTGTCATCTCCTCAGGTGCGACTTGTTTCACTTCACCAAACTGTGATGTGAAATGGTCTCCAATACATTGACACATCTCAGCACCTCTCACCCCTCAGAAATGACTCCATTATCCTTTGCTGATTTGAATCGGCTGAGCTCCTTAAATTCCTGTCACCGCTCCCAGTGATGTACCTCCTTCCGTGTCTCCAAGACTGCATCCTGTCTGCTCCTTCACTTGCACTACAATAAGTCTGAATTCAAAGTGAGAAACATGATAAATCAGAGCAAAACTGTAGATTGAGGCACTTTGGAATACACAAACGAAACAAAATACAAGCTGAACATAAGATGTTGGACCCATGGTCGTAACTGCAACTGACCTCTGGAAACAGAAACTGAAGGCTTCACGATTAAAAATCTGGTGATAAATTCAGAAATAAAAATCTCAATAATGAATCTCATGAGAGCTGGACCACTGCAAATTGCAAATACAATGTGGCTTTATGGATTACTAGCTGATCAGTTGAAAGTGCTTCATTTTTGACACATTTACAGTAAAGTCACAAAAGAGGAATGTATTAAACTACATGATACAAATCTTATATGTAACCAGTATTTATAATATTGTGACAGTCTTCCAGTCATCTATATCTACAATATGAAAGGATTCAAAAAAGATTTACAAGGATGTTGCCAGGTCTGGAGGAATTAAGCTATAGTGAGAGGCTGAATAGGCAGGGACTGTTTTCCCTGGAGTGTTGGATGCTGAGGGCTGACCTTATAGAAGTTTTTAGAATCATCGGGGCATGGATAGGGCAAATACTTAAGGTCTTTTCCCCAGGGTAGGGGAGTCCAAAGCTAGAAGGCATAGGTTTAAGGTGAGAGGTGGAAGATTTAAAAGGAGCTATGGAGGCAACGTTTCCACACAGAGGGTGGTGTGTGTATGGAATGAGCTGCCAGAGGAAATGGCGGAGGCTGGTACAATTGCAACATTTAAAAGGCATCTGGATGGGTATACAAATAGGAAGGGGTTAAAGGGATATGGGCCAAATGCTGGCAAATGGACCTAGATTAATTTAGGATATCTGGTCGACATGGACAAGTTGGACGGAAAGGTCTGTTTCCATTCTGTACAGCGCTCTGATTCTAAATGGCAGGTGGCTCTTTGACATTTAACTAAAGAGTCATTAAAAGTGAAGAAATGATACTTGTTAGTGCCATGGACAAGGATCATGCAGGTTCTTCTATGAGATTTCACATGTCACACGGTTATGCTGGAAAGGAAGGCAATATCAGACTTGCCCCACGTTATTGCAGTGCAAGTGAAAGAACAGATTGATTTTAGGGTGAAGTCCTGGAGACGCAGAAGAAAATACATCACTGGGATCAGTGACAGGAACTTAAGGAGCGAGGCCTAGCCAAATCAGCAAAGGATAATTGAGTCATTCTGAGGGACAAGAGGAGTTGAGCGGTGCCAATGCATTAGGAAACCATTTCACTTTCTCATGGGAATGCGGGCGAAAGTGGGAAGTGGCATTGGTAATTGATGGATAACAGTGTCAAAGAATGTGGCAGTTCCCCGGCAGTGAAGTGATGTGCAGGAAACTGAGATGAGAAGGGAGAAGTGTGGATCAAAAAAGAGAGAGGCAATGGAGAAATAGAATGGAAACACATTTTGTGTCAGGTGTGCAGTGAGATGAAGAGACTGTTATTCTTAATAAATTGCAATGTGAAATGGTTTCTGCTCTCAACATCTCCTGGAATGGATTTCATCTACACTTTAAAAACTAGTCATTGGATTCTGACTGGCCAAAGGACTGGAAGATTGGAAACAATGATGCTCAATACATCTCTGCCCCTTCCAAACATCACATCATTCAGCTTCCTCTGACAGTGAAAGGCAAAGGTATCATGAAATTCTACAGAACGACAGTGCAGAAATAACTCAGAGCTGCCACGTACCAGACAGCACAAGATGTGTCATAAATAGAAGTTACAGCAGAGAGATAGTCCTGATCTGAAAAAGAAAATCAGTGTCTAAAATTTAAACGGTACATGTTTTCAAAATTGCATTGTATCAGTGCAGAATTAGAATACACTTCAGGATTGAATTAATTTTGTTACCTCCAAAGCATAGTCTCAAGTGTGGGCCTTGGAGTCACTGATGGATTTGCATGATTATTTTTGCTGCGACTTCTTCTCCAAGGACACTGAAGCTTACTGCAGCTCAATTCTCCCAGCAACAGCCTCACAAGGTTACTGTGAAGGTGACTTCCTGCTGCATGGCAGGCAGCAGAATACAAATATAAAAACCCATTGTGAAAATGCTCCTGAACAATAGGGTGATTGGTGAATTTAATGTATCTGATTGTCTACTGGCAAATTGTGAACAGCTTGAACTAAGGCTTAAATTGTAAAAGTTTGACACAGTTAGAAAGTGATCTAATGTATAATGGAGTTTAAGACCCTGTACCTTCAGATTACATCCTGTGATGCAATGAGATATCATGAGCAAATCACACGAAACTATATTGACAAATTGAGCATGAGATAAGGCCAGTACCTTCTCTTGCTCATTTTAAAATTATTTTTAATAGTTTGAAATGCAACTTCTTTAACATGATCATCTGTACCGGAGACAATAAACATAGTGCATATGGTGAATCTGACAATAATATAGAAGCTGCATGATTTTGTCAAGGCATGTGTACTATACTGTGTAAAACACTGCCTTGGTACGTGTGTGTGTTATTCCCTTTGAAGGCAAAAAATATTTGATTCAGATTAGGCCCAATTCAATGTATTTCTAAAGTTATTACATTTCACACTAAATTAATATACAGGACTATAAAGTTATGATCAAACCTACCTCACACAATTCAATATAAGTCTGTCTTCACACATTAATACCAAAAGATCAACACATAACCCTTCTTCTTGTGTTACTTCGCAAACAAAACAACTATTAATTACCTGCTTGTGTAATAAATCTGTTATCCTTGGAATATTTTATTTGGAAGCCTGCCTACCTACTTGCCTCTCTTCTTCTGTCACCTTTTGTTCATAGTCAGAAAGAGGCAGCCACTTCCCACTGCAATGTGTAAAAAAACATTTTAAAGTTAGTTTGTTGCACATTAACCGTCCATCCCCCTCAGTGTCATTTTGTCTGAGAACACAGTTTACCTTAAGAACCCATCATTAATAATAATTGGCTATCTCTGACACCTTTTCTGTGAAAAAGTCATCAAAAGCACCTTAAAGATGACAGACCACCTCCTACTTTTAGGGCTGTTTCTTGTCCATACTGAGCTCTGCATTCATGTGAAGGTGGAACTCTATTACTAGTTGGTAATTGCACTCTGACTCAGATGATGCATTTCATTGACTCTTTTATTGTTTGAAAACAGGGGCAATTTGGATGGTTAGATTCCACCTTATGCTCATAGATTTCTATCAAATATCTAGTACCCTTTTAGCTTAATATACAATATCCTTTCATTGTCACGTGTACTGTACTACACAATGAAAAGCTTTTACAATGTCTGCCTTCTTATGATCTAGAGTGGTGCTGGAAAAGCACAGCCGGTCAGGGAGCATCCAAGGAGCAGCAAAAGCCCTTCATCAGGACCTAGACTCTGATTTCCAGCATCTGCAGTCCTCACTTTTGCCTTCTTATGGTGACATCATAGGTACAAATGCCTAGGTACAATTCTTGGATACAGCAGAGGTTAAAAAATAGCTGCATTACTTACACAGTTGGCAAATAAGTTAAAAATAAGTCAACATTAAAAGATTGACGTAACAGTAAAGTAGGAAATTTCAAATAGACATTACAGCGTAACAGCTCAGCCCAGAGCCTCTACACAGGGCCTGGCCGCCCACATCAGACCACAGTCCAACAGCCGCCCCCTCTCATCTCCAAGCCTCCAGGCTGCTCCATATCGGCACTCAGCTGCTCCAAGGTGAGTTCCAGGACTGCTTCTCCCATCTGGTCTCTGCCTGGGACTCACTGCCCACACACTGCCGGTCTGGGATTACTTCCACGTGTGCTGTACTCGGGCCCTTCGGCCTAACAAGTCCACACAACCCTCCGAAGAGTAACCCACCCAGACCCATTTCCCTCTGACTAATGCACCTAACACTATGGGCAATTTAGCATAGCCAATTCATCTGGGCTGCACATTTTTGGATTGTGGGAAGAAACCGGAGCACCCAGAGGAAACCCACACAGACACGGGGAGAATGTGCAAACTCCACACAGACAGTTGCCCCAGGCTGGAATTGAACCTGGGTCTCTGGTGCTATGAGGCACAGTACTAACCACTGAGCCACTGTGCTGCCCCGGAACACGATGCTGTTCTCAGAGTTCCAGGGCTTGTAGTGTTCCGGGGCTTGTGGTGTTCCACAGCTCCCGATTCACGGTCTTCCGGGGCTCCCTGTTTCCGGTATTCCGGGGCTCGCAGTGTTCCAAGGCTCCCTGCTCCCAATGTTCCTGTGCTCACTGTTCGCGGTGTTCCGGGGCTTGCGGTGTTCCAGGTCTCGCAGTGTTCCAGGCTCGCAGTGTTCCAAGGCTCGCAGTGTTCCAGGGTTCACGGTGTTCCAGGGTTCATGGTGTTCCAGGGCTCACAGTGTTCCAGGTCTCACAGTGTTCCAGGCTCACAGTGTTCCAGGGCTCGCAGTGTTCCAGGGTTCACGGTGTTCCAGGGTTCATGGTGTTCCAGGCTCACAGTGTTCCAGGGTTCACGGTGTTCCAGGGTTCACAGTGTTCCAGGTCTCGCAGTGTTCCAGGCTCGAATGTTCCAGGGCTCACGGTGTTCCAGGGCTCACGGTGTTCCAAGTCTCGCAGTGTTCCAGGGCGCGCAGTGTTCCAGGGCTCGCAGTGTTCCAGGTCTCGCAGTGTTCCAGGGCTCACGGTGTTTCAGGGCTCACAGTGTTCCAGGGCTCGCAGTGTTCCAGGGCTCACGGTGTTCCAGGGTACACAGTGATCCAGGTCTCGCAGTGTTCCAGGTCTCGCAGTGTTCCAGGTCTCGCGGTGTTCCAGGTCTCGCAGTGTTCCAGGGCGCGCAGTGTTCCAGGGCTCGCAGTGTTCCAGGCGCACAGTGTTCCAGGACTCGCAGTGATCCAGGGTTCACGGTGTTCCAGGGTTCATGGTGTTCCAGGCTCGCAGTGTTCCAGGGTTCATGGTGTTCCAGGGTTCACAGTGTTCCAGGTCTCGCAGTGTTCCAGGCTTGAATGTTCCAGGGCTCACGGTGTTCCAGGCCTCACGGTGTTCCAAGTCTCGCAGTGTTCCAGGGCGCGCAGTGTTCCAGGGCTCGCAGTGTTCCAGGTCTCGCAGTGTTCCAGGGCTCATGGTGTTCCAGGGCTCACAGTGTTCCAGGGCTCGCAGTGTTCCAGGTCTCGCCGTGTTCCAGGTCTCGCAGTGTTCCAGGGCGCGCAGTGTTCCAGGGCTCGCAGTGTTCCAGGCTCACAGTGTTCCAGGGCTCGCAGTGTTCCAGGGCTCACGGTGTTCCAGGGCTCACAGTGTTCCAGGGCTCACGGTGTTCCTAGGCTCACAGTGTTCCTAGGCTCACAGTGTTCCTGGGCTCACAGTGTTCCTGGGCTCACAGTGATCCAGGGCTCACAGTGATCCAGGGCTCGCAGTGATCCAGGGCTCGCAGTGTTCCAGGTCTCGCAGTGTTCCAGGACTCACGGTGTTCCAGGGCTCGCAGTGTTCCAGGGCTCGTAGTGTTCCAGGGCTCGTAGTGTTCCAGGGCTCACGGTGTTCCAGGGCTCACAGTGTTCCAGGCTCACGGTGTTCCTTGGCTGACAATGATCCAGTGCTCACGGTGTTCTAGGGCTCGCGGTGTTCCAGCCTCGCAGTGTTCCAGGTCTCGCAGTGTTCCAGGACTCACGGTGTTCCAGGGCTCGCAGTGTTCCAGGGCTCGTAGTGTTCCAGGGCTCGTAGTGTTCCAGGGCTCACGGTGTTCCAGGGCTCACAGTGTTCCAGGCTCACGGTGTTCCTTGGCTCACAATGATCCAGTGCTCACGGTGTTCTAGGGCTCGCGGTGTTCCAGCCTCGCAGTGTTCCAGGGCTCACGGTGTTCCAGGGCTCACAGTGTTCCAGGGCTCACAATGTTCCAGGGCTCACAGTGTTCCAGGGCTCACAGTGTTCCAGGCTCGCAGTGTTCCAGGGCTCGCAGTGTTCCAGGGCTCACAGTGTTACAGGGCTCACAGTGTTACAGGGCTCACAGTGTTCCAGGGCTCGCAGTGTTCCAGGGCTGACAGTGTTCCAGGGCTGACAATGTTCCAGGGCTCACAGTGTTCCAGGGCTCACGGTGTTCCAGGCTCGCAGTGTTCCAGGGCTCACAGTGTTCCAGGCTTGCAGTGTTCCAGGGCACACAGTGTTCCTGGGCTCACAGAGTTCCAGGGCTCACAGTGTTCCAGGGCTCACGGTGTTCCAGGGCTCACGGTGTTCCAGGGCACCCAGTGTTCCAGGGCTCACGGTTTTCCTGGGCTCACAGTGTTCCAGGCTCACAGTGTTCCAGGGCTCAGTGTTCCAGGGCTCACAGTGTTCCAGGGCTCGCAGTGTTCCAGCCTCGCAGTGTTCCAGGACTCACGGTGTTCCAGGGTTCGCAGTGTTCCAGGGCTCGCAGTGTTCCAGGGCACACAGTGTTCCAGGCTCGCAGTGTTCCGGGGCTCACAGTGTTCCAGGCTCGCAGTGTTCCAGGGCACACAGTGTTCCAGGCTCGCAGTGTTCCGGGGCTCACAGTGTTCCAGGCTCGCAGTGTTCCGGGGCTCACAGTGTTCCAGGCTCGCAGTGTTCCAGGCCTCACGGTGTTCCAGGCTCGCAGTGTTCCAGGGCTCACAGTGTTCCAAGCTCACAGTGTTCCAGGCTCGCAGTGTTCCAGGCTCGCAGTGTTCCAGGGCTCAGTGTTCCAGGGCTCACGGTGTTCCAGGGCTCGCAGTGTTCCAGGGCTCACAGTGTTCCAGGACTCACGGTGTTCCAGGGCTCGCAGTGTTCCAGGCTCGCAGTGTTCCAGGGCTCACGGTGTTCCAGGCTCACAGTGTTCCAGGGCTCACGGTGTTCCAGTCTTGCAGTGTTCCAGGGCTCACGGTGTTCCAGGGCTCACAGTGTTTCAGGGCTCGCAGTATTCCAGGGCTCGCAGTGTTCCAGTCTTGCAGTGTTCCAGGGCTCACGGTGTTCCAGGCTCGCAGTGTTCCAGGGCTTGCAGTGTTCCAGGCTCGCAGTGTTCCAGGGCTCGCAATGTCCCAGGGCTCACAGTGTTCCAGGCTAACAGTGTTCCAGGGCTCGCAGTGTTCCAGGGCTCGCAGTGTTCCAGGGCTCACGTTGTTCCAGGCTAACAGTGTTCCAGGGCTCACAGTGTTCCTGGGCTCACAGTGTTCCAGGGCTCACGGTGTTCCAGGGCTCACGGTGTTCCAGGGCTCACGGTGTTCCAGGGCACCCAGTGTTCCAGGGCTCACGGTTTTCCTGGGCTCACAGTGTTCCTGGGCTCACAGTGTTCCAGGCTCACAGTGTTCCTGGGCTCACAGTGTTCCAGGTCTCGCAGTGTACCAGGGCTCACAGTGTTCCAGGCTCATGGTGTTCCAGGGCTCACAATGTTCCAGGGCTCACAATGTTCCAGGGCTCACGGTGTTCCAGGGCTCACGGTGTTCCAGGTCTCACGGTGTTCCATGGCTCGCAGTATTCCAGGGCTCGCAGTGTTCCAGCCTCGCAGTGTTCCAGGGCTCACGGTGTTCCAGGCTCACGGTGTTCTAGGGCTCGCCGTGTTCCAGCCTCGCAGTGTTCCAGGGCTCACAGTGTTCCAGGGCTCGCAGTGTTCCAGGGCTCACAATGTTCCAGGGCTCACAGTGTTCCAGGGCTCACAGTGTTCCAGGGCTCGCAGTGTTCCAGGCCTCACAATGTTCCAGGGCTCACAGTGTTCCAGGGCTCACAGTGTTCCTGGGCTCACAGTGTTCCAGGCTTGCAGTGTTCCAGGGCTCGCGGTGTTCCAGGGCTCACAGTGTTCCAGGGCTCGCAGTGTTCCAGGGCTCGCAGTGTTCCAGGGCTGACAGTGTTCCAGGGCTGACAATGTTCCAGGGCTCACAGTGTTCCAGGGCTCACGGTGTTCCAGGCTCGCAGTGTTCCAGGGCTCACAGTGTTCCAGGCTCGCAGTGTTCCAGGGCACACAGTGTTCCAGGGCTCACAGTGTTCCTGGGCTCACAGAGTTCCAGGGCTCATGGTGTTCCAGGGCTCATGGTGTTCCAGGGCTCACAGTGTTCCAGGGCTCACAGTGTTACAGGGCTCACAGTGTTCCAGGGCTCGCAGTGTTCCAGGGCTCACAGTGTTCCAGGCTCGCAGTGTTCCAGGGCTCACAGTGTTCCTGGGCTCACAGTGTTCCAGGCTCGCAGTGTTCCAGGGCACACAGAGTTCCAGGGCTCATGGTGTTCCAGGGCTCACGGTGTTCCAGGGCTCGCAGTGTTCCTGGGCTCACAGTGTTCCAGGGCACCCAGTGTTCCAGGGCTCACGGTTTTCCTGGGCTCACAGTGTTCCTGGGCTCACAGTGTTCCAGGCTCACAGTGTTCCTGGGTTCACAGTGTTCCAGGGCTCGCAGTGTTCCAGGGCTCACGGTGTTCCAGGGCACCCAGTGTTCCAGGGCTCACGGTTTTCCTGGGCTCGCAGTGTTCCAGGGCTCACGGTCTTCCAGGGTTCGCAGTGTTCCAGGCTCGCAGTGTTCCGGGGCTCACAGTGTTCCAGGCTCACAGTGTTCCAGGCCTCACGGTGTTCCAGGCTCACAGTGTTCCAGGGCTCACAGTGTTCCAGGCTCGCAGTGTTCCAGGCTCGCAGTGTTCCAGGCTCGCAGTGTTCCAGGGCTCACAGTGTTCCAGGGCTCACGGTGTTCCAGGGCTCGCAGTGTTCCAGGGCTCGCAGTGTTCCAGGACTCACGGTGTTCCAGGGCTCACAGTGTTCCAGGCTCGCAGTGTTCCAGGGCTCACGGTGGTCCAGGCTCGCAGTATTCCAGGGCTCGCAGTGTTCCAGTTTTGCAGTTTTCCAGGGCTCACGGTGTTCCAGGCTCGCAGTGTTCCAGGTCTCACGGTGTTCCATGGCTCGCAGTATTCCAGGGCTCGCAGTGTTCCAGCCTCGCAGTGTTCCAGGGCTCACAGTGTTCCAGGGCTCACGGTGTTCCAGGGCTCACGGTGTTCCAGGTCTCACGGTGTTCCATGGCTCGCAGTATTCCAGGGCTCGCAGTGTTCCAGCCTCGCAGTGTTCCAGGGCTCACAGTGTTCCAGGGCTCACGGTGTTCCAGGCTCACGGTGTTCTAGGGCTCGCCGTGTTCCAGCCTCGCAGTGTTCCAGGGCTCACAGTGTTCCAGGGCTCGCAGTGTTCCAGGGCTCACAATGTTCCAGGGCTCACAGTGTTCCAGGGCTCACAGTGTTCCAGGCTTGCAGTGTTCCTGGGCTTGCAGTGTTCCAGGGCTCACAGTGTTCCAGGGCTCGCAGTGTTCCAGGGCTCGCAGTGTTCCAGGGCTGACAGTGTTCCAGGGCTGACAATGTTCCAGGGCTCACAGTGTTCCAGGGCTCACGGTGTTCCAGGCTCGCAGTGTTCCAGGGCTCACAGTGTTCCAGGCTCATGGTGTTCCAGGGCTCACAATGTTCCAGGGCTCACAATGTTCCAGGGCTCACGGTGTTCCAGGGCTCACGGTGTTCCAGGTCTCACGGTGTTCCATGGCTCGCAGTATTCCAGGGCTCGCAGTGTTCCAGCCTCGCAGTGTTCCAGGGCTCACAGTGTTCCAGGGCTCACGGTGTTCCAGGCTCACGGTGTTCTAGGGCTCGCCGTGTTCCAGCCTCGCAGTGTTCCAGGGCTCACAGTGTTCCAGGGCTCGCAGTGTTCCAGGGCTCACAATGTTCCAGGGCTCACAGTGTTCCAGGGCTCACAGTGTTCCAGGGCTCGCAGTGTTCCAGGCCTCACAATGTTCCAGGGCTCACAGTGTTCCAGGGCTCACAGTGTTCCAGGGCTCACAGTGTTCCAGGCTTGCAGTGTTCCAGGGCTCGCGGTGTTCCAGGGCTCACAGTGTTACAGGGCTCACAGTGTTCCAGGGCTCGCAGTGTTCCAGGGCTGACAGTGTTCCAGGGCTGACAATGTTCCAGGGCTCACAGTGTTCCAGGGCTCACGGTGTTCCAGCGCTCACAGTGTTCCAGGCTCGCAGTGTTCCAGGGCTCGCAATGTTCCAGGGCTCACAGTGTTCCAGGTCTCGCGTTGTTCCACGGCTCACAGTGTTCCAGGGCTCACGGTGTTCCAGGGCTCACAGTGTTCCAGGCTTGCAGTGTTCTAGGGCTCGCAATGTTCCAGGGCTCATAGTGTTCCAGGGCTCACAGTGTTCCTGGGCTCACAGAGTTCCAGGGCTCATGGTGTTCCAGGGCTCACTGTGTGCCAGGACTCACAGTGTTCCAGGGCTCACAGTGTTACAGGGCTCACAGTGTTCCAGGGCTCGCAGTGTTCCAGGGCTCGCAGTGTTCCAGGGCTGACAGTGTTCCAGGGCTGACAATGTTCCTGGGCTCACAGTGTTCCAGGGCTCACAGTGTTCCAGGCTCGCAGTGTTCCAGGGCACACAGTGTTCCAGGGCTCACAGTGTTCCTGGGCTCACAGAGTTCCAGGGCTCATGGTGTTCCAGGGCTCACGGTGTTCCAGGGCTCACAGTGTTCCTGGGCTCACAGTGTTCCAGGGCTCACGGTGTTCCAGGGCTCACGGTGTTCCAGGGCACCCAGTGTTCCAGGGCTCACGGTTTTCCTGGGCTCACAGTGTTCCTGGGCTCACAGTGTTCCAGGCTCACAGTGTTCCTGGGTTCACAGTGTTCCAGGGATCGCAGTGTTCCAGGGCTCACAGTGTTCCAGGGCTCGCAGTGTTCCAGCCTCGCAGTGTTCCAGGGCTCACAGTGTTCCAGGGTTCGCAGTGTTTCAGGGCTCGCAGTGTTCCAGGGCACACAGTGTTCCAGGCTTGCAATGTTCCAGGGCACACAGTGTTCCAGGGCTCACAGTGTTCCTGGGCTCACAGAGTTCCAGGGCTCATGGTGTTCCAGGGCTCACGGTGTTCCAGGGCTCACAGTGTTCCTGGGCTCACAGTGTTCCAGGGCTCACGGTGTTCCAGGGCTCACGGTGTTCCAGGGCACCCAGTGTTCCAGGGCTCACGGTTTTCCTGGGCTCACAGTGTTCCTGGGCTCACAGTGTTCCAGGCTCACAGTGTTCCTGGGTTCACAGTGTTCCAGGGATCGCAGTGTTCCAGGGCTCACAGTGTTCCAGGGCTCGCAGTGTTCCAGCCTCGCAGTGTTCCAGGGCTCACAGTGTTCCAGGGTTCGCAGTGTTCCAGGGCTCGCAGTGTTCCAGGGCACACAGTGTTCCAGGCTCGCAGTGTTCCAGGGCTCACAGTGTTCCAGGCTCGCAGTGTTCCAGGGCACACAGTGTTCCAGGGCTCACAGTGTTCCTGGGCTCACAGAGTTCCAGGGCTCATGGTGTTCCAGGGCTCACGGTGTTACAGGGCTCACAGTGTTCCTGGGCTCACAGTTCCAGGGCTCACGGTGTTCCAGGGCTCACGGTGTTCCAGGGCACCCAGTGTTCCAGGGCTCACGGTTTTCCTGGGCTCACAGTGTTCCTGGGCTCACAGTGTTCCAGGCTCACAGTGTTCCTGGGTTCACAGTGTTCCAGGGATCGCAGTGTTCCAGGGCTCACAGTGTTCCAGGGCTCGCAGTGTTCCAGCCTCGCAGTGTTCCAGGGCTCACAGTGTTCCAGGGTTCGCAGTGTTCCAGGGCTCGCAGTGTTCCAGGGCACACAGTGTTCCAGGCTTGCAGTGTTCCAGGGCTTACGTTGTTCCAGGCTCGCAGTGTTCCGGGGCTCACAGTGTTCCAGGCTCACAGTGTTCCAGGCCTCACGGTGTTCCAGGCTCACAGTGTTCCAGGGCTCACAGTGTTCCAGGCTCGCAGTGTTCCAGGGCTCACAGTGTTCCAGGGCTCACGGTGTTCCAGTGCTCGCAGTGTTCCAGGGCTCGCAGTGTTCCAGGACTCACGGTGTTCCAGGGCTCACAGTGTTCCAGGCTCGCAGTGTTCCAGGGCTCGCAGTGTTCCAGGCTCGCAGTATTCCAGGGCTCGCAGTGTTCCAGGGCTCACGGTGTTCCAGGACTCGCAGTGTTCCAGGCTCGCAGTGTTCCAGGGCTCGCAATGTTCCAGGGCTCACAGTGTTCCAGGCTAACAGTGTTCCAGGTCTCACAGTGTTTCAGGGCTCGCAGTGTTCCAGGGCTCGCAGTGTTCCAGGGCTCACGTTGTTCCAGGCTCAAAGTGGTCCAGGCTCGCAGTGTTCCAGGCTCGCAGTGTTCCAGGGCTCACAGTGTTGCAGGGCTCACAGTGTTCCAGGGCTCACGGTGTTCCAGGGCTCACAGTGTTCCAGGCTCGCAGTGTTCCAGGGCTTGCAATGTTCCAGGGCTCACGGTGTTCCAGGGCTCACAGTGTTCCAGGCTCGCAGTGTTCCAGGGCTCGCAGTGTTCCAGGGCTCATGGTGTTTCAGGGCTCGCAGTGTTCCAGGGCTCAGAATGTTCCAGGGCTCACGGTGTTCCAGGGCTCACAGTGTTCCAGGGCTCACAGTGTTCCAGGCTCGCAGTGTTCCAGGGCTCACAATGTTCCAGGGCTCTCAGTGTTCCAGGGCTCACAGTGTTCCAGGGCTCGCAGTGTTCCAGGCTCGCAGTGTTCCAGGGCTCGCGGTGTTCCAGGGCTCACGGTGTTTCAGGGCTTGCATTGTTCCAGGGCTGACAGTGTTCCAGGGCTGACAGTGTTCCAGGGCTGACAATGTTCCAGGGCTCGCAGTGTTCCAGGGCTCACAGTGTTCCAGGGCTCACAGTGTTCCAGGGCTTACGGTGTTCCAGTGCTCACGGTGTTCCAGGCTCACAGTGTTCCAGGGCTCACAGTGATCCAAGGCTCGCAGAATTCCAGGGCTCGCAGTGTTTCAGCCTCGCAGTGTTCCAGGGCTCACAGTGTTCCAGGGCTAGCAGTGTTCCAGGGCTCGCAGTGTTCCAGGGCTCACAGTGTTCCAGGGCTCACAGTGTTCCAGGGCTCGCAGTATTCCAGGGCTCGCAGTGTTTCAGCCTCGCAGTGTTCCAGGGCTCTCAGTGTTCCAGGGCTCACGGTGTTCTAGGGCTCGCAGTGTTCCAGCCTCGCAGGGTTCCAGGGCTCACTGTGTTCCAGGGCTCGCAGTGTTCCAGGGCTCACAGTGTTCCAGGCTCGCAGTGTTCCAGGGCTCGCAGTGTTCCAGGGCTTTCAGTGTTACAGGGCTCACAGTGTTCCAGGGCTGACAGTGTTCCAGGGCTCACAGTGTTCCAGGACTGACAATGTTCCAGGGCTCGCAGTGTTCCAGGGCTCACAGTGTTCCAGGGCTCACGTTGTTCCAGGCTCGCAATGTTCCAGTGCTCACAGTATTCCAGGATCACAGTGTTCCAGGCTCTCAGTGTTCCAGGCCTCACGGTGTTCCAGGCTCGCAGCGTTCCAGGGCTCACAGTGTTCCAGGCCTCACGGTGTTCCAGGCTCGCAGCGTTCCAGGGCTCACAGTGTTCCAGGCTCGCAGTGTTCCAGGGCTCACAGTGTTCCAGGCTCGCAGTGTTCCAGGCTCGCAGTGTTCCAGGCTCGCAGTGTTCCAGGGCTCGCGGTGTTCCAGGGCTCACGGTGTTTCAGGGCTTGCATTGTTCCAGGGCTGACAGTGTTCCAGGGCTGACAGTGTTCCAGGGCTGACAATGTTCCAGGGCTCGCAGTGTTCCAGGGCTCACAGTGTTCCAGGGCTCACAGTGTTCCAGGGCTTACGGTGTTCCAGTGCTCACGGTGTTCCAGGCTCACAGTGTTCCAGGGCTCACAGTGATCCAAGGCTCGCAGAATTCCAGGGCTCGCAGTGTTTCAGCCTCGCAGTGTTCCAGGGCTCACAGTGTTCCAGGGCTCGCAGTGTTCCAGGGCTCGCAGTGTTCCAGGGCTCACAGTGTTCCAGGGCTCACAGTGTTCCAGGGCTCGCAGTATTCCAGGGCTCGCAGTGTTTCAGCCTCGCAGTGTTCCAGGGCTCTCAGTGTTCCAGGGCTCACGGTGTTCTAGGGCTCGCAGTGTTCCAGCCTCGCAGGGTTCCAGGGCTCACTGTGTTCCAGGGCTCGCAGTGTTCCAGGGCTCACAGTGTTCCAGGCTCGCAGTGTTCCAGGGCTCGCAGTGTTCCAGGGCTTTCAGTGTTACAGGGCTCACAGTGTTCCAGGGCTGACAGTGTTCCAGGGCTCACAGTGTTCCAGGACTGACAATGTTCCAGGGCTCGCAGTGTTCCAGGGCTCACAGTGTTCCAGGGCTCAAGTTGTTCCAGGCTCGCAATGTTCCAGTGCTCACAGTATTCCAGGATCACAGTGTTCCAGGCTCTCAGTGTTCCAGGCCTCACGGTGTTCCAGGCTCGCAGCGTTCCAGGGCTCACAGTGTTCCAGGCCTCACGGTGTTCCAGGCTCGCAGCGTTCCAGGGCTCACAGTGTTCCAGGCTCGCAGTGTTCCAGGGCTCACAGTGTTCCAGGCTAACAGTGTTCCAGGCTCGCAGTGTTCCAGGGCTCGCAGTGTTCCAGGGCTCACAGTGTTCCAGGGCTCACCGTGTTCCAGGGCTCACGGTGAGCCAGGGCTCGCAGTGTTCCAGGCTCGCAGTGTTCCAGGGCTCACAGTGTTCCAGGCTCACAGTGTTCCAGGGCTCACTGTGTTCCAGTCTTGCAGTGTTCCAGGGCTCACGGTGTTTCAGGGTTCGCAGTATCCAAGGCTCGCAGTGTTCCAGTCTTGCAGTGTTCCAGGGCTCACGGTGTTCCAGGCTCGCAGTGTTCTAGGGCTTGCGTTGTTCCAGGGCTTGCGTTGTTCCAGGGCTCACAGTGTTCCAGGCTCGCAGTGTTCCAGGGCTCACAGTGTTCCAGGCTCGCAGTGTTCCAGGGCTCACAGTGTTGCAGGGCTCACAGTGTTCCAGGGCTCACGGTGTTCCAGCGCTCACAGTGTTCCAGGCTCGCAGTGTTCCAGGGCTCGCAATGTTCCAGGGCTCACAGTGTTCCAGGTCTCGCGTTGTTCCAGGGCTCACAGTGTTCCAGGGCTCACAGTGTTCCAGGGCTCACGGTGTTCCAGGGCTCACAGTGTTCCAGGCTTGCAGTGTTCTAGGGCTCGCAATGTTCCAGGGCTCACAGTGTTCCAGGGCTCGCAGTGTTCCAGGGCTCACAGTGTTCCAGGGCTTACGGTGTTCCAGGCTCACGGTGTTCCAGTGCTCACGGTGTTCCAGGCTCACAGTGTTCCAGGGCTCACAGTGATCCAAGGCTCGCAGTATTCCAGGGCTCGCAGTGTTTCAGGCTCTCAGTGTTCCAGGGCTCACAGTATTCCAGGCTCTCAGTGTTCCAGGGCTGACAGTGTTCCAGGGCTCACGGAGTTCCAGGGCTCACAGTCTACCAGGCTCACAGTGTTCCAGGCTCGCAATGTTCCAGGGCTCACAGTATTCCAGGATCACAGTGTTCCAGGCTCTCAGTGTTCCCGGCCTCACGGTGTTCCAGGCTCGCAGCGTTCCAGGGCTCACAGTGTTCCAGGCCTCACGGTGTTCCAGGCTCGCAGCGTTCCAGGGCTCACAGTGTCCAAGGCTCGCAGTGTTCCAGGGCTCACAGTGTTCCAGGCTCGCAGTGTTCCAGGCTCGCAGTGTTCCAGGGCTCGCAGTGTTCCAGGGCTCACAATGTTCCAGGGCTCACCGTGTTCCAGGGCTCGCAGTGTTCCAGGGCTCACAGTGTTCCATGGCTCACCGTGTTCCAGCGCTCACGGTGTTCCAGGGCTCGCAGTGTTCCAGGGCTCGCAGTGTTCCAGGGCTCACAGTGTTCCAGGGCTCACGGTGAGCCAGGGCTCGCAGTGTTCCAGGCTCGCAGTGTTCCAGGGCTCACAGTGTTCCAGGCTCACAGTGTTCCAGGGCTCACTGTGTTCCAGTCTTGCAGTGTTCCAGGGCTCACGGTGTTTCAGGGCTCGCAGTATCCAAGGCTCGCAGTGTTCCAGTCTTGCAGTGTTCCAGGGCTCACGGTGTTCCAGGCTCGCAGTGTTCCAGGGCTTGCGTTGTTCCAGGGCTTGCGTTGTTCCAGGGCTCTCAGTGTTCCAGGCTCGCAGTGTTCCAGGGCTCACAGTGTTCCAGGCTCACAGTGTTCCAGGCTCGCAGTGTTCCAGGGCTCACAGTGTTGCAGGGCTCACAGTGTTCCAGGGCTCACGGTGTTCCAGCGCTCACAGTGTTCCAGGCTCGCAGTGTTCCAGGGCTCGCAATGTTCCAGGGCTCACAGTGTTCCAGGTCTCGCGGTGTTCCACGGCTCACAGTGTTCCAGGGCTCACGGTGTTCCAGGGCTCACAGTGTTCCAGGCTTGCAGTGTTCCAGGGCTCGCAATGTTCCAGGGCTCACAGTGTTCCAGGGCTCACAGTGTTCCAGGCTCGCAGTGTTCCAGGGCTCGCAATGTTCCAGAGCTCACGGTGTTCCAAGGCTCACAGTGTTCCAGGCTCACAGTGTTCCAGGGCTCACAATGTTCCAGGGCTCTCAGTGTTCCAGTCTCGCAGTGTTCCAGGGCTGGCAGTGTTCCAGGCTCGCAGTGTTCCAGGGCTCTCAGTGTTCCAGGGCTCACGGTGTTTCAGGGCTCACAGTGTTCCAGGGCTCACGGTGTTCTAGGCTCACAGTGTTCCAGGACTCACGGTGTTCCAGTCTCGCAGTGTTCCAGGACTCGCAGTGTTCCAGGGCTCACAGTGTTCCAGGTCTCGCAGTGTTCCAGGACTCGCGGTGTTCCAGGGCTCACAGTGTTCCAGGGCTCGCAGTGTTCCAGGGCTCACGGTATTCCAGGGCTCACAGTGTTCCAGGGCTCACGGTGTTCCTGGGCTCACAGTGTTCCAGGGCTCACGGTGTTCCAGAGCTCACAGTGATTTAGGGCTCACAGTGATCCAGGGCTCACAGTGATCCAGGGCTCGCAGTGTTCCAGCCTCGCAGTGTTCCAGGGCTCGCAGTGTTCCAGGGCTCGCAGTATTCCAGGGCTCGCAGTGTTCCAGGGCTCGCAGTGTTCCAGGCTCACGGTGTTCCAGGGCTCACGGTGTTCCAGGGCTCGCAGTGTTTCAGGGCTCGCAGTATTCCAAGGCTCGCAGTGTTCCAGTCTTGTAGTGTTCCAGGGCTCACAGTGTTCCAGTCTTGTAGTGTTCCAGGGCTCACGGTGTTCCAGGGCTTACAGTGTTTCAGGGCTCGCAGTATTCCAAGGCTCGCAGTGTTCCAGTCTTGCAGTGTTCCAGGGCTCACGGTGTTCCAGGCTCGCAGTGTTCCAGGGCTTGCGTTGTTCCAGGGCTCACAGTGTTCCAGGCTCGCAGTGTTCCAGGGCTCACAGTGTTGCAGGGCTCACAGTGTTCCAGGGCTCACGGTGTTCCAGCGCTCACAGTGTTCCAGGCTCGCAGTGTTCCAGGGCTCGCAATGTTCCAGGGCTCACAGTGTTCCAGGTCTCGCGGTGTTCCAGGGCTCACAGTGTTCCAGGCTTGCAGTGTTCCAGGGCTCGCAATGTTCCAGGGCTCACAGTGTTCCAGGGCTCACAGTGTTCCAGGCTCGCAGTGTTCCAGTGCTCGGAATGTTCCAGGGCTCACAGTGTTCCAAGGCTCACAGTGTTCCAGGCTCACAGTGTTCCAGGGCTCACAATGTTCCAGGGCTCTCAGTGTTCCAGGCTCGCAGTGTTCCAGCGCTCACAGTGTTCCAAGGCTCACAGTGTTCCAGGCTCACAGTGTTCCAGGGCTCACAATGTTCCAGGGCTCTCAGTGTTCCAGGCTCGCAGTGTTCCAGGGCTGGCAGTGTTCCAGGCTCGCAGTGTTCCAGGGCTCGCGGTGTTCCAGGGCTCACGGTGTTTCAGGGCTCACAGTGTTCCAGGGCTCACGGTGTTCTAGGCTCACGGTGTTCTAGGCTCACAGTGTTCCAGGACTCACGGTGTTCCAGGGCTCACAGTGTTCCAGGTCTCGCGGTGTTCCAGGACTCACTGTGTTCCAGGGCTCACAGTGTTCCAGGGCACGCAGTGTTCCAGGGCTCACGGTATTCCAGGGCTCACAGTGTTCCTGGGCTCACAGTGTTCCAGGGCTCACAGTGATCCAGGGCTCACAGTGATCCAGGGCTCGCAGTGATCCAGGGCTCGCAGTGTTCCAGCCTCGCAGTGTTCCAGGGCTCGCAGTGTTCCAGGACTCACAGTGTTCCTGGGCTCACAGTGATCCAGGGCTCGCAGTATTCCAGGGCTCGCAGTGTTCCAGGGCTCGCAGTGTTCCAGGCTCACGGTGTTCCAGGGCTCACGTTGTTCCAGGGCTCGCAGTGTTCCAAGCTTGCAGTGTTCCAGGGCTCATGGTGTTCCAGTGCTCATGGTGTTCCAGGCTCACAGTTTTCCAGGGCTCACAGTGATCAAGGACTCGCAGTATTCCAGGGCTCGCAGTATTCCAGCCTCGCAGTGTTCCAGGGCTCACAGTGTTCCAGGGCTCGCAGTGTTCCAGGGCTCACGGTGTTCCAGGCTCACAGTGAACCAGGGCTCACAGTGTTCCAGGCTCGCAGTGTTCCAGGGCTCACAGTGTTCCAGGCTCGCAGTGTTCCAGGGCTCACAGTGTTCCAGGGCTCACAATGTTCCAGGGCTCTCAGTGTTCCAGGGCTCACAGTGTTCCAGGCTCGCAGTGTTCCAGTGCTCGGAATGTTCCAGGGCTCACAGTGTTCCAGGCTCGCAGTGTTCCAGGGCTGGCAGTGTTCCAGGCTCGCAGTGTTCCAGGGCTCTCGGTGTTCCAGGGCTCACGTTGTTCCAGGGCTCGCAGTGTTCCAAGGCTCACAATGTTCCAGGGCTCACAGTGTTCCAAGCTTGCAGTGTTCCAGGGCTCACGGTGTTCCAGGTCTCCCAGTGTTCCAGGGCTTGCAGTGTTCCAGGGCTCATGGTGTTCCAGTGCTCATGGTGTTCCAGGCTCACAGTTTTCCAGGGCTCACAGTGATCAAGGACTCGCAGTATTCCAGGGCTCGCAGTATTCCAGCCTCGCAGTGTTCCAGGGCTCACAGTGTTCCAGGGCTCGCAGTGTTCCAGGGCTCACGGTGTTCCAGGTTCACAGTGAACCAGGGCTCACAGTGTTCCAGGCTCGCAGTGTTCCAGGGCTCGCAGTGTTCTAGGGATCGCAGTGTTCCAACCTCGCAGTGTTCCAGGGCTCAAAGTGTTACAGGGCTCGCAGTGTTCCAGGGCTCACAATGTTCCAGGGCTCACGGTGTTCCAGGGCTCACGGTGTTCCAGGCTCACAGTGATCCAGGGCTCACAGTGTTCCAGGCTCGCAGTGTTCCAGGGCTCGCAGTGTTCCAGGGCTCACAGTGTTCCAGGGCTGACAGTGTTCCAGGGCTGACAGTGTTCCAGGGCTGACAATATTCCAGGGCTCGCAGTGTTCCAGGGATCACAGTGTACCAGGGCTCACGGTGTTCCAGGGCTAACAGTATTCCTGGGCTCACAGAGTTCCAGGGCTCACGGTGTTCCAGGGCTCACGGTGTTCCAGGGCACCTAGTGTTCCAGGGCTCACGGTGTTCCAGGGCTCGCAGTGTTCCTGGGCTCACAGTGTTCCAGGCTCGCAATGTTCTAGGGCTCACAGTATTCCAGGCTCTCAGTTTTCCAGGGCTCACAGTGTTCCAGGGCTCACGGAGATCCAGGCTCGAAGTGTGCCAGGGCTCACGGAGTTCCAGGGCTCACAGTCTACCAGGCTCACAGTATTCCAGGATCACAGTGTTCCAGGCTCGCAGTGTTCCAGGCCTCACAGTGTTCCAGGCTCGCAGCGTGCCAGGGCTCACAGTGTTCCAGGCTCGCAGTGTTCCAGGGCTCATAGTGTTCCAGGCTCGCAGTGTTCCAGGGCTCACAGTGTTCCAGGGCTCACCGTGTTCCAGGGCTCGCAGTGTTCCGGGCTCACAGTGTTCCAGGGCTCACAGTGTTCCAGGGCTCACTGTGTTCCAGGGCTCGCAGTGTTCCAGGGCTCACAGTGTTCCAGGCTCACAGTGTTCCAGGGCTCACTGTGTTCCAGTCTTGCAGTGTTCCAGGGCTCACAGTGTTCCAGGGCTCGCAGTGTTCCAGGGCTCACGGTGTTCCAGGCTCACAGTGAACCAGGGCTCACAGTGTTCCAGGGCTCACAATGTTCCAGGGCTCTCAGTGTTCCAGGGCTCACAGTGTTCCAGGCTCACAGTGTTCCAGGGCTCACAATGTTCCAGGGCTCTCAGTGTTCCAGGCTCGCAGTGTTCCAGGGCTGGCAGTGTTCGAGGCTCGCAGTGTTCCAGGGCTCGCGGTGTTCCAGGGCTCACGGTGTTTCAGGGCTCACAGTGTTCCAGGGCTCACGGTGTTCTAGGCTCACGGTGTTCTAGGCTCACAGTGTTCCAGGACTCACGGTGTTCCAGGGCTCACAGTGTTCCAGGTCTCGCGGTGTTCCAGGACTCACTGTGTTCCAGGGCTCACAGTGTTCCAGGGCACGCAGTGTTCCAGGGCTCACGGTATTCCAGGGCTCACAGTGTTCCTGGGCTCACAGTGTTCCAGGGCTCACAGTGATCCAGGGCTCACAGTGATCCAGGGCTCGCAGTGATCCAGGGCTCGCATTGTTCCAGCCTCGCAGTGTTCCAGGGCTCGCAGTGTTCCAGGACTCACAGTGTTCCTGGGCTCACAGTGATCCAGGGCTCGCAGTATTCCAGGGCTCGCAGTGTTCCAGGGCTCGCAGTGTTCCAGGCTCACGGTGTTCCAGGGCTCACGTTGTTCCAGGGCTCGCAGTGTTCCAAGGCTCACAATGTTCCAGGACTCACAGTGTTCCAAGCTTGCAGTGTTCCAGGGCACACGGTGTTCCAGGTCTCCCAGTGTTCCAGGGCTTGCAGTGTTCCAGGGCTCATGGTGTTCCAGTGCTCATGGTGTTCCAGGCTCACAGTTTTCCAGGGCTCACAGTGATCAAGGACTCGCAGTATTCCAGGGCTCACGGTGTTCCAGGCTCACAGTGAGCCAGGGCTCACAGTGTTCCAGGGCTCACAATGTTCCAGGGCTCTCAGTGT
Organism: Chiloscyllium plagiosum; assembly: GCF_037043375.1. Lineage (NCBI taxonomy): Eukaryota > Metazoa > Chordata > Chondrichthyes > Orectolobiformes > Hemiscylliidae > Chiloscyllium > Chiloscyllium plagiosum. The sequence continues at coordinate 17,591,842 of NW_028270177.1, forward strand.
TCCAGGGCTCACAGTGTTCCAGGCTCGCAGTGTTCCAGTGCTCGGAATGTTCCAGGGCTCACAGTGTTCCAGGCTCGCAGTGTTCCAGGGCTGGCAGTGTTCCAGGCTCGCAGAGTTCCAGGGCTCTCAGTGTTCCAGGGCTCACGGTGTTCCAGGGCTCACGTTGTTCCAGGGTTCGCAGTGTTCCAAGGCTCACAATGTTCCAGGACTCACAGTGTTCCAAGCTTGCAGTGTTCCAGGGCTCACGGTTTTCCAGGTCTCCCAGTGTTCCAGGGCTTGCAGTGTTCCAGGGCTCATGGTGTTCCAGTGCTCATGGTGTTCCAGGCTCACAGTTTTCCAGGGCTCACAGTGATCAAGGACTCGCAGTATTCCAGGGCTCGCAGTATTCCAGCCTCCCAGTGTTCCAGGGCTCACAGTGTTCCAGGGCTCACCGTGTTCCAGCCTCGCAGTGTTGCAGTGCTCACGGTGTTCCAGGCTCACGGTGTTCCAGGGCTCACAGTGCTCCAGGCTCACAGTCTTCCAGGGCTCGCAGTGTTCCAGGGCTCGCAGTGTTCCAGGGCTCTCAGTGTTCCAGGGCTCTCAGTGTTCCAGGGGTCGCAGTGTTCCAGGCTCGCAATGTTCTAGGGCTCGCAGTATTCCATGCTCTCAGTATTCCAGGGCTCACAGTGTTCCAGGGCTCACAGTGTTCCAGGGCTCGCAGTGTTCCAGGGCTCGCAGTGTTCCAGGCTCTCAGTTTTCCAGGGCTTACAGTGTTCCAGGGCTCACGGAGATCCAGGCTCGCAGTGTGCCAGGGCTCACGGAGTTCCAGGGCTCACAGTCTACCAGGCTCACAGTATCCAGGATCACAGTGTTCCAGGCTCGCAGTGTTCCAGGCCTCACAGTGTTCCAGGCTCGCAGCGTGCCAGGGCTCACAGTGTTCCAGGCTCGCAGTGTTCCAGGGCTCATAGTGTTCCAGGCTCGCAGTGTTCCAGGGCTCACAGTGTTCCAGGGCTCACCGTGTTCCAGGGCTCGCAGTGTTCCGGGCTCACAGTGTTCCAGGGCTCACAGTGTTCCAGGGCTCGCAGTGTTCCAGGGCTCGCAGTGTTCCAGGCTCTCAGTTTTCCAGGGCTTACAGTGTTCCAGGGCTCACGGAGATCCAGGCTCGCAGTGTGCCAGGGCTCACGGAGTTCCAGGGCTCACAGTCTACCAGGCTCACAGTATCCAGGATCACAGTGTTCCAGGCTCGCAGTGTTCCAGGCCTCACAGTGTTCCAGGCTCGCAGCGTGCCAGGGCTCACAGTGTTCCAGGCTCGCAGTGTTCCAGGGCTCATAGTGTTCCAGGCTCGCAGTGTTCCAGGGCTCACAGTGTTCCAGGGCTCACCGTGTTCCAGGGCTCGCAGTGTTCCGGGCTCACAGTGTTCCAGGGCTCACAGTGTTCCAGGGCTCACGGTGTTCCAGGGCTCGCAGTGTTCCAGGGCTCACAGTGTTCCAGGCTCACAGTGTTCCAGGGCTCACTGTGTTCCATTCTTGCAGTGTTCCAGGGCTCACGGTGTTCCAGGGCTCACAGTGTTTCAGGGCTCGCAGTATCCAAGGCTCGCAGTGTTCCAGTCTTGCAGTGTTCCAGGGCTCACGGTGTTCCAGGCTCACAGTGTTCCAGGGCTTGTGTTCTTCCAGGGCTTGCGTTGTTCCAGGGCTCACAGTGTTCCAGGCTAACAGTGTTCCAGGGCTCACAGTGTTCCAGGCTCACAGTGTTCCAGGGCTCACAGTGTTGCAGGGCTCACAGTGTTCCAGGGCTCACGGTGTTCCAGCGCTCACAGTGTTCCAGGCTCGCAGTGTTCCAGGGCTCGCAATGTTCCAGGGCTCACAGTGTTCCAGGGCTCGCAGTGTTCCAGGGCTCGGAATGTTCCAGGGCTCACGGTGTTCCAAGGCTCACAGTGTTCCAGGTGCACAGTGTTCCAGGGCTCACAATGTTCCAGGGCTCTCAGTGTTCCAGGGCTCGCAGTGTTCCAGGGCTCATGGTGTTCCAGTGCTCACGGTGTTCCAGTCTCACAGTGTTCCAGGGCTCACAGTGATCCAGGGCTCGCAGTATTCCAGCCTCGCAGTGTTCCAGGGCTCACAGTGTTGCAGGGCTCACGGTGTTCTAGGGCTCACAGTGTTCCAGGGCTCGCAGTGTTCCAGGGCTCACAGTGTTCCAGGGCTCACCGTGTTCCAGGGCTCGCAGTGTTCCAGGGCTCATAGTGTTCCATGGCTCACAGTGTTCCAGGGCTCACGGTGTTCCAGGGCTCGCAGTGTTCCAGGGCTCACAGTGTTCCAGGGCTCACGGTGAGCCAGGGCTCGCAGTGTTCCAGGCTCGCAGTGTTCCAGGGCTCACAGTGTTCCAGGCTCACAGTGTTCCAGGGCTCACTGTGTTCCAGTCTTGCAGTGTTCCAGGGCTCACTGTGTTTCAGGGCTCGCAGTATCCAAGGCTCGCAGTGTTCCAGTCTTGCAGTGTTCCAGGGCTCACGGTGTTCCAGGCTCGCAGTGTTCCAGGGCTTGCGTTGTTCCAGGGCTTGCGTTGTTCCAGGGCTCACAGTGTTCCAGGCTCGCAGTGTTCCAGGGCTCACAGTATTCCAGGCTCGCAGTGTTCCAGGGCTCACAGTGTTCCAGGGCTCACAGTGTTCCACGGCTCACGGTGTTCCAGCGCTCACAGTGTTCCAGGCTCGCAGTGTTCCAGGGCTGGCAATGTTCCAGGGCTCACAGTGTTCCAGGTCTCGCGGTGTTCCACGGCTCACAGTGTTCCAGGGCTCACGGTGTTCCAGGGCTCACAGTTTTCCAGGCTTGCAGTGTTCCAGGGCTCACGGTGTTCCAGGGCTCACAGTGTTCCAGGGCTCACAGTGTTCCAGGCTCGCAGTGTTCCAGCGCTCGGAATGTTCCAGGGCTCACAGTGTTCCAGGGCTGACAATGTTCCAGGGCTCGCAGTGTTCCAGGGCTCACAGTGTTCCAGGGCTTACGGTGTTCCAGGGCTCACGGTGTTCCAGGGCACCTAGTGTTCCAGGGCTCACGGTGTTCCAGGGCTCGCAGTGTTCCTGGGCTCACAGTGTTCCAGGCTCGCAGTGTTCCAGGGCTCGCAATGTTCCAGGACTCACAGTGTTCCAGGTCTCGCGGTGTTCCACGGCTCACAGTGTTCCAGGGCTCACGGTGTTCCAGGGCTCACAGTGTTCAAGGCTTGCAGTGTTCCAGGGCTCGCAATGTTCCAGGGCTCACAGTGTTCCAGGGCTCACAGTGTTCCAGGCTCGCAGTGTTCCAGGGCTCGCAATGTTCCAGAGCTCACGGTGTTCCAAGGCTCACAGTGTTCCAGGCTCACAGTGTTCCAGGGCTCACAATGTTCCAGGGCTCTCAGTGTTCCAGGCTCGCAGTGTTCCAGGGCTGGCAGTGTTCCAGGCTCGCAGTGTTCCAGGGCTCTCAGTGTTCCAGGGCTCACGGTGTTTCAGGGCTCACAGTGTTCCAGGGCTCACGGTGTTCTAGGCTCACAGTGTTCCAGGACTCACGGTGTTCCAGTCTCGCAGTGTTCCAGGTCTCGCGGTGTTCCACGGCTCACAGTGTTCCAGGGCTCACGGTGTTCCAGGGCTCACAGTGTTCCAGGCTTGCAGTGTTCCAGGGCTCGCAATGTTCCAGGGCTCACAGTGTTCCAGGGCTCACAGTGTTCCAGGCTCGCAGTGTTCCAGGGCTCGCAATGTTCCAGAGCTCACGGTGTTCCAAGGCTCACAGTGTTCCAGGCTCACAGTGTTCCAGGGCTCACAATGTTCCAGGGCTCTCAGTGTTCCAGGCTCGCAGTGTTCCAGGGCTGGCAGTGTTCCAGGCTCGCAGTGTTCCAGGGCTCTCAGTGTTCCAGGGCTCACGGTGTTTCAGGGCTCACAGTGTTCCAGGGCTCATGGTGTTCTAGGCTCACAGTGTTCCAGGACTCACGGTGTTCCAGTCTCGCAGTGTTCCAGGACTCGCAGTGTTCCAGGGCTCACAGTGTTCCAGGTCTCGCAGTGTTCCAGGACTCGCGGTGTTCCAGGGCTCACAGTGTTCCAGGGCTCGCAGTGTTCCAGGGCTCACGGTATTCCAGGGCTCACAGTGTTCCAGGGCTCACGGTGTTCCTGGGCTCACAGTGTTCCAGGACTCACGGTGTTCCAGAGCTCTCAGTGATCCAGGGCTCACAGTGATCCAGGGCTCGCAGTGATCCAGGGCTCGCAGTGTTCCAGCCTCGCAGTGTTCCAGGGCTCGCAGTGTTCCAGGACTCACAGTGTTCCAGGGCTCACAGTGATCCAGGGCTCGCAGTATTCCAGGGCTCGCAGTGTTCCAGGGCTCGCAGTGTTCCAGGCTCACGGTGTTCCAGGGCTCACGGTGTTCCAGGGCTCGCAGTGTTCCAGGGCTCACAATGTTCCAGTCTTGTAGTGTTCCAGGGCTCACGGTGTTCCAGGGCTTACAGTGTTTCAGGGCTCGCAGTATTCCAAGGCTCGCAGTGTTCCAGTCTTGCAGTGTTCCAGGGCTCACGGTGTTCCAGGGCTCACGGTGTTCCAGGGCTCACAGTGTTCCAGGCTTGCAGTGTTCCAGGGCTCACGGTGTTCCAGGGCTCACAGTGTTCCAGGGCTCACAGTGTTCCAGGCTCGCAGTGTTCCAGGGCTCGGAATGTTCCAGGGCTCACAGTGTTCCAGGGCTCACCGTGTTCCAGGGCTCGCAGTGTTCCTGGGCTCACAGTGTTCCATGGCTCACAGTGTTCCAGGGCTCATGGTGTTCCAGGGCTCGCAGTGTTCCAGGGCTCGCAGTGTTCCAGGGCTCACAGTGTTCCAGGGCTCACGGTGTTCCAGGGCTCATGGTGTTCCAGGGCTCGCAGTGTTCCAGGGCTCATAGTGTTCCAGGGCTCACGGTGTTCCAGGGTTCATGGTGTTCCAGGGCTCACAGTGTTCCAGGGCTCATGGTGTTCCAGGGCTCGCAGTGTTCCAGGGCTCACAGTGTTCCATGGCTCACAGTGTTCCAGGGCTCATGGTGTTCCAGGGCTCGCAGTGTTCCACGGCTCACAGTGTTCCAGGGCTCATGGTGTTCCAGGGCTCACAGTGTTCCAGGGCTCATGGTGTTCCAGGGCTCGCAGTGTTCCAGGGCTCACAGTGTTCCATGGCTCACAGTGTTCCAGGGCTCATGGTGTTCCAGGGCTCGCAGTGTTCCACGGCTCACAGTGTTCCAGGGCTCATGGTGTTCCAGGGCTCACAGTGTTCCACGGCTCACAGTGTTCCAGGGCTCGCAGTGTTCCAGGCTCGCAATGTTCTAGGGCTCACAGTATTCCAGGCTCTCAGTGTTCCAGGGCTGACAGTGTTCCAGGGCTCACGGAGTTCCAGGGCTCACAGTCTACCAGGCTCACAGTGTTCCAGGCTCGCAATGTTCCAGGGCTCACATAATTCCAGGATCACAGTGTTCCAGGCTCTCAGTGTTCCAGGCCGCACGGTGTTCCAGGCTCGCAGCGTTCCAGGGCTCACAGTGTTCCAGGCCTCACGGTGTTCCAGGCTCGCAGCGTTCCAGGGCTCACAGTGTTCCAGGCTCGCAGTGTTCCAGGGCTCACAGTGTTCCAGGCTCGCAGTGTTCCAGGCTCGCAGTGTTCCAGGGCTCGCAGTGTTCCAGGGCTCACAATGTTCCAGGGCTCACCGTGTTCCAGGGCTCGCAGTGTTCCAGGGCTCACAGTGTTCCATGGCTCACAGTGTTCCAGGGCTCATGGTGTTCCAGGGCTCGCAGTGTTCCAGGGCTCGCAGTGTTCCAGGGCTCACAGTGTTCCAGGGCTCACGGTGAGCCAGGGCTCGCAGTGTTCCAGGCTCGCAGTGTTCCAGGGCTCACAGTGTTCCAGGCTCACAGTGTTCCAGGGCTCACTGTGTTCCAGTCTTGCAGTGTTCCAGGGCTCACGGTGTTTCAGGGCTCGCAGTATCCAAGGCTCGCAGTGTTCCAGTCTTGCAGTGTTCCAGAGCTCACGGTGTTCCAGGTTCGCAGTGTTCCAGGGCTTGCGTTGTTCCAGGGCTTGCGTTGTTCCAGGGCTCACAGTGTTCCAGGCTCGCAGTGTTCCAGGGCTCACAGTGTTCCAGGCTCACAGTGTTCCAGGCTCGCAGTGTTCCAGGGCTCACAGTGTTGCAGGGCTCACAGTGTTCCAGGGCTCACGGTGTTCCAGCGCTCACAGTGTTCCAGGCTCGCAGTTTTCCAGGGCTCGCAATGTTCCAGGGCTCACAGTGTTCCAGGTCTCGCGGTGTTCCACGGCTCACAGTGTTCCAGGGCTCACGGTGTTCCAGCGCTCACAGTGTTCCAGGCTTGCAGTGTTCCAGGGCTCGCAATGTTCCAGGGCTCACAGTGTTCCAGGGCTCACAGTGTTCCAGGCTCGCAGTGTTCCAGGGCTCGGAATGTTCCAGAGCTCACGGTGTTCCAAGGCTCACGGTGTTCCAAGGCTCACAGTGTTCCAAGCTCACAGTGTTCCAGGGCTCACAATGTTCCAGGGCTCTCAGTGTTCCAGGCTCGCAGTGTTCCAGGGCTGGCAGTGTTCCAGGGCTCTCAGTGTTCCAGGGCACGCAGTGTTCCAGGGCTCACAGTGTTGCAGGGCTCACAGTGTTCCAGGGCTCACGGTGTTCTAGGCTCACAGTTTTCCAGGACTCACGGTGTTCCAGTCTCGCAGTGCTCCAGGACTCGCAGTGTTCCAGGGCTCACAGTGTTCCAGGTCTGGCAGTGTTCCAGGACTTGCGGTGTTCCAGGGCTCACAGTGTTCCAGGGCTCGCAGTGTTCCAGGGCTCACGGTATTCCAGGGCTCACAGTGTTCCAGGGCTCACGGCGTTCCTGGGCTCACAGTGTTCCAGGGCTCACGGTGTTCCAGAGCTCACAGTGATCCAGGGCTCGCAGTATTCCAGGGCTCGCAGTGTTCCAGGGCTCGCAGTGTTCCAGGCTCACGGTGTTCCAGGGCTCACGGTGTTCCAGGGCTCGCAGTGTTCCAGGGCTCACAATGTTCCAGGGCTCACAGTGTTCCAGTCTTGTAGTGTTCCAGGGCTCACGGTGTTCCAGGGCTCACAGTGTTTCAGGGCTCGCAGTATTCCAAGGCTCGCAGTGTTCCAGTCTTGCAGTGTTCCAGGGCTCACGGTGTTCCAGGCTCGCAGTGTTCCAGGGCTTGCGTTGTTCCAGGGCTCACAGTGTTCCAGGCTCGCAGTGTTCCAGGGCTCACAGTGTTGCAGGGCTCACAGTGTTCCAGGGCTCACGGTGTTCCAGCGCTCACAGTGTTCCAGGCTCGTAGTGTTCCAGGGCTCGCAATGTTCCAGGGCTCATAGTGTTCCAGGTCTCGCGGTGTTCCATGGCTCACAGTGTTCCAGGCTCGCAGTGTTCCAGGGCTCGGAATGTTCCAGGGCTCACAGTGTTCCAAGGCCCACAGTGTTCCAGGCTCACAGTGTTCCAGGGCTCACAATGTTCCAGGGCTCGCAGTGTTCTAGGGCTCGCAGTGTTCCAGGGCTCAAAGTGTTACAGGGCTCGCAGTGTTCCAGGGCTCACAATGTTCCAGGGCTCGCAGTGTTCCTGGGCTCACAGTGTTCCAGGCTCACAGTGTTCCAGGGGTCGCAGTGTTCCAGCCTCGCAGTGTTCCAGCCTCGCAGTGTTCCAGGGCTCACGGTGTTCCAGGGCTCGCAGTGTTCCAGGGCTCACAGTGTTCCAGGGCTCACCGTGTTCCAGCCTCGCAGTGTTGCCGGGCTCACGGTGTTCCAGGCTCACGGTGTTCTAGGGCTCACAGTGCTCCAGGCTCACAGTGTTCCAGGGCTCGCAGTGTTCCAGGGCTCTAAGTGTTCCAGGGCTCGCAGTGTTCCAGGCTCGCAATGTTCTAGGGCTCACAGTATTCCATGCTCTCAGTATTCCAGGGCACACAGTGTTCCAGGGCTCGCAGTGTTCCAGGGCTCGCAGTGTTCCAGGGCTCACAGTGTTCCAGGCTCGCAATGTTCTAGGGCTCACAGTATTCCAGGCTCTCAGTTTTCCAGGGCTCACAGTGTTCCAGGGCTCACGGAGATCCAGGCTCGCTGTGTGCCAGGGCTCACGGAGTTCCAGGGCTCACAGTCTACCAGGCTCACAGTATTCCAGGATCACAGTGTTCCAGGCTCGCAGTGTCCCAGGCCTCACAGTGTTCCAGGCTCGCAGCGTGCCAGGGCTCACAGTGTTCCAGGCTCGCAGTGTTCCAGGGCTCACAGTGTTCCAGGCTCGCAGTGTTCCAGGGCTCGCCGTGTTCCAGGGCTCACAGTGTTCCAGGGCTCACCGTGTTCCAGGGCTCACAGTGTTCCAGGGCTCACCGTGTTCCAGGGCTCACAGTGTTCCAGGCTCACAGTGTTCCAGGGCTCGCAGTGTTCCAGGGCTCACAGTGTTCCAGGCTCACAGTGTTCCAGGGCTCACTGTGTTGCAGTCTTGCAGTGTTCCAGGGCTCACGGTGTTCCAGGGCTCACAGTGTTTCAGGGCTCGCAGTATCCAAGGCTCGCAGTGTTCCAGTCTTGCAGTGTTCCAGGGCTCACGGTGTTCCAGGCTCGCAGTGTTCCAGGGCTTGCGTTGTTCCAGGGCTTGCGTTGTTCCAGGGCTCACAGTGTTCCAGGCTAACAGTGTTCCAGGGCTCACAGTGTTCCAGGCTCACAGTGTTCCAGGGCTCACAGTGTTGCAGGGCTCACAGTGTTCCAGGGCTCACGGTGTTCCAGCGCTCACAGTGTTCCAGGCTCGCAGTGTTCCAGGGCTCGCAATGTTCCAGGGCTCACAGTGTTCCAGGTGTCGCGGTGTTCCACGGCTCACAGTGTTACAGGGCTAACGGTGTTCCAGGGCTCACAGTGTTCCAGGCTTGCAGTGTTCCAGGGCTCGCAATGTTCCAGGGCTCACAGTGTTCCAGGGCTCACAGTGTTCCAGGCTCGCAGTGTTCCAGGGCTCAGAATGTTCCAGGGCTCACGGTGTTCCAAGGCTCACAGTGTTCCAGGCTCACAGTGTTCCAGGGCTCACAATGTTCCAGGGCTCTCAGTGTTCCAGGGCTCACAGTGATCCAGGGCTCGCAGTATTCCAGCCTCGCAGTGTTCCAGGGCTCACAGTGTTCCAGGGCTCGCAGTGTTCCAGGGCTCACAATGTTACAGGGCTCAAAGTGTTACAGGGCTCGCAGTGTTCCAGGGCTCACAATGTTCCAGGGCTCACAGTGTTCCCGGGCTTACGGTGTTCCAGGCTCACAGTGATCCAGGGCTCAAAGTGTGCCAGGCTCGCAGTGTTCCAGGCTCGCAGTGTTCCAGGGCTCACAGTGTTACAGGGCTCACAGTGTTCCAGGGCTGACAGTGTTCCAGGGCTGGCAATGTTCCAGGGCTGACAATATTCCAGGGCTCGCAGTGTTCCAGGGCTCACGGTGTTCCAGGGCTCACAGTATTCCTGGACTCACAGAGTTCCAGGGCTCACGGTGTTCCAGGGCTCATGGTGTTCCAGGGCTCACAGTGTTCCAGGGCTCACGGTGTTCCAGGGCTCACGGTATTCCAGGGCACCTAGTGTTCCAGGGCTCACAGTGTTCCTGGGCTCACAGTGTTCCTGGGCTCACAGTGTTCCAGGCTCACAGTGTTCCAGGGATCGCAGTGTTCCCGCCTCGCAGTGTTCCAGGGCTCACTGTGTTCCTGTCGTGCAGTGTTCCAGGGCTCACGGTGTTCCAGGGCTCACAGTGTTTCAGGGCTCGCAGTATCCAAGGCTCGCAGTGTTCCAGTCTTGCAGTGTTCCAGGGCTCACGGTGTTCCAGGCTCGCAGTGTTCCAGGGCTTGCGTTGTTCCAGGGCTTGCGTTGTTCCAGGGCTCACAGTGTTCCAGGCTCACAGTGTTCCAGGGCTCACAGTGTTCCAGGCTCACAGTGTTCCAGGCTCGCAGTGTTCCAGGGCTCACAGTGTTGCAGGGCTCACAGTGTTCCAGGGCTCACGGTGTTCCAGCGCTCACAGTGTTCCAGGGCTCGCAGTGTTCCAGGGCTCGCAGTGTTCCAGGGCTCACAATGTTCCAGGGCTCACAGTGTTCCAGGGCTCACGGTGTTCCAGGCTCACAGTGATCCAGGGCTCACAGTGTTCCATGCTCGCAGTGTTCCAGGGCTCGCAGTGTTCCAGGGCTCACAGTGTTACAGGGCTCACAGTGTTCCAGGGCTGACAGTGTTTCAGGGCTGACAGTGTTCCAGGGCTGACAATATTCCAGGGCTCGCAGTGTTCCAGGGATTACAGTGTTCCAGGGCTCACGGTGTTCCTGGGCTCACAGAGTTCCAGGGCTCACGGTGTTCCAGGGCTCACGGTGTTCCAGGGCTCACAGTGCTCCAGGCTCACAGTGTTCCAGGGCTCGCAGGGTTCCAGGGCTCTCAGTGTTCCAAAGTTCTCAGTGTTCCAGGGCTCGCAGTGTTCCAAGGTTCTCAGTGTTCCTCGGCTCGCAGTGTTCCAGGCTCGCAATGTTCTAGGGCTCACAGTATTCCAGGCTCTCAGTGTTCCAGGGCTCACAGTGTTCCAGGGCTCACAGTGTTCCAGGGCTCACAGTGTTCCAGGGCTCGCAGTGTTCCGGGCTCGCAATGTTTTAGGGCTCACAGTGTTCCAGGGCTCACGGAGATCCAGGCTCGCAGTGTGCCAGGGCTCACGGAGTTCCAGGGCTCACAGTCTACCAGGCTCACAGTATTCCAGGATCACAGTGTTCCAGGCTCGCAGTGTTCCAGGCCTCACAGTGTTCCAGGCTCGCAGCGTGCCAGGGCTCAGTGTTCCAGGCTCGCAGTGTTCCAGGGCTCACAGTGTTCCAGGCTCGCAGTGTTCCAGGGCTCGCCGTGTTCCAGGGCTCACAGTGTTCCAGGGCTCACCGTGTTCCAATGCTCACAGTGTTCCAGGGCTCACCGTGTTCCAGGGCTCGCAGTGTTCCAGGGCTCGCAGTGTTCCAGGGCTCACGGTGTTCCAGGGCTCGCAGTGTTCCAGGGGTCGCAGTGTTCCAGGGCTCACAGTGTTCCAGGGCTCACGGTGTGCCAGGGCTCACAGTGTTCCAGGCTCACAGTGTTCCAGGGCTCACTGTGTTCCAGTCTTGCAGTGTTCCAGGGCTCACGGTGTTCCAGGGCTCACAGTGTTTCAGGGCTCGCAGTATCCAAGGCTCGCAGTGTTCCAGTCTTGCAGTGTTCCAGAGCTCACGGTGTTCCAGGCTCGCAGTGTTCCAGGGCTTGCGTTGTTCCAGGGCTTGCGTTGTTCCAGGGCTCACAGTGTTCCAGGCTAACAGTGTTCCAGGGCTCACAGTGTTCCAGGCTCACAGTGTTCCAGGGCTCACAGTGTTGCAGGGCTCACGGTGTTCCAGGGCTCACGGTGTTCCAGCGCTCACAGTGTTCCAGGTCTCGCGGTGTTCCACGGCTCACAGTGTTCCAGGGCTCACGGTGTTCCAGGGCTCACAGTGTTCCAGGCTTGCAGTGTTCCAGGGCTCGCAATGTTCCAGGGCTCATAGTGTTCCAGGGCTCGCAATGTTCCAGGGCTCGCAGTGTTCCAGGGCTCATGGTGTTCCAGTGCTCACGGTGTTTCAGGCTCACATAATTCCAGGGCTCACAGTGTTCCAGGGCTCGCAGTGTTCCAGGGCTCGCAGTGTTCCAGGGCTCATGGTGTTCCAAGGCTCACAGTATTCCTGGACTCACAGAGTTCCAGGGCTCACGGTGTTCCAGGGCTCATGGTGTTCCAGGGCTCACAGTGTTCCAGGGCTCACGGTGTTCCAGGGCTCACGGTATTCCAGGGCTCACGGTGTTCCAGGGCTCGCAGTGTTCCAGGGCTCACAATGTTCCAGGGCTCACAGTGTTCCAGTCTTGTAGTGTTCCAGGGCTCACGGTGTTCCAGGGCTCACAGTGTTTCAGGGCTCGCAGTATTCCAAGGCTCGCAGTGTTCCAGTCTTGCAGTGTTCCAGGGCTCACGGTGTTCCAGGCTCGCAGTGTTCCAGGGCTTGCGTTGTTCCAGGGCTCACAGTGTTCCAGGCTCGCAGTGTTCCAGGGCTCACAGTGTTGCAGGGCTCACAGTGTTCCAGGGCTCACGGTGTTCCAGCGCTCACAGTGTTCCAGGCTCGTAGTGTTCCAGGGCTCGCAATGTTCCAGGGCTCACAGTGTTCCAGGTCTCGCGGTGTTCCAGGGCTCACAGTGTTCCAGGCTCGCAGTGTTCCAGGGCTCGGAATGTTCCAGGGCTCACAGTGTTCCAAGGCCCACAGTGTTCCAGGCTCACAGTGTTCCAGGGCTCACAATGTTCCAGGGCTCGCAGTGTTCTAGGGCTCGCAGTGTTCCAGGGCTCAAAGTGTTACAGGGCTCGCAGTGTTCCAGGGCTCACAATGTTCCAGGGCTCGCAGTGTTCCTGGGCTCACAGTGTTCCAGGCTCACAGTGTTCCAGGGGTCGCAGTGTTCCAGCCTCGCAGTGTTCCAGCCTCGCAGTGTTCCAGGGCTCACGGTGTTCCAGGGCTCGCAGTGTTGCAGGGCTCACGGTGTTCCAGGTCTCGCGGTGTTCCAGGGCTCACAGTGCTCCAGGCTCACAGTGTTCCAGGGCTCGCAGTGTTCCAGGGCTCTAAGTGTTCCAGGGCTCGCAGTGTTCCAGGCTCGCAATGTTCTAGGGCTCACAGTATTCCATGCTCTCAGTATTCCAGGGCACACAGTGTTCCAGGGCTCGCAGTGTTCCAGGGCTCGCAGTGTTCCAGGGCTCGCAGTGTTCCAGGCTCGCAATGTTCTAGGGCTCACAGTATTCCAGGCTCTCAGTTTTCCAGGGCTCACAGTGTTCCAGGGCTCACGGAGATCCAGGCTCGCTGTGTGCCAGGGCTCACGGAGTTCCAGGGCTCACAGTCTACCAGGCTCACAGTATTCCAGGATCACAGTGTTCCAGGCTCGCAGTGTCCCAGGCCTCACAGTGTTCCAGGCTCGCAGCGTGCCAGGGCTCACAGTGTTCCAGGCTCGCAGTGTTCCAGGGCTCACAGTGTTCCAGGCTCGCAGTGTTCCAGGGCTCGCCGTGTTCCAGGGCTCACAGTGTTCCAGGGCTCACCGTGTTCCAGGGCTCACAGTGTTCCAGGGCTCACCGTGTTCCAGGGCTCACAGTGTTCCAGGCTCACAGTGTTCCAGGGCTCGCAGTGTTCCAGGGCTCACAGTGTTCCAGGCTCACAGTGTTCCAGGGCTCACTGTGTTGCAGTCTTGCAGTGTTCCAGGGCTCACGGTGTTCCAGGGCTCACAGTGTTTCAGGGCTCGCAGTATCCAAGGCTCGCAGTGTTCCAGTCTTGCAGTGTTCCAGGGCTCACGGTGTTCCAGGCTCGCGGTGTTCCAGGCTCGCAGTGTTCCAGGGCTTGCGTTGTTCCAGGGCTTGCGTTGTTCCAGGGCTCACAGTGTTCCAGGCTAACAGTGTTCCAGGGCTCACAGTGTTCCAGGCTCACAGTGTTCCAGGGCTCACAGTGTTGCAGGGCTCACAGTGTTCCAGGGCTCACGGTGTTCCAGCGCTCACAGTGTTCCAGGCTCGCAGTGTTCCAGGGCTCGCAATGTTCCAGGGCTCACAGTGTTCCAGGTGTCGCGGTGTTCCACGGCTCACAGTGTTACAGGGCTAACGGTGTTCCAGGGCTCACAGTGTTCCAGGCTTGCAGTGTTCCAGGGCTCGCAATGTTCCAGGGCTCACAGTGTTCCAGGGCTCACAGTGTTCCAGGCTCGCAGTGTTCCAGGGCTCAGAATGTTCCAGGGCTCACGGTGTTCCAAGGCTCACAGTGTTCCAGGCTCACAGTGTTCCAGGGCTCACAATGTTCCAGGGCTCTCAGTGTTCCAGGGCTCACAGTGATCCAGGGCTCGCAGTATTCCAGCCTCGCAGTGTTCCAGGGCTCACAGTGTTCCAGGGCTCGCAGTGTTCCAGGGCTCACAATGTTACAGGGCTCAAAGTGTTACAGGGCTCGCAGTGTTCCAGGGCTCACAATGTTCCAGGGCTCACAGTGTTCCCGGGCTTACGGTGTTCCAGGCTCACAGTGATCCAGGGCTCAAAGTGTGCCAGGCTCGCAGTGTTCCAGGCTCGCAGTGTTCCAGGGCTCACAGTGTTACAGGGCTCACAGTGTTCCAGGGCTGACAGTGTTCCAGGGCTGGCAATGTTCCAGGGCTGACAATATTCCAGGGCTCGCAGTGTTCCAGGGCTCACGGTGTTCCAGGGCTCACAGTATTCCTGGACTCACAGAGTTCCAGGGCTCACGGTGTTCCAGGGCTCATGGTGTTCCAGGGCTCACAGTGTTCCAGGGCTCACGGTGTTCCAGGGCTCACGGTATTCCAGGGCACCTAGTGTTCCAGGGCTCACAGTGTTCCTGGGCTCACAGTGTTCCTGGGCTCACAGTGTTCCAGGCTCACAGTGTTCCAGGGATCGCAGTGTTCCCGCCTCGCAGTGTTCCAGGGCTCACTGTGTTCCTGTCGTGCAGTGTTCCAGGGCTCACGGTGTTCCAGGGCTCACAGTGTTTCAGGGCTCGCAGTATCCAAGGCTCGCAGTGTTCCAGTCTTGCAGTGTTCCAGGGCTCACGGTGTTCCAGGCTCGCAGTGTTCCAGGGCTTGCGTTGTTCCAGGGCTTGCGTTGTTCCAGGGCTCACAGTGTTCCAGGCTCACAGTGTTCCAGGGCTCACAGTGTTCCAGGCTCACAGTGTTCCAGGCTCGCAGTGTTCCAGGGCTCACAGTGTTGCAGGGCTCACAGTGTTCCAGGGCTCACGGTGTTCCAGCGCTCACAGTGTTCCAGGGCTCGCAGTGTTCCAGGGCTCGCAGTGTTCCAGGGCTCACAATGTTCCAGGGCTCACAGTGTTCCAGGGCTCACGGTGTTCCAGGCTCACAGTGATCCAGGGCTCACAGTGTTCCATGCTCGCAGTGTTCCAGGGCTCGCAGTGTTCCAGGGCTCACAGTGTTACAGGGCTCACAGTGTTCCAGGGCTGACAGTGTTTCAGGGCTGACAGTGTTCCAGGGCTGACAATATTCCAGGGCTCGCAGTGTTCCAGGGATTACAGTGTTCCAGGGCTCACGGTGTTCCTGGGCTCACAGAGTTCCAGGGCTCACGGTGTTCCAGGGCTCACGGTGTTCCAGGGCTCACAGTGCTCCAGGCTCACAGTGTTCCAGGGCTCGCAGGGTTCCAGGGCTCTCAGTGTTCCAAAGTTCTCAGTGTTCCAGGGCTCTCAGTGTTCCAAGGTTCTCAGTGTTCCTCGGCTCGCAGTGTTCCAGGCTCGCAATGTTCTAGGGCTCTCAGTATTCCAGGCTCTCAGTGTTCCAGGGCTCACAGTGTTCCAGGGCTCACAGTGTTCCAGGGCTCACAGTGTTCCAGGGCTCGCAGTGTTCCGGGCTCGCAATGTTTTAGGGCTCACAGTGTTCCAGGGCTCACGGAGATCCAGGCTCGCAGTGTGCCAGGGCTCACGGAGTTCCAGGGCTCACAGTCTACCAGGCTCACAGTATTCCAGGATCACAGTGTTCCAGGCTCGCAGTGTTCCAGGCCTCACAGTGTTCCAGGCTCGCAGCGTGCCAGGGCTCAGTGTTCCAGGCTCGCAGTGTTCCAGGGCTCACAGTGTTCCAGGCTCGCAGTGTTCCAGGGCTCGCAGTGTTCCAGGGGTCGCAGTGTTCCAGGGCTCACAGTGTTCCAGGGCTCACGGTGTGCCAGGGCTCACAGTGTTCCAGGCTCGCAGTGTTCCAGGGCTCACAGTGTTCCAGGCTCACAGTGTTCCAGGGCTCACTGTGTTCCAGTCTTGCAGTGTTCCAGGGCTCACGGTGTTCCAGGGCTCACAGTGTTTCAGGGCTCGCAGTATCCAAGGCTCGCAGTGTTCCAGTCTTGCAGTGTTCCAGGGCTCACGGTGTTCCAGGCTCGCAGTGTTCCAGGGCTTGCGTTGTTCCAGGGCTTGCGTTGTTCCAGGGCTCACAGTGTTCCAGGCTAACAGTGTTCCAGGGCTCACAGTGTTCCAGGCTCACAGTGTTCCAGGGCTCACAGTGTTGCAGGGCTCACGGTGTTCCAGGGCTCACGGTGTTCCAGCGCTCACAGTGTTCCAGGTCTCGCGGTGTTCCACGGCTCACAGTGTTCCAGGGCTCACGGTGTTCCAGGGCTCACAGTGTTCCAGGCTTGCAGTGTTCCAGGGCTCGCAATGTTCCAGGGCTCATAGTGTTCCAGGGCTCGCAATGTTCCAGGGCTCGCAGTGTTCCAGGGCTCATGGTGTTCCAGTGCTCACGGTGTTTCAGGCTCACATAATTCCAGGGCTCACAGTGTTCCAGGGCTCGCAGTGTTCCAGGGCTCGCAGTGTTCCAGGGCTCATGGTGTTCCAAGGCTCACAGTGTCCCAGGCTCACAGTGTTCCAGGGCTCACAATGTTCCAGGGCTCTCAGTGTTCCAGGGCTCGCAGTGTTCCAGGGCTCATGGTGTTCCAGGCTCACAGTGTTCCAGGGCTCACAGTGATCCAGGGCTCGCAGTATTCCAGCCTCGCAGTGTTCCAGGGCTCACAGTGTTCCAGGGCTCACGGTGTTCTAGGGCTCGCAGTGTTCCAACCTCGCAGTGTTCCAGGGCTCACAGTGTTCCAGGTCTCGCAGTGTTCCAGGGCTCACAATGTTACAGTGCTCAAAGTGTTACAGGGCTCGCAGTGTTCCACGGCTCACAATGTTCCAGGGCTCACAGTGTTCCAGGGCTCACGGTGTTCCAGGCTCACAGTGATCCAGGGCTCACAGTGTTCCAGGCTCGCATTGTTCCAGGGCTCGCAGTGTTCCAGGGCTCACAGTGTTACAGGACTCACAGTGTTCCAGGGCTGACAGTCTTCCAGGGCTGGCAGTGTTCCAGGGCTGACAATATTCCAGGGCTCGCAGTGTTCCAGGGCTCACGGTGTTCCAGGGCTCACAGTATTCCTGGGCTCACAGAGTTCCAGGGCTCACGGTGTTCCAGGGCTCACGGTGTTCCAGGGCTCACAGTGTTCCAGGGCTCACGGTGTTCCAGGGCTCACGGTGTTCCAGGGCACCTAGTGTTCCAGGGCTCACGGTGTTCCAGGGCTCACAGTGTTCCTGGGCTCACAGTGTTCCAGGCTCACAGTGTTCCAGGGATCGCAGTGTTCCCGCCTCGCAGTGTTCCAGGGCTCACTGTGTTCCAGTCTTGCAGTGTTCCAGGGCTCACGGTGTTCCAGGGCTCACAGTGTTCCAGGGCTCACGGTGAGCCAGGGCTCGCAGTGTTCCAGGCTCGCAGTGTTCCAGAGCTCACAGTGTTCCAGGCTCACAGTGTTCCAGGGCTCACTGTGTTCCAGTCTTGCAGTGTTCCAGGGCTCACTGTGTTTCAGGGCTCGCAGTATCCAAGGCTCGCAGTGTTCCAGTCTTGCAGTGTTCCAGGGCTCACGGTGTTCCAGGCTCGCAGTGTTCCAGGGCTTGCGTTGTTCCAGGTCTTGCGTTGTTCCAGGGCTCACAGTGTTCCAGGCTCGCAGTGTTCCAGGGCTCACAGTATTCCAGGCTCGCAGTGTTCCAGGGCTCACAGTGTTCCAGGGCTCACAGTGTTCCACGGCTCACGGTGTTCCAGCGCTCACAGTGTTCCAGGCTCGCAGTGTTCCAGGGCTGGCAATGTTCCAGGGCTCACAGTGTTCCAGGTCTCGCGGTGTTCCACGGCTCACAGTGTTCCAGGGCTCACGGTGTTCCAGGGCTCACAGTTTTCCAGGCTTGCAGTGTTCCAGGGCTCACGGTGTTCCAGGGCTCACAGTGTTCCAGGGCTCACAGTGTTCCAGGCTCGCAGTGTTCCAGGGCTCGGAATGTTCCAGGGCTCACAGTGTTCCAGTGCTGACAATGTTCCAGGGCTCGCAGTGTTCCAGGGCTCACAGTGTTCCAGGGCTTACGGTGTTCCAGGGCTCACGGTGTTCCAGGGCACCTAGTGTTCCAGGGCTCACGGTGTTCCAGGGCTCGCAGTGTTCCTGGGCTCACAGTGTTCCAGGCTCGCAGTGTTCCAGGGCTCGCAATTTTCCAGGACTCACAGTGTTCCAGGTCTCGCGGTGTTCCACGGCTCACAGTGTTCCAGGGCTCACGGTGTTCCAGGGCTCACAGTGTTCCAGGCTTGCAGTGTTCCAGGGCTCGCAATGTTCCAGGGCTCACAGTGTTCCAGGGCTCACAGTGTTCCAGGCTCGCAGTGTTCCAGGGCTCGCAATGTTCCAGAGCTCACGGTGTTCCAAGGCTCACAGTGTTCCAGGCTCACAGTGTTCCAGGGCTCACAATGTTCCAGGGCTCTCAGTGTTCCAGGCTCGCAGTGTTCCAGGGCTGGCAGTGTTCCAGGCTCGCAGTGTTCCAGGGCTCTCAGTGTTCCAGGGCTCACGGTGTTTCAGGGCTCACAGTGTTCCAGGGCTCACAGTGTTCTAGGCTCACAGTGTTCCAGGACTCACGGTGTTCCAGTCTCGCAGTGTTTCAGGTCTCGCGGTGTTCCACGGCTCACAGTGTTCCAGGGCTCACGGTGTTCCAGGGCTCACAGTGTTCCAGGCTTGCAGTGTTCCAGGGCTCGCAATGTTCCAGGGCTCACAGTGTTCCAGGGCTCACAGTGTTCCAGGCTCGCAGTGTTCCAGGGCTCGCAATGTTCCAGAGCTCACGGTGTTCCAAGGCTCACAGTGTTCCAGGCTCACAGTGTTCCAGGGCTCACAATGTTCCAGGGCTCTCAGTGTTCCAGGCTCGCAGTGTTCCAGGGCTGGCAGTGTTCCAGGCTCGCAGTGTTCCAGGGCTCGCAGTGTTCCAGGGCTCACGGTGTTTCAGGGCTCACAGTGTTCCAGGGCTCACGGTGTTCTAGGCTCACAGTGTTCCAGGACTCACGGTGTTCCAGTCTCGCAGTGTTCCAGGACTCGCAGTGTTCCAGGGCTCACAGTGTTCCAGGTCTCGCAGTGTTCCAGGACTCGCGGTGTTCCAGGGCTCACAGTGTTCCAGGGCTCGCAGTGTTCCAGGGCTCACGGTATTCCAGGGCTCACAGTGTTCCAGGGCTCACGGTGTTCCTGGGCTCACAGTGTTCCAGGACTCACGGTGTTCCAGAGCTCTCAGTGATCCAGGGCTCACAGTGATCCAGGGCTCGCAGTGATCCAGGGCTCGCAGTGTTCCAGCCTCGCAGTGTTCCAGGGCTCGCAGTGTTCCAGGACTCACAGTGTTCCAGGGCTCACAGTGATCCAGGGCTCGCAGTATTCCAGGGCTCGCAGTGTTCCAGGGCTCGCAGTGTTCCAGGCTCACGGTGTTCCAGGGCTCACGGTGTTCCAGGGCTCGCAGTGTTCCAGGGCTCACAATGTTCCAGGGCTCACAGTGTTCCAGTCTTGTAGTGTTCCAGGGCTCACGGTGTTCCAGGGCTTACAGTGTTTCAGGGCTCGCAGTATTCCAAGGCTCGCAGTGTTCCAGTCTTGCAGTGTTCCAGGGCTCACGGTGTTCCAGGGCTCACGGTGTTCCAGGGCTCACAGTGTTCCAGGCTTGCAGTGTTCCAGGGCTCACGGTGTTCCAGGGCTCACAGTGTTCCAGGGCTTACAGTGTTCGGGGCTCGCAGTGTTCCAGGGCTCGGAATGTTCCAGGGCTCACAGTGTTCCAGGGCTCACCGTGTTCCAGGGCTCGCAGTGTTCCTGGGCTCACAGTGTTCCATGGCTCACAGTGTTCCAGGGCTCATGGTGTTCCAGGGCTCGCAGTGTTCCAGGGCTCGCAGTGTTCCAGGGCTCACAGTGTTCCAGGTCTCGCAGTGTTCCAGGACTCGCGGTGTTCTAGGGCTCACAGTGTTCCAGGGCTCGCAGTGTTCCAGGGCTCGCAGTGTTCCAGGGCTCACAGTGTTCCAGGGCTCGCAGTGTTCCAGGGCTCGCAGTGTTCCAGGGCTCACAGTGTTCCAGGGCTCACAGTGTTCCAGGGCTCGCAGTGTTCCAGGGCTCGCAGTGTTCCAGGCTCGCAATGTTCTAGGGCTCACAGTATTCCAGGCTCTCAGTGTTCCAGGGCTGACAGTGTTCCAGGGCTCACGGAGTTCCAGGGCTCACAGTCTACCAGGCTCACAGTGTTCCAGGCTCGCAATGTTCCAGGGCTCACATAATTCCAGGATCACAGTGTTCCAGGCTCTCAGTGTTCCAGGCCGCACGGTGTTCCAGGCTCGCAGCGTTCCAGGGCTCACAGTGTTCCAGGCTCGCAGTGTTCCAGGGCTCACAGTGTTCCAGGCTCGCAGTGTTCCAGGCTCGCAGTGTTCCAGGGCTCGCAGTGTTCCAGGGCTCACAATGTTCCAGGGCTCACCGTGTTCCAGGGCTCGCAGTGTTCCAGGGCTCACAGTGTTCCATGGCTCACAGTGTTCCAGGGCTCATGGTGTTCCAGGGCTCGCAGTGTTCCAGGGCTCGCAGTGTTCCAGGGCTCACAGTGTTCCAGGGCTCACGGTGAGCCAGGGCTCGCAGTGTTCCAGGCTCGCAGTGTTCCAGGGCTCACAGTGTTCCAGGCTCACAGTGTTACAGGGCTCACTGTGTTCCAGTCTTGCAGTGTTCCAGGGCTCACGGTGTTTCAGGGCTCGCAGTATCCAAGGCTCGCAGTGTTCCAGTCTTGCAGTGTTCCAGGGCTCACGGTGTTCCAGGCTCGCAGTGTTCCAGGGCTTGCGTTGTTCCAGGGCTTGCGTTGTTCCAGGGCTCACAGTGTTCCAGGCTCGCAGTGTTCCAGGGCTCACAGTGTTCCAGGCTCACAGTGTTCCAGGCTCGCAGTGTTCCAGGGCTCACAGTGTTGCAGGGCTCACAGTGTTCCAGGGCTCACGGTGTTCCAGCGCTCACAGTGTTCCAGGCTCGCAGTTTTCCAGGGCTCGCAATGTTCCAGGGCTCACAGTGTTCCAGGTCTCGCGGTGTTCCACGGCTCACAGTGTTCCAGGGCTCACGGTGTTCCAGCGCTCACAGTGTTCCAGGCTTGCAGTGTTCCAGGGCTCGCAATGTTCCAGGGCTCACAGTGTTCCAGGGCTCACAGTGTTCCAGGCTCGCAGTGTTCCAGGGCTCGGAATGTTCCAGAGCTCACGGTGTTCCAAGGCTCACGGTGTTCCAAGGCTCACAGTGTTCCAAGCTCACAGTGTTCCAGGGCTCACAATGTTCCAGGGCTCTCAGTGTTCCAGGCTCGCAGTGTTCCAGGGCTGGCAGTGTTCCAGGGCTCTCAGTGTTCCAGGGCACGCAGTGTTCCAGGGCTCACAGTGTTGCAGGGCTCACAGTGTTCCAGGGCTCACGGTGTTCTAGGCTCACAGTTTTCCAGGACTCACGGTGTTCCAGTCTCGCAGTGCTCCAGGACTCGCAGTGTTCCAGGGCTCACAGTGTTCCAGGTCTGGCAGTGTTCCAGGACTTGCGGTGTTCCAGGGCTCACAGTGTTCCAGGGCTCGCAGTGTTCCAGGGCTCACGGTATTCCAGGGCTCACAGTGTTCCAGGGCTCACGGTGTTCCTGGGCTCACAGTGTTCCAGGGCTCACGGTGTTCCAGAGCTCACAGTGATCCAGGGCTCGCAGTATTCCAGGGCTCGCAGTGTTCCAGGGCTCGCAGTGTTCCAGGCTCACGGTGTTCCAGGGCTCGCGGTGTTCCAGGGCTCGCAGTGTTCCAGGGCTCACAATGTTCCAGGGCTCACAGTGTTCCAGTCTTGTAGTGTTCCAGGGCTCACGGTGTTCCAGGGCTCACAGTGTTTCAGGGCTCGCAGTATTCCAAGGCTCGCAGTGTTCCAGTCTTGCAGTGTTCCAGGGCTCACGGTGTTCCAGGCTCGCAGTGTTCCAGGGCTTGCGTTGTTCCAGGGCTCACAGTGTTCCAGGCTCGCAGTGTTCCAGGGCTCGCAATGTTCCAGGGCTCACAGTGTTCCAGGTCTCGCGGTGTTCCAGGGCTCACAGTGTTCCAGGCTCGCAGTGTTCCAGGGCTCGGAATGTTCCAGGGCTCACAGTGTTCCAAGGCCCACAGTGTTCCAGGCTCACAGTGTTCCAGGGCTCACAATGTTCCAGGGCTCGCAGTGTTCCTGGGCTCACAGTGTTCCAGGCTCACAGTGTTCCAGGGGTCGCAGTGTTCCAGCCTCGCAGTGTTCCAGCCTCGCAGTGTTCCAGGGCTCACGGTGTTCCAGGGCTCGCAGTGTTCCAGGGCTCACAGTGTTCCAGGGCTCACCGTGTTCCAGCCTCGCAGTGTTGCAGGGCTCACGGTGTTCCAGGCTCACGGTGTTCCAGGGATCACAGTGCTCCAGGCTCACAGTGTTCCAGGGCTCGCAGTGTTCCAGGGCTCGAAGTGTTCCAGGGCTCTCAGTGTTCCTGGGCTCGCAGTGTTCCAGGGCTCGCAGTGTTCCAGGCTCGCAATGTTCTAGGGCTCACAGTATTCCATGCTCTCAGTATTCCAGGGCACACAGTGTTCCAGGGCTCGCAGTGTTCCAGGGCTCGCAGTGTTCCAGGGCTCACAGTGTTCCAGGCTCTCAGTTTTCCAGGGCTCACAGTGTTCCAGGGCTCACGGAGATCCAGGCTCGCTGTGTGCCAGGGCTCACGGAGTTCCAGGGCTCACAGTCTACCAGGCTCACAGTATTCCAGGATCACAGTGTTCCAGGCTCGCAGTGTCCCAGGCCTCACAGTGTTCCAGGCTCGCAGCGTGCCAGGGCTCACAGTGTTCCAGGCTCACAGTGTTCCAGGGCTCATGGTGTTCCAGGGCTCGCAGTGTTCCAGGGCTCGCAGTGTTCCAGGGCTCACAGTGTTCCAGGGCTCACGGTGAGCCAGGGCTCGCAGTGTTCCAGGCTCGCAGTGTTCCAGGGCTCACAGTGTTCCAGGCTCACAGTGTTACAGGGCTCACTGTGTTCCAGTCTTGCAGTGTTCCAGGGCTCACGGTGTTTCAGGGCTCGCAGTATCCAAGGCTCGCAGTGTTCCAGTCTTGCAGTGTTCCAGGGCTCACGGTGTTCCAGGCTCGCAGTGTTCCAGGGCTTGCGTTGTTCCAGGGCTTGCGTTGTTCCAGGGCTCACAGTGTTCCAGGCTCGCAGTGTTCCAGGGCTCACAGTGTTCCAGGCTCACAGTGTTCCAGGCTCGCAGTGTTCCAGGGCTCACAGTGTTGCAGGGCTCACAGTGTTCCAGGGCTCACGGTGTTCCAGCGCTCACAGTGTTCCAGGCTCGCAGTTTTCCAGGGCTCGCAATGTTCCAGGGCTCACAGTGTTCCAGGTCTCGCGGTGTTCCACGGCTCACAGTGTTCCAGGGCTCACGGTGTTCCAGCGCTCACAGTGTTCCAGGCTTGCAGTGTTCCAGGGCTCGCAATGTTCCAGGGCTCACAGTGTTCCAGGGCTCACAGTGTTCCAGGCTCGCAGTGTTCCAGGGCTCGGAATGTTCCAGAGCTCACGGTGTTCCAAGGCTCACGGTGTTCCAAGGCTCACAGTGTTCCAAGCTCACAGTGTTCCAGGGCTCACAATGTTCCAGGGCTCTCAGTGTTCCAGGCTCGCAGTGTTCCAGGGCTGGCAGTGTTCCAGGGCTCTCAGTGTTCCAGGGCACGCAGTGTTCCAGGGCTCACAGTGTTGCAGGGCTCACAGTGTTCCAGGGCTCACGGTGTTCTAGGCTCACAGTTTTCCAGGACTCACGGTGTTCCAGTCTCGCAGTGCTCCAGGACTCGCAGTGTTCCAGGGCTCACAGTGTTCCAGGTCTGGCAGTGTTCCAGGACTTGCGGTGTTCCAGGGCTCACAGTGTTCCAGGGCTCGCAGTGTTCCAGGGCTCACGGTATTCCAGGGCTCACAGTGTTCCAGGGCTCACGGTGTTCCTGGGCTCACAGTGTTCCAGGGCTCACGGTGTTCCAGAGCTCACAGTGATCCAGGGCTCGCAGTATTCCAGGGCTCGCAGTGTTCCAGGGCTCGCAGTGTTCCAGGCTCACGGTGTTCCAGGGCTCGCGGTGTTCCAGGGCTCGCAGTGTTCCAGGGCTCACAATGTTCCAGGGCTCACAGTGTTCCAGTCTTGTAGTGTTCCAGGGCTCACGGTGTTCCAGGGCTCACAGTGTTTCAGGGCTCGCAGTATTCCAAGGCTCGCAGTGTTCCAGTCTTGCAGTGTTCCAGGGCTCACGGTGTTCCAGGCTCGCAGTGTTCCAGGGCTTGCGTTGTTCCAGGGCTCACAGTGTTCCAGGCTCGCAGTGTTCCAGGGCTCGCAATGTTCCAGGGCTCACAGTGTTCCAGGTCTCGCGGTGTTCCAGGGCTCACAGTGTTCCAGGCTCGCAGTGTTCCAGGGCTCGGAATGTTCCAGGGCTCACAGTGTTCCAAGGCCCACAGTGTTCCAGGCTCACAGTGTTCCAGGGCTCACAATGTTCCAGGGCTCGCAGTGTTCCTGGGCTCACAGTGTTCCAGGCTCACAGTGTTCCAGGGGTCGCAGTGTTCCAGCCTCGCAGTGTTCCAGCCTCGCAGTGTTCCAGGGCTCACGGTGTTCCAGGGCTCGCAGTGTTCCAGGGCTCACAGTGTTCCAGGGCTCACCGTGTTCCAGCCTCGCAGTGTTGCAGGGCTCACGGTGTTCCAGGCTCACGGTGTTCCAGGGATCACAGTGCTCCAGGCTCACAGTGTTCCAGGGCTCGCAGTGTTCCAGGGCTCGAAGTGTTCCAGGGCTCTCAGTGTTCCTGGGCTCGCAGTGTTCCAGGGCTCGCAGTGTTCCAGGCTCGCAATGTTCTAGGGCTCACAGTATTCCATGCTCTCAGTATTCCAGGGCACACAGTGTTCCAGGGCTCGCAGTGTTCCAGGGCTCGCAGTGTTCCAGGGCTCACAGTGTTCCAGGCTCTCAGTTTTCCAGGGCTCACAGTGTTCCAGGGCTCACGGAGATCCAGGCTCGCTGTGTGCCAGGGCTCACGGAGTTCCAGGGCTCACAGTCTACCAGGCTCACAGTATTCCAGGATCACAGTGTTCCAGGCTCGCAGTGTCCCAGGCCTCACAGTGTTCCAGGCTCGCAGCGTGCCAGGGCTCACAGTGTTCCAGGCTCGCAGTGTTCCAGGGCTCACAGTGTTCCAGGCTCGCAGTGTTCCAGGGCTCGCCGTGTTCCAGGGCTCACAGTGTTCCAGGGCTCACCGTGTTCCAGGGCTCGCATTGTTCCAGGGCTCACAGTGTTCCAGGGCTCACAGTGTTCCAGGCTCACAGTGTTCCAGGGCTCGCAGTGTTCCAGGGCTCACAGTGTTCCAGGCTCACAGTGTTCCAGGCTCACAGTGTTCCAGGGCTCACTGTGTTGCAGTCTTGCAGTGTTCCAGGGCTCACGGTGTTCCAGGGCTCACAGTGTTTCAGGGCTCGCAGTATCCAAGGCTCGCAGTGTTCCAGTCTTGCAGTTTTCCAGGGCTCACGGTGTTCCAGGCTCGCAGTGTTCCAGGGCTTGCGTTGTTCCAGGGCTTGCGTTGTTCCAGGGCTCACAGTGTTCCAGGCTAACAGTGTTCCAGGGCTCACAGTGTTCTAGGCTCACAGTGTTCCAGGGCTCACAGTGTTGCAGGGCTCACAGTGTTCCAGGGCTCACGGTGTTCCAGCGCTCACAGTGTTCCAGGCTCGCAGTGTTCCAGGGCTCGCAATGTTCCAGGGCTCACAGTGTTCCAGGTGTCGCGGTGTTCCACGGCTCACAGTGTTCCAGGGCTAACGGTGTTCCAGGGCTCACAGTGTTCCAGGCTTGCAGTGTTCCAGGGCTCGCAATGTTCCAGGGCTCACAGTGTTCCAGGGCTCACAGTGTTCCAGGCTCGCAGTGTTCCAGGGCTCAGAATGTTCCAGGGCTCACGGTGTTCCAAGGCTCACAGTGTTCCAGGCTCACAGTGTTCCAGGGCTCACAATGTTCCAGGGCTCGCAGTATTCCCGCCTCGCAATGTTCCAGGGCTCACAGTGTTCCAGGTGTCGCGGTGTTCCACGGCTCACAGTGTTCCAGGGCTAACGGTGTTCCAGGGCTCACAGTGTTCCAGGCTTGCAGTGTTCCAGGGCTCGCAATGTTCCAGGGCTCACAGTGTTCCAGGGCTCACAGTGTTCCAGGCTCGCAGTGTTCCAGGGCTCAGAATGTTCCAGGGCTCACGGTGTTCCAAGGCTCACAGTGTTCCAGGCTCACAGTGTTCCAGGGCTCACAGTGATCCAGGGCTCGCAGTATTCCCGCCTCGCAGTGTTCCAGGGCTCACAGTGTTCCAGGGCTCGCAGTGTTCCAGGGCTCACAATGTTACAGGGCTCAAAGTGTTACAGGGCTCGCAGTGTTCCAGGGCTCACAATGTTCCAGGGCTCACAGTGTTCCCGGGCTTACGGTGTTCCAGGCTCACAGTGATCCAGGGCTCAAAGTGTGCCAGGCTCGCAGTGTTCCAGGCTCGCAGTGTTCCAGGGCTCACAGTGTTACAGGGCTCACAGTGTTCCAGGGCTGACAGTGTTCCAGGGCTGGCAATGTTCCAGGGCTGACAATATTCCAGGGCTCGCAGTGTTCCAGGGCTCACGGTGTTCCAGGGCTCACAGTATTCCTGGACTCACAGAGTTCCAGGGCTCACGGTGTTCCAGGGCTCATGGTGTTCCAGGGCTCACAGTGTTCCAGGGCTCACGGTGTTCCAGGGCTCACGGTATTCCAGGGCACCTAGTGTTCCAGGGCTCACAGTGTTCCTGGGCTCACAGTGTTCCTGGGCTCACAGTGTTCCAGGCTCACAGTGTTCCAGGGACCGCAGTGTTCCCGCCTCGCAGTGTTCCAGGGCTCACTGTGTTCCTGTCTTGCAGTGTTCCAGGGCTCACGGTGTTCCAGGGCTCACAGTGTTTCAGGGCTCGCAGTATCCAAGGCTCGCAGTGTTCCAGTCTTGCAGTGTTCCAGGGCTCACGGTGTTCCAGGCTCGCAGTGTTCCAGGGCTTGCGTTGTTCCAGGGCTTGCGTTGTTCCAGGGCTCACAGTGTTCCAGGCTCGCAGTGTTCCAGGGCTCACTGTGTTCCAGGCTCACAGTGTTCCAGGCTCGCAGTGTTCCAGGGCTCACAGTGTTGCAGGGCTCACAGTGTTCCAGGGCTCACGGTGTTCCAGCGCTCACAGTGTTCCAGGGCTCGCAGTGTTCCAGGGCTCGCAGTGTTCCAGGGCTCACAATGTTCCAGGGCTCACAGTGTTCCAGGGCTCACGGTGTTCCAGGCTCACAGTGATCCAGGGCTCACAGTGTTCCATGCTCGCAGTGTTCCAGGGCTCGCAGTGTTCCAGGGCTCACAGTGTTACAGGGCTCACAGTGTTCCAGGGCTGACAGTGTTTCAGGGCTGACAGTGTTCCAGGGCTGACAATATTCCAGGGCTCGCAGTGTTCCAGGGATTACAGTGTTCCAGGGCTCACGGTGTTCCTGGGCTCACAGAGTTCCAGGGCTCACGGTGTTCCAGGGCTCACGGTGTTCCAGGGCTCACAGTGCTCCAGGCTCACAGTGTTCCAGGGCTCGCAGGGTTCCAGGGCTCTCAGTGTTCCAAGGTTCTCAGTGTTCCAGGGCTCTCAGTGTTCCAAGGTTCTCAGTGTTCCTCGGCTCGCAGTGTTCCAGGCTCGCAATGTTCTAGGGCTCTCAGTATTCCAGGCTCTCAGTGTTCCAGGGCTCACAGTGTTCCAGGGCTCACAGTGTTCCAGGGCTCACAGTGTTCCAGGCTCGCAATGTTTTAGGGCTCACAGTGTTCCAGGGCTCACGGAGATCCAGGCTCGCAGTGTGCCAGGGCTCACGGAGTTCCAGGGCTCACAGTCTACCAGGCTCACAGTATTCCAGGATCACAGTGTTCCAGGCTCGCAGTGTTCCAGGCCTCACAGTGTTCCAGGCTCGCAGCGTGCCAGGGCTCAGTGTTCCAGGCTCGCAGTGTTCCAGGGCTCACAGTGTTCCAGGCTCGCAGTGTTCCAGGGCTCGCCGTGTTCCAATGCTCACAGTGTTCCAGGGCTCACCGTGTTCCAGGGCTCGCAGTGTTCCAGGGCTCACAGTGTTCCAGGGCTCACGGTGTTCCAGGGCTCGCAGTGTTCCAGGGGTCGCAGTGTTCCAGGGCTCACAGTGTTCCAGGGCTCACGGTGTGCCAGGGCTCACAGTGTTCCAGGCTCGCAGTGTTCCAGGGCTCACAGTGTTCCAGGCTCACAGTGTTCCAGGGCTCACTGTGTTCCAGTCTTGCAGTGTTCCAGGGCTCACGGTGTTCCAGGGCTCACAGTGTTTCAGGGCTCGCAGTATCCAAGGCTCGCAGTGTTCCAGTCTTGCAGTGTTCCAGGGCTCACGGCGTTCCAGGCTCGCAGTGTTCCAGGGCTTGCGTTGTTCCAGGGCTTGCGTTGTTCCAGGGCTCACAGTGTTCCAGGCTAACAGTGTTCCAGGGCTCACAGTGTTCCAGGCTCACAGTGTTCCAGGGCTCACAGTGTTGCAGGGCTCACAGTGTTCCAGGGCTCACGGTGTTCCAGCGCTCACAGTGTTCCAGGCTCGCAGTGTTCCAGGGCTCGCAATGTTCCAGGGCTCACAGTGTTCCAGGTCTCGCGGTGTTCCACGGCTCACAGTGTTCCAGGGCTCACGGTGTTCCAGGGCTCACAGTGTTCCAGGCTTGCAGTGTTCCAGGGCTCGCAATGTTCCAGGGCTCATAGTGTTCCAGGGCTCGCAATGTTCCAGGGCTCGCAGTGTTCCAGGGCTCATGGTGTTCCAGTGCTCACGGTGTTTCAGGCTCACATAATTCCAGGGCTCACAGTGTTCCAGGGCTCGCAGTGTTCCAGGGCTCGCAGTGTTCCAGGGCTCATGGTGTTCCAAGGCTCACAGTGTCCCAGGCTCACAGTGTTCCAGGGCTCACAATGTTCCAGGGCTCTCAGTGTTCCAGGGCTCGCAGTGTTCCAGGGCTCATGGTGTTCCAGGCTCACAGTGTTCCAGGGCTCACAGTGATCCAGGGCTCGCAGTATTCCAGCCTCGCAGTGTTCCAGGGCTCACAGTGTTCCAGGGCTCACGGTGTTCTAGGGCTCGCAGTGTTCCAACCTCGCAGTGTTCCAGGGCTCACAGTGTTCCAGGGCTCGCAGTGTTCCAGGGCTCACAATGTTACAGTGCTCAAAGTGTTACAGGGCTCGCAGTGTTCCACGGCTCACAATGTTCCAGGGCTCACAGTGTTCCAGGGCTCACGGTGTTCCAGGCTCACAGTGATCCAGGGCTCACAGTGTTCCAGGCTCGCATTGTTCCAGGGCTCGCAGTGTTCCAGGGCTCACAGTGTTACAGGACTCACAGTGTTCCAGGGCTGACAGTCTTCCAGGGCTGGCAGTGTTCCAGGGCTGACAATATTCCAGGGCTCGCAGTGTTCCAGGGCTCACGGTGTTCCAGGGCTCACAGTATTCCTGGGCTCACAGAGTTCTAGGGCTCACGGTGTTCCAGGGCTCACGGTGTTCCAGGGCTCACAGTGTTCCAGGGCTCACGGTGTTCCAGGGCTCACGGTGTTCCAGGGCACCTAGTGTTCCAGGGCTCACGGTGTTCCAGGGCTCACAGTGTTCCTGGGCTCACAGTGTTCCAGGCTCACAGTGTTCCAGGGATCGCAGTGTTCCCGCCTCGCAGTGTTCCAGGGCTCACTGTGTTCCAGTCTTGCAGTGTTCCAGGGCTCACGGTGTTCCAGGGCTCACAGTGTTTCAGGACTCGCAGTATCCAAGGCTCGCAGTGTTCCAGTCTTGCAGTGTTCCAGGGCTCACGGTGTTCCAGGCTCGCGGTGTTCCAGGCTCGCAGTGTTCCAGGGCTTGCGTTGTTCCAGGGCTTGCGTTGTTCCAGGGCTCACAGTGTTCCAGGCTAACAGTGTTCCAGGGCTCACAGTGTTCCAGGGCTCACAGTGTTCCAGCCTCACAGTGTTGCAGGGCTCACAGTGTTGCAGGGCTCACAGTGTTCCAGGGCTCACGGTGTTCCAGCGCTCACAGTGTTCTAGGCTCGCAGTGTTCCAGGGCTCACAATGTTCCAGGGCTCACAGTGTTCCAGGGCTCACGGTGTTCCAGGGCTCACAGTGTTCCAGGCTTGCAGTGTTCCAGGGCTCGCAATGTTCCAGGGCTCACAGTGTTCCAGGGCTCACAGTGTTCCAGGCTCGCAGTGTTCCAGGGCTCGGAATGTTCCAGGGCTCATGGTGTTCCAAGGCTCACAGTGTTCCAGGCTCACAGTGTTCCAGGGCTCACAATGTTCCAGGGCTCTCAGTGTTCCAGGGCTCGCAGTGTTCCAGGGCTCATGGTGTTCCAGTGCTCACGGTGTTCCAGGCTCACAGTGTTCCAGGGCTCACAGTGATCCAGGGCTCGCAGTATTCCAGCCTCGCAGTGTTCCAGGGCTCACAGTGTTCCAGGGCTCACGGTGTTCTAGGGCTCGCAGTGTGCAAACCTCGCAGTGTTCCAGGGCTCACAGTGTACCAGGGCTCGCAGTGTTCCAGGGCTCACAATGTTACAGGGCTCAAAGTGTTACAGGGCTCGCAGTGTTCCAGGGCTCACAATGTTCCAGGGCTCACAGTGTTCCAGGGCTCACGGTTTTTCAGGCTCACAATGATCCAGGGCTCACAGTGTTCCAGGCTCGCAGTGTTCCAGGGCTCGCAGTGTTCCAGGGCTCACAGTGTTACAGGGCTCACAGTGTTCCAGGGCTGACAGTGTTCCAGGGCTGGCAGTGTTCCAGGGCTGACAATATTCCAGGGCTCGCAGTGTTCCAGGCCTCACGGTGTTCCAGGGCTCACAGTGTTCCTGGGCTCACAGAGTTCCAGGGCTCACGGTGTTCCAGGGCTCACGGTGTTCCAGGGCACCTAGTGTTCCAGGGCTCACGGTGTTCCAGGGCTCACAGTGTTCCAGGGCTCACAGTGTTCCAGGCTTGCAGTGTTCCAGGGCTCACAGTGTTCCTGGGCTCACAGTGTTCCTGGGCTCACAGAGTTCCAGGGCTCACGGTGTTCCAGGGCTCACGGTGTTCCAGGGCACCTAGTGTTCCAGGGCTCACGGTGTTCCAGGGCTCACAGTGTTCCTGGGCTCACAGTGTTCCAGGCTCACAGTGTTCCAGGGATCGCAGTGTTCCAGCCTCGCAGTGTTCCAGGGCTCACGGTGTTCCAGGGGTCGCAGTGTTCCAGGGCTCACAGTGTTCCAGGGCTCACTGTGTTCCAGCCTCGCAGTGTTGCTGTGCTCACGGTGTTCCAGGCTCACGGTGTTCCAGGGCTCACAGTGCTCCAGGCTCACAGTGTTCCAGGGCTCGCAGTGTTCCAGGCTCACGGTGTTCCAGGGCTCACAGTGTTCCAGGTCTCGCAGTGTTCCAGGCTCATGGTGTTCCAGGGCTCACAGTGTTCCAGGGCTCACAGTGTTCCTGGGCTCGCAGTGTTCCAGGGCTCGCAGTGTTCCAGGGCTCACGGTGTTCCAGGGCTCACCGTGTTCCAGGTCTCGCAGTGTTCCAGGGTTCACAGTGTTCCAGGGCTCACAGTGTTCCAGGGCTCGCAGTGTTCCAGGTCTCGCAGTGTTCCAGGGCTTGCAGTGTTCCAGGGCTCGCGGTGTTCCAGGGCTCACAGTGTTCCAGGGCTCACGGTGTTCCAGGGCTCACAGTGTTCCAGGGCTCACAATGTTCCACGGCTCAAAGTGTTCCAGGCTCAGAGTGTTCCAGTGCTCGCAGTGTTCCAGGGCTCACGTTGTTCCAGGCTCAGTGTGTTCCAGGCCCGCAGTGTTCCAGGCTCGCAGTGTTACAGGGCTCACAGTGTTCCAGGCTCGCAGTGTTCCAGGGCTCACAGTGTTGCAGGGCCCACAGTGTTGCAGGGCTCACAGTGTTGCAGGGCTCACAGTGTTCCAGGGCTCACAGTGTTCCTGGGCTCACAGAGTTCCAGGGCTCACGGTGTTCCAGGGCTCACGGTGTTCCAGGGCTCACAGTGTTCCAGGGCTCACGGTGTTCCAGGGCTCACGGTGTTCCAGGGCACCTAGTGTTCCAGGGCTCACGGTGTTCCAGGGCTCACAGTGTTCCTGGGCTCACAGTGTTCCAGGCTCACAGTGTTCCAGGGATCGCAGTGTTCCAGCCTCGCAGTGTTCCAGGGCTCACGGTGTTCCAGGGGTCGCAGTGTTCCAGGGCTCACAGTGTTCCAGGGCTCACTGTGTTCCAGCCTCGCAGTGTTGCTGTGCTCACGGTGTTCCAGGGCTCACAGTGCTCCAGGCTCACAGTGTTCCAGGGCTCGCAGTGTTCCAGGCTCACGGTGTTCCAGGGCTCACAGTGTTCCAGGTCTCGCAGTGTTCCAGGCTCATGGTGTTCCAGGGCTCACAGTGTTCCAGGGCTCACAGTGTTCCTGGGCTCGCAGTGTTCCAGGGCTCGCAGTGTTCCAGGGCTCACGGTGTTCCAGGGCTCACCGTGTTCCAGGTCTCGCAGTGTTCCAGGGTTCACAGTGTTCCAGGGCTCACAGTGTTCCAGGGCTCGCAGTGTTCCAGGTCTCGCAGTGTTCCAGGGCTTGCAGTGTTCCAGGGCTCGCGGTGTTCCAGGGCTCACGGTGTTCCAGGGCTCCCGGTGTTCCAGGTCTCGCAGTGTTCCAGGGCTCACAGTGTTCCAGGGCTCACAATGTTCCACGGCTCAAAGTGTTCCAGGCTCAGAGTGTTCCAGTGCTCGCAGTGTTCCAGGGCTCACGTTGTTCCAGGCTCAGTGTGTTCCAGGCCCGCAGTGTTCCAGGCTCACAGTGTTCCAGGCTCGCAGTGTTCCAGGGCTCACAGTGTTGCAGGGCTCACAGTGTTCCAGCGCTCACAGTGTTCCAGGGCTCGCAGTGTTCCAGGCTCGCAGTGTTCCAGGGCTCACAGTGTTGCAGGGCTCACAGTGTTCCAGTGCTCACAGTGTTCCAGGCTCGCAGTGTTCCAGGGCTCGCAATGTTCCAGGGCTCACAGCGTTCCAGGTCTCGCGGTGTTCCACGGCTCACAGTGTTCCAGGGCTCACGGTGTTCCAGGGCTCACAGTGTTCCAGGCTTGCAGTGTTCCAGGGCTCGCAATGTTCCATGGATCACAGTGTTCCAGGGCTCACAGTGTTCCAGGCTCGCAGTGTTCCAGGGCTCGGAATGTTCCAGGGCTCACGGTGTTCCAAGGCTCACAGTGTTCCAGGCTCACAGTGTTCCAGGGCTCACAATGTTCCAGGGCTCTCAGTGTTCCAGGCTCGCAGTGTTCCTGGGCTGGCAGTGTTCCAGGCTCGCAGTGTTCCAGGGCTCACGGTGTTCCAGGGCTCACAGTAATCCAGGGCTCGCCGTGTTCCAGGGCTCGCAGTGTTCCAGGTCTCGCGGTGTTCCAGGTCTCGCGGTGTTCCAGGGCTCATGGTGTTCCAGGGCACACTGTGTTCCAGGTCTTGCAGTGTTCCAGGGCTCGCAGTGTTCCAGGGTTCGCAGTGTTCCAGGGCTCACCGTGATCCAGGGCTCGCAGTGTTCCAGGCTCACAGTGTTTTAGGCCTCACAGTGTTCCTGAGCTCCCTGTTTGTGCTGTTCTAGGGCTCCCATTGTTCTTGGTCTCCATGCTCGTGGTATTCCAGGCTCCCTGTTTTGCTGAGTTCCAGCACTCCCTGCTCCTGGTT
Source organism: Chiloscyllium plagiosum (assembly GCF_037043375.1). Lineage (NCBI taxonomy): Eukaryota > Metazoa > Chordata > Chondrichthyes > Orectolobiformes > Hemiscylliidae > Chiloscyllium > Chiloscyllium plagiosum. Next base: position 17,625,143 of record NW_028270177.1, read on the forward strand.
TTCCGGGACTCACTGCTCACGGTATTCCGGGACCCGCTGCCTACGTGCTGATCCAGGCTGCTTCCCCACACGTTTCCGGGCTCACAGACTACGTGCTGCTCCAGGGCTCGTGCTTGTTCTCATGGATTTGCTGCCTGCGCCCGTATTCACCTCCTGGGCTGAGGGGAGAGGAGAAGAAAAAAGAGAGGAAAGGAAAAGAAGAAGAAAGAAAAAATCAGGTGGAGCAGATGAGCTCTAACAGGAGCGTCCTACTCTGTCACCATCCAAATGGGTGGCAAGGTGGCGCAGTGGTTAGCGAAGCTGCCTCACAGCGCCAGAGACCCGGGTTCAATTCCCACCTCAGGCGACTGACTGTGTGGATTTTGCACGTTCTCCCCGGGTCTGTGTGGGTTTCTTCCGGGTGCTCCGGTTTCCTCCCACAATCCAAAGATGTGCAATCCAAGGTTAGGTGAATTGGCCATGCTAAATTGCCCACAGTGTTAAGTGCAGGGGTAAATGTAGGGGAATGGGTCTGGGTGGGTGCGCTTCGGTGGGTTGGTGTTGACTTGTTGGGCCGAAGGGCCTGTTTCTACACTGTAAGTAAGTAATCTAATCAAATGTAGGGTAGGGGAATGTGTCTGGGTGGGTTACTCTTTGGTGGGTCGGTGTGAACTTGTTGGGCCAAATGTTTCCTCACTGTAGGTAATCTAACAATTAGGTGATTGTTTTTTAAAGTGTGGTCCCTCTTCCCCCAGGCTTAGTGGATCGTTTTTTACACATTTACACGCATTTCTTTCCTTGATCCTGAGCTTTCTTGTTTTTCCCCATTGTTGGCTGCACAGCATCTGATCTAGCCCACAACACAGCATGTGCCTTGCTACCTTTCATTCATACGTCAACAATCAGCATTCTTAATTTGCTTTTGACCCTGGCCTATTTTTGCACTCATCACACCTTGTGTCCGACAGATTAACTCTCAGTTCCATCTGGGTTTGATGTATTTGCTAATGAGTCTCAGTCTGGGCTGGCCACAATCATTGTATTTGATGCAGAGAGGCAGCAGGAGCATATTGAATTTAGTGTTGTGTCTGTCTCAGCTTGTGGAGTATACTGCCAGGTGTCAGTCTAGACTATTCAACTATCTTCCTGGATATCCGGTAGAAGGTAAAAACCCTTGTTATCACAGCCACCAATTATGCCACCATAAACACTTTGTTCCATTTCTCTTTTGGAGATTCTATCAATAAAGTGACACTGCAACTTTGCTTTTGTATCTTAAGCGGTAGAGAGCGACACTGCAGGGTTTAAAGGAAAAGAACAGCTGAAGAGGTTAGCTCAGATCTGTAGTCATTTAATCTGCAAACATTTCCAGGAAATTACCTTGAGCATCGCAAGTAATTGTCCCAAAGCATTTCATGGTATAGAAGCAAAATTGTGTGGAAATTTGAAACAAGCATAGAGAATGCTGGGGAAACTCAGCGGGGTTTGGCAGTATTGGTGGAGAGAGAATCAGAGTTAACGTTTCAAGCCTCAGAGTCGTAGAGTTGTGCAGCACCTTTAGATCCAACTCATCCATGCCGACCAGATGCCCTAAATTAATCCAGTCCCATTTCCCAACATTTGGCCCATATCGCTCTAAACCCTTCCTATTCGTAAGTTCATAAGTTCTCTGCAATTTGGAAGAATGAGGGGAGATCAAATTGAGGTATTCAAGATGATAAAAGGTGTGGATAAAATAGACGTGGAGCAGATGCTTGCTCTTGTGGGGCATTCTAGGATGAGAGGATAAGGGGGCAGCAAATTCAAAACAGAGCTGAAGAGAGACTACTTCTCCCAAAGGGTTGTGAATCTGTGGGATTCGCTTCCCCAAAGTGCAGTGGATGCTGGGATAGTGGAGGAGGAGTTAGACAGTGGTTCAGTGGTTAGCACTGCTGCCTCACAGCACCAGGTTCCCAGATTAAATTCCAGCTTCGGGCGACTGTCTGTGTGGAGTTTGCACATTCTCCCAGTGTCTGCGTGGGCTTCCTCTGGGTGCTTTGGTTTCCTCCCACGGTCCAAAGATGTGCAGGTCAGGTGAATTAGTTATGCTAAATTGCCAATAGTGTTAATTGCATTAGTTAGAGGGAAATGGGTCTGGATGGGTTATTCTTTGGAGGGTTGGTGTGGACTGGTTGGGCCGAAGGGCCTGCTTCCACACTGTCGGGAATCTAATCTAATCGTAATTGGTAAGGGGTTGAAGGGATATGGAGAGAAGGCAGGAAAATGGGGATGAGGCCTCACTCTGAACAACTTCTCTTTCCTACTGCCCCCTTGACCATGACCCCACCCCCCACCACCAAACCATCATCTCCCAGACCATCCATAACCTCATCACCTCGGGGGATCTCCCATCCACCGCCTCCAACCTCATAGTCCCACAACCCCGCACCGCCCGTTTCTACCTCCTGCCCAAAATCCACAAACCTGACTGCCCCGGCCGACCCATTGTCTCAGCCTGCTCCTGCTCAACCGAACTCATCTCTGCATACCTCGACACGGTCCTGTCCCCCTTAGTCCAAGAACTCCCCACCTATGTTCGGGACACCACCTAGGCCCTCTACCTCCTCCATGATTTTCGCTTCCCCGGTCCCCAACGCCTTATCTTCACCATGGACATCCAGTCCCTGTACACTCGATCCCCCATCACTAAGGCCTCAAAGCCCTCCGCTTCTTCCTTTCCCGCCGTACCAACCAGTACCCTTCCACTGACACCCTCCTTCGACTGACTGAACTGGTCCTCACTCTGAACAACTTCTCTTTCCAATCCTCCCACTTCCTCCAAACCAAAGGAGTAGCCATGGGCACCCGCATGGGCCCCAGCTATGCCTGCCTCTTCGTATGTGGAACAGTCCATCTTCCGCAGCTACACTGGCACCCCCCCCCCACCTTTTCCTCCACTACATCGATGACTGTATTGGCGCTGCCTCGTGCTCCCACAAGGAGGTTGAACAGTTCATCCATTTTACCAACACCTTCCTCCCCGACCTCAAATTTACCTGGACCGTCTCAGACTCCTCCCTCCCCTTCCTCGACCTCTCCATTCCTATCTTGGGCGACCGAATCAACACGGACATTTACTATAAACCAACCGACTCCCACAGCTACCTAAACTACACCTCCTCCCACCCTGCCCCCTGTAAAAACGCCATCCCATATTCCCAATTCCTTCGTCTCCACCGCATCTGCTCTCAGGAGGACCAGTTCCAATACCAAACAACCCAGATAGCCTCCTTCTTCAAAGACCGCAAGTTCCCCCCAGATATGATCGACGATGCCCTCCACCGCATCTCCTCCACTTCCCGCAACTCCGCCCCTGCAATCGCCACCAGGACAGAACCCCACTGGTCCTCACCCACCACCCCACCAACCTCCATATACATCGTATCATCCTTCGTCATTTCTGTCACCTCCAAACGGACCCCACCACCAAGGATATATTTCCCTCCCCTCCCCTATCAGCGTTCCGAAAAGACCACTCCCTCCTTGATTCCCTCATCAGGTCCACACACCCCACCAACCCAACCTCCACTCCCGGCACCTTCCCCTGCAACCGCAAGAAATGCAAAACTTGCGCCCACACCTCCCCCCTTACTTCCCTCCAAGGCCCCAAGGGATCTTTCCATATCCGCCACAAATTCACCTGCACCGCCACACACATCATTTACTGCATCCGCTGCACCTGATGTGGCCTCCTCTATATTGGGGAGACAGGCCGCCTACTTGTGGAACGTTTCAGAGAACACCTCTGGGACACCCAGACCAACCAACCCAACCACCCCGTGACTCAACACTTCAACTCCCCCTCCCACTCCACCAAGGACATGCAGGTCCTTGGACTCCTCCATCGCCAGACCATAGCAACACGGAGGTTGGAGGAAGAGCGCCTCACCTTCCGCCTAGGAACCCTCCAACCACAAGGGATAAACTCAGATTTCTCCAATTTCCTCATTTCCCCTCCCCCCACCTTGTCTCAGTCCCAACCCTCGAACTCAACACCACCTTCCTAACCTGCAATCTTCTTCCTGACCTCTCCGCCCCCACCCCCTCTCCGGCCTATCACCCTCACCTTAACCTCCTTCCACCTATCGCATTTCCAACGCCCCTCCCCCAAGTCCCTCCTCCCTACCTTTTATCTTAGCCTGCTTGGCACACTTTCCTCATTCCTGAAGAAGGGCTCATGCCCGAATCGTCGATTCTCCTGCTCCTTGGATGCTGCCTGACCTGCTGCGCTTTTCCAGCAACACATTTTCAGCTCTGATCTCTAGCATCTGCAGTCCTCACTTTCTCCATGAGGATCATATCAGCCATGATCGAATGGCAGAGCAGACTCAATGGGTAGAATGACCTAATCCTGCACCTATATTTTATGAACTTACGAGTCTATGAACTCACTGGCTTTGTTTGGGGCAGGAATCTGACCACCAGTACGGCAAACTCTTTATTAACCGGCACCTATGGGACTAGGAATTTGCTGGTAGATCAAATAATCCAGATAATTAAGAGGTCCACACACTCAATGTAAAACACACACTAAATAATAGAAACATAGTATATACACATCACTGTTATACTTTGTTTGCAGTATAAATCACTCAAATAATAATGTAACTTTGCCTTAAACAAAACCCACTGACAGAGTCTTCTCACTCTCACCCTCAGCTGACTGCTCAGACCTTGCGATAATACTGTAAACGTCCGATATTTCACCTATATATGCTGGTTATCAAGAGCGTTGGTTCATTTAAGGTGCCGGTTAAAACAAAGTTTGTTATATTAGGCCATGCTCACCTTAAAAATAAACACAAAGATTGAAAGGGGCCTTGCAGCTGTGAGTTGGAGCTTTACAGCAACCATTGCTCATGATCCTAGAATCTCAATTGAAGTGTCCCACAAATTGGGAAGACATTTTAATGAAAAGATGTTCGTCATTGAATGAAATGATTTGATATGTTGCTGTGTAAATATTTGAATTTTAATCACTGAAGTAACTGCACAGACACTGGTTCCCATCACCAAGTCACCCTTAATGTACTAGTGTTCAGTACCACTGGCTATGACCAACCAGCTCAGTGTCAATCCTCAACAGAAGAGATTCAAATCTCCTGGTTATACTTCTTTATGAAAAACAGAAAGAAACCAGAGAAACAAACACAAAAAATAATAAAGAAAACCAAAAAATCAAATGTCTTCCCTAGACAAGAGGAAAGAAAAATCTCTCCTCTTCCTCCTCCTCCTCCTCCTCCTGTTCTTCCTCCTCTGTCTCTGACCCAACAGCAGCAGTACACACTGGTTGTGTGGCCAGCCAGCTTGGAGTCAGTCCTCAACTGAGGAGATTGTAAATCCCCCAGTCCCTTAAACTGAGTGGATTCTAGATTTCCTGGTTACATTGGGCAGCTAGGGCTTGCCTGTTTGGCCCAGGTTAACAGCCCCATTCATGAAGTCAATGAGGTCCATCTGGTTCCAATCACTCATTGAGGAAGATTGTTGTTTATCCAAAATCACAGTCACAATATCAATCTGCGAATATCCATCAATACCATCCATGGGACCAGGTATTTCTGTCCCACGACAGAAGAGACTCACCAGAGATGGCTGTACAGTAGTATACAATCAGTGGTGAATGCCCCTGGGTATCTATAACATTGATTCTGGTTCAATGAAATGTAAGAGAAGACGCCAGGTTCAGCACCAATCCCATGAATAATGAGGTGCCAACCCAGTGCAACAGCAGCACATTATGCTATAGACAGGACTGTGTGATCCCAGAACCCACATATCAGATCCAACCTCTGCAGAATGCCAAAGGAAGATGTTTTTGTTCTTATACTGCTTTTGGAGATAGCCATTGACTGGCACTTCAATGGCATGAACGTCACTTGGTACTTTTCAACCCAAGCCTGAATGTTTTCCAGCTCTTGTTGCATGCTTTCGTATTTGGCGAGTTGCTAATCAGACTGAACACTGTGCGATCATGAGCAAACATCCTTCTGATCCTAGGGTGGAGGCAAAATCATTGATGAAAGTTGAGTGAAAACGCTATCCTGAGGAAGGCCCACAATGATGTCCAGAGACAAACATGATTGGTTCCCACATCACAAGCATTTGCCTTGGTGCTATTTATGATTCTAGTTGTTGGAGTTTTCCCTACTGTCCTCCTTGACTCCAATCTTGCTAAGGCCCATTATCTGCTGCACTTGGTCAAATGTGACCCTGTCCACAAGGGCCATCAGAGTCTTCATAGAATCACAGAATTGTTACAGCCTTTTGGGACATTGTGCCTTATCAAGCAAGCATCATGATCTCGTGCCAACCTCTTGCTTTTTCCCATACCTTTGCACATCTTCGTCTCCAAATAATCATCCAATGCCCTCTTGAATTTTACCCCTGGAGTTTCAAGTTTCCCTCCAAGTCACAGTCCAGCCTGACTTTAACGTTCGACATCACTGAGTCAAAATCCTGGTTTGCCCACCCTATTAACACTTTGGGCATAACCTCACCACATGGGACTGTGGCATCACATACTCAAGAGCACTTAAGGGATGGGCAATAAATGCTGACCTTGTCAATGATGTTTTCATCCCATGAATAAGTAAATGTGAGAAACCCACATTGCTCCTTGGGAGAATAGCACTTCTAAGCCAGCTCTGCTGGACCTATGCCACAACTATCAATTGCAGACTCCGGTTGCTGTGTAACATTTTCAGTTGTGGTGAGGGAGGATTGAGTTTAGAGCTACAATATTCTCCAACTGATTTACGTTCACCAGCATTTATTGGAGAGGAAGCAGTAGTTAGTAACCAGCTCATTACAACAGCAATGTCTCTGAACTCCTCCTGTAAATAATAAATGCCTCACACTGGTAAACATTTGCGCTATTTTCTCTTCTGATCAGGCATCTCCACCTGAGGAATGCTGTGACTCAGTGAGAATAAACATGGTGCGTGATGAAGTCATTGGCGTAACCTATATGCTCAGAAAATCCATTTCTCGTTGCAGTTTCCTTTCATAGTCTACCCAGTTTAATAAAATCGCAGGATCAATGCTCCTACTGAGTAACTGAATTGAGATTCAACTGGTTGATAATGAAAAAATATGGTTCACTTGCTAAAGTTTATTGAGATGGGAAGACACAAAATGAAAAATGTTCCATCTGTCTGTTCAGTGAATCACTCAGCTCTTCACAGAGGTAGTGATCATGACCCCTTTACCACGCTGCTCCTTTGCTTCAGAATCCCCAGTGAGAAAGCATTTCGCAGTTCATTTCAGTGATGTCAAAATAATCAGATCAAACTTGAGAAAGGGCCATGCTGTAACTCTCTCTGTGGGTTTGTTTCATAAGGCAAAAGAAGCAATTATGCAGCAAACAATTTTAATTTAAGACTGCATTTTTATGTGCACCTTAAATATGCTGGTTGGACCTGAGCCGACATTGAATCAAAGCAAACTTCTGAATCAGTCATCATTCTGCCTTCTTAATTTGTTTTATGTCTATCATTTTGTATGTAGGAAATGGATGGGGATTTTACCTGTTTTTGAAGTTGAAATGTGCCAATCAAAGTGAGGAACAAAGTATTTTTCACTTAATATCAGAAGCAAGAACTCTTTGGGGGTTCCTGGTAAGATGAAACTTGAGATACAAAAGGGATACCTCAGTTCTTATTTGCAGTCCTTGACCCTCATACCATTTCCTTTTCCCAACTCTCCAGCCTTGGAAGGTAATAGCTTCCCATTAGGTGATGAATTATCAGATTAGATTCCCTACAGTGTGGAAACAGGCACTTCGGCCCAACCACTTCACACTGACCCTCCGAAGAGTAACCCACCCAGACCCATTCCCCTAACACCATGGGCAATTTAGCATGGGCAATTCACCTGACCTGCACATCTTTGGACTGTGGGAGGAAACCGGAGCACCCAAAGGAAACCCACGTAGACACAGGGAGAATGTGCAAACTCCACACAGACAGTCACCCAAGGCTGGAATTGAACCTGGGACTCTGGTGCTGTGAGGCAGCAGTGCTAACCACTGAGCCACCGTCAGAATTGTAGGCTTGTACCAACTTGGAAATAGATTGAGAGTGCACAAACTACTTTCACTTAAGCTGTGATCGGAGGCATCCACTCCATCAATCTGGGTTCAACTCCAACTCAGGTCGCAGAGGTGGAAATACTGATCTAACCTGCTGTGACCTCCAGCGCCTATGGTGTACACCGATTTTAATATCACACTGCATTCAATCCTCTCAGTCCTATCTTAAGTGACAGAGCCATCGCTCAAAATATTCATACGGTGTTTATTTTGCTGGGGTTCGCAGTCCTCCATTTACTTTCTGAGGAATTTCAATGATCATGTCAGTAGCTATTTTAACTTAGAGAGAACACAGAAGTTCTAGCAAGTAAATTAATTACTATTGCGATAGCAAGTGAGGTCAGATAGGGGCTAAGACAGTTAAATGTGCTTCTATTAAGTTCTTGGTCTTTTGCAATGCTGTGTTAGAATTCCCAGACACGATATTTATTCCATCAAAAGCAATTTTATTTCTATTGCAGGGTAGATCTGTCAGTTCTAGGGTGGTACTGTCTTTCTCTGAAGTTCTATGCATTTTGTGATAAACCAATGTGCTGAGAAAACGTGTCCTCAGAGAATCTCTCACTCCAGTGTGTGCAGATAGGATTATACTACAAGAGACAGTCAGTTTGATTTATCTCAATGTGAAATACAGCTAAGATGCTCACTCTATTTTATGATTTGCAGTAACTGCCTTGGTATTCTAAACAGCTATGCTAAGTTCCCTGAGTATTTGTAACTGTTGCTGATAGATTTGGTTTATGTTTACCACTAAATATATGAATGATTGACCTGGTCCTTTTGAACACCATACAGGAACTGCAAGTACAAAGTGAAATCTGTCAGTGATTGTAAAAACCAAAGTGCAATGGTACAAGAGTTGATGCTATTTCCAGTCATGAAAACCTCAAGGAATCCACAGAAAGAGCTTGCACCATCATCATTTATAATCTGAATCAAAACTCATAGAGTCACAGAGTAGCACAGTCAATGGGGAAGTGATGGTCAAATGGTCTTAATGCCAGAATATTAATTCAGAAATCTGGGTAATGTTTGGAGAACACAGGTTCGAGTACCATGATGGTGGAATTTGAATTCAACTTTTAAATAAATAATACCTGGAATTAAGAGTCTAGTGATGCACATGATTGTCACAAATGTCACAGGTTCACTAATGTCCTTTAGGGAAGGAATCTGCCATACTTACCTGGTCTGACCTACGTATGACTCTAGACCCACAGCAATGTGGTTGACTGTACTCTAACAATGCTGCTTGAGTTCATGGAGATGTACAGCATGGAAACAGAGCCATAGGTCCAACTCGTCCATTCCGACCAGATTTCCTAAATAAGTCTCAACTCATTTGCCAGCACTTGGCCCATATCCCTCTAAAGAGAAAATGAGGTCTGCAGATGCTGGAGATCAGAGATGGAAATATGTTGCTGGAGAAGCGCAGCAGGTCAGGCAGCATCTAGGGAACAGGAGAATCGAGACGTTTCAGGCATTAGCCCTTCTTCAGGAATGAGGAAAGTTTGTCCCTCTAAAGCCTTCTTATTTATATACCCATCCAGATGCTTTTTAAATGGTGTAATCGTATCCAAGTACAAAGTGCCAGGAAGATGGAGGAACAGAAATATTATCATTCAAGTGCCCAAGACAGAGTGGTGTGTGACTTGGAGGACACGTGTGGAGGATGATGATGTTTCTCCACACCTACCAGCCTTGCCCTTCTACATGACGAAGCCTGGGTTTTCGAGCTGGGGTACTGAAGAATCTATGATAACAAAGGCATGGTTTTGTGTTTTAGGTTAGCGGCTTGACTGTCAAGGTGGAGGATAGATTACCTCAAGGTCCCCATCAGAGATGTCAATATCTCCACAGGCAAGACTAGCCAATGGACCAAGCAATGTTCACAGGCAACAAACTTGCAAAAAATACTGTTTTATACTCACACTCATTACAGTGATCAGAATGTGTCTCAGTCCATTTACACCTCTTAATGTGTATATTCAGTAACATCAGAATGCTTTTTCAAATTCTCCAGTTCCTGATTGTGTCTGCTCCTTTAATACACAAAACATAGCATTCTGTCATTGCAGTTTTATTGTAAATCTGAATGCAATTAAGAAGGAATTTAATTTCCGCAAGCAGAAGTTTGGTTGTGGCATATTATTTTCCCATTACTTTCTGGGATTTCAATTACTTGGCTGCTGTACACAGTAATAATTCTGAAAGAATTAATGTTGAAGATGCATTAAGCTCTAGCCAATCTGATGATGTCATTAACTCTATGGTTAGAGAATCAGGGTGCTAATGCATCAAAAGTGTTATCTCTGGATCCTGAGAGTCTTGTCATCGTACCTAATTAATCAATTGCAACTTGTGTCAATTGCAGTAAACTGTCGCTTGTTCTGCAAATCAATTGCATTTTCTTGTTAAGAGTCACCAAGTGTTCCATCCCTTACTACTGATATTGGGTAGGCCCTTAGACTCAACAAGTGACTGCTGTAGTGTAGTGGTAATGTTCCTATCTCAGAACTAGAAGTCCAGAGTTCAAGCCAATCTGCTCCAGAGGTGTGTAACAACATCTTTGAACAAATTAATTTGGAAAATATCTAGAACAAAGGATTAATTTTCACAAGTTTTGTTCCCATTTGGTTAGTTTCTGTTGACCATTTGAATGGTTTTTGTTATCTCCGGGGGACTGTCTAACCTGTTTAACGTTTTGTCCAAAGAGGGGAAAGGAGGTTTGGTGGCAGCATTATAACTCAACTCCCCAGAGCCCAACCGGACCCTTGTTATTGTGAGTGCTGATAGGTGTTACCTTTAGAACAGTATGTTCCTCTGCAGATTGCAACGGCTTATAGTGTGGCCTTTTACTGGAACTCCAGGAAGAGCAAAAGATCAATTTCATTTTGAACATAGCATGTGGGCTATTTCCTCTGAACACCTTTATGAAAAATCGGTAGTCAGTAAATTCTTCATATCATACTATGATTCCTTTACAATGTTATTTTGATGATAACCTTTAATTTATTCCATCTGTGTGTTTTTTCTCCCCATTTTCTAAAGATCTTGGCCTCCATATGTCCTCCTCCAGATTCTCTGCTTTCCTGACATTATTATCACTAAAACACCACCTTGGATTTGCCCAGGCTGTATGAAGAGAGATGCCCTACCTGGCACATATGATCAACCCACCACAAAGGGAAGGGAACCTTATGTTGTCAATCAACCAGGAACAATAATGCTTTGTGATATAAAATTTCAACCCGACATGCTATCATTTGGTGATATGTATTATCTTGAAATTGCTGCAAAAAGAGAAAAGATTCAGTTTCCCCTGTGGTGTAAGGACATACAAAGCACTCATCGCAAGAATATTCTGTTTCCTCACAGATCGCCAGTATCTCTGGAGTTTATTTAATTGAACAGCAATGTTTCCATGTAAGAGAGGCAAACTTTCAAATAAACCTGAAATGATGTTTGATTATTAGAAATCAATTTTCACTAAACTTTACTTTATCAAATACCTTTTTTCAGTTTTTAAAAAAATATTTATTCATTTGCAACTTGGAGACATTTGTAAGCCCTGCAATAAATAAAATTTGAGTCAGTACAGCCTATGAAAAGGTTTTGGTGCATGCATGCTCTTAAAGTCTAATTTAATGCACTCATGTTGGAAACTCGTTGATCAAAATTAAGAAAACACTTTCAGAATCCAAGGGTGAAAAGACCAATTAATTTTAGAATCCTTTGTTTAATACTATATAACTGACATTTCTTTCACATGTTTCCTGCCAGAAAATTCAAGATAGTTTTGTGTTAGGTGCAATGGCTGTTGCAAGTCTGGTCATTAAACCAAAACTCACACACACCCACCGACTCTCCCTCCCCAAATGCTCTCAAGTGGAAGTAAAAAATTCCATGGCACACTACAATGATACAAAAGTGGGTTCTCCTCAGTACCCTGGCTGGTGTTCATAATTCAACAAATGTCATTATCACAGAGCAGCCAGTCCTTTAGCTTATTACTGTGAGCAAACTGATTCCTGCACCCATCAAATCACAACATGGCTTTGATTTAAAAACACATTGTTGCCAATGAAGTGGTGTAGGGCATCCTGAAGTTATGGAAGGTGTTTTATACGTACAACTAATTTCTATTAGAAAGAAGCTTGACATTACGCTTATTTATTAATACATATGAGCTGCTGTTCTGCTTCTGCACTGGGTGTATTTTGAGACAGATTGAAATATTCCGATTAAGCATTATTCTGGATGTTTTACCATCATTTTAAAAAATTCATCCACAGGACATGGATACGACTGGCCATGTCAGCATTTATTGCCCATCCATAATTGCCTGGAGTTAAGAGTCAACCATATTGCAGTGGATCTAGAGTCACATGTAGGCCAGACCAAGTGAGGATGACAGATCTATTTCCCTGAAGGACGTTAGTGAACCAGTTGGATTTTTCTGACAATCAGTAATGGTTTCATGATTATCGTTCAATTCTTAATTCTAGATTGATTTTAACTCTGGTGACAGGATTTGAACCCAGGTCTGCAAGACATTACCTGGATCTCTGGATTAATAGTTCAGTGATAATACCTATAGGCCATCACCTTCCAACATTTACATAGTGTAGCTGAGCCCACAGCTTATATTGCATAAGGAAGTAGTATATAAATTGCCTGGAATGCTGCATTGATGCAATTGGGATGTACTAAGACCAGGACAACAGCTGGACTCTATCAAATTTTGATGCCAGGGTACCTACAATGAACTTGGGATACAATCAAATTAAAGTTTGTTCAAGATTAATGAATCACAGCCAGTATTACTGAATTTGAGATTCATTGCAGTTTCTATATTTCGGTCGGGAACGGTCTGTCAGTGCTACATATTCCCTCACTAACTGAAACAGAATTTCATAGCAATTTCCTCCTAATGTGATAATAGAATGCAATTGTGTAGGACCTTTCACAGTAAAATATCTAAAAAGGCACTTTACCCAATTATTTATTAGAGGGCAGAGTGTATACCTCTCGTCTCACTTATTTCATCACTTCTTCACTCCAATTCTCCTTCATCACTTTAGCAGCATTTTCATTTTACTGGCATACAGCCTGTCAGGCTATTAAAAAAAAGATGAGAATTTAGATTAATGTTTACACTGTAACATACCTCCTATCTGGTTCTGCAAATGTACTTTTATATCCGTGCATTGTATTTCAGTTGGATTTCTTTCCTACAAGCTTTGCTGTACATGAAATAACGACTCTGACTGTGAATTTAATTTTCTTTTTAAAGCCTCTAATGCGAGTCTACAGCAGAGAGGGTTTTTTTTTTGTCCAGTTGCTGTTACCTTGCTGATTGTTGGTGTGAGGTGCTCTTGCCAACCCTCTTGTTGATCGTCCTTTTTCCTGCCAGTGCCAACGGCTATCCAGACATGCTCAATCCTTTTAAGAAATTAATCACACCAAGTTCTCACCCCACAACCTCAGGCACGTGTCAGTCCCTCTCTCCACTTCATGAATCAGTAATTTCACATTGATGTATTTTCGACAAAGCATTTCACATTGCTCAAAAACAGTGAATAACTGTGTTACCAGTGATCCTAATAGCATAAAGTGCAGACTCTAGGATTAATATCCACTATCTCCCATCAGCACTGAGTGTGCCTGTGACTTGTATTTACACAATTCAAAATAATAGTAGGCCTGTAGATTGGAATTTGCAAATACATGTACTCACTCTGTAGATTGGGATTTGCAAATACATGTACTCACTTTGACATAACTATCAGGAAAACTTGGTTGAATGCATTTGAACAGGGATGTTTGGAATCAAGGGGGAATCAATGTATCACAGTCAAGTTAATGGCCATGAAATTGGAACAAAACCAAAAGGTTTTAAAATGAAAGAGGTTGATTCGTTTGGGGAAAGAAAAACTGGCCAAAGTTACGAGCCGTGGGAAATGTATCCACCATTAGTTTCCATATGTTTCTCGGCAGGGATCTGTACAGTAAAAAAAGTGTGTGTCAGTACCAAAGGTTAAAAGAAAATGTTGCTTTTTATTTGGGAAGGCGCCCAACAGCTTGCACCAATCAGGCACTTGAGAGGCCAGCAGGGGGGGGGGCCTTCCACTTGTACCAAGGACCCTGGGAGTAGATGTCCTTTTCGCTGACAGCTGCTAGCCAATCAGAGGTCATCAACTCCATTGAATGGCAGTTTCAGTAGGAAGACTGAAAAGGCTCTTGCAGTGCAGTGGTACTGTCCCTACCTCTGGGTCAGGGGATCCAGATTCAAGATTACCTGCTCCAGAGGTCTGAGATAACATCATTCAAAAGGTTGGCTAGAAAACATCACTAGTGAGGCTATAAGTTCTCATCTAATTTATACACCATTCTGATTGGAGAATATCTTACTATACCTGAGTCTGGGACAACACCCTAGAATTTCTTTCTTAAAAGCATTGTGATGCACCTACACCAGGTGGACTGCAGCAGTTTAAGAAGACAGCTTGCACACCCCCTTAACCTTCAAGGGCACTTAGGAATGGACCAGAAATGTCACGCCTGACAAATGAATAAAATGAAGGAACAGAAGTCTAGATGGTAAAGACTGCAGTGAACCAACAAAACACTTTACTGACATAAATATTACTTTCATAAAAATAAATAATTGTACCTGACATACAATTTTACCAAGATATGGGATTACAAACACTTGGGGGAAAAACAGTTACAAAATATTAATGTAATCAAATGGTTTCAATGTCAAAACACTTTGAACAATTTATGCATTGCTATCCGAGCTAACAGTATTCTTAAAATCACTATCTTCCTCCTAGGCTTGTGATTTTAACACACTATAAATTTACACTTCTGTCCTTTGCAATATTGTTGGATCTATTTCTCATGAAGGTTAGGGACAGTGTCCATTCTGATATGAGGACACTGTGAGAATATCTCAGTCACATTCCAGTTTTAAGAACAAAAGAGACTTCAGTTGCAAGATCTTGATTAATTTTATAAGTTTATTCCACCTCAGCCAAGCACTTATTAAACGGCTGCAGCCACATGCAAATTAGATTTCTTTCCACGTGTGCATTCATTGTTGTCATTCTGCTACATCTCCCTGGAGGAAGATATCTCCTGTACACCAGCTGTAGTTTAATCATAAAAGCATTTAAAAAGAGCAGGACATATTTATCATTTCATTGTATCTCCTACAATCATCCCCCTCCCCATCACGGTAATAGTGAGAGCATGTTCACCCATTCATCTCTTCCTGATTTCTTTTCCAACGGCTGCCCTATGAAGGCAGGCAGCTGCCATCTTTTCCTTCATGTGTCACTTTAAGTCACGTCACATGGTGCTTAGTGTCAGCTTGGAATCTTCAGGAATTGAAGCCTGGTATGCTTGTTTTTATTGGGCAGATCATTGAAGATAGGAATTGGGATGTCTCGTTACTGCTGTCCAGGACATTGGTTAGGCCACTTTTGGAATATTGTGTTCAGTTCAGGTCTCCCTGCTATAGGAAAGATATTGTGAAGCTTGAAATGGTTCCGAAAAGATTTACAAGGATATTGCCAGGGTTGAAGGATTTGAGCTATTGGGAGAGGTTGAATAAGCTGGGGCTATGTTCCCTGGAGCAATGGAGGCTGAGAGGTGACCTAATAGAGGTTTATAAAATCATGAAGGGCACGGATAGGGTAAAAAGACAAGGTATTTTCCCCAGCGTAGGTTAGTCCAAAACTAGAGGGCATAGGTTTAAGGTGAGAGGGGAAAGATTTAAAAGGGAGCTAAGGGGCAATGTTTTCATGCAGAGGGTGATGCGTGTATGGAATGAACTGCCAGAGGAAATGGTCGGGGCTGGCACAATTATACCATTTAAAAGGCATCTGGATGAGTGTATGATTAGGAAGAGTTTAGAGGGATATGGACCAAGTGCTGGCAAAGGGACCAGTAGAGTGCCAGAAGGATCAGTGCTGAGTCCACTTCTTTTTGTCATTTATATAAATGATTTGGATGAGAGCATAAGAGGTATGGTTAGTAAGTTTGCAGATGACACCGAAATTGGAGGTGTAATGGACAGCGAAGTAGGTTACCTCAGATTACAACAGGACCTTGATCAGATGGGCCAGTGGGCTGAGAAGTGGCAGATGGAGTTTAATTTAGATAAGTGTGAGGTGCTGCATTTTTGGAAAGCAAATCTTTGGAAAGCAGGACTTATACAATTTAAAGTGAAACTTGAAAGGGTTCAGAAAAGATTTACAAGAGTGTTGCCAGGGTTGGAGGATTTGAGCGAGAGGGAGAGGCTAATAACCTGGGGCTGTTTTCCCTGGAGTATCGGAGGCTGAGGGGTGACCTTATAGAGGTTTATAAAATCATGAGGGGCATGGATAGTATAAAGAGACAAGGTCTTTTCCCTGGGGTGGGGGAGTCCAGAACTAGAGGGCATAGGCTTAGGGTGAGAGGGGAAAGATTTAAAAGGGACCTAAGAGACAACTTTTTCACGCAGAGGGTGGTACGTTTATGGAATAAGCTGCCAGAGGAAATGGTGGAGTCTGGTACGATTACAGCATTTAAAATGCATCTGGATGGGTATATGAATAGGAAGGGTTTGGAAGGATATGAGCCGGGTGCTAGCAGGTATGACTAGATTGGGTTGGGATACCTGGTCGGCATGGACAGGTTGGACCAAAGGTTCAGTTTCTGTGCTGGACATCTCTATGACTGATCTCGAGGTCACTACTGAGAGAATGAGGAGAGAAATCAGAACAGAATTTAAAAAAAGAAAATGATAAAAAGTTGTGTTGTTTTCATTTTCTTCAAGAACACTTTCTACAAAAATATCGAAAATGGGAAAGTTCACCACTCAAACACCAATCAGAATTTCCAGTCAAGAATCAAAGAGTGAGAATTGAATTCCCCCAAATTGAGTCAAGTAATAAATCAAAATATAAAAATAAACTCAAATCCAAATCGAAACCTATATCTATTCCAGTTTTAATAAAGGTGAAAGGGGGCAACTGGTGACCGACCTACTGCTCAGAGATAGACCACTCATCGAAATTTTTCTAATGAAGCCATTGTCTCAGATTAATTTTTCTTTTCCACATTGGACAGTCAGCTTTCCCAGTTTCAGGTAACCCAACAGACAAAGCAAAGCCTGTAATGCTTTATGGAAGAGTAAAATGCTTTTCCAGCACAGCTTGTAGGTCAGATAGAGAAATGCTTCCCCTGGTCACCCATGGAAAACTGTTTCACAGTGACTGGAACCCCCCTGAGAATAGCACTCACCCCCAGATCTCCACAAGTACCCCCTACCACCCCCCCCCGCCCCTCCCCCAAAATCCAACTCCAACATCTCCATGATCACCCTGGACCTGCCAAACCAGGCTCTCACCCCATGACCTCTGACCTGAACATCCTCTGAATTAGATGTCCATGAGCTGGAGTCCTTCCTGCATTGTCCCCCATCTGACAGGCAGCCAAACTTGTTTTCCGAATGGGGAGCCTGCTAAAATAACTCGCACATGGCACAGAGTTAAAACACCGTGGGGATTCAAGCAGGTTTCTCTGCACAGTCTTCCACCAGGGAATTTTCACAGGATTCGCACCTTGCTCCTGCATCCAACTGGAAATTTCAATGGAGAGAAGGTCTGGGCTGAAGACTCTGTTCTTTCTCTGTCTGGGGGTGGGTAGCCAGAGCATCATAAAGATGGACATGTGGGGAGTGAGGCACTGGTAGGTGAAAGGTCATGTGAAAAAATTTTCAGGAATATGGCCAAGCAGAGTTGGCAACGCCACATGCGCTTGGTGTGTTTCTTCGCTGGAAGACTTTTTGGCAGCTCTTCTATCAACTTTGACCACATCCTCTGTTCAGCCTGCAGTCGTACAGTTCAATTGTTTGGCACAACTCAGCAACACAGCTGCAGCCAGCAGATAATTCGTGAGCAAAAAAGAAGTGACTGCCATTCCCTTCAAAATTTATAAATGACAGTGTTTACAAGTAATGTAATTGTGTACGATGACATTTTTTACCAATCAGTTGTGTCCTTCCCTCACCACACAACAGCCTTTGCCAAAATAAATTGTATCTAGACACTTGTAACATCTTAGATAAGCTAAACAATTGGAAACAAAACAAATAAGTCAATAATGGATATTGTAGCATCTTATGAGTCCCTACCACCACCTGATATGTGGACCATTTTATTGCGATAATAAAACAAACAAGATTCTCATCTTAAAATAGCTCCTCTCAAACAGAATAATTTACCCGCTCCATTAACCAGAATTTAATACATTCTAAAAATGGCAAGAATGATAGGGACAGGCATTAATTATAAACTTTCCAAGTTGTTCTTTTGATTCAAAGTTTAACTTGGATAACAAATTATTCCTCAGTTTCTGTTTGTCTGCGATTCCTGAGGAAAGCTCCTCTTTCTGGCAGGAGACAGGACCTGACTGGAGCACACACCATCTAGTGGGTAAAGTTAGCAACTACCCTGCCCAGGGAAAGTCTGTGCTATCAAGCCAGTAAAGTAATTGCACTGTGTTTTGAGCTGGCAAATGTGATAAAAGACTTAAAGCCTCAGGCAGAGGAGTCAAAACTGTTGAGCAGCATGTTACTCATTGGCACTGGTGAATTCAAAAGCATAGAAGCTCGTCAGTTATTGATAAACACCATTCTTTCAATTTCATTCAAATTCCTCGAGTTTGTTGTGACTGTCGAAATTACTTCTTAGAACTGTTGTTCTGATTTTATGTTGGAATTTATTGTGAACTTTGTGTCAATGTAACCTAAATGAATAGCTGTGCATGAGGATTGACTTGCAATTTGTACAAGGAAATGTAATTTTCTTTACAGCAATTTCAGAAATGTGACTCAGGAATGGACAAGGCCGGAAGCTTAATGTTCCAGAATACAAATGCTAGAGATGCCCTTCACAGGATAAGTGTGAACTTAATGGGCTGAATGGCCTCTTTCCACATGTAGGGATTCCATGAAAGATCTAAGCATGGAGATGCCATAGTGATGTCCAGCTCTCCTCTGACTTCCCATCTATTAAACGTGGATAGGGATGGACAGGACTGGAAGCTTAATGTTCCAGGATACAAATGCTTTACGAAGGATAGAAGGATGGGGGGTGCAAAAGAGGAGTGGGAGTGGCATTTTTGATAAGGGATAACATTACTGCTGTACTTAGGGAGGATATTCCTGGGAATGTATCCAGGGAAGTTATTTGGGTGGAGCTGAGAAATATGATGGGGATGATCACCTTATTGGGATTGTATTACAGACTCCTCTAATAATCAGCAGGAAATTGAGAAACAAATTTCTAAGATTTCAGTTATCTGTAAGAATTATAGGCTGGTTATGGTAGGGGATTTTAACTTTCCAAACATAGACTGGGACTGCCAAAGTGTAAAGGGTTTAGATGGAGAGGAATTTGTTAAGTGTGTACAAGAAAATTTTCTGATTCCCTATGTGGATGTACCTACTAGAGAAGGTGCAAAACTTGACCTACTCTTGGGAAATATGGCAGGGCAGGTGACTGAGGTATCAGTGGGGGAGCACTTTGGGGCCAGTGACCATAATTCTATTAGTTTTAAAATAGTGATGGAAGAGGATAGACCAGATCTAAAGTTGAAGTTCTAAATTGGAAGAAGGCTAATTTTGATGGTCTAAGGACAGATCTTTCAAACGCTGATTGGAGGCAGATGTTTGCAGGTAAAGGAATGGCTGGAAAATGGAAAGCCTTCAGAAATGATATAACGAGAGTCTAGAGACAGTATATTCCTGTCAAGGTGAAAGAAAAGGCTGGTGGGTCTAGGGAATGCTGGATGACTAAAGAAATTGAGGGTTTGGTTAAGAAAAAGAAGGAAGCATGTGTCTAGTACAGACAAGATAGATCGAATGAATCCTTAGAAGAGTATAAACGGAGAAGGAGTATACTTAAGAGGGAAATCAGGAGGGAAAAAATGGGACATGAGAGAGCTTTGGCAAATAGAATTAAGGAGAATCCAAAGAATTTTTACAAATACATTAAGGACAAAAGGGTAACTAGGGAGATAATATGGCCCCTCAAAGATCAGCAAGGCGGCCTTTGTGTGGAGCTGAAGGAGATGGGGGAGATACTATTTTGCATCAGTACTAACTGTGGAGAAGGACATGGAAGATATAGAATGTAGGGAAATAGATGGTGACATTTTGAAAAATGCCCATATTACAGAGGAGGGAGTGCTAGATGTCTTGAAAACATAAAAGTGTACCCTAGAACTCTGTGGGAAGCTCTGGAAGTGATTGCTGGGCGTCTTACTGAAATATTTGTAACATCAATAGTCACAGGTGAGGTGCCGGAAGACTGGAGGTTGGCTAATGTGGTGCCACTGTTTAAGAAGGACAAGCTAGGGAACTATGGACAAGTGAGCCTGACGTTAGTGGTGGGCAAGTTGGTAGAGGGAATTCTGAGGGACAGGGTGTACATGTATTTGGAAAGGCAAGCACTGATTAGGGATAGTCAACATGGCTTTGCCTGTGGGAAATCATGTCTCACAAACTTGATTGAATTTTTTGAAGAAGTAACAAAGAGGATTGATGAGGGCAGAGCGATGGACGTGATCTATATGGATTTCAGTAAGCCATTCGACAAGGTTCCCCATGAGAGACTAATTAGCAAAGTTAGATCTCATGGAATACAGGGAGAACTAGCCATTTGGATACAACTGGCTCACAGGTAGAAGACCTTTCTACCATAGGTGGTGGTAGAGAGTTGTTTTTCGGACTAGAGACCTGTGACCAGTGGAGTGCCACAAGGATCAGTGCTGGGTCCACTACGTTTCATCATTTATATAAATGATTTGGATGTGAGCATAAGAGATATAGTTAGTAAGTGAGCAGATAACACCAAAATTGGAGGTGTGGGGGAAAGCAAAGAAGGTTACCTTAGATTACAATGGGATCTTGATCAGTTGGGCCAATGGGCTGGGAAGTGGCAGATGGAGTTTAATTTAGATAAATCTGAGGTGTTGCATTTTGGAAAAGCAAATCTTATACACTTAATGGTAAGGTCCTGGGGAAGTGTTGCTGAACAAAGAGACCTTGGAGTGCAGGTTCAAAGCTCCTTGAAAGTAGAGTCCAAGGTAGGTAGGATAGTGAAGAAATCATTTGGTATGCTTTCCTTTATTGGTCAGTATTGAGTACAGGAGTTGGGAGGTCATATTGTGGCTGTACAGGACATTGGTTATGCCACTTTTGGAATATTGCCTGCAATTCTGGTCTCCTTCTTATTGGAAGGATGTTGTGAAACTTGAAAGGGTTCAGTAAAGATTTACAAGGATGTTGCCAAGCTTGGAAGATTTGAGCTATAGGGGGATGTTGAATCGGCTAGGGTTGGTTTCCCTGGAGCATCGAAGGCTGAAGGCTGACCATATAGAGGTATATAAAATCACGAGGGGCATGGATAGATAAATAAGCAAAATCTTCCCTGGGGTGGGGGGAGTCCAGAACTAGAGGGCATAGGTTTAGGATAAGAGGGAAAAGATATAAAAGAGACCTAAGGGGCAACTTTTTCATGCAGAGAGTGGTACGTGTATAGAATGAGCTGCCAGAGGATGTGGTGGAGGCTGGTACAATTACAACATTTAAAAGGCATCTGGATGAGTATATGAATAGGAAGGGTTTGGAGGGTTATGGGTCAGGTGCTGGCAGGTGGGACTAGATTGGGTTGGGATATCTGGTCGGTATGGACGAGTTGGACCATATGGTCTGTTTCCATGCTGTACATCTCTATGACTCTAAATAGTACACTGCAATTAAACATTTTTAACCAGCTCTGCCTCAGCCTTGAGTCTCATGGACAGCCTCAGATCCACAGGTTTTGAAAGAAATGCCAGTTATATAGAACTAAATCCACTTGTGCCTTTTTATTGCAATCTCCATGACTCAGATACAGGCTTGAACCTTGTCACAGTGAAAATGTCAGATTCAGCAGAGGAAGACTTTGGCTCTGATTTTAAATCTGCAAGTGAGTCGAGGTCAGTGCTCTCAGATCTTGTCCTTCCTTTTAAATGTTCACTTTCTTCTAGTTAAGAAGGTTGGATTGTACAGTGATGACAAAGTCCTATTGTATATGAAAATATCACCTTCATGTTGTGTTGATGTCTGCTTTGTTCCACAAATCCAGGCGACACAAGTTTTCTGCACAACAGCAGTAGCTTCATTATCGGACAGCCGCCGAGAGATTCAGTGTTTCCAAAGTAGCCGTGTGTCTACTTGTGGTGACATTTCTCCACGAATCTCTGCCTTACACACAGAGATAGTATATTTTATAGGAATTAAACAAAAGCTTCATCAGTCACATGGGCGATTGTCATCACATAGTTTAAAGTAGGTAATTATGAATTTACAAAGCTTGATGAATGTTGGTGTCATGTGATAACGTGCGAATGAATTACAGAAACTAATTATCATAATCTTCATGATTGTGTGCTGATGGGAAGAGATTAAGGCAGAAGGGTTTTGCCTGCTGTAAATGGGGGATTCACATACCTATGCTAATGTGGAGGGGAAGTAAGACAATGGGAGTGGGAGGCAGTTTAACAGAGTTGAGGCCAGGGCTATCAGTCTTGTCTGGAAAGGGCAAATCCCTCTGTCTGGGGCTACAGGGGGAATCCACATGTGTGGCTCCAGGAGGCTCTATTTCTGAGATACAGTCAGCCTCCCCCCTACGGAGATGTTCTGTCTGTATTGTAAGAGTACAGGCTTTCAGTGGATACTGCAGTAAGTCCTTTGGCAGTGGTATGTTTAACCATTGAGACCCCAATGTATCCTGAAAGAGAAGCAAAGCATGGAATTGACCCCTCCATGGCATTTTAACTTCCTCAGTTTAATTGGCTGTTTAACAGTTCAGAAAGCATACCTGTGACTCATGGTTTTTCTTCTCTTTGCTTAATAATGAAGTCACTTTCAGTTCTGTCCTTGCTTCTTTTTATAAATTTGAATATCATCTTTTATTTTTAAATGGGACTGGCCTGCAGTTGTGCTGGTTGGTTGATCTGTATGGTTCTTGGGATGTGATTGCCACTGGCTACTGTCTACCCCCAATCGGCCTTTGGCAGGGTGATACTAAGTGGTCTTCTTGAACAGCTGCAGTCCACGTGGTGTACATCTACCCCACAGTGCTGTTAAAGAGAGAGTTCTAAGATGTTGGCCCAGCAGTGACCCACAGTAATACAGTTCCAAGTCAAGATGGTGTGCAACTTGGAGGCGGTCTTCAGGAGACTACGTTTCCAAACACTTCGTACTCCTATCATTGTAGATGATGGAGGTCACAGGTTGAAGGTGCTGTTGAAGAAGACTTGGCAAGTCGACTATCAAGATGGGCAATAAAGATATAACAGTGCAGTTTCAGAGTTTTCATCCTTAATATCTCTACCTTGCCACCCAACATCAATTTGTGTCGCAGATTCATTCAATAAAACTATGATTTGTTCGAGCTGCTTGAAATTAACGCAAATGGTTTATGAAGAAACTGTCCACATAAAACTGCAAGGCCAAGTGTTATCCCTTACACTATTGGCGCTGAGTTCATTTTGTCTGCCAACATGATGTATATGTTATTCATTCTGAGATATTGTATTTTGTATAAAAAACTTTGCATCAATGCTAATCCCATGCACCAATAATCTCAGCCACGTTCAGCAGACATACAAGTGAGCATCACTGGGGTACTTAGTGCTGCAGTCTCAATTCTATTAATGAATTGAAGTAGGGTAAGTCAACCATCCATAGGACTATTAATGTCACATCTTTTGCCATTCTATTTAGTGCCAACAGAGGAAATATAATTGCAGGTGATGTTTCAAATTTGACCATTGCTATTACTGGTCGTTCTCAGACCGAGAACAGGTTCAAGTTTTTTTTTTCCCCACCCCGTTGAGTCTGTTAGCAACTTGCTTTGTATTTGGATCACAACGCTGGAGTCATTTAAAAGTCCAGCAATATTTATATATCAAATCTTTAAAACGACACCCTCCCCGTACGAGATGATACACATGAGCATTTGACGGTCAGACATTTGTAAATCAGGGACTCCTTTTATTGTTTTTCAAAGATCTACAAAAAGAAATAGAACATATGTCAGAAAACATGATTTAAAAAAAAACAGGTGAAAGCACGGATTTCTTTAACTTAATATAGTTCTCTTCCCTGGCCTCTAAAAATTAAGAGGTTTCAGATTTTGCCTTGTAATTAATCTTATTTAGCAGGTTCTCACATTATCTCTCAGAGTCCAATCACTTCCACACATCAGTTAAGCACCATTGTACAATGTTTGAATAGGTTTTTTTACAACTTTTAGTAAACTGGATATGATAAAGATGTTTCATTTTAAATATCCTAGACACAGTGAATGCAAAACATTCAGGCACACCTTGAACTCAGGAGCCACCAGAATTTGACTAAATGCACGTGCCATTTACTTCTAGTACAGAATATTTGATAGTGGAACTGTGATGGATAATGGTTAGTACATACAACATGGCTTTTACATGTTTCATTATGATTTGATATTTTGAGATAGTTTGAATCATTGCTTTTTAATCTTTCTTTGGTCATCCACTTAATATATATTTGTTGGTATGTAGTGTATTTTATGTGGCTGATTTGTCTTAGAAATTAGTTTCTAAGTGTGCAACAGATTCACTCATACCATTTTAAAATACCTTTGCAATCACAAAAAGGTCTGCAGACATTCTTATAAGGGCTCAGTTTCTTGATCTTTGTCTTGGAGTCCACACCTAGACTTAACTAATCAAGCATTGAGAGTACAGATCATTACCAAAACTTAATTAAATTCAGAAAAATATTAAATCTTTAAAAACTGTACTTGTCTCTCATGGCCACAACTCTAAGACATTCAGACTACAAATGGGCACAACTATATGTGTCAAGGTTAACACCCTAAACCTGTAACAGGTACCTACATTTCTGTAATGTTACTGTCTCTTCACGTAGCTCCAATCAATTCTTTATCCTTTCAATGGACAATCCTTAGGATTAAAGAAAATAGCCTGTATTTTTAAAATAGAAAAAGTCAAAGAAAAAAGATAGAAAAAAAAGTCAAAAATGGGAAGAATTACTTACAGTTGCAGAGATGTCCAGCAGAGATACAGACCCTTCCATCCAACACGTCCATGCGATCAGATATCCTAAATTAATCTCATCCCATTTGCCAGCACTTGGCCCATATTTCCGTCAACCCTTCTTATTCATGCATCCATCCAGATGCCTTTTAAATGCTGTAACTGTACCAGCCTCCACCACTTCGTCTGGCAGCTCATTCCATACACACACCACTTTCTGTGTGAAAACGTAGCCCCTTATGTCCATTTTATGTCTTTCCCCTCTCATCTTAAACCTATGCCCTCTAGTTTTGGACTTTCCCCATCCTAAGAAAAAGATTTTGGCTATTCACCCTCTCCGTGCCCTTCATGATTTTATAAACCTCTGTAAGGTCACCCCCTCAGCCTCTGATGCTCCAGGGAAAGTAGTCCCAGGTTATTCAGCCTCTCCATATAGCTCAAATCCTCCAACCCCGGCAACATCCTTGTAAATCTTTTCTGAACCCTCTCAAGCTTCACAGATTCTTCCATGTAGCAGGGAGAATTGTATGAGAACTATGTGTTTCTGACATGTGTTTCTGCCTTCCTGATCCTCTTCCTGCAGTCTCCTAGTCATCTAGCTCCATGGTCACATCATGGCTCATGACCGAGTTCCAGTGGCACAGCTTCTTTGTAAGGAACAGAAGGTGGAAAATTTGGAGAGCACTGCACTTGGGATCATTGCGTGAGCATCTTTGATACTGTCAGCATTTCAGGTGGTGACATAACCTTGCTGTATTTGCATTCTGTTGCTATGTTATGGTTTCTAATTGAGGTCACGAGCCCTGGTTGCAAAAGGACACTCCAATCCTTCGAAAGCCATCTGTTCCCATATTTTTGAGACCTTAAAATAATTGAGCCAGCATGGATTGCTATTTAATAAACACATCAACAATGTTAATGGATAATGACGTACCGGCTGATGTTCTGTTAATCCCCTGTAATCTATATGGATAGGTATCCCTGTTCGAACAAGAGATCCCAACTCCAATTTCTAAGGCACTTATGCTTTTGGTCAACCAAAGAAAATAATAATTTGCTGGAGGGAAAAAAAAGAACTGTCTTTTAAGTCGTACTTTTCATGACTTCAGGTTGTCCCAAAGTATTTACAGCTGATGAAGAAGGTTGAAGTGGAGTCACTGTTCAAATATAAAACACACGGCAACCGCGTTCTCTCAGACAACAAAACGATAACAACCAGAGTATCTACTTTAACAAGTTGCTTGAGAGATCGATATTGGCCAGGATGCTGGGGAGAAATCTTCTGCTCTTCTGCAATAAGTGCCACATAGGGAGCCACCAGAAAGTGCAGCCTGGTTATGATGAAGGCTCATCAGCAACCTGAAATGTTCAGAGTTGAGAAGTGTGGTGCTGGAAAAACACAGCAGGCCAGGCAGCATCCAAGGAGCAGGAGAATCGACGTTTCGGACATAAGCCCTTCTTCAGGAATCAGGCTTATGCCCGAAACGTCGATTCTCCTGCTCCTCGGATGCTGCCTGGCCTGCTGTGTTTTTCCAGCACCACACGTCTCAACTCTGGTCTCCAGCATCTGCAGTCCTCACTTCCTCCAACCTGAAATGTTCACCCTCTTTCTCTCCCCAAAGGCTGCTTGACTTGCTGCATTTTCCTAATCTTATCTGTTAATTTATGTTAAAGCAGACTGGGTCTTACTTTAATGTCTCTTACTGAAAAAGGCCCCTAATGTCTCTCTCTCTCTCTCTCTCTCTCTCTCTCTCCATTCCAAATAAATGATGTGGAGATATCAGTGTTGGACTGGGGTGGACAAAGTTTTTATTTGCAAACAACTTTTGTTTCAAAAAAATTGTCTATAAACGAATGTTGACATCATATGCACTTGTGAAACAGTGACAGAAAGGTAAAAAGCTTGGAATTTGTTTTTCCTTCCCAAACCTAAAATAACTTGCCAAGCTTTGAGATTGTGAATCTACACATATCTTGGAACATGGAGAAGGCAATGAAAAAGTGCATTGGATTCTTACTACTATAATAAAAAGAGTAGCATGGAACAAAAAAACACAGAAATGATGCGAAACAATTACTTCACCTGGTTAGACCCCAGCTGCAATATTGTGGTCAACTTGGGGTAGCAGACTTTACAGTGGATCTGAGGTCTGGTAAAATGTAGAAATTAATTCAGAGAATGATTGTAAGGTTGTTCTGTTCACTGTAAAGGTGGTGAGAAGGAAATTCAACAGAAACTCATGAGGGGTTTTGATAGAAATAGTCAGGCAAGATTGTTTCTAGTGGTGGAATTGTTGAGAACCAGAATCCTCCATGAAATTTTATGTACATGGATATAAAATGATCTGGAATGCATTGCGTGAGAAGACAAGTGGGATCTGATACAATAATAACTGTCTAAAGGAAGTTGGATAAATAGTTCATGGAGAAAAAAATGTGAGGCTATGTTGAAAGAACAGGACAATGAAGATATTCACCATAAACTCCAATGAGCCAGCACAGGTTTGATGGAATCTTAGTGACATGGGGTCAGAGTGACATGGCCTCTGACAGGATTTGAAGAGTCCTGAAGAAGGGTTACACCTAAAACGTTGACTTCTCCACACCCTGAGGTTGCCTGGCTTCTTCCAGCTTCCTGCCTGGATTCCAGCATCTGCAGTTTTTTTCTGTTGCTACGATAGGATTCGTGGCAGAATCAGCTGAAAAGTCTGGCAAGGCCTATCTCTGCGTCAGGAGCCATCCATTTCATCTTTTATGAGTTCACCAAGTTTGCGAGGTCAGTTGTGCACCAGACAGGGAGAAGTTGTCAATTAAGTGGAATGGTAGCATGTTAATGCCATAACTCACCTCATTAATATTCTGTTTTCAGTCTGACTGAACATGTTAGACATTGAAAATTGTGAATCCTCATGAAGGGCTTATGCCCAAAACATCAACTCTCCTGCTCCTTGGATGCTGCCTGACGTGCTGTGTTTTTCCCAGTGCAACACTTTATTGACTCTGATTCTCCAGCATCTGCAGTCCTCACTATCTCCTAGACATTGAGAATTCTCAACATCGAGATCAGTGAGTACTTATGTTTCAGGACACGCTCTACAGGCACCAGCCACCACACTCCACGTCCATGGACATTAGCATCCAACATGTTTCAGCATGTAAGAACCCTCGTGGCACATCTCAGATTTACTTGCCGTGCACCTCTGCACTTTAAAGATGCACTTTGCGCAGTAGCAGCATTATCACTGTAATGTTACAGCAAGGATAGTGTGCACTTAGAGAGACACACTTAGTTCACAGACTGGACCGGGCTGTCTTCTTGCTACCTATCACAGCATCCCTATCTACCATTGCTTAGCCTTGCCATGTGGTGCAGACACAAAGCCCACGAAATTTGTCATGATTGTCAGCAGTCCTCCAGCATACTCAGGCACATGCAGGACAGCCTCTGATACCAGCCCAGGGGCTTAATCATAGTCAGGCAACCACACAGGGCAGTCAAAGCTGGAGTCCTCACCTCATAACGAACATGGAGCGGAATGTCAGCCAGCAAGCCACCCATCTTGTCTCTTTCTGCCCTATTGGGGGTTACTTTCATCCTGGAATGGGAGGTGGGCAGGGGGCAGGTACCAAGGGAGATGAAAGTGGATGGCACTAATGTTGTTATTTTTGGTGTGGGAGGGGAGGTGTACTGAGTGAGTGAGTGAGCACTGCAGAGAATACACATGGTAAGGATTGTCAGGGGTTTGAGTGGGTGAGAACATGTGAGGGAAGATGTTAGAGCCAATAGTGAGAGTGATAGAGCACAAGCCTTGACCGAAGGTGGGCACAGTGGCAGAGATAGATAAAGAAGATTATAGTCATTTCTACATTGCCTGGGCATTCCCGCTATGGCAGACATTGTGCTGAACCAGTTAGCAACCTTGAACCAAGCTGGCATTTTCTCATGTCACGGCCTGGTCCTGAGGTCGGACAACATCCAATCTGTGCACCATGTCATCCAATCGGACCTCCAAATCTTGCTAGCAAATATTCCCCCTATCACTCACGACCAGGGCAAATGTCAGGACTTGTGCAGGGCAGCTATGTACTGACAGTCCTTGTCAGGGTGCACAGTGGCCTCTTAAAAGTGGAGCAGGCCGCCAGACCTTTGGCAGATATCAGATATGAGTGGTGTTTGCTGTGAACAGTAAGACAGCAATAGAATCGGATGTGAGGGACGTCATGGGGGTGGGTAAGTAGTTACTGGGGCGCGTCTGGGGAGATACAGCAAGAAATCTCACTAGGCCTTGAGGTGAGAATTCCTCCAAAAATAAAATTCAGCACAACTTGCACTGACCAAAATAAACCAAAACTTCAGCTTCTCGTATCCAGGGAGAGCAACAAATAAACTGCAATTAAATGCAACAAAGCTCAACAGATCTTAAGTCAATTTTGATTGACTTATTTCAAATGACTATGATGCAAAGTAATAATCTAACAGTGATTTTTTTATATTGGTGCTGCATTGCTACAGAACAACTTTGATTTTTATATAATTAGCTTAACTGGTCTGTACTTTAGCCTTCTTTAATTTATGAAGTCTTGATTTCCTGGCTGATCTAAATACATATTTATTGTGACATTTCTGTTAAAGTCAATGCTGTTAATCTCTGTCTCAATGCACTTTGAATGGTTTTCTTTAAAAAGCCATTTTCATTGCCCATTGAATATTGTAGAATCACGAAGGTGCCTAATTAGAGTTTGCAGCATATTCTGAAATCATGACCAGATACATGAAAGCAAATGGAACTGGTTGATGATCATACTTTCACAAAATGCTTGTCAGGATACATATTTCTTAAGACATCTTGATAACTCATTCATACAGTTAATGGCTACTTTCATAATAATTAGGGTAAAGCAATTGCAATTTGATGGCAGATTTGAAAATCACGACATGAATTACATTAGGTTCAAAGCAGTTATCTTGAACAAAGCACACGCTCAGGGTAAAGCATATCATATTGTTCCCCATCAACAACCATTGCAGCATCATGTACTGTGTGATTTATCACTTGGTTCCATATAATCTTTCTGCTGTGAGCAAAGATTGAAATGGCTTTGCAGACATTTTGTCTCAAATATACAATGCTAACAACAACTCTTGGGATATTGTAATCTTATCCATCTACTATTTCCTTTTGCCTTGGCTGATTAGAGAATGTGGCTGTAATAAATATTATCCTTTTCTTTTGGAAGAAGTTAAGTGCTTATGTTAAATGTTTTATTTCTGATGGTCTGATAGGTTTGAAACTACTATGGCCCTGCCATCAGAATGTAACCCTTTCTGTGTATATCAAGACTGGAGAAAATTTATTACTGTTGTGATCTCAGCTGAGATTATTACTGGACAAATCAGATTTCAGCTTGGGATTTGATTTGATAGAACATATTTTGTTTGTTTTCTCTGGTTTTAACAAGGTAGTCTTTCACTCAAACTTAAGCACACTTTGCTGAAGATTTGGTTTTAACAACAAAACAGATACTTAATATGCAAAAGAAATTAAGATTAAATAGAATAAACCATTTTACAGATAATACAGTCTTAAAAATTTCCAAGTTGAAACTTTATTGCTGGAACAGCACAGCAGGTCAGGCAGCATCCAGGGAACAGGAGATTCGACGTTTCGGGCACAGGCCCTTCTTCAGGAATGAGCAGAGAGTGTTCAGCAGGAGAAGATAAAAGGTAGGGAGGAGGGACTTGGAGGAGGGGCGTTGGAAATGTGATAGGTGGAAAGAGGTCAAGGTGAGGGTGATAGGTCGGAGTAGGATGGAGGCGGAGAGGTCAAGAAGAAGACTGCAGGTCAGGAAGGCGGTGCCGGGCTGGAGGGATCCGGCTGAGACAAGGTGGGGGGAGGGGGGATGAAGAAACTGGTGAAGTCCAAGTTCATCCCCTGCGGTTGGAGGGTTCCCAGTCGGAAGATAAGACGCTCCTCCTCCGACCGTCGGGTTGTTGTGGTTTGGCGGTGGATGAGTCCAATGACCTGCATATCCTCGGTGGAGTGGGAGGGGGAGTTGAAATGCTGTGCTACAGGGTGGTTGGGTTGGTTCGTCCGGGTGGCCCAGAGGTGCTCTCTGAATCGCTCCGCAAGTAGGCGGCCTGTCTCCCCAATATAGAGGAGGCCACACCGGCTGCAGCGGATGCAGTAGATGATGTGTGTGGAGGTGCAGGTGAATCTGTGGCGGATATGGAAGTTTCCTTTGGGGCCTTGGAGAGAAGTGAGGGGGGAGGTGTGGGCGCAAGTGTTGCACCTCCTGCGGTTGCAAGGAAGGTGTCGGGAGTGGAGGTTGGGTCGGTGGGGGGTGTGGATCTGACAAGGGAGTCGCGGAGGGAGTGGTCTCTACGGAAAGCTGATAGGGGAGGGGAGGGAAATATATCCTTGGTGCTGGGGTCTGTTTGGAGGTGGCGGAAGTGACGGCGGATGATGCGCTGTACATGGAGATTGGTGGGGTGGTAGGTGAGGACCAGTGGGGTTCTGTCCTGGTGGCGGTTGGAGGGGCGGGGCTCAAGGGCGGAGGAGCGGGAAGTGGAGGAGATGCGGTGGAGGGCACCGTCGACCACGTCGGGGGGGAAATTGCGGTCCTTGAAGAAGGAGGCCTTCTCCCACCTCCAACACACCCCGTCCGACCCCTTCTCCCACCTCCAACACACCCCGTCCACCTGGACACCCCGTGCTGGCCTCCTACCTGCCCTCGACCTCTTCATAGCAAACTGCCGCCGCGATATTAACCGCTACCTGAACTCCCCCACCCCTCCTACCCACTCCAACCTCTCACCCTCGGAACGCGCAGCCCTCCACTCCTTCCGTTCCAACCCCAACCTCACCATCAAACCAGCTGACAAGGGAGGCGCAGTAGTAGTTTGGCGCACTGACCTTTACACCGCTGAGGCCAAACGCCAGCTCGCAGATACCTCCTCCTACCGTCCCCTTGACCATGACCCCACCCCCCACCACCAAACCATCATCTCCCAGACCGTCCATAACCTCATCACCTCAGGGGACCTCCCATCCACCGCCTCCAACCTCATAGTCCCACAACCCCGCACCGCCCGTTTCTACCTCCTGCCCAAAATCCACAAACCTGACTGCCCCGGACGACCCATCGTCTCAGCCTGCTCCTGCCCAACCGAACTCATCTCGGCATACCTCGACACGGTCCTGTCCCCATTAGTCCAAGACCTCCCCACCTACGTTCGTGACACCACCCACGCCCTCCACCTCCTCCAGGATTTCCGCTTCCCCAGTCCCCAACGCCTCATCTTCACCATGGACATCCAGTCCCTGTACACCTCCATCCCCCATCACGAAGGACTCAAAGCACTCCGCTTCTTCCTTTCCCGCCGTACCACCCAGTACCCTTCCACCGACACCCTCCTTCGACTGACCGAACTGGTCCTCACCCTGAACAACTTTTCTTTCCAATCCTCCCACTTTCTCCAAACAAAAGGAGTAGCCATGGGCATCCGCATGGGCCCCAGCTATGCCTGCCTCTTCGTAGGGTATGTGGAACAATCCATCTTCCGCAACTACACTGGCCCCACCCCCCATCTTTTCCTTCGCTACATTGATGACTGTATCGGCGCTACCTCGTGCTCCCACGAGGAGGTTGAACAGTTCATCCACTACACTAACACCTTCCACCCCAACCTCAAATTCACCTGGACAGTCTCGGACTTCTCCCTCCCCTTCCTAGACCTTTCTGTTTCTATCTCAGGCGACCGAATCAACACGGACATCTACTACAAACCAACCGACTCCCACAGCTACCTGGACTACACCTCCTCCCATCCTGCCACCTGTAAAAACGCCATCCCATTCTCCCAATTCCTTCGTCTCTGCCGCATCTGCTCCCAGGAGGACCAGTTCAAAATACGTACAACACAGATGGCCTCCTTCTTCAAGGACCGCAATTTCCCCCCCGACGTGGTCGACGATGCCCTCCACCGCATCTCCTCCACTTCCCGCTCCTCCGCCCTTGAGCCCCGCCCCTCCAACCGCCACCAGGACAGAACCCCACTGGTCCTCACCTACCACCCCACCAATCTCCATGTACAGCGCATCATCCGCCGTCACTTCCGCCACCTCCAAACAGACCCCAGCACCAAGGATATATTTCCCTCCCCTCCCCTATCAGCTTTCCGTAGAGACCACTCCCTCCGCGACTCCCTTGTCAGATCCACACCCCCCACCGACCCAACCTCCACTCCCGGCACCTTCCCTTGCAACCGCAGGAGGTGCAACACTTGCGCCCACACCTCCCCCCTCACTTCTCTCCAAGGCCCCAAAGGAAACTTCCATATCCGCCACAGATTCACCTGCACCTCCACCCACATCATCTACTGCATCCGCTGCAGCCGGTGTGGCCTCCTCTATATTGGGGAGACAGGCCGCCTACTTGCGGAGCGATTCAGAGAGCACCTCTGGGCCACCCGGACGAACCAACCCAACCACCCTGTAGCACAGCATTTCAACTCCCCCTCCCACTCCACCGAGGATATGCAGGTCATTGGACTCATCCACCGCCAAACCACAACAACCCGACGGTCGGAGGAGGAGCGTCTTATCTTCCGACTGGGAACCCTCCAACCGCAGGGGATGAACTTGGACTTCACCAGTTTCTTCATCCCCCCTCCCCCCACCTTGTCTCAGCCGGATCCCTCCAGCCCGGCACCGCCTTCCTGACCTGCAGTCTTCTTCTTGACCTCTCCGCCTCCATCCTACTCCGACCTATCACCCTCACCTTGACCTCTTTCCACCTATCACATTTCCAACGCCCCTCCTCCAAGTCCCTCCTCCCTACCTTTTATCTTCTCCTGCTGAACACTCTCTGCTCATTCCTGAAGAAGGGCCTGTGCCCGAAACGTCGAATCTCCGTTTCCCTGGATGCTGCCTGACCTGCTGTGCTGTTCCAGCAATAAAGTTTCAACTTTGATCTCCAGCATCTGCAGACCTCACTTTCTCCTTAAAAATTTCCAAACATACTATAAAATACAATCCCAATACTAGTACTCATACCAGATACATTTTCCTTTTCTATCACCTCCATAAAGCTAAGTTTAACTGCAGCTTCAATTCCTGGACTGCAGAATCTGATATAATTAGTTCCTGGAGCCTTCAACCAAACAAGCTTAGACTTTCTAAGCTTCAAATAACCACTTCAGTGTTGTAACCAAACACTTCTAGTCTGCAAATATAAAACTAACCTCCTTACACTGAGGTAAACTATTCCTTAACAGATCTAAAATCATCTCCCTTCTCAGGAGCAACTATTTTGTATCTGGCTTGAGCCGCAATATCTGAAAACTGCCCAATTCAAACTCTGAAAAGGCTTATACAAGCTATTTGTATTTCTCCTAAATCAAAAACAAGAATGAAATCTCTGACCTTCTGAACTGAAAGTTTAACACACAACTGTCTTCTTTGCTCACTTATAAAATCTCTCCCAATCTAACAATTAACCTCTAACAGCTATTTCTCATCTACCTTCCCTTGAGAAAAAGAACCAGAAATGACATCACCCACCTTAAGAAACCAAGACCTATAAATAGAGAAGCAGAACATACCACCAGTGCTTCACCGAGGCTATCACTGAATACGTTACCTAGTCATGGTGATAAAATGTCTGAAAACAAACCTTCCAGCTCAGCGAGCTAACTTACATCCATATCATCAACCTGAGCTACAAACCTTCTCAAAAATCCCTAATATCACCATGGGTATGGAAATACTTGCAAATTAATCATAAACCAGTTCAAGCACACAAATCATAATTCAAATGCCACTAGCTCAATTCAAAACTCTAAATTAAATTATATTAAAATACTGATAATTCACATTCCTTACGAGACCCTCCTGAGATGAAATTAAATGTATATGTGAGGCACTTCCACTACTCAAAAATTATCTTAACACTACTTCCATGTCATAACACCAGTAGCAACATGCTGCCTTTTAAACTTATAAAGAGTGACACAGCAACCATATTTTACATTCATCCATGGGCACCATAACATTCAGTGTCTTTCAATGTGCTCTTGATAACCATAGGACCGCAAGACTTTGGAGCATTCAATCTACGAAGTTCTGTCTCTTCCCAAAAATATTGATTCCTCTGTTGATTAAAAATCTATCTCAGCCTTGAATATTCTTAACAACCCAGCTTTCTATAATAGATCATTTCACAGGTACACTACCCTCCAAGAGAAGAAATTCCACCTCATCTCGATCTTGAATGTGTGACCCTATATTCTGAGATTATGCCCTCTGGTCCTAGACTCTCCCAAAAAGGGAGAACAATTTTTCAGCATCTACACTGTCAAGTCCTGTAAGAATCTTGTGTGTTTCAATAAGGCCACCTCTCATTTGTTTAAATTACAACATGTACAGACCCACCTGGAGTGTTCTATCACACTCCTGACTTGTGCCTTGTCGATTGTAGTCAGTATTGGAAAGTCTGGAAGTGAGTTACAGGAGGCAAGGCTACCATCAAAACATCTGAATGAATAATTTGGAAATCACAGAATACAATGGTAAATTTCCAAGTGTGTGCCAAAAGTCATGATAGATTCATTGCGTTGTGAAATGAAGGACATCTACATCTGTAGACGCATACTGGGGCAAGACTTAGACTGCTGTGAGGGACCATAGAAATGTGAGCTAAGCTCACTGCTCTAGTTGAAGAATTCATGTTGCAGTTTATTAGACCTCTCCAAATAGTCAGGTGTGCTTTGATTAGCTCCTGGAAGTAAAGATATCTGACGACTACTTAAACGAATAAATCGGTTCCACATCCACAAAAATAAATCTTTTTATTTTCTGTGGGAGGGTTATGTTTATGTACACTGGTTCAGAATCTCTCTAAGATTAAGCTAATTAAAGTTTTGATGGCCAAATATCACTGAAATGATCCTAATTTTATCAAAAGTAAAACAAGTTGCGAACACACAAATATTATACATGAGTTAGTTAAGTTGTCTAGGCATCTAACATGTGGATTATTTTAATGGTAGTATAATAGTTTCAAGGTCTAGTCTAGATGAGACAGACCCAGGATTTGCCTCCTTGCCTTCCCATTGCAAACAATCACAGCCCCTTCTCATGATTGAGCAAATAATCAGCAGCAAGGAGCTACCCCGGGGCAGAGAATTGATACAAGTGCATGTAAATGCACAGGTAAATATATAGTTTTTTTATCACTTTCAGATCTTTCCCCATTTGAAATAATGGCATAGTCCATCACAACACTTGTTTTTCATTAGAACAAGGCTTGTTCTGGTGTTTTGAGCAGAAGCATAAATAAAAGATATATAGATGTAGTAAACGTTCAGAGTACATTACAAAATGTGAAGACCGTTCAGAGTTATTCCCATCTGTGCGTAGCTATCTGGCTGTATTTATTGATTGCAGTTACAGGAGGTCAACTGCTATATGGTATACATGATTTTCCTTTCAAAGTTACTTCAGGAACATACTTCATCTTGTTCCATTCTCATCGCAAACAAAAACACAATATTCAGATTCCTTTTATTTATACAATTGATACTGGTGAGGATTTTTCTTAGTAGATTTCCTCTATAAAACAGGGCTTTCAAGTCGCAGGCCCTAGGATGCTGTGAATGACCATGTCATGTATTATGGGCACGTGTTATGAACTGGTGTTTGATCTTTCATTTAATCTTCTCAACATTGGAGCGTCAAACTTCCCACATTGGACAGACGGCTAACAGGAAACTTTATTACAGCCATTTTGCCTCACAGGAAATATTAAAATCTGTAAATAAGGCTGGAAGAACAACACCTCATTTTCCACCTGGAAAACCTACAGCATTCTAGACTCAGTATCAAATTCAACAGCTTTAGGGCTTGAGCTCTCCCATGTCCTTACCTCAGCCCCCACACACCAGGCCTTGTTATCACATGGTCTGCTACTACTACACACAATCCATTTCTAGTCACTGGCAGTCCCCATTAATAGTTATTCACCCTCCCAGCCAGATCGGTATCCATTCCTTTGTGTGTCCAACTGCTCTTCTCTCTCTTTGGTCTCTGTCCCCACCTATCATATACTCTTTAACCACTCCCCCACCCTGTATTCTGCATATCAACCGACATTTTTCTAGTTACCATCAATTCTGAGGAAAGGTCACTTGACTGTTAACGGATTTCTCTCCACAGAGGCTGCCAGACTTGCTGTGCTCTTCCAGCCATTTCTATTTTTGTGCCTGTAAGTAAATTTAATAATTTCCTTGTAAATTTCACAATTACGTTTGGTTACAGAGGAACCTCAATTATCCGGCATTCGATTATCCAAATTTCAGATTACCCAAACAAGATCGCAAGGTCCCGATGCTTTTTAAACAGTGTAATCCAGTATTCGATTGTCCGAACAAATACTCCCGCCTGTGCCATTCGGATAATCGAGGTTCTTCTGCATTTGTCTCCCTCATCATTGTCTCCCTCACATCTTTTACATTTGACTGAACTTAGGTATGGGAATAATGGGGAGAAAGTGAGGACTGCAGATGCTGGAGATCAGAGTTGAGAGTGTGGTGCTAGAAAAGCACAGCTGGTCAGGCAGCATCCGAGGAGCAGAAGAATCGACGTTTCGGGCATAAGCCCTTCATCAGGAATGCCCAAAATTCTTTTGCTCCTCAGATGCTGACTGACCTGCTGTGCTTTTCCAGCACCACACTCTCAACAATGGGAAAATGGGTAGGAATGCTGAGCATGAACAGGTTCACCTCTTCATTGACTATTTTATCAGGGATTTTAAGCCAGGCTTATGGGTGGCGATCCCTAGTGAGTCCAGCAAGCAAAATCTTGGGGAGGGGGGTCACAAACTCAGAAGCAGCTGTGATTGTCGTGGACCTCAGCTTTTTCTAAAAGCTGCAAAGTGCCTTTAAATCATCTTTCTTCCCCAACACTTCCCTCCCAACTCCAACTTCTGATTTGGATGGCAGCAGCTAAAGCATCAACATTTAGAGTTTCAAAATAAAATGCACAGTTGGGGCAGTAGTATATTCAATGCAACATTATGTTAAACTAACATTGAAGACTGGACTCTATTCACAACTTGGTGAAGCAGGAAGGGGAGTTGACTATGGGGAGACCGAGGGTTGTAATCAATCCATTACTTAATTTCCCTTTTCCAAGGTAGAATTAACTTGATGCTTACCAAAGGAGCCATTTCTGTTCCCTGGGCAGCTCTCATCTTACACAGCTAATTTCTGTTTTCAGCTCCACATCCTACATTAATACCAGGCACTTCTTTAGAAACAAAGGTCAACTTTAAAAATTTAGCATTCAGACTGACAATCAGGAACATACACTCCATAAATTACATGGTTAGTATTCTGAATCTCAATTTCACCCCAGGTGACGGGAGTTGGAAACTAGTTCAGAAGTAATCATGGACTATTACAATTACAGGGATTAATGGATTGTTAACCACAACAAACTATAACCATTTCCCCGGGTATTCAAATTTTACAAAAAAAGTCCTGGTCTGATTTAAATCCCACCAGCCGGTTTTCTGGCACGTTGATGCTGGAAATCAGTGACTTAGAGGAAGGCCACTTTCATAAGGGTAGTGACAGGATTAGCCTTCTTCTCGGTTCCTAGTCATGTAGGAGGGAGAATGTACCAAGAATATTATGGTCCTATTCAAGCTACACATCACCCACGAGGGGGAAAAGTAAAAATTCTGACCAGTTTAGGTTTCCCTGGGCCTTGCTCTTTCTCCAAGATATTCGTTCAACAACAGGAAAGCTCCTCCACACAGGCCACCAATCTTCTGATGAAGAGCGATCTAGACTCAAAACTTTGGCTTGCTTTCTCCCCAGCAATACTGCCTGATCGCTGTGATCTCCAGCCCTTTTTGTTTTCAGTACAGAGTCCAGCATCTGCAGTAATTTACTTCTCTACCAATCACACAATTTGCAGTAAGGTCCAGATGACCCAATACTTGCGTGTAAAGAAGGACCCCACCAACTTTGGATAGGTGTCTCCTTGCTGCCCAGTGAATAAACCAGTTTGCAATGCAGGAGTCGGGGCAGTTTTCTTTGACAATATCAGCTTGCCTAGTTTCCAGTTTTTTTTTATGTTCCATTAACTGGAGACGAAAGTTCAAATTTGCCACAGACCTTATCCCCAGCAAGCTGCTGTCTTGTTGCTACCTAGCAACCGGAAATTTGAGTTTCAGGTATGTTATTGTGGTTAATATTGTAATTCAGTGAAATTACTTTATGACAGGAGTTAGCAGATTTGACCATTCTTTTTGTCTTTTGTCATTTCCATATATCCTCAGAAACCTATCCTCCCTTAACCCCACCATGTAATTTTGCCCAATGTTTATTTCCAGGTAATTCCAAGTCACAATTTACCTTACTTTATCTGTAAATATTAATCACATTTTGTGCTCCTTCACTGGCTCAAAATGTTTCAGCTGACCAAAGCTGCCTTTGAATATTGAGGAAAAATAACTGATACTTGTTATTTGGTTCTCGGTATAATGTGATTCACAGTGATTGCCATTGAAGAATGCAATAGGCTGAATAACAAGTCTTTGAGTGATCAAAAGTGTCAAAGTTTGAAGTTACACTTTGCATTTCACGACTCTGTGGTTTGTAAATAAAGGTAAACATGAAAAATGCCCAAAGTTTCTTTGTAAAACTATTCAGACACAAGAAAACAGATGAAAAAAGATGATTTTTCTTTGGGTGAGTGTTGTAACTAAGTAGAACATTTTCAGAGACCTTTTTAAGATATATTAAGCTCAGCTTTCCCTAGGAAGTTGCTGGCCAATCTTGAACTATGAATCATATGGAATTCACTCCTCCATTCAGGTCAACTCTCCCAGTCATTGGAGCCAACCTTCTTCACATAGCCCATGGGTTTAATCTGTTACTCAGCACAGGAAAAAAGGGTCAAAGAGAATGACAGCTTGACTACAACCATATATCAAATCCTATTAGGAAACCAGTTTAAAACACTTCAAGCTATGCAATCCATAACCTGTCTAAGCTTCACTTACTTAAGTTATATAACTTTTAGGAAAAAAAAACTGTTCAAATGTTTGTCAGGATGGAAATGCCTAAATGGAGGCCCTCTTACAAAATTTCACGTCACAGAAGGTGGCCATTCAGCCCATTAGACTCCTACTACTGTTTGAAACTGCTATCTAATTGTTTCCACATTTCTGCCATTTGTCAACAGTCCAGCAAAATTCTCCTTTGCAAAAAACCATTTAAACATGTGTTTGAAAGGTACTTTTGACTCTCCTGCCACCAACTTTTCAGCTGGTGCCTTCCCGATAATAATACTCAGCTGTGCAAAGAAAATTCTCTCATCTACCGTCTTCACTTCTTGCCAAATATCACTAATCCACATGCTTCTGTTGAGCCAGTGGGTAGACCCCTCCCCCCACCCCGCATCTATTGTGTCAAAATCCCTCAATGTTGCACACTTCTATCAAATCTCCCCTTAATATGGGCGGCACGATGGCTCAGTGGCTAGCACTGCTGCCTGAGAGCACCAGGGTCCCAGGTTCGATTCCAGCCTCAGGCAACTGTCTGTATGGAGTTTGCATATTCCCCCTGTGTCTGCATGGGTTTCCTCCGGGTGCTCCGGTTTCCTCCCACAGTCCAAAGATGTGCAGGTCGGGGAATTGCCCATGCTAAATTGTCCATAGTGTTAGGTGCATTAGTCAGAGGGAAATGAGTCTGGGTGGGTTACCTTCGGAGGGTCGGTGTGGACTTGTTGGGCTGAAGGGCTTGTTTCCACACTGTAGGGAATCTAATCAAAAACCTTCTCTGCTTGGGGGAGTTATATCAGCTTCTCCCATCTAAACATTACAATGTCTCTTATCTCCATCTCTGGGAAATCGTCTCTGCACCAATTGCAAAGATTTGACATCTGCAGTGTTCGGAGTTGGACACAATGATCTTGCTGACGCCTAACTAGTCGTTCATAAAGCGTCACTAC